>NC_135232.1:653706454-654311777 GCF_051348905.1 Ranitomeya variabilis | reverse complement strand
GAATGAAAGAGAGAACGAGAAAGAAAGAGAGAGAGAGAGAGACTTTTTCTTGGATCTGAAATTCCTTCCGGGCATGCTCAGAGGGGAAAAACGTGATCCGTCGCTGGATTCCAGTGTGTGACGGTCAGCGACGGATCCTGCGCCCATAGGCTTCCATTATAGCCGACGACGGGCAGCGCATGATGCGTCACTGACCGATTTTCCGTTGTGCAGAAAAAAACGTTCCTATGAACGTTTTCTCTGCACGACGGACCGCTATTTTCCAACGGATCCAGTGCACGAAGGATGAAACGGATGGCCATTCGTCACAATCCGTCGCTAATACAAGTCTATGGGAAAATGCAGAATCCTGCAAATTTGCAGGATCCTGCATTCTCAAAAAACGATGGATTGTGACGGAAGCAGAAAAACACAAGTGTGAAAGTAGCCCAAGCCTCGAAATAACAAAAATCTGACTGGAACATCCAAGCTAGTGTGAATAGGTGCTAACATAAGAGCAGCTACCTCCATGTACAATATACAAAAAAGTTGCACTCTATCATGCTAAAGCATGTCAATATGAAATATATGAATGGATGAGCCTCGAGTCAGGAGAAAAGCAGCGGATCTGGTCATCATAATCTATATTTGGAGCGTGTAAAAAAACAGCCTATAGCTCAGATCACGTATTCCTCCACACCCTCAATCGATAGTTTTCTGTGTACACTGTGCATAGGCAGACAGCTGCCAATCACTGGTGGGGGTGGGGTTATACAGAGCTCATGATTATGAGGGACAACATGGCAGCAGGTTTACTTGTCCTCTAGTGATAATCTCCTTATGATAAGACTGTGGTTTTATCAAAACAACAGTAAGCAGCCCAGAAAGTGACGCATAGCTGGAATCATTGTCTCCGTCTCTACATTATGATCTAAGCTTAGGTGGCAAACACCTGCTCACAGGTTCCCTTTAACAAGCAGAAATCCGGTCTGACATTTAGAAAGCGGGATCTCGGCACAAGCATCTAGGATGCATATTACACACGCCCCAAGTGCAATGTGTGACCCCTGCACTACACTTATACACAACAGCGATGTTCCTGTCCTGACTGCAATATATTGTCATATTTCATATATGCACGTTGGAGCCACAAAGCATTTTTCATTTTGCTTTTTTTTTGGCTGTGATCACAGTAGAATCGCAACCTTTTTGCCATAGATGTGACAACGTGTCAAAGTAACCTTAGGCCTTTTTGCGGGTCCCAGAGGTGAGACATGTATCTCTAGAACAGAGTCTGTCACGACACAGCTGTCGGGTGACCCGGAACCAGGGGATCCTTCCCTGTCCCTAACACTAGATGGCGCCCTAGCTCGCCCTACTCCCCAAAATACTTCTGAAGGTGAAGATACCGGAGCCTCCACCCTTGCCGAATCTCCTGAGTTAACCCTCCGTCTGTTCTCTTCCCGCACCCAAGGAAGAGGGCTGCTACTGTGCGCCTCAGTACACCATCCTGATAAACAAGGTAAAATAAACTAGGGTTAACAAATCTCCAGGCATACAAAATATTCACTCGCATATAACGGGAGGAATACACCAGGGTATGGGGATTGATGAATAAACTAAAATAGAGAATGATAAGGAGTTACCACACATAAAAACCAAGCAACAGTCACAGACTACTCCTCAAGCTCTCCTCATATGAACTCCTCTCCCTCTGTTAGCCATACAGCAAATGCTAGCTATGACAAGGATTTGTAACAGAGCCCAGATTATAAAGGGAAAAGGAGTGGCTAACTGAGCTCAGCCGTGGGCACAGGGATTTCCAACATGGCCGATTAACCCCTGTTCTGCCAGAAGGAATAAACAAATTTAAAATGAAGAAGTGCTTCTTCTCAGCGCCGGATTAGAAGCAATCAGATGCTGCGGTCTTCTGGCTGCACACTGTGACCCCGTGAAAGTGTATAAGGGAGACACCAGTACATGTCCGCCGCTATCCTTGATTACTTCTATAGGAGTTACAGAAACAGCACCCACAACTATGAGGGGTTCATATAATTTAATGTAGATATGACAAATGTGTAAGGTAGGGACACCCATTTAATTACTTTATGTGTGAGGGGCACCAGCAAATCATGTTCAGCACAGGTTATGCAGTTTTTGCTTTAATATGCATTGAAGGAAAGTCCTCGGGCCTCACACACAGTGTACACAAGGACTTATGCTGCTCCTTCCCTTGGGCCTCATACACAGTGCCCACAAAGACCCATGTTGCTCATTCCTTTGTACCTCGTACACAGTGCCTACTAGAACCTATGCTGCTCCTTCTCTTGGACCTCATACACAGTGCCTACTAGGACCTATGCTGCTCCTTCTCTGTTGGCTTCATACACAGTGCCAACTATGACCTACGCTGCTCCTTTTCTTGGGCCTCATACAGAGTACCTACGTGGACGCATGCTGCTCCTTCCCTTGGGCCTCATACACGCAGTGCCTACTAGGACCTTTGCTGCTCCTTCCGTTGGGCCTCATACACAGGGTCTATGCTGCTCTTTCTCTTGGGCCCCATACACAGTGCCTACTAGGACCTTTGCTGCTCCTTTTCTTGGTCCTCATACACTGTCTACTAGGACCTATGCTGCTCCTTTTCTTGGTCCTCATACACAGTGCCTACTAGAACCAATGCTGCTCCTTCTCTTGGGCCTCATACACAGTGCCTACTAGGGCCTATGACGCTTCTTTTCTTGTGCCTCATACAGTACCTACAAGAACCTATGATGCTCCTTCCCTTGGGCCTCATACACAGTACCTACTAGGACTTATGCTGCACCTTCTCTTGGGCCTCATACACAGTGCCAACTAGGACCTATGCTGCTCCTTTTCTTGGTCCTCATACACAGTGCCTACTTGGACCTATGGTGCTCCTTTTCTTAGGTCTCACACAGTGCCTACTAGAACCTATGCTGCTCCTTCCCTTGACCTCATACACAGTGCATACTAGGACCTATGCTGCTCCTTTTCTTGGTCCTCATACACAGTGCCTACTTGGACCTATGGTGCTCCTTCTCTTGGTCCTTGTACATAGTGCCTACTAGGACCTTTGCTGCTCCTTCCGTTGGGCCTCATACACAGTGTCTAATAGGACACAAGCTGCTCCTTCCCTTAGGCCTCATATGCGCAGTGCCTATTAGGACCTTTGCTGTTCCTTCCGTTGGGCCTCATACACAGTGCCTACTAGGACCTATGCTGCCCCTTTTCTTGGTCCTCATACACAGTGCCTACTTGGTCCTATGCTGCTCCTTCTCTTTGGCCTCATACACAGTGCCTACTAGAACCAATGCTGCTCCTTCTCTTGGGCCTCATACACAGTGCCTACTAGGGCCTATGCTGCTCCTGCTCTTGGGCTTCATACACAGTGCCTACTAGGACCTATGGCGCTTCTTTTCTTGGGCCTCATACAGTGCCTACAAGAACCTATGCTGCTCCTTCCCTTGGGCCTCATACAGTGCCTACAAGAAGCTATGCTGCTCCTTCCTTTGGGCCTCATACACAGTGCCTACTTGGACATATGCTGCTCCTTCTCTTGGGCCTCATACACAGTGCCTACTAGAACCATTGCTGCTCCTTCTCTCGGGCCTCATACACAGTGCCTACTAGAACCTATGCTGCTCCTTCTCTTGGGCCTAATACACAGTGCATAATTGGACCTATGGTGCTCCTTCTCTTGGTCCTCATACACAGTGCTAACTAGGACCTATGCTGCTCCTTTTCTTGGTCCTCATACACAGTCCCTACTTGGATCTATGGTGCTCCATCTCTTGGGCCTCATACAGTGCCTACTAGAACCTATGCTGCTCTTTCTCTTGGGCCTCATACACAGTGCCTACTAGGGCCTATGCTGCTCCTTCTCTTAGGCTTCATACACAGTGCCTGCTAGTACCTACGCTGCTCCTTTTCGTGGTCCTCATACACAGTGCCTACTAGAACCAATGCTGATCCTTCTCTTGGGCCTCATACTCAGTGCCTACTAGGGCCTGTGGGGCTTTTCTTGGGCCTCATACAGTGCCTACAAGAACCAATGAGGCTCCTTCCTTTGGGCCTCATACACAGTGCATACTAGGACCTATGCTGCACCTTCTCTTGGGCCTCATACACAGTGCCTACTAGAACCTATGCTGCTCCTTCTCTTGGGCCTCATACACAGTGCCTACTAGAACCTATGCTGCTCTTCCTCTTGGGCCTCATACACAGCGCTAACTAGGACCTATGCTGCTCCTTTTCTTGGGCCTCATACACAGTGCATAATTGGACCTATGCTGCTCCTTCTCTTGGGCCTCATACACAGTGCATAATTGGACCTATGGTGCTCCTTCTCTTGGGCCTCATACACAGCGCTAACTAGGACCTATGCTGCTCCTTTTCTTGGGCCTCATACACAGTGCATAATTGGACCTATGCTGCTCCTTCTCTTGGGCCTCATACACAGTTCATAATTGGACCTATGGTGCTCCTTCTCTTGGGCCTTATACACAGTGCTAACTAGGACCTATGCTGCTCCTTTTCTTGGTCCTCATGCACAGTGCCTACTTGGATCTATGGTGCTCCATCTCTTGGGCCTCATACACAGTGCCTACTAGAACCTATGCTGCTCCTTCTCTTGGACCTCAAACACAGTGCCTACTTGGACCTATGCTGCTCTTTCTCTTGGGCCTTATACACAGTGCCTACTAGGGCCTATGCTGCTCCTTCTCTTGGGCTTCATACACAGTGCCTACTAGGACCTATGCTGCTCCTTTTCTTGGTCCTCAAACAGTGCCTACTAGAACGAATGCTGCTCCTCTTGGGCCTCATACACAGTGCCTACTAGGGCCTATGGCGCTTCTTTTCTTGGGCCTCATACAGTGCCTACAAGAACCTATGAGGCTCCTTCCCTTGGGCCTCAGAGTGCTAACTAGGACCTATGCTGCTCCTTTTCTTGGACCTCATACACAGTCCATAATTGGACCTATGGTGCTCCTTCTCTTGGACTTCATACACAGTGCCTACTAGGACCTATGGTGCTCCTTCCATTGGGCCTCATACACGGCGTCTAATAGGGTCTATGCTGCTCTTTCTCTTGGTCCTCATACACAGTGCATAATTGGACCTATTGTGCTCCTTCCATTGGTCCTCATACACAGTGTCTAATAGGGTCTATGCTGCTCTTTCTCTTGGGTCTCATACACAGTGCCTACTAGGACCTATGCTGCACCTTCTCTTTGGTCTCATACACAGTGCCTACTAGAACCTATGCTGCTCCTTCCCTTGGGCCTCTGTTGTGAATTTGCTTTTTGCTCCCTCTAGTGGTTACTAGTTTTTTGACTCTGGTTTTTCTGTCATTCCTTTTATCCGCACCTGGGTCGTTAGTTAGGGGTGTTGCTATATAAGCTCCCTGGACCTTCAGTTCAATGCCTGGCAACGTAGTTATCAGAGCTAGTCTGCTGTGCTCTTGTCTACTGATCCTGGTTCCAGTTATATCAGCTAAGTCTGCCTTTTGCTTTTTGCTATTTGTTTTGGTTTTGCATTTTTGTCCAGCTTGTTCCTAATCTATATCCTGACCTTTGCTGGAAGCTCTAGGGGGCTGGTGTTCTCCCCCCGGACCGTTAGACGGTTCGGGGGTTCTTGAATTTCCAGTGTGGATTTTGATAGGGTTTTTGTTGACCATATAAGTTACCTTTCTTTATTCTGCTATCAGTAAGCGGGCCTCTCTGTGCTAAACCTGGTTCATTTCTGTGTTTGTCATTTCCTCTTACCTCACCGTCATTATTTGTGGGGGGCTTCTATCCAGCTTTGGGGTCCCCTTCTCTGGAGGCAAGAAAGGTCTTTGTTTTCCTCTACTAGGGGTAGCTAGATTCTCCGGCTGGAGCGTGTCATCTAGAAACAACGTAGGAATGATCCCCGGCTACTTCTAGTGTTGGCGTTAGGAGTAGATATATGGTCAACCCAGTTACCACTGCCCTATGAGCTGGATTTTTGTATTCTGCAGACTTCCACGTTCCTCTGAGACCCTCGCCATTGGGGTCATAACAGTTTGCCAGGCCCAGTATTAAATGTTTAATGCATTGCAGAAGAGGGATTATAAGAAAGAAGATTCTGAGTTTTTTTTTTTCTTCTTCCCCTTTACCTCAGAGTGGCTATGCTTGCTGCAGACATGAATGTCCAGACCTTGATTACAAGTGTGGACCAGCTGGCTACTCGTGTGCAGGGCATACAAGACTATGTTATCAGAAATCCTAGGTCAGAACCTAAAATACCGATTCCTGAACTGTTTTCCGGAGACAGGTTTAAGTTTAGGAATTTCGTGAATAATTGTAAATTGTTTTTGTCCCTGAGACCCTGTTCATCTGGAGATTCTGCTCAGCAAGTAAAAATTGTTATTTCGTTCTTACGGGGCGACCCTCAGGATTGGGCTTTTTCGCTGGCGCCAGGAGATCCGGCATTGGCTGATCTTGATGCGTTTTTTCTGGCGCTCGGTTTACTTTATGAGGAACCCAATCTTGAGATTCAGGCAGAAAAGGCCTTGCTGGCTATGTCTCAGGGGCAGGACGAGGCTGAAGTGTATTGCCAAAAATTTCGGAAATGGTCCGTGCTGACACATTGGAACGAGTGTGCACTGGCCGCTAATTTTAGAAATGGCCTTTCTGAAGCCATTAAGAATGTTATGGTGGGTTTTCCCATTCCCACAGGTCTGAATGATACTATGGCACTGGCTATTCAAATTGACCGGCGGTTGCGGGAGCGCAAAACCGCAAATTTCCTCATGGTGTTGTCTGAACAGACACCTGATTTAATGCAATGTGATAGAATCCTGACTAGAAATGAGCGGAAAATTCATAGACGCCGGAATGGCTTGTGCTACTACTGTGGTGATTCTACACATGTTATCTCAGCATGCTCTAAACGTATAGCTAAGGTTGTTAGTCCTGTCACCGTTGGTAATTTGCAACCTAAATTTATTCTGTCTGTAACTTTGATTTGCTCACTGTCATCTTATCCTGTCATGGCGTTTGTAGATTCAGGTGCTGCCTTGAGTCTCATGGATCTCTCATTTGCTAAGCGCTGTGGTTTTACTCTTGAACCATTAGAAAATCCTATTCCTCTTAGGGGTATTGATGCTACACCATTGGCAGCAAATAAACCGCAGTATTGGACACAGGTTACCATGTGCATGACTCCTGAACACCGCGAGGTGATACGTTTCCTGGTTTTACATAAAATGCATGATTTGGTTGTTTTAGGGCTGCCATGGTTACAGACCCATAATCCAGTCCTGGACTGGAAGGCTATGTCAGTCTCAAGTTGGGGCTGTCGTGGTATTCATGGGGATTCCCTGCCTGTGTCTATTGCTTCTTCTACGCCTTCGGAAGTTCCGGAGTATTTGTCTGATTATCAGGATGTCTTCAGTGAGTCTGAGTCCAGTGCACTGCCTCCTCATAGGGACTGTGACTGTGCTATAGATTTGATCCCAGGCAGTAAATTTCCTAAGGGAAGACTGTTTAATCTGTCGGTACCTGAACATACCGCTATGCGTTCATATATCAAGGAGTCTCTGGAGAAAGGACATATTCGTCCGTCTTCTTCCCCTCTTGGTGCGGGATTCTTTTTTGTGGCAAAAAAGGACGGATCTTTGAGACCTTGTATTGATTATCGGCTTTTAAATAAGATCACTGTCAAATTTCAGTATCCTTTACCACTGTTGTCTGACTTGTTTGCCCGGATTAAGGGTGCCAAGTGGTTCACCAAGATAGACCTTCGTGGTGCGTACAACCTTGTGCGCATTAAGCAAGGTGATGAATGGAAAACCGCATTCAATACGCCCGAAGGTCATTTTGAGTACTTGGTGATGCCTTTTGGGCTCTCCAATGCGCCTTCAGTTTTTCAGTCCTTTATGCATGACATTTTCCGGAAGTATCTGGATAAATTTTTGATTGTTTATCTGGATGATATTTTGGTTTTTTCTGATAATTGGGATTCGCATGTGGAGCAGGTCAGGTTGGTCTTTAAAATTTTGCGTGAAAATTCTTTGTTTGTCAAGGGCTCAAAGTGTCTCTTTGGTGTACAGAAGGTTCCCTTTTTGGGGTTCATTTTTTCCCCTTCTGCTGTGGAGATGGACCCAGTCAAGGTCCGAGCTATTCTTGATTGGACTCAGCCCTCGTCAGTTAAGAGTCTTCAGAAGTTCTTGGGCTTCGCTAACTTCTACCGTCGTTTTATCGCTAATTTTTCTAGCATTGTGAAACCTTTGACGGATATGACCAAGAAGGGCTCCAATGTAGCTAACTGGGCTCCTGCTGCCGTGGAGGCTTTCCAGGAGTTGAAACGCCGGTTTACTTCGGCGCCTGTTTTGTGCCAGCCTGACGTCTCACTTCCCTTTCAGGTTGAGGTGGATGCTTCGGAGATTGGGGCAGGGGCCGTTTTGTCGCAGAGAGGTCCTGGTTGCTCTGTTATGAAACCTTGTGCCTTTTTCTCTAGGAAGTTTTCGCCTGCCGAGCGAAATTATGATGTGGGCAATCGGGAGTTGTTGGCCATGAAATGGGCATTTGAGGAGTGGCGTCATTGGCTCGAGGGTGCTAAGCATCGTGTGGTGGTCTTGACTGATCACAAAAATCTGATGTATCTCGAGTCTGCTAAACGCCTTAATCCGAGACAGGCCCGCTGGTCATTGTTTTTCTCCCGCTTTGATTTTGTTGTCTCGTATTTACCAGGTTCAAAGAATGTGAAGGCCGATGCTCTTTCTAGGAGCTTTGTGCCTGATGCTCCTGGAGTCGCTGATCCTGTTGGTATTCTTAAAGATGGAGTTATCTTGTCAGCTATTTCTCCGGATCTGCGACGTGTGTTGCAGAGATTTCAGGCTGATAGGCCTGAGTCTTGTCCACCTGACAGACTGTTTGTCCCGGATAAGTGGACCAGCAGAGTCATTTCCGAGGTTCATTCCTCGGTGTTGGCAGGTCACCCGGGAATTTTTGGCACCAGAGATCTGGTGGCCAGGTCCTTTTGGTGGCCTTCCTTGTCAAGGGATGTGCGGTCATTTGTGCAGTCCTGTGGGACTTGTGCTCGAGCTAAGCCTTGCTGTTCTCGTGCCAGCGGTTTGCTCTTGCCCTTGCCTGTCCCGAAGAGACCTTGGACACATATCTCCATGGATTTCATTTCTGATCTTCCGCTATCTCAGGGCATGTCCGTTATCTGGGTGATATGTGATCGCTTCTCCAAGATGGTCCATTTGGTTCCTTTGCCTAAGCTGCCTTCCTCTTCCGATCTGGTTCCTGTGTTTTTCCAGAACGTGGTTCGTTTGCACGGCATCCCTGAGAATATTGTGTCAGACAGAGGATCCCAGTTCGTTTCCAGGTTCTGGCGATCCTTTTGTAGTAGGATGGGCATTGATTTGTCGTTTTCGTCTGCTTTCCATCCTCAGACTAATGGACAGACGGAGCGAACCAATCAGACTTTGGAGGCTTATTTGAGGTGTTTTGTCTCTGCTGATCAGGACGATTGGGTGACATTCTTGCCGTTGGCTGAGTTTGCCCTTAATAATCGGGCTAGTTCCGCCACCTTGGTTTCGCCTTTTTTCTGCAACTCTGGTTTCCATCCTCGCTTTTCTTCGGGTCATGTGGAGCCTTCTGACTGTCCTGGGGTGGATTCTGTGGTGGATAGGTTGCAGCAGATCTGGAATCATGTGGTGGACAACTTGAAGTTGTCACAGGAGAAGGCTCAGCGCTTTGCCAACCGCCGCCGCGGTGTGGGTCCCCGACTACGCGTTGGGGATTTGGTATGGCTTTCTTCCCGCTTTGTTCCTATGAAGGTCTCCTCTCCCAAATTTAAACCTCGTTTTATTGGGCCTTACAAGATATTGGAAATCCTTAATCCTGTATCTTTTCGTCTGGATCTTCCTGTGTCGTTTGCTATTCACAATGTATTTCATAGGTCCTTGTTGCGGCGGTACATTGTGCCTGTAGTTCCTTCTGCTGAGCCTCCTGCTCCGGTGTTGGTTGAGGGCGAGTTGGAGTACGTGGTGGAGAAGATCTTGGATTCTCGCCTCTCCAGGCGGAGGCTTCAGTACCTGGTCAAGTGGAAGGGCTATGGTCAGGAGGATAATTCCTGGGTGGTCGCCTCTGATGTTCATGCGGCCGATTTAGTTCGTGCCTTTCATGCCGCTCATCCTGATCGCCCTGGTGGTCGTGGTGAGGGTTCGGTGACCCCTCACTAAGGGGGGGGTACTGTTGTGAATTTGCTTTTTGCTCCCTCTAGTGGTTACTAGTTTTTTGACTCTGGTTTTTCTGTCATTCCTTTTATCCGCACCTGGGTCGTTAGTTAGGGGTGTTGCTATATAAGCTCCCTGGACCTTCAGTTCAATGCCTGGCAACGTAGTTATCAGAGCTAGTCTGCTGTGCTCTTGTCTACTGATCCTGGTTCCAGTTATATCAGCTAAGTCTGCCTTTTGCTTTTTGCTATTTGTTTTGGTTTTGCATTTTTGTCCAGCTTGTTCCTAATCTATATCCTGACCTTTGCTGGAAGCTCTAGGGGGCTGGTGTTCTCCCCCCGGACCGTTAGACGGTTCGGGGGTTCTTGAATTTCCAGTGTGGATTTTGATAGGGTTTTTGTTGACCATATAAGTTACCTTTCTTTATTCTGCTATCAGTAAGCGGGCCTCTCTGTGCTAAACCTGGTTCATTTCTGTGTTTGTCATTTCCTCTTACCTCACCGTCATTATTTGTGGGGGGCTTCTATCCAGCTTTGGGGTCCCCTTCTCTGGAGGCAAGAAAGGTCTTTGTTTTCCTCTACTAGGGGTAGCTAGATTCTCCGGCTGGAGCGTGTCATCTAGAATCAACGTAGGAATGATCCCCGGCTACTTCTAGTGTTGGCGTTAGGAGTAGATATATGGTCAACCCAGTTACCACTGCCCTATGAGCTGGATTTTTGTATTCTGCAGACTTCCACGTTCCTCTGAGACCCTCGCCATTGGGGTCATAACAGGCCTCATACACTGTCTTCTAGGACCAATGCTGCCCCTTTTCTTGGTCCTCGTACATAGTGCCTACTAGGACCTTTGCTGCTCCTTCCGTTGGGCCTCATACAGTGTCTAATAGGGTCTATGCTGCTCTTTCTCTTGGGTCTCATACACAGTGCCTACAAGGACCTTTGCTGCTCATTTCATTTTCTTGGTCCTCATACACAGTGCCTACTAGGACTTATGTTGCTGCTTTTCTTGGTCCTCATACACAGTGCCTACTTGGACCTATGGTGCTCCTTTTCTTGGGTCTCACACAGTGCCTACAAGAACCAATGAGGCTCCTTCCTTTGGGCCTCATACACAGTGCATACTAGGACCTATGCTGCACCTTCTCTTGGGCCTCATACACAGTGCCTACTAGAACCTATGCTGCTCCCTCTCTTGGGCCTCATACACAGTGCCTACTAGAACCTATGCTGCTCCTTCTCTTGGGCCTCATACACAGTGCCTACTAGAAGCTATGCTGCACCTTCCCTTGAACCTCAAAAACTGTGTCTTTTAGTACCTATGCTGCCCCTATTCTTGGTCCTCTTACATAGTGCCTACTAGGACCTTTGCTGCTCCTTCCATTGGGCCTTATACACATTGTCTAATAGGGTCTATGCTGCTCTTTCTCTTGAGTCTCATACACAGTGCCTACTTGGACCTATGCTGCTTCTTCTCTTGGGCTTCATACAGTGCCTACTAGGGCCTATGCTGTTCCATCTCTTAGGTCCTAGTAGGCACTGTGTATGAAGCCCATGGCGCTTCTTTTCTTGGGCCTCATACACAGTGCTAACTAGGACCTATGCTGCTCCTTCTCTTGGGCCTCATACACAGTGCGTACTAGGACCTATAGTGCTCCTTCTCTTGTGCCTCATACAGTGCCTACTAGAACCTATGCTGCTCTCTTGAGCCTCATACACAGTGCCTAATAGGATTCATGCTGCTCCTTCATGTTCCTTAAGTTATAGACATGCAGCATTTTCCAGCAGAGGTAGATTATGGAGCGATTTATCCTTAGATACATTACTTCTTTATGAGAATATGATGCCCTGAGCAGGCACCATTAGGTGGCATAATCCACATGGGCCAATTCATAAAAAGTCCAAAATTCATAATTGTGCATAAATATTGTGACTTTTGATTCATTTCTGGAAATGTGGACAAGTGGAAGTGAGGCCGAGAGCAGTTCAACAAATTCATTATAGTTTAATCCTCAAAAGTGACGTAAATTAGGACAGAAAAGTAGATTACTGATGCTGGTGCATGACATACACCTATTAGTGAATTTGGAACATTTTACCCCAGTGCACCCTGGATCACCATTAGACAATCTTGATAAACTGACCCCTGAGTGACTCCAGGGTTATTAATACAGAGCCATCAGCACTTCACGTGCTGCTGCCAGGGCTTAAAGGGATAATCCGGCTGCGCGCTGTTCTGCATTTTAAGGTGAGCAGGGCCGGTGTCCTTAGCTCTACAGATATCTGCTGGGTTTTTCTTATAAATAGGAGAGATACAGGACTCGTCAATCGTAACCCAATAGATATCTACATGGCAACACTATCGATGTGGAGCTGAGCGCAGTTGGGCCTGTTTTTTTTTGTTGTTGTGTTGCATCAAAGTGGTAGTGCGAGTAATTAAAATGCTTTAATTGAAAGTGTCTCTACCACAAGGGCAAGAAGCATTGAAATATAAAATAACAAAACATCTCAAAATGTCGTACTGTATTTAGCGGAGGAATTACCACCCCGATCACCAAGCTACATATGTATAATACACACGGTATACAGAATAGCATCCATATTACTACACCCAAAAGAAATAACTTCTGACAAGTGATTGGCAATTTCTAATGACTACTAGAAACTAAGCACTGATTGTGACACTCATCTGTACCAAGATGTGATGCCGGCAGCCTCCTCTGTGATCTCTGATACAGAAGAGAAGGCAGCAGCCTCCCTGCAGGCAGCTCATACTTTCATCACACCTGATTGGTTCAGGGGAAGGAGCCTTTGAAAGGCGGATCTTGAATCTTTAATGTTATTGGCTGTTTCGGTGTCAAGAACCATTACTGCAGCCAATGAGGCAGGGTAAAGATTTCCCTCCATCTGTTGACAGCCAAGGTGTAGTACACAGAGTGTAGAAGGACCTGCAGTGAGGTCATGATAATGTGGGAAGAGCCAGGCTCAGTTTCAAGTAGTGTCCAGGCTCACATGGCTGACAGTGGAGCCCCCATCAGTGACACACAGGTTAAGACTCTGTCATTCTGATATGAAGACATCAGTCGCAACCATTCCAACTGTAGAAGGATAAATTATAATTACACTAAACTGGTAGGATCACATCCAGGGGCGTGAATCAGACAGCTATGTGCTGCAACATTTTGGAGTTATATTTTCTCTGAAACGTTAGTTATGCAGTCAGGAGCTGATACATTCCCAAGCAGTAAACTGGTAATAAATACAGACAAGTGAAACCGGCCTCAGATGGCAGAGCAATCCTGCACCATATGCATTATTGCTTCTGTACATACGATTTCATGCAAATGCAAATTTCATGCCGAGGGCAGCACGGTGGCGCAGTGGTTAGCACAGCAGCCTTGCAGCGCTGGAGTCCTGGGTTCAAACCCCACCAAGGATGACATCTGCAAAGAGTTTGTATGTTCTCTCCGTGTTTGTGTGGGTTTCCTCCGGGGACTCCGGTTTCCTCCCACATTCCAAAGACATACTGATAGGGAATTTAGATTGTGAGCCCCAATGGGGACAGCGATGATAATGTGTGCAAACCTGTAAAGCGCTGCGGAATATGTTAGCGCTATATAAAAATAAAGATTATTATTATTAACTACAATATACCGAATGCATAAAATCTACAGTTGCATGATCAAATAAAAGTGATTCCGGCCAGAAGATAAACATAAATTGGCATTAAGTAATAAGGTATATAACTTACCTATATAGTTCTATTAGGCCAGCTCCATCCCCGATCCCATCAGCTTCACTTACAGACCTGTGTTGAAGGTATTATCAATAACTAAGCCAGCCCCCTCCTCTGGCTATGACTCCTGAGGTCAGGCACTAAGCTTTATCGTACAAAGAAAGGTATATAACTCGCTATTTAAAAGGGTTCACAGGTAACGTTGATGAACAATCCATAGCACAAAACCTTAGAGGGTGAGAGTGATGGTGGTGCTCACTTGGGGAGGTTTGTGTATGGACACACCAACTAGAGAAGCCTTAGAATCCGTGGCTGGAGGAAAAATTCTTTCAGAAAGCAATTCACTTAGGTGGAGAGATCACGATACCTGAGAAGCACTTGCGGAAATGAAGAATCCTTGTTGAAGGTTTTTATTACACCAACGTGTTTTGGCACTGGCACAGGACAAAGATTTGTTTGTTTGTTTATTTTTACTTGAAAAAGTTGCCAGTGTGGCACCAAAATGCGTTTGTGTAGTAAAAAATCAACACCTGGCTACTTCATTTCCTTTCCGCGGACATCCCCACCATCATCATGGGCGACTTCAACATCCCCATTGACACTTCCCTCTCAGCTGCCACTAAACTTCTATCTCTCACTTCCTCCTTCGGCCTCACTCAATGGTCTTCTGCAGCCACTCACAAAGATGGTCACACACTGGACCTCATCTTCACCCGCCTCTGCTCCCTATCTAGCCTCTCTAACTCACCTCTTCCTCTCTCTGACCACAACCTTCTCACATTCTCTTCCCTCTCCACTCCATCCTCTACAATCCCCACCCCACAAACTTTCACACCCTCGCAGAAATCTTAAACATCTTGACCTACATTCATTCTCTGAATCCCTCCTCCCTCTCACAGACATAAGTTCCTTACACAATGCGGATGACGCTGCCGCTCTATATAACACCACAATAGCTGTAGCTTTGGAATCTGCTGCCCCACTTACACATACCAAAGCTCACAAAATCAACAGACAACCCTGGCACACCAGCCTGACCAAAGAACTGAGGCGAGCTTCCAGGGCTGCTGAGCGCAGATAGAAAAGATCCCACTCCAAAGAGCACTTCATCGCATTCAAACAGTCCCTCACTACTTTCAAGACCACACTCGCCACAGCTAAACAAACCTACCTCTCATCTCTCATATCCTCCCTGTCTCACAACCCTAAACAGTTATTCAACACCTTCAATTCTCTCCTCCATCCCCCAGCACCGCCTCCCTCCCCACTTATCTCAGCTGAAGACTTTGCCTCATTTTTGAAGCAGAAGATTGAGAACATCAGAGACAGTTTTTGGTCAACAACCCCCAGAGCCCTTCCTCCCGACTTCCCAGCCCTCCACCTTCAAAACCAACTTCTCCACCATTACAGAAGATCAACTCTCCACTCTACTCTCAAAATCGCATCTCACCACCTGTGCACTTGACCCGCTCCCATCCCACTTCATCCCAAACCTCACCACAGTCTTCATCCCAACCCTAGCCCATCTCTTCAACCTATCACTAACAACTGGTGTTTTCCCCTCAAGCTTTAAACATGCCTCCATCACACCTATCCTCAAAAAGCCCTCTCTTGACCCATCCTGTGTATCTAGCTATCGCCCTATATCACTTCTCCCTTATGCCTCAAAACTACTGGAACAACACGTCTACCTTGAACTGTCCTCCCATCTCTCTTCTTGCTCCCTCTTTGACCGCTTACAATCTGGCTTCCGGTCACACCATTCCACTGAAACTGCCCTAACTAAGGTCACCAATGACCTCTTAACCGCCAAGAGCAAGCGACACTACTCTGTCCTCCTCGACCTGTCGGCTGCCTTTGACACAGTGGACCATTCCCTATTATTACAGACCCTCTCATCCCTTGGCATCACAGACTTGGCCCTATCCTGGATCTCATCATACCTAACAGACCGGATATTCAGCGTCTCCAACTCACCACCTCCTCACCTCGCTCCCTATCTGTCGGAGTCCCACAAGGTTCAGTCCTTGGGCCCCTGCTCTTCTCCATTTACACCTTTGGCCTGGGACAGCTCATAGAATCTCATGGCTTTCAGTATCACCTCTGTGCTGATGACACACAGATCTACATCTCTGGACCAGATATCACCTCCCTACTAACCATAATCCCTCAATGTCTGTCCACTATTTCATCCTTCTTCTCCGCTAGATTTCTGAAACTTAACATGGACAAAACAGAATTCATCATTTTTCCCCATCTCACGCGACCCCCCCCAATGAACCTATCCATTACAGTACATCGCTGCCCACTCTCCCCAGTCCCACAAGCTCGCTGCCTCGGGGTAATCCTTGACGCTGATCTCTCCTTCAAACCCCATATCCAAGCCCTTTCCACTTCCTGACGACTTCAACTCAAAAATATTTCACGAATCCATACATTCCTCAATCAAGAATCTGCAAAAACCCTAGTCCATGCCCTCATCATCTCTCGCCTTGACTACTGCAACCTCCTGCTCTGTGGCCTCCCCTCTAACACTCTCGCACCCCTCCAATCTATTCTGAACTCTGCTGCCCGACTAATCCACCTGTCTCCCCGCTATTCCCCGGCCTCTCCCCTCTGTCAATCCCTTCTCTGGCTCCCCATTGCCCAGAGACTCCACTACAAAACCCTAACCATGACGTACAAAGCCATCCACAACCTGTCTCCTCCATACATCTGTGACCTCGTCTCCCGGTACTTACCTACACGCAACTTCCGATCCTCACAAGATCTCCTTCTCTACTCCCCTCTTATCTCCTCTTCCCACAATCGTATACAAGATTTCTCTCGCGTATCACCCCTACTCTGGAACCCTCTACCACATCAGACTCTCGCCCACCATCGAAACCTTCAAAAAGAGCCTGAAGACCCACCTCTTCCGACAAGCCTACAACCTGCAGTAACCACCGATCAACCAAACCGCAGCACGACCAGCTCTACCCTCGCCTACTGTATTCTCACCCATGCCTTGTAGATTGTGAGCCTTCGCGGGCAGGGTCCTCTCTCCTCCTGTACCAGTTATGACTTTTATTGTTTAAGATTATTTAAGATTATTGTACTTGTTTTTATTATGTATACCCCTCCTCACATGTAAAGCGCCATGGAATAAATGGCGCTAAAACAATAAATAATAATAAAAACCTTCAATTAGTACCATCGAAGATTCTTCATTTCTGCAGGCGCAGCCCAGGTATCGTGGTCTCTCCACTACAGTAAATCAGTACTAGATCTGACACCCATCCAGCACCCCCACTGTCATGTGCAGACAGGATCCTGCGCCCAGGTATCTAGACAGTGACCTTTTGTACAGGAAGATGCACCAAATTTCTCAATATAATTAACTCTATATAAAACAGCATAACAGAATCCCCACTAATGTCTGTGGCCTCCGGGCGGCAGTACATGTATCACAGAGGCTGTGTTTACTGGTTTCCTTCTATTACAGACACAAAATAACTACATCAGTATAACCACAGAACAAGCAGTAACTATACCGCTAACATAGGAAGAAGTTCAGGGCCACATGTTGTGAGGGGACACACCGAGCTCTGCTGCATGGATATAAAGCGCACACGGCTCTGCTACGTGGATATAAAGCGCACACGGCTCTGCTACGTGGATATAAAGCGCACACGGCTCTGCTACGTGGATATAAAGTGCACACGGCTCTGCTACGTGGATATAAAGCGCACACGGCTCTGCTACGTGGATATAAAGTGCACACGTTCTGCTACGTGGATATAAAGCGCACACGGCTCTGCTACGTGGATATAAAGCGCACACGGCTCTGCTACGTGGATATACAGCGCACACGGCTCTGCTACGTGGATATAAAGCGCACACGGCTCTGCTACGTGGATATAAAGCGCACACGGCTCTGCTACGTGGATATAAAGCGCACACGCTCTGCTACGTGGATATAAAGCGCACACGGCTCTGCTACGTGGATATAAAGCGCACACGGCTCTGCTACGTGGATATAAAGCGCACACGGCTTAGCTACGTGGATATAAAGCGCACACGGCTCTGCTACGTGGATATAAAGCGCACACGGCTCTGCTACATGGATATAAAGCGCACACGGCTCAGCTACGTGGATATAAAGCGCACACGGCTCTGCTACGTGGATATAAAGCGCACACGGCTCTGCTACGTGGATATAAAGCGCACACGGCTCTGCTACGTGGATATAAAGCGCACACGGCTCTGCTACGTGGATATAAAGCGCACACGGCTCTGCTACGTGGATATAAAGCGCACACGGCTCTGCTACGTGGATATAAAGCGCACACGGCTCTGCTACGTGGATATACAGCGCACACGGCTTAGCTACGTGGATATAAAGCACACACATCTCTGCTACATGCATGTATAGCGCACACGGCTCTGCTACGTGGATATAAAGCGCATACGGCTCTGCTACGTGGATATAAAGCGCACACGGCTCAGCTACGTGGATATAAAGCGCACACGGCTCTGCTACGTGGATATAAAGCGCACACGGCTCAGCTACGTTCACGCCACAGAAGCAAGCTAGCAGCAGAACTTTTCCTCACACCTGTAAAAACCGCGCGGCGCTGCTACTCCACACAGTGCAGGCTCCTCCCACACACGTGACTCCCCATCTGGAGATGACGTCACCACAGGTCCTTCACCCTGCAGCAGGCAGCTGAGCGGTCAGGGGCACACAGTGACCGGTGAGGGCTTTCCACCAGTGAGTATTCCTCACCTCTCCTAGTGCCCAGCACACTCCGTCCTCACCGTGTGGCTCTGCCGCTGCTGGGGTAGAAGGATTCCTATTCAGGGCATGATGGGAGTTGTAGTCCTGATCATGTGATGATCACACAGGTGCAGGCTGGTTAGTGGTCCTCTATGTGGCCATAGCCGCTCTGTGCACCATGGCTGCTCTCTGTCACTGATGACCCCTCGGGTGAGGGCTGTACGTCTACCGATAAGACCCCGTACAGACAGGTTCCTGCCAGTCACATACGTGTGCACATACCCTTTATAGGCTATGGTTCTGTTCACATGTCCCTGTTTGTAAAAAAAGCTTTACAGAGGATTTATCCTTCCACACATGAAAATGATGGTGAAAAGCAGACAAAGGTTAAGCCCTTTTTAAGGGCATCTGTCAGTAGGATCTGCCCTCCTAAGCTGTCTGTATGGGCATGTAGGTCATAGGAAGCTGGATAACACGATACCTTGATATTTGTAAGCCGATGTCTTATACCAGAGCAAAGACACCACAGAGCCCCTGAGTACAGCGCCACTGCATCTGGTTGGGTGATGTAGAGATCACCGCAATATGCATGAGAGAGCTGGCAGTGTCACTTAAAGGGAATCTGTCAGCAGGATTTTGCTATGTAATCTGAGAGCAGCATAAAATGGAGCAACAGAGCCTGATTCCAGTGATGTATCACTTACTATGGTGCTTGGTGCACTTTCTATAGAATTCCTATTTTCTCTGCTGTAGATGTAGCAGTGCTTAGAATGCTGAACTGAGTATAACCCCGCCAACACGGCTGATACACCGATTATCTGGACTGGCCTGCACATGAGACCTACTCATGCAATGATAATCTTCTGCTAATAAAACACTGATTGTATTTAAATTACAGCACACAGCCTAATAAGTGACACATCCCTGGAATCCGTCTCTTTCCCTATATTATGCCGCTCTCAAATGAAATAGCAAAACCTGTTACAGTTGTACACACTTTTATGACATTTTCATAGGTATGGTTCTTTATGTATTTTACACAGTTGCGGAAGGCGTTAATATTGTCAACATCTGCTAGAAGTGATTATTACACTTCTCTCAATATCTCAATATTAACTGTTCTATCTCTCCATTACCAGCAGTAATAAAGCAGACCATGTGCAGACAGGAAAGCGGAGCCGAAGATCTGAGTGTCAGTCACTAATGAGAGGTATGGCTGATCACGGTGTCTTTTTACATGAATATAAAGGTGATTTGGTTTCTTGTTGATATTGTGTAGAGTCGGATGTTTATGATGGATCCTCTGTGACTCTCAGCACATATTTGTTCACAGTTGGAAATAAGGTGAAAATCCTTAACAAATTGGATGCACAACAAGTATGGCCATGCATGAGGTGGGGGCTTCTCACTGGCTTTATGCCACTTTTATGGCTTCGAAAATGTGCATGTTATGGCATGTGCTGGATATGGCCACAGTGACCTGCATTGGCTGACTGAAGAGCACACAGTTAGAACCAGCATCTCAACCTTGTGTCTGGTGTGAACAGTCAAACATCAGGAGCACACTTTCCCCCCAGCAAGTCGGGAGGCTGGGGAGCGGTGGACTTCTGAAGCGCTGTTTCGAGACAATCACTATAAAGCTGTCTAATGAAACATTAGACTTATTACATTTTCTCAATGTCCCCACATTTCTGTATTATGGTGCACAGGGTTATGTCTGTAGAGGATGGAGGACAACCATAAAAATGACACTGGTGGTCCTGGTGAGCTGCTGTGACATCATAATGGTGATCCTGTGAAGTGAGCTGCTCTGACATCATAGTTGTGATACTGTGAAGTGAGCTGCTCTGACATCATAGTTGTGATACTGAGAGGTGAGCTGCTCTGACATCATAGTAGTGATACTGTGAAGTGAGCTGCTGTGACACCATAACTGTGATACTGTGAGATGAACTGCTGTGACATCATAACGGTGATCCTGTGAAGTGAGCTGATCTGACATAATGGTGATACTATGAGATGAGCTGCTGTGACATCATAATGGTGATCCTGTTAGGTGAGTTGCGCTGACATCATAATGGTGATCCTGTGAGGTGAGCTGCTCGACATCATAACTGTGATACTGAGGTGAGCAGCGCTGAACTCATAATGGGGATCCTGTGAGGTGAGCTACTGTGACATCATAACTGTGATGCTGTGAGGTGAGCTGCTCTGACATCATAGCGGTGATACTTTGAGGTCATCTGCTGTGACATCATAATGGTGATACTGTGAGGTCATCTGCTGTGACATCATAATGGTGATACTGTGAGATGAGCTGCTCTGACATCATAACGGTGATACTGTGAGGTGAGCTGCTCTGACATCACAACGGTGATACTGTGAGGTGAGCTGCTCTGACATCACAACGGTGATACTGTGAGGTGAGCTGCTCTGACATCATAACGGTGATACTGTGAGGTGAGCTGCTCTGACATCATAACAGTGATACTGTGAGGTAAGCTGCTCTGACATAATGGTGATACTGTGAGATGAGCTGCTGTGACATCACCTCAAAGTATCACCATTATGATGTCACAGTAGCTCACCTCATAGTATCACAGATATGATGTCAGAGCAGCTCACCTCACAGTATCACCATTATGATGTCAGAGAAGCTCACTTCACAATATCACCACTATGATGTCACAGCAGATCACCTTAAAGTATCACCATTTTGTTCTGCTTTGACAACATAATGGTGATACTGTGAGGTGAGCTGCTGTGACATCATAATGGTGATCCTGTGAGTTGAGCTGCTTTGACATAATGGTGATACTGTGAGGTGAGCTCCTCTGACATCATAATGGTGAACCTGTGAGGTGAGCTACTGTGACATCATAATGGTGATACTGTGAGGTGAGCTGCATCTTATTGATGCCTCTCCGTTACTAACCGGGCTTAATGTCACCTTACATTAGCAAGGTGACATTAAGAGGGGCTAAGTGCTGGATTTGGCGCATCTTACAGATGCGGCTTTTCTGGGGCGGCTGGGGGCTGGTATTTGTAGCCGGGGGGGGGGGGCAATAACCATGGGGGGACCCCACGTCATTTTTTTGGGGGGGTCCCCCTATTTTAATAGCCAGTAAAGGCTACGCAGACAGCTGCGGGTTGATATTCATAGCCTGGGAAGGGGCCATGGGTATTACCCCCTTCCCAGGCTACAAATATTGGCACCCGGCCGTCGGCTTTCCCCCACTGGCGCAGAAAATTGCGCGAGAGCCCATGCCATTTTTTTCCCGGTTTCTTTTTTTTTTTTTTTTAAATGTGCATTAATAAACATTGGCCTTGCAACTATATATCTATGGATAATCCATCTATAGATATATTTATAAAAAAGAAAAATTGGAGGCAGCACACCTTTTGTAGTGAAAAAGAGCTTATTAAATCAGCCCAGAAAGCGACGTTTCGGTCCCAACAGGAACCTTTCTCAAGCAGTGAACATGTGAAAGTGCCAGGTATATAAAGAGTATACATGATTATAATCATTTGCATTAATCATCATTGTAAGAGCATGTATTTACATTATAATTAACATGCAGACAGTGATACAGGAATTATTCATCACATAAAGTGCAGTGCATAAATATAGATAAAGAAGGCATTGAAAAATATGCATTTAGACAACAATTGGTAATGGTAAAACAGCTGTACAACCTTGTTAATCACATCCATGACTTGTCCCACTCTCTTGGGTAAAGGCAAAAAGATCCAAGTAAACAGTGTGTTACAAAGGAACGAAACCTCAGCGCTACTAAGTCACAGCGCTTTTTAACCCCTTAACGACCGCCGATACGCCTTTTAATGGCGGCCGCTAAGGGTACTTAAACTACAGCGCCGTTAATTAACGGCGCTGTGGAAAAAGTGAATAGCGCCCCCCAGAGTCGGATTTTCTCTGGGGTCTCGGTTACCGGGGGTAGCCGAGACCCCAGAGAACATGATTCGGGGGTTTTTTACCGACCCCCGAGTTGCGATCGCCGGTAATTAACCGTTTACCGGCGATCGCAAAAAAAACCCCAAAAAACGCGATTTCCCATTTAATTTCTCTGTCCTCCGATGTGATCGCACATCGGAGGACAGAGAAATGGGGTCCCCGGTCGCCCCCGATGCCCCCCCGATACTCACCTGTCTCCCCCGGTGCTCCTCGTGGCTCCCCATGGGCGCCGCCATCTTAAAAATGGCGGGCGCATGCGCAGTGCGCCCGCCGGCCGGCACCTGGGAGATCTTTGGGGTCTCGGCTGCTGGGGGTAGCCGAGACCCCAAAGAACATGATCGGGGTCGGTTTTTACCGACCCCTGTTTTGCGATCGCCGGTAATTAACTGTTTACCGGCGACCGCAAAATAAAAAAAAAAAAAGTGATGTGTAATTCTCTGTCCTCTGATGTGATCGCACATCAGAGGACAGAGAAATAGGGGGATTCGGGGACCCTATCATACTTACCGGTGTCCCTGGGTCCTCCTGTGTCTTCTCCTGGCCGCCGGCTTCTTCCTATGAAAAGAAAATGGCGGGCGCATGCGCAGTGCGCCCGCTCTCTGCTGCCATCTGCCGGCCGGCAGGAGAGAAGAGTTGGGGCTAAAATTAGGGTTAGGGTTAGGGCTAGGGTTAGGGCTAGGGTTAGGGCTAGGGTTAGGGCTAGGGCTAGGGTTGGGGCTAAATTTAGGGTTAGGGTTGGAGCTAAATTTAGGGTTAGGGTTGGGGCTAAATTTAGGGTTAGGGCTGGGGCTAAATTTAGGGTTAGGGTTGGGGCTAAAGTTAGGACTAGGGTTGCGGCTAAAGTTAGGGTTAGGGATTAGGGTTTGGATTAGGGTTGGCATTAGGGTTACGTTTGGGATTACGGTTAGGTTTGGGATTAGGGTTAAGGGTAGGGTTGGGATTAGGGGTGTATTGGGATTAGGGTTAGGTTTGAGGTTAGGGTTGAGATTAGGATTAGGGGTGTGTTGGATTTAGGGTTCTGATTAGGGTTATGGTTGTTTTGAGGTTAGGGTTGCGATTATCCTTAGGGTTGTGATTAGGATTATGGATCGGGTTGGCATTAGGGTTAGGCCTCTTTCACACTTCAGTCTTTTGGCGTCAGTCTGAAACCGCCATTTTCATCAAATAGCGGATCCGCCATTTTTTTTGGCGGTTCCGCTATTTCCCCATAGACATGCATTAGCGACGGATTGTGGCGGATGGTCATCCGTTCCATCCGCCATGTGACGGATCCGTCGAGATTTGGCGGACGTCATCTAGACATTGACGGCCATTGTAACGTTTTTTGTCTGCACCGAAATGGCGGTTTGCGACGGATCCGTCGCGTTCGTCATTCCATAGAATGGCCGCCTATGGGCGACGGATCCGTCGTTACCGTCATTTCGGCGGATCCGTCGCCCCAATCCGCTTTTTCAATTGCGCATGCTCCAAAAAGTAGATACTTTTCCCAGACAACCCCCAAGTAACGGATCCGTCAAAAAAACGGATCCGTTAGAACCGTTTTCTCAACAATTGTGACGGATCCGTCACTATGTCGGAGCTGACTGACGCCAAACAACTGAAGTGTGAAAGAAGCCTTAGGGGTGTGTTGGGGTTAGGGTTGGAGTTAGATTTGGGGGGTTTCCACTGTTTAGGTACATCAGGGGGTCTCTAAACGCCACAGCCAATTTTGCGCTCAAAAAGTCAAATGGTGCTCCCTCCCTTCTGAGCTCTGCCGTGCACCCAAACAGTGGTTTACCCCCACATATCGGGCATCAGCGTACTCGGGGTAAATTGGACAACAACTTTTGGGGTCCAATTTCTCCTGTTACCCTTGTGAAAATAAAAACTTGGGGGCTAAAAAATCTTTTTTGTGGAAAAAAAAATATTTTTTATTTTCACAACTCTGCATTATAAACTGTTTAGGTACATCAGGGTCTCTGCAAACGCAACATAATGCCCGCAGACCATTCTATCAAAGTCTGCATTCCAAAACGGGGTTCCTTCCCTTCCGAGCTCTGCCATGCGCTCAAACAGTGGTCCCCACCACACATGGGGTATCAGTGTACTCAGCACAAATTGGACAACAACTTTTGGGGTCCAATTTCTCTTGTTACCCTTGTCAAAATAAAAATTTGGGGGCTCAAAAATCTTTTTTGTGGAAAACATTTTTTATTTTAATTTTCACGACTCTGCATTATAAAACAGTGGTCCCCCCCACACATGGGGTATCAGTGTACTCAGGACAAATTGGAAAACAACTCTTGGGGTCTAATTTCTCTTGTTCCCTTGTGAAAATAAAAACTTGGGGGCTAAAAAATCTTTTTTGTGGAAAAAAAAAATATTTTTTATTTTCACGACTCTGCATTATAAACTTCTGTGAAGCAGTTGGGCATTCAAAGTTCTCACCACACATCTAGATAAGTTCCTTAAGTGGTCTAGTTTCCAAAATGGGGTCACTTGTGGGGGGTTTCCACTGTTTAGGCACATCAGGGGCTCTCCAAACGCGACATGGTGTCCGATCTCAATTCCAGCCAATTCTACATTGAAAAAGTAAAACGGCACTCCTTCTCTTCCAAGCTCTGCGGTGCGCCCAAACAGTGGTTTACCCCCACATATGGGGTATCGATGTACTCAGGAGAAATTGCACAACAACTTTTGTGGTCTAATTTCTCCTGTTACCCTTGTGAAAATAAAAATTTTGGGGCGAAAAGATCATTTTTGTGTAAACAAATGCGATTTTTTATTTTCACGGCTCTACTTTATAAACTTCTGTGAAGCACTTGGGGGCTCAAAGTGCTCACCACACATCTAGATAAGTTCCTTAAGGGGTCTAGTTTCCAAAATGGTGTCACTTGTGGTTTTTTTTCACTGTTTAGGCACATCAGGGGCTCTCTAAACGTGCCATGGCATCCGATCTCACTTCCAGCCAATTCTGCATTGAAAAAGTCAAACGGTGCTCCTTCTCTTCCAAGCTCTGCGGTGCGCCCAAACAGTGGTTTACCCCCACATATGGGGTATCGGCGTATTCAGGAGAAATTGCACAACAACATTTATGGTTAAATTTCTGTTTTTACACTTGTGAAAATAAAAAAAAAAAGGTTCTGAAGCAAAATGTTTGCAAAAAAAAGTTAAATGTTCATTTTTGCCTTCCACATTGTTTCAGTTCCTGTGAAGCACGTAAAGGGTTAATAAACTTCTTGAATGTGGTTTTGAGCACCTTGAGGGGTGCAGTTTTTAGAATGGTGTCACACTTGGTTATTTTCTATCATATTGACCCCTCAAAATGACTTCAAATGTGATGTGGTCCCTAAAAAAAAAATGGTGTTGTAAAAATGAGAAATTGCTGGTCAAATATTAACCCTTATAACTCCCTAACAAAAAAAATTTTGGTTCCAAAATTGTGCTGATGTAAAGTAGACATGTGGGAAATGTTGTTATTTATTAACTATTTTTTGTGACATATCTCTCTTTAAGGGCATAAAAATCCAAAGTTTGAAAATTGCTAAATTTTAATTTTTTTTGCCATATTTCCATTTTTTTCATAAATAATCGCAAGTAATATCGAAGAAATGTTACCACTAACATGAAGTACAATATGTCACGAAAAAACAATCTCAGAATCAGCAGGATCCGTTGAAGCGTTCCAGAGTTATAACCTCATAAAGTGACAGTGGTCAGAATTGTAAAAATTGGCCTGGTCATTAAGTACCAAATTGGCTCTGTCACTAAGGGGTTAAAGAAAAAATATATACACATAAACAAAAAAATAAATGTACAGCGGTGTTATAGCATGATTATAATTCAGTTTTCATCTTGTGTTAATATAAAACACCATAGTCATAAATCTATCATTTTCAAGCATGTTACAAAGGAACGAAACCTCAGCGCTTCAATATATTCATATAATGACTGATAAGCTACAACATCTTTGTTTATAAACAGAAAAACTAAATGTACAGCACACAGTTTTAATATAGTAGCACTTTGATATAGTGACACAAATATTGTTCAATAAGCAGGGGCGTAACTACCGCGGTCGCAGCGGTCGCCATGGCCGGACTGGCCATCGTGCACTTCTGGCAAATGCCAGAAGAGCCGGTGCCAGTAGTGGGCCACCCGCTGCACTGTTCCCCCCGCCAGTGCCGCCGCATTTAACTATACCGGCGTCTATGACACCGGTACAGTTCAATGCAATGATGGAGGAGAGAGCGTCACCTGACGCTCCCTCTCCCATCATTCCCCGCTCTGCCTCTGACGGTACACTGCGGGTGCGCGATGACGTCATATCATCGCGCACCTGCTGTGTCCTGGGCAGACTGCAGCCGCCGGGAGGAAAAAGGAAAGGTGAGGAGAGTTTTTTTTTTTTTTTTTTAACTGGACTGTGGGGCCATTATCGGGGGGGGGGGATGAGATGTGGGCTGTGCTGTATATACCCCTGTGTGGGCTGTGCTCTATATACCCCTGTGTGGGCTGTGCTCTATATACCACTGTGCGGGCTGTGCTGGCACCCAACACCATGTTGCAGTGCAGGAGATTCCTGCATCAGTCCGAGGCGTATCTAGGGGAAGGTGGGGGGGGGCCCATTTGGAAGTTCGCACCGGGGCCCATAACTTTGTAGTTACGCCACTGTCAATAAGTATAATGCTTATAAGATCAAATCGCACCATACATATAAGACTCATTTTCAAGCATGTTTCAAAGAGGATTGCCATTAAAATTAGATATTAGAAGGTCTGGGAAAAATCCATAAGGGTGAGAACACCCCCCATTAGCTGGGGCTGGCAACTCACCACACAAAGAATGGGGGAGACTCAAGCCTCGCTAAAGAGATGTGTCTCAACCCCAAATTCTCAAATGGATAATATACTCCTCTAAAGCCACATCTTAAGGCTATGTGCACACGTAGCAGATTTTTCGTGTTTTTTTTCGCTTTTTTTTCGCTATAAAACCGCAAAAAAAACGCTCACATTAAGCATCCTATTTAATAGAATGCAATCCGCATTTTTTGTGCACATGCTGCGTTGTTTTCCTGAGCGGAATCGCATTCCAGAAAAAAACGAAGCATGTTCATTAAATTTGCGGAATCGCGGGGATTCCGCACACCTAGGAATGCATTGATCTGCTTACGTCCCGCATGGGGCTGTGCCCACCATGCGGGAAGTAAGCAGATCATGTGCGGTTGGTACCCAGGGTGGAGGAGAGGAGACTCTCCTCCACGGACTGGGCACCATATAATTGTTAAAAAAAAGAATTAAAATAAAAAATAGTGATATACTTACCTTCCGATGGCCCCCGGAGTCCTCCCGCCTCTCAGCGCTGCAGGTGGCCACTTCCGTTCCCATGGATGCTTTGTGTGAAGGACCTGCGATGACATCGCAGTCACGTGACCGTGACGTCATCACAGGTCCTGCACACAAAGCATCTATAGGAACGGAAGCCGCTGAAGGAGATCGGCTGCCTTCGGAAGGTGAGAATAACCATTTTTTTTATTTTTTTTTATTATTTTTAACATTCTATCAGCAGCATCAATAGTAAAAAGTTAATCACACTTGTCAAACACTATGTTTGACAAGTGTGACCAACCTGTCAATCAGTTTTCCAAGCGATGCTACAGATCGCTTGGAAAACGCTAGCATTCTGCAAGCTAATTATGCTTGCAAAACGCTAGGTTTTAGCAGGAATATGCATGCCAATTCCGCATGCGATATACCTGCGGCAGGAGTTGCAGAATTGCCGCGGAAATTTCCGTGGCAATTCTGCTACGTGTGCACAGCCTAAATCTTTTCAATAGAGGGAATTATCCCCAAATCAAAGAAGGTCCCTTGTGCCAAGAGTAAATATATCTACATGTTATTGTTCGATCTCAATTTTCAACAAAACAAAAAAGAAAAAGAAAAAAAATAATAAACACCTTGCCAATCTATCTGAATGGGACAAGCCATGGATCATAATATTTGATTATATTCACATTTTTCAAAAAAGGAAAACATTTTTTTAAACAATTGGCACTAACCCTAGCAAAAAGAAAAAGATTCCAGCTGAAGCATATAAGAGACACCGCAAAGAGTAACTCATAAAAGAACTAATTACAATTCACATTTAATCTGGGACTGAGTGCGACAAGTCATGGATGTGATTAACAAGGCTGTACACCTGTTTTATCATTACCAATAGTTGTCTAAATGCATATTTTTCAATGCCTTTATCTATACCTATGCACTGCACTTTATGTGATGAATAATTCCTGTATCACTGCCTGCACTTTATGCATGTTAATTAGAATGTAAATACATGCTCTTACAATGATGATCAATGCAAATGATTATAATCATGTATACTCTTCATATACCTGGCACTTTCACATGTTCACTGCTTGAGAAAGGTTCCTGTTGCAACTGGGCTGATTAAATAAGCTCTTTTTCACTACAAACGGTGTGCTGCCTCCAATTTTTCTTTTTTATAATTGAGGTTTGGTATTTGCCTGGGGGGCTCTGCACCCGGACTTTTTCTTTGTGCTGCTCTAATTCTCTTTTTTTCTTAGATATATTTATAGATAGAAAAATGGATAGATATATCTATGTATCTATAGATATATCTATCTAACTATCCATATATCTATCTACATCTATCCACAGATATATCTATCCAGATATACTGTATCTATAGATAGATATATGAATAGATAGATCTATGCATCTATAGATCTATCATCTATCCATCTAATTCCTTCTATCTATCTATCTATCTAATGGAGTGTGGGTTGGACAAATGTAAAAGAGGAGGTTGGAAAATAATGATATCACAAATCTTTTTTTTGTGTGTTCAATAATACATCTTTATTTACATTTAAAAAACGCATAGAAAAACGCATTAAAAAAACGCATCAAAAAAGCAGCTGCGTTTTCTGCCAGGAGATGCAGATTTTGTGCAGAAAATCTTGCACCCAAATCTGCAATGTGTGCACATAGGGTGATACTGTGAGGTGATCTGCTCTGACATCATAATGGTGATACTGTGAGGTGATCTGCTCTGACATCATAATGGTGATACTGTGAGGTGAGCTGCTCTGACATGATGGTGATACTGTGAGGTGAGCTGCTCTGAAATAATGGTGATACTGTGAGGTGAACTGCTCTGACATAATGGTGATACTGTGAGGTGAGCTGCTCTGACATGATGGTGATACTGTGAGGTGATCTGCTCTGACATCATAATGGTGATACTTCGAGGTGAGCTGCTCTGACATAATGGTGATACTGTGAGGTGAACTGCTCTGACATAATGGTGATACTGTGAGGTGAGCTGCTCTAACATGATGGTGATACTGTGAGGTGAGCTGCTCTGACATAATGGTGATACTGTGAGGTGAGCTGCTCTGAGATAATGGTGATACTGTGAGGTGAGCTGCTCTGACATGATGGTGATACTGTGAGGTGAGCTGCTCTGACATGATGGTGATACTGTGAGGTGATCTGCTCTGACATCATAATGGTGATACTGTGAGGTGAGCTGCTCTGACATCATAATGGTGATACTGTGAGGTGAGCTGCTCTGACATAATGGTGATACTGTGAGGTGAGCTGCTCTGACATGATGGTGATACTGTGAGGTGATCTGCTCTGACATCATAATGGTGATACTTCGAGGTGAGCTGCTCTGACATAATGGTGATACTGTGAGGTGAACTGCTCTGACATAATGGTGATACTGTGAGGTGAGCTGCTCTGACATGATGGTGATACTGTGAGGTGATCTGCTCTGACATTATAATGGTGATACTGTGACGTGAGCTGCTCTGACATGATGGTGATACTGTGAGGTGATCTGCTCTGACATCATAATGGTGATACTGTGAGGTGAGCTGCTCTGACATAATGGTGATACTGTGAGGTGAGCTGCTCTGACATGATGGTGATACTGTAAGGTGATCTGCTCTGACATAATTGTGATACTGTGAGGTGAGCTGCTCTGACATAATTGTGATACTGTGAGGTGAGCTGCTCTGACATGATGGTGATACTGTGAGGTGAGCTGCTCTGACATAATGGTGATACTGTAAGGTGATCTGCTCTGATAATTGTGATACTGTGAGGTGAGCTGCTCTAACATAATGGTGATACTGTGAGGTGAGCTGCTCTGACATAATGGTGATACTGTAAGGTGATCTGCTCTGATAATGGTGATACTGTGAGGTGAGCTGCTCTGACATGATGGTGATACTGTGAGGTGAGCTGCTCTGACATAATGGTGATACTGTAAGGTGATCTGCTCTGATAATGGTGATACTGTGAGGTGAGCTGCTCTGACATGATGGTGATACTGTGAGGTGAGCTGCTCTGACATAATGGTGATACTGTGAGGTGAGCTGCTCTGACATGATGGTGATACTGTGAGGTGATCTGCTCTGACATCATAATGGTGATACTGTGAGGTGAGCTGCTCTGACATAATGGTGATACTGTGAGGTGAGCTGCTCTGACATGATGGTGATACTGTGAGGTGATCTGCTCTGACATCATAATGGTGATACTGTGAGGTGAGCTGCTCTGACATAATGGTGATACTGTGAGGTGAGCTGCTCTGACATGATGGTGATACTGTGAGGTGAGCTGCTCTGACATAATGGTGATACTGTAAGGTGATCTGCTCTGATAATTGTGATACTGTGAGGTGAGCTGCTCTGACATAATGGTGATACTGTAAGGTGATCTGCTCTGACATAATTGTGATACTGTGAGGTGAGCTGCTCTGACATAATTGTGATACTGTGAGGTGAGCTGCTCTGACATGATGGTGATACTGTGAGGTGAGCTGCTCTGACATAATGGTGATACTGTAAGGTGATCTGCTCTGATAATTGTGATACTGTGAGGTGAGCTGCTCTAACATAATGGTGATACTGTGAGGTGAGCTGCTCTGACATAATGGTGATACTGTAAGGTGATCTGCTCTGATAATGGTGATACTGTGAGGTGAGCTGCTCTGACATGATGGTGATACTGTGAGGTGAGCTGCTCTGACATAATGGTGATACTGTGAGGTGAGCTGCTCTGACATAATGGTGATACTGTGAGGTGAGCTGCTGTGACATCATAAATGGGCGGTCACCAGTTTAACCCGTTGAGTCCCTAGTCCATAAATGTGTGCAGCCAAAGTAGGAAACGCTGCAGGAATCTCTGTATAACGCGTGTGCTGCTGCTTCTCGTCTATCGGTAAAGGGAGACGCACCTTGAGACTCTGCACCTGGCACACACTCCTCCGCACGAGCACAGCCCTCTGCCTAGCCGGGCCCGCGGCGCTCTGCACACTCACTGTCTGTCTGGAGCGCAACACCCGCCGCGGATCATCTCTGCGCTGTCTGTCACCCTGCTGAGTTCACCACACACCTCCTTCTGCTTGCACTACCGGCGGGAGACCAACTCCTGGTTCGCGCGCTTTCAGCTCTGTTTCCGGCTTAAATACGCCCACTCTTCCCGGGTCATGGGACCTGTCTGGTCCCCTATTCCTTCCCCTGGGCAGCATGGGACACAGCCTTGACAGCTCCGGACCTGGCCCAATGCAGGCACCTGCAGCCTTGTCTTCCTCCCTCCTTACAATATTGTTAGGTGAGCTGCTGTGACATCACAAGGGGGCGCCATCAGTTAACTGTGGTGATATCACGATTCTCTGCCAGGGCCTTCAGTGGGTATGGAAAGTATTCAGACCCCTTTACATTTTTGACTGTTTTATTGCAGCCATTTGGTATATTCAAAAAAGTTCATTTTTTCTCATTAACCCCTTCATGACCCAGCCTATTTTGACCTTAATAACCTGGCCGTTTTTTGCAATTCTGACCAGTGTCCCTTTATGAGGTAATAACTCAGGAACGCTTCAACGGATCCTAGCGATTCTGAGACTGTTTTTTCGTGACATATTGGGCTTCATGTTAGAGGTAAATTTAGGTCGATAATTTCTGAGTTTATTTGTGAACAAAACGGAAATTTGGCGAAAATTTGGAAAATTTAGCAATTTTCACATTTTGAATTTTTATTCTGTTAAACCAGAGAGTTATGTGACACAAAATAGTTAATAAATAACATTTCCCACATGTCTACTTTACATCAGCACAATTTTGGAAACAAATTTTTTTTTTGAAAATAAAACAGTATAGGTATTTCGCGCTGGTATATACTATCACCTATACTGGAAAGTTAGGTGTGTAGTAAATTAGCTCAAAAGTGCACTAGAGTCATACACCTCCTAGATGGAGGAACAGTTGGAGTACTGCAAACCACAGTTCTAATAATGCAGCCTCAATAAAAAGTAGCAGTAAAGTCGTGCAGTCTGAATAAGAAAGTAGGTACCTTCAAAGTCAAGCTGGATCACTTGTCCATCGCTGTGGATCCTCAGAGTTCCTGAATAATGTGAGTGGAGTCTTTGCTGGAATATCTGTATCGGAGAGCTACCCCGGCCGGTGGCAGCTGCTCCGTGTACCGAGCTGAAGCTGGAGGCGGGAACACTCCGTCCAGGGCTGACAGCGCCGCACAGTGCGAGTATAGTGAGCGGCGCGTCTAGGACCTGTGTGACGCAGTGAAACAGGTGACCGCCCCACGTGACTACAACGTTCGGTACGGATCGCGGTAAGGACCAACACAGCCTACGCGTTTCGAAAACTGCTGTTTTCTTCCTCAGGGCTGGTCCTTGCCCGACTTCTGGGTCCTTATATAGCATCCGCGATCTTTCTTTCAGTAAAAACCAAACAACTCCACTCCATAGTTTAATCCCCGAGTTGTTTGGTTTTTACTGAAAGAAAGATCGCGCATGCTATATAAGGACCCAGAAGTCGGGCAAGGACCAGCCCTGAGGAAGAAAACAGCAGTTTTCGAAACGCGTAGGCTGTGTTGGTCCTTACCGCGATCCGTACCGAACATTGTAGTCACGTGGGGCGGTCACCTGTTTCACTGCGTCACACAGGTCCTAGACGCGCCGCTCACTATACTCGCACTGTGCGGCGCTGTCAGCCCTGGACGGAGTGTTCCCGCCTCCAGCTTCAGCTCGGTACACGGAGCAGCTGCCAACGGCCGGGGTAGCTCTCCGATACAGATATTCCAGCAAAGACTCCACTCACATTATTCAGGAACTCTGAGGATCCACAGCGATGGACAAGTGATCCAGCTTGACTTTGAAGGTACCTACTTTCTTATTCAGACTGCACGACTTTACTGCTACTTTTTATTGAGGCTGCATTATCAGAACTGTGGTTTGCAGTACTCCAACTGTTCCTCCATCTAGGAGGTGTATGACTCTAGTGCACTTTTGAGCTAATTTACTACACACCTAACTTACCAGTATAGGTGATAGTATATACCAGCGCGAAATACCTATACTGTTTTATTTTCTACTTATTTTTACAGTCGTGTGTGGTGACTGTTAGTATTTTGCTGCAGGTAGCGCATATTTTACACCTAAAACCAGCGCCACTTTCATTTTTGTTTTTCAAATTTTTTTTTTGCTAGGAAAATTATAAGGGTTAAAATTTGACCAGTGATTTCTCATTTTTACAACAAAATTTACAAAACCATTTTTTTCTCTATCCCCATGATGGCACCACGGAGAGAGGGGTCCGCCCCCAGGGACAGGAAACCTACAGGTGAAAAAGGGCGTACCTCTCTCCCACATCAGTTGGTTTCCTGTCCCTGACGGGGAACCTACAGCACGTACCTGAAGGATTCTTCGTGGAGTTCCAGGGGCTGATGCAGTCGACTTTCTAACAGGGGGCGCCCTGTTACGGCTGGATCAAGCGGTTTTTTCCCTCTTTTTTCTCCCTTTCCTGAAGCACCACCACAGGGGTCGGCGGGCCTCATGGGTGAGTGGAGGAAGGCAGTGAAAGGATCCAGTCTGCCTTCCACAGAAAAAAAAAAAAAAAAAGAGGGGGATAAGGAGCGGGTGACGGCGGTCACCGGAGGACTCTGGATGGTAATATGGGGGTAGCGGCGGCTATCCTACCATAAAAGCCCAAGTAAAAACGGGCCGGACCGGCGTCATTACCGGTAAATTGGTGTGGGCGTCGGTAATGGAGCGCTGGTGCGCTCACCGGCGCCATCACCGCAAAAACGCAGCGCTAGTGCGCGCGCGCCGGCGTCCCACCACATTCATTCCCTCATGTGAAGCTGACAGAGACCGGAAGTTGTGCGGGCGCATGCGCAAACCGTCACTTCCGGTTTCGCCGGCAAATGCATAAAAGAACGCCAGCATAGGGAAAAGGGTGGCAAATTCAAACTCCAAAGTGCACCAGACAGTGCGGAGGCCACCATGAGCGAAAGCGAGCAGCAGGTTATGCAGGAAGCTGTCCAGCGATCTCCTGAGCAGGCACAAGTGCAGCGGCGTCTGCACCCACAGCAGCAGCGCAAAGGAAACTCGTCCTCTGTACAGCGCAGCAGCAGCGGACGATCAGAGTCTCAACGCAGTCGGGGGTCTGCAAAAACCACACGGCCGGCGACGATTCCAGCGGATACAGTCCCCAGGCCCGAGACGGGGAGAAAAAGTACAGCCAAAACTAAGCACAAAGAATGTGCCATATGTTCAGACGAGCTGCCTTCCTCCTGGGAAAAGAGACTATGCAGCGTCTGTATAAAAAAGACGATTCAGGAGGAAACTCCATCATTTGCATCCGAATTAAAGTCGTTAATAAAAATCCAGGTGGAAAGTGCCATTAAAGGCATTAAAGCCACAAAGAAAAAACATAAGAAAACACCCGAGTCCCCCGTATCTAGTGCGGACGAGTCAGAGAGTGAATTATCTGACTCAAATAATTCGTCAGCCTCTGACACTTCTTCAGTATCCTCTGAGGGGGGGCGCAGTTGCTTCCCTATCGAGGAAACAGACGCTTTAGTGAAAGCAGTCAGAGCAACAATGGGGATAGTGGAGGAGAGACCTAAAAGAACAGCGCAGGACATAATGTTCAGCGGTCTGGAACAAAAAAGGAAAAGAGCATTCCCAGTAAATGAGAAAATTCACTCTCTAATTAAAAGAGAGTGGAAAAAGCCAGACAAAAAAGCTCTCCTCACCCCCAAAAGAAAATACCCATTTGATGACCCAGCATGCTCGTCCTGGAGTAAAGCACCAAAATTAGACGTGGCCATAGCAAAGGCCTCAAAAAAGTTTGCCCTACCTTTTGAGGACATGGGTACCTTAAAAGATCCGATGGACAAAAAAGCCGAGGTTTTCCTAAAAAACTCTTGGGAAGCGGCAGGAGGCGGGCTTAAACCAGCTGTCGCGGCCACCTGCACAGCTCGCGCGCTAATGGTGTGGCTTGAGCACTTGGATTCCCAATTAAAGGGAAGAGTCTCAAGAGACACAATTCAAAAATCAGTGTCTATAATGAAAGGTGCAGCAGCCTTTTTGGCGGATGCATCAGTAGACTCGGCCAGACTAGCAGCCAGGGCTGCCGCCTTCTCAAACGCCGCAAAACGTGCCCTGTGGCTAAAATGTTGGCCAGGGGACCTTCAGACAAAGACAAAACTCTGCTCAATACCCTGTGAGGGTGAATTCTTGTTCGGCGCAACGCTAGATGACATCCTCGAGAAAGCCGAGGACAAGAAAAAGTCTTTCCCTGGTTTCCCCAACCAATCATACAGACGTTCCTTTCGGAATAAAAAATTTATGCGGAGAAAACCTCCGAAAGGGAACAAAGAAACATGGGAGGAAAAAAGAAATAAAACCAGAGGGTTCCTATTCAACAAACCCACTCCCGACAACAAAAAAACTCAATGAAGGTGTCCCCCAGGTTGGCGGGAGACTGACAAAGTTTCTCCCAGCCTGGGAAAAAATTTCAAGCAGTCCCTGGATACTAGGCATAGTACGAGAAGGACTCAAGCTAAAGTTCCGCATTCCCCCCAACAACCTCTTCATGGTGACACCACAGAGACAGTCTCAAGAACAGTCGGCTCTTCAGGAAGAAATTCTAGGCCTAGTCCAGAAGGAGGTCCTACAGGAAGTCCCTCACCAGGAAAGAGGCATGGGCTTCTATTCTCCCCTCTTCCTCCGAAAGAAGCCAGATGGGTCATACAGGACAATAATAAATCTCAAAAAGTTAAACAGTTTTCTCGAGATCCCACACTTCAAAATGGAAACAATAAAATCTTGCGTAAAAATACTCTTTCCCAGATGTTTCATGACTGTTCTAGACCTACGGGATGCATACTATCATGTACCGATCCACAAGGATCATCAAAAGTACCTCCGGCTAGCAGTGAATATCCAGGGGGAGGTGAAACATTATCAGTTTCGGGCCCTCCCTTTTGGGTTAGCTATCGCACCCCGGGTTTTCACGAAACTAATGTCGGAAGTGATGGCGCATATACGAGAACAGAATATCCTGATAGTCCCCTACCTGGACGACCTCCTTGTAGCAGGGACATCATTCCATCACTGCAAACAGCAGTTGGATTTGGTTATGACTTCTCTGTCAAGCCTGGGTTGGCTATTGAACCTTACCAAATCCAAAGTAGTCCCATCACAGGTACAGGAGTACTTGGGGATAGTCCTCGACTCAACCACACAAACGTGTTATCTTCCTCAGGGGAAGATTCAGAAAATGACACAGGCAGCGGTACAGCTGTCAACATCCCCGGTCACCACACTCAGGAAAGCCATGTCCCTGCTGGGCTCCATGACATCCTGTATCCCGGCAGTGCAGTGGGCACAGTGCCATTCCCGGGACTTACAATGGGAGACTTTAAGTTCAAGCCTGTGTCTGGGAGGAAATTTAGACGGGCAGTTAAGCATATCTCCAACTACGATACACTCCCTACAGTGGTGGGCGGACCCGATAAATCTTACCAAGGGGGTCCCCTGGTCACTACCAACAGAAAAAATCCTAACGACGGATGCAAGCCCCTGGGGGTGGGGTGCTCATATAGACGGTCAGGTGACACAAGGGAACTGGGACAAAAATCAACAGCTGACCTCGTCAAATATGAAAGAACTGCTAGCGGTAAAACTCGCCTTAATGCACTTCCTAAAAATCATCCGCTCCCACCACGTAAAAGTCTTCTCGGACAATCAGGTAGTGGTAGCATACCTAAACCACCAAGGGGGCACCAGGTCACAAACACTGATGGAAGAAACCCGATCCATCTTCTACATTGCAGAACACAATCTGAAGTCCCTAACGGCCCTTTACATAAAGGGTTCAGAAAACCAGACCGCAGACTTCCTCAGCAGAACACGCTTGAAACAGGGGGAGTGGGAGCTGAAACAGTCGGTATTCAACCAAATAGTGAAGCGTTGGGGAGAGCCAGAAATAGACCTATTCGCGGACTATCAGAACCGGAAAGTGAGGAAGTTCTGCTCAATCGACCCCCGGGGAGGGCCAGTAGCTCTGGACGCTCTCACAGTCCCCTGGAACTATCGCCTCTCCTACGCGTTCCCTCCAATATCCCTTATTCCCCTAGTTTTGAGGAAAATTCGGGAGGAGGGGGCAACAGTAATAATCATAGCTCCATTCTGGCCTCGCAGAATATGGTTTTCTTGGCTGAGGAAGATGTCCTTAGACAGCCCGTGGGTTCTACCAGACACGCAAAATCTGTTATCCCAGGGCCCAGTGTGTCACCCCAATGTAAAAAGCCTACACATGACAGCTTGGCTTTTGAAAGGAAGCTATTAAGCAGCAAAGGGTTTTCGTCCAATCTGGTGTCCACATTACTACAGAGTAGAAAACCCGTAACCACCAAAATATATGGCAAAGTGTGGAAAAAATTCATGTCCGTATCGGGGGCTGACCCAAGGGGGGAGATCCCAATAGATAAAATCCTTGAATTCCTGCAAAAGGGGTTGGAGAAAGGGCTAGCTACAAGTACCCTAAAGGTTCAGGTAGCAGCCTTGGGAGCGCTGTATAATTGTGATCTAGCCAGAAACCGATGGATCGTGAGATTCATCAAAGCCTCGGGTAGATTAAGACCTGTTCCTTTGCATAATGCCCCTCCATGGGATCTAAACCTTGTTCTAAATGCACTAACCAAATCTCCTTTTGAGCCCTTGGCAGACGCACCCCTAAAGATACTATCTTTAAAAACAACACTCTTAGTGGCCCTAACCTCAGCCCGTCGCGTTAGTGACATACAAGCACTATCCGCAGGTCCTCCCTTCACTCAAATCTTTGAGGACAGGATCGTTCTAAAAACAGACCCGGCTTACCTCCCAAAAGTCGCGTCACAATTTCACAGGACACAAGAGGTCTCCCTGCCCTCATTTTGTCCCAACCCCAAAAATGAGGGAGAAAAGACACTACATACCCTTGATGTTAGAAGGTGTCTACTCCAATACTTGTCAGCCACTAGGGAGTGCAGGAAGGATAGGGCTCTGTTTGTCTGCTTCCAGGGTCCACGGAAGGGACAGAAAGCGTCAAAAGCTACGCTAGCGAGGTGGATAAGAGATGCCATCGCCCTATCCTACTCTTCCAGCGGGGCGGCCATCCCGGAGAATATAAAAGCGCACTCGACCAGAGCAGTGGCATCATCCTGGGCGGAAAGAGCGGGCGCTTCAATACAACAGATATGTAGAGCGGCCACTTGGTCTTCCCAGTCTACATTTTTCAAACACTACCGCTTAGACTTGACCTCCTCTGATCTCACCTTTGGTCGAAGGGTTCTAGAGGCAGTGGTCCCTCCCTAAAAAGTTACAATCTATGTAAATCTCTCCGTGGTGCCATCATGGGGATAGAGAAAATCGTAGTTACTTACCGATAACGGTATTTCTCTGATCCCATGATGGCACCCGTATATTCCCTCCCTTTTCACACACAGGTGTGCACATTATAATGTATAGTTAGTTACCCTTAGTCACGGTGCCTCTGTTAAGTAAAAATTGTTAAATTTAATTTGTGTAAACATTAAGTTGCAGCTGAAGTTCTGTATAAGGCTCTGTTAACCAACTGATGTGGGAGAGAGGTACGCCCTTTTTCACCTGTAGGTTTCCTGTCCCTGGGGGCGGACCCCTCTCTCCGTGGTGCCATCATGGGATCAGAGAAATACCGTTATCGGTAAGTAACTACGATTTTTAGGGACCACCTCACATTTGAAGTCAGTTTGAGGGTTCTATATGGCTGAAAATACCCAAAAGTGACACCATTCTAAAAACTGCACTCCTCAAGGTGCTCAAACCCACATTCAAGAAGTTTATTAACCCTTCAGGTGTTTCACAGCAGCAGAAGCAACATGGAAGTAAAAAATGAACATTTAACTTTTTAGTCACAAAAATGATCTTTTAGCAACATTTTTTTTATTTTCCCAAGGGTAAAAGGAGAAACTGGACCACGAACGTTGTTGTCCAATTTGTCCTGAGTACGCTGATACCTCATATGTGGAGGTAAACCACTGTTTGGGTGCACGGCAAGGCTCGGAAGGGAAGGAGCGCCATTTGACTTTTTGAATGGAAAATTAGCTCCAATCATTAGCAGACACCATGTCGCATTTGGAGAGCCCCTGTGTGCCTAAACATTGGAGCTCCCCCACAAGTGACCCCATTTTGGAAACTAGACCTCACAAGGAACTAATCTAGATGTGTGGTGAGCACTTTGAATCCCCAAGTGCTTCACAGAAGTTTATAACGCAGAGCCATGAAAATAAAAAACAATTTTTCTTTTCTCAAAAATGATTTTTTAGCCCACAATTTTTTATTTTCCCAAGGGTAACAGGAGAAATTGGACCCCAAAAGTTGTTGTCCAGTTTCTCCTGAGTACGCAGATACCCCATATGTGGGGGTAAACCACTGTTTTGGCACACGTCGGGGGTTCGGAAGGGAAGTAGTGACGTTTTGAAATGCAGACTTTGATGGAATGCTCTGCGGGTGTCAGGTTGCATTTGCAGAGCCCCTGATGTGCCTAAACTGTAGGAACTCCCCACACGTGACCCCATTTTGGAAACTAGACCCCCAAGGGAACTAATCTAGATGTGTGGTGAGCACTTTGAACCCCCAAGTGCTTCACAGAAGTTTATAACGCAGAGCCATGAAAATAAAAAATAATTTTTCTTTTCTCAAAAATGATTTTTTAGCCCACAATTTTTTATTTTCCCAAGGGTAACAGGAGAAATTGGACCCCAAAAGTTGTTGTCCAGTTTCTCCTGAGTACGCTGATACCCCATATGTGGGGGTAAACCACAGTTTTGGCACACGTCGGGGGTTCGGAAGGGATGTAGTGACGTTTTGAAATGCAGACTTTGATGGAATGCTCTGCGGGTGTCAGGTTGCATTTGCAGAGCCCCTGATGTGCCTAAACAGTAGGAACTCCCCACAAGTGACCCCATTTTGGAAACTAGACCCCCAAGGGAACTAATCTAGATGTGTGGTGAGCACTTTGAACCCCCAAGTGCTTCACAGAAGTTTATAACGCAGAGCCGTGAAAATAATAAATGTGTTCCCTTTCCTCAAAAATATTTTTTTACCCCAGAATTTTTTAATTTTCCCAAGGGTAACAGGAGAAATTTGACCCCAAAAGTTGTTGACCAGTTTCTCTTGAGTATGCTGATACCCCATATGTGGGGGTAAACCACTGTTTGGGCACATGCCGGGGCTCGGAAGGGAGGTAGTGACGTTTTGGAATGCAGACTTTGATGGATTGGTTTGCAGGCATCATGTTACGTTTGCAGAGGCCCTGATGTGCCTAAACAGTAGAAACTCCCCACAAGTGACCTCATTTTGGAAAGTAGACCCCCCAAGGAACTTATCTAGATGTGTGATGAGCACGTTCAACCCCCAAGTGCTTCACAGAAGTTTACAACGCAGAGCCGTGAAAATAAAAAATCATTTTTCTTTCCTCAAAAAAGATGTTTTAGCAAGCAATTTTTTATTTTCACAAGAATAACAGGAGAAATTGGACCCCAATATTTGTTGCCCAGTTTGTTGTGAGTATGCTGGTACCCCATATGTGGGGGTAAACCACTGTTTGGGCGCACGTCAGGGCTCAGAAGGGAAGTAGTGACATTTGAAATGCAGACTTTGATGGAATGGTCTGCGGGCATCACATTGCATTTGCAGAGCCCCTGATGTGCCTAAACAATAGAAACACCCCACAAGTGACCCCATTTTGGAAACTAGACCCCCCAAGGAACTTATCTAGATGTGTGGTGAGCACTTTGAACCCCCAAGTGCTTCACAGAAGTTTATAACGCAGAGCTGTGAAAATAAAAAATAATTGTTCTTTCCTCAAAAATTATGTTTTAGCAAGTAATTTTTTATTTTTGCAAGGGTAACAGGGGAAACTGGACCCCAACAGTTGTTGCCCAGTTTGTCCTGAGTACGCTGGTACCCCATATGTGGGGGTAAACCACTGTTTGGGCGCACGTTGGGGCTTGGAAGGGAGGGAGCACCATTTGACTTTTTGAACGCAAGATTGGCTGGAATCAATGGTGGTGCCATGTTGCGTTTGGAGACCCCTGATGTGCCCAAACAGTGGAAACCCCTCAATTCTAACTTCAACACTAACCCCAACACACCCCTAACCCTAATCCCAACTGTAGCCCTAACCCTAATCACAACCCTAACCCCAACACACCCCTAACCACAACCCTAACCCCAACACACCCGTAACCCTAATCCTAACCCTAATCCTAACCCTAATCCCAACCCTAACCCTAATCCCAACCCTAACCACAACTGTAACCCCAACACACTCCTAACCCTATCCGTAACCCCAACCACAAGCCTAATCTTAACCCTATTTCCAACCCTAGCCCTAATTCCAACCCTAACTCTAATTCCAACCCTAACCCTAAGGCTATGTGCCCACTTTGCGGATTCATGTGAGATTTTTCCGCACGATTTTTGAAAAATCTGCAGGTAAAAGGCACTGCGTTTTACCTGCAGATTTACAGCGGATTTCCAGTGTTTTTTTGTGCGGATTTCACCTGCGGATTCCTATTGAGGAACAGGTGTAAAACGCTGCGGAATCCACACAAAGAATTGACATGCTGCGGAAAATACAACGCAGCATTTCCGCACGGAATTTTCCGCACCATGGGCACAGCGGATTTGGTCTTCCATAGGTGTACATGGTACTGTAAACCTGATGGAAAACTGCTACGAATTCGCAGCGGCCAATCCGCTGCGGATCCGCGGCCAATCCGCTGTGGATCCGCGGCCAATCCGCTGCGGATCCGCGGCCAATCCACTGCGGATCTGCGGCCAATCCGCTGTGGATCCGTGGCCAATCCGCTGCGGATCCGCAGCCAAATCCGCACTGTGTGCACATGCCCTAACCCTAACCCTACCCCTAGTTCTAACCCTAGTTCTAACCCTAACCCTAGTGGAAAAAGAAAAAAAGTATTTTCTTTTTTTTATTATTGTCCCTACCTATGGGGGTGATAAAGGGGGGGGTCATTTACTATTTTTTTTATTTTGATCACTGTGGTGACCAAATTGTATCTGGAACGAATCTACCGGCCGGCAGATTCGGCGGGCGCACTGCGCATGCGCCCGCCATTTTGGAAGATGGCGGCCCCCATGGAGAAGACAGATGGACACCGGGAGCCTCGGTAAGTATAAGGGGGTGGAGATCGGGGCACGGGGTGGCATAGGAGCACGGGGGGAGCGGACAGGAGGACGGGGGAGCGGAGCACAAGACGGAGGGGAGCGGACCACAGATCGGTGGCTTGGGGGGGCGATCGGTGGGGTGGGGGGGTCACATCAGTGTTTCCAGCCATGGCCGATGATATTGCAGCATCGGCCATGGCTGGATTGTAATATTTCACCAGTTTTTTAGGTGAAATATTACAAATTGCTCTGATTGGCAGTTTCACTTTCAACAGCCAATCAGAGCGATCGTAGCCACGGGTGGGTGAAGCCACCCCCCCCTGGGCTGAAGTACCACTCCCCTGTCCCTGCAGATCGGGTGAAATTGGAGTTAACCCTTTCACCCGATCTGCAGGGACGCGATCATTCCATGACGCCACATAGGCGTCATGGGTCGGATTGGCACGGGTTTTCATGACGCCTACGTGGCGTCAAAGGTCGGGAAGGGGTTAATGTACACTGCACCCCATTTTGAATTAAAAAAAAAAAAGCAAAAAAACAGAAATGTAGAAATTTTGGCAAATTTAATAAAAAAATAAAAACTGAAATATCACATGGTCATAAGTATTCAGACCCTTTGCTCAGACACTCATGCTGTCCATTTCCTTGGGATCCTCCTTGAGATGGTTCTACTCCTTCATTGGAGTCCAGCTGTGTTTAATTAAACTGGGACTTGATTTTGCAAAGTCACAGACCTGTCTATATAAGACCTCACAGCTCACAGTGCATGTCAGACCAAATGAGAATCATGAGGTCAAAGGAACTGGTCAAGTAGCTCAGAGACAGAATTGTGGCAAGGCACAGATCTGGCCAAGGTTACAACAGAATTTCTGCAGTACTCAAGGTTCCTAAGAGCATAGTGGCCTCCATAATCCTAAAATGGAAGAAGTTTGGGACCACCAGAACTCTTCCTAGACCTGGCCATCCAGCCAAACTGAGCAGTCGTGGGAGAAGAGCCTTGGTGAGAGAGGTAAAGAAGAACCCCAAGATCACTGTGGATAAGCTTCAGAGATGCAGTAGGGGGATGGGAGAAAGTTCCACAAAGTCAACTATCACTGCAGCTCTCCACCAGTCGGGCTATGGACTCCGAGACTATGAGAAATAAGATTCTCTGGTCTGATGAGATGAAGCTAGACCTTTGTGGTGATAATTCTAAGCGGTATGTGTGGAGAAAACCAGTCACTGCTCACCACCTGCCCAATACAATCCCAACAGTGAAACATGGTGGTGGCAGCATCATGCTATGGGGGTGTTTTTCAGCTCCAGGGACAGGACGACTGGTTGTAATTGAAGGAAACATGAATGTGGCCAAGTACAGAGATATCCTGCATGAAAACCTCTTCCAGAGTGCTCTGGACCTCAGATTTGGCCTAAGGTTTACCTTCCAACAAGACAATGGCCCTAACGTGGCTTCAGAACAACTCTGTGACCATTTTTGACTGGCCCAGCTAGAGCCCTGACCTAAGCCCAATTGAGCATCTCTGGAGAGACCTGAAAATGGCTGTCTGCCAACGTTCACCATCCAACCTAATGGAACTGGAGAGGATCTACAAGGAAGAATGGCAGAGGATCCCCAAATCCAGGTATGAAAAACTTGCTGCATCATTCCCAAGAAGACTCATGGCTGTACTAGCTCAAAAGGGTGCATCTACTCACTACTGAGAAAAGGGTCTGAATACTTATGAGCATGTGATATTTCAGTTTTTCTTTTTTATTAAATTTGCAATAAATACTACATTTCTGTTTTTTTCCAGTCAAGATGGGGTGCAGAGTGTACATTAACGAGGAAAAAATGAACTTTTTTGAATTTACCAAATGGCTGCAATGAAACAGAGTGAAATATTTAAAGGGATCTGAATACTTTCCGTTCTCGCTGTATATTTCACCCTTTGCCTTCCAGTGAAGGTACTGAAAGCAAAATAGAGAAAACAGTAATGAAGAGAGATGCTTTGCACATTCCCCGTGCTTTATAGGTGTGAACTTTGCCTTTTCTTGAAGTGAAGTCATCAGCTCATCTATGACTGGCAGATGTGTGACCCCTTTATGTAATACAACATGGTATGAAAAATGCCATCATTTATTACCCACCAATTTTCTATGAAGCGGCGTGTTTGTGTACCGGATCAGATACAAATGGAGGAATAGTGTAGCTCCATGGTTTTCTATAATTGTCCTGTGCTCGCCAGACAGTTTGTACATAGTTCTGCTTCAGAAAAACCCTAAGGGTATGGCTCCACGGTCCGGAGGGGCAGCGGTATCGCCGCAGCGGCGAAGCCGCTCGGCGCTAAGCCCCGCCCCCTTTCTGGGACGCGATGATGCCGGATGTGTACAGTACACATCCGGGATCATCGCACCCCTCGCCATAGGGCCCTGTGATATGCCTTGCGGGGACGCTGCGTCCCCGCAAGGTGTACGGACATGCTGCGATCTGAAAAGACGCGCAGCATGTCCGGAGTCGCAGGGCCGCCGCGTGCGGGTTTCCACGCATAGTGGAGACGGGATTTCATAAAATCCCCTCCACTATGCTGGAACATCTGGACGCTGCTTGTTTGACGCTGCAGCGTCAAACAAGCAGCGTTTACTTACCGTGGAAACATACCCTAAGGCTTCCTGCCGCGGATCCACAGCGCCCCCATTCATCATCAGTGATTTTTTTTTCGTATTGTGATATTCATTGTTTTGTTTTTTTTGTTCCAAAGTCCTCAGCATATGGTGCTCTTGAATTGTACCCAAAACCAAAAATGTTCTTTATTTTTGTCTTTTAACTTGTTTTGCAACTTTTTAGCACAAAAAGATGCAAATTCCATTTTAGAGTTTGCGCCACATTTTCCGGTGTCCATATAGTCACTGCAGAAAGCGACTGGATTCCATTTTTGAGGCAGATTTTTGCTACTTTTTAAAAAGTTGCAAATGATGAAACGGTTAAAAAGATCTGGAAGCCCTAAACCTCGCTGTACTAAAAGAAGGAGCCGAACACCTGAAAAAGTAGCTGTACGAAATGTACACCAGAAAAAAGGTAAAAAACAGGAGCAAATGCAATAATGAATCGGGATGATGGAGTTTAACCAATCCATCAAAATAAATCTGTGTCTCCGGTCTGCGGGACTCCGAGCAGGTTCTATTCTCATCAGTTTTGCTGATAGCCTCGACCACTAAAGGCTATGGGGATCTGTATAAAATGGATGAATAAAGAAAACAGACTCCTTTCCAAGTTTCTTGTATTTATCACTGATCCCCTGTTAGGAGTCAAGTGATAACTAAAAGCTCAGACATTGAACCTGCTTCAGTTTATAATACCGGATGAGAAGAATGACGCTATTGTCAATAAGTGACTGTGACATCTCTGCGCAGTGATCTCTGCATATGTCACAGAGCATGCCCACAACACTGCAGGTTTCTTATGAGCTTGGCGCACAGGAAACTTCGGGATCTGCTGTTAAAATATGATACAATTTAAATGCCTAAAAATCTAAAATGATGCCCCTCGAGATCGGGCCCTGTGGGGTCTCGCTTTGTGTCTCATGCAAATTGTATTTAAGATTACATTGATTTCCAGAAGATTTATCTTCATCAGGAATGCAATGCCTGTCCACAGTATATCATTGTCGGCTTCTGCATTGTATCTTGTGTATTGATACATCCTGGAGTTTATTTACTCAGGTGTTGGCCCCAGAATTCACCTCGTAGGGTTAGTAATACGACCATCTGAAGAGTTACTGATTCCGCGGGCACTAAGTGGGTGTGTGAGTAACACTTCTCAGGAATCAGATCCTCATCTTAAACATGTTTCTGTACATAGTTTATGCTGTGTGAATCTGTAACAACTTAAAGGAATTTTCTCAAGATCAATCTTCATGACCGCACCGCTCCCCAGCCTCCTCGCTTCCTGGTTGCAGAGAGCAGATGCACTCCTGAAAATTAATAGTTTGAATTGGCCACTGGACCGAACTATGTGCTCCCCAATGTACGTAACAGAGGCAACTTGGCCTCTACAGCATCAGAAGAGATCATTAACAGAGATCCAAAGATTGAGACATCCTCAGAGCAGCGCTTACAAGCATTGCAAGAAAGAACCTGCAAGTGCTGCTCTCTTTGCCTGGGAGATTGGGTGCCTGCTCCTTGCCTGGGAGATCGGGCACCTGCTCCTTGCCTGGAATATGGGGCACCTGCTCCTTGCCTGGAAGATGGGGCCCCTGCTCCTTGCCTGGGAGGTCGGGCCCCTGCTCCTTGCCTGGGAGGTCGGGCCCCTGCTCCTTGCCTGGGAGGCTGGGCGCCTGCTCCTTGCCTGGGAGGCCGGGCGCCTGCTCCTTGCCTGGGAGGCCGGGCGCCTGCTCCTTGCCTGGGAGGCCGGGCGCCTGCTCCTTGCCTGGGAGGCCGGGCGCCTGCTCCTTGCCTGGGAGGCCGGGCGCCTGCTCCTTGCCTGGGAAGCCGGGCGCCTGCTCCTTGCCTGGGAGGCCGGGCGCCTGCTCCTTGCCTGGGAGGCCGGGCGCCTGCTCCTTGCCTGGGAGGCCGGGCGCCTGCTCCTTGCCTGGGAGGCCGGGCGCCTGCTCCTTGCCTGGGAGGCCGGGCGCCTGCTCCTTGCCTGGGAGGCCGGGCGCCTGCTCCTTGCCTGGGAGGCCGGGCGCCTGCTCCTTGCCTGGGAGGCCGGGCGCCTGCTCCTTGCCTGGGAGGCCGGGCGCCTGCTCCTTGCCTGGGAGGCCGGGCGCCTGCTCCTTGCCTGGGAGGCCGGGCGCCTGCTGCTTGCCTGGGAGGCCGAGCGCCTGCTCCTTGCCTGGGAGGTCGGGCCCCTGCTCCTTGCCTGGGAGGTCGGGCCCCTGCTCCTTGCCTGGGAGGTCGGGCCCCTGCTCCTTGCCTGGGAGGTCGGGCCCCTGCTCCTTGCCTGGGAGGTCGGGCGCCTGCTCCTTGCCTGGGAGGCCGGGCGCCTGCTCCTTGCCTGGGAGGCCGGGCGCCTGCTCCTTGCCTGGGAGGCCGGGCGCCTGCTCCTTGCCTGGGAGGCCGGGCGCCTGCTCCTTGCCTGGGAGGCCGGGCGCCTGCTCCTTGCCTGGGAGGCCGGGCGCCTGCTCCTTGCCTGGGAGGCCGGGCGCCTGCTCCTTGCCTGGGAGGCCGGGCGCCTGCTCCTTGCCTGGGAGGCCGGGCGCCTGCTCCTTGCCTGGGAGGCCGGGCGCCTGCTCCTTGCCTGGGAGGCCGGGCGCCTGCTCCTTGCCTGGGAGGCCGGGCGCCTGCTCCTTGCCTGGGAGGCCGGGCGCCTGCTCCTTGCCTGGGAGGCCGGGCGCCTGCTCCTTGCCTGGGAGGCCGGGCGCCTGCTCCTTGCCTGGGAGGCCGGGCGCCTGCTCCTTGCCTGGGAGGCCGGGCGCCTGCTCCTTGCCTGGGAGGCCGGGCGCCTGCTCCTTGCCTGGGAGGCCGGGCGCCTGCTCCTTGCCTGGGAGGCCGGGCGCCTGCTCCTTGCCTGGGAGGCCGGGCGCCTGCTCCTTGTGGAGCAGCCCCCAAGCGCAGGGCAGTGGGGTACTCGGTACCGGGTCTCTTCTGTCTCAGTTCTGGGGATGTCACGGTGGCCCGACCCGGTCCGTGGCCCTGCTAAGGGGCGCCCAATTAAAGGTGTAGGTGAGAGTTTGTCAAGTGTTCGTGACGCCACCTGTGGTGTTCGGTCAGGGTGACCGACGCTGCTAGGGGTCTGCTGGGTAATTTATAGAAAAAATGGAGTTCAAATACAAAAATTAAATAGAAACAATATTTATTATAACAAGAAAATAGTTAAAAACCAATGTACAATAAACAAGAAGCAAGGAGACCCTAGTGGACATACATCCGGATCACATGCACCAAACTATATGTTGTGTCACCAAGCGTTACATATCTGCCACATTTCTAATGATATGTTTAAATGATGCCGGTTTAATTGTGGACAAGTGTCCCCCCTATATAGAGCAACCATGCATCAGAAAAGGGCAGTCATATATATCAGATATCAAGAGTAAAATCTCTTACCCATGGAGGAGTAAATGGTGCCAGGGACCCTGGATATCCCCCTAACGCGCGTTTCGCGTGGCTTTTTCAAAGAGGGAGTCTGCTGGGGTGGTGTTATGGCAGCTAGATGGTGTAACTTCCCACAGGTGAAGTGTGTCCCCAGGGCTTCCCTTGATGAGTAGATGGTGATGGTGTAGGTCGCAGTAAATAACGAGGACACAGGATTGCAGTCTCTTTACCTCTTTACTGAAGGCTTCGGCATCCGCAATCCAGAGCACTGCTAACAGGGCTGGCTGAGACCGGCCGGTCCGAAGGCACATCCAGAGTTCCCTTTGCAGGTGGAAATCAGTAGCCTACCTACTAGCGCCTGGGTGTTGTAGTACCTCCCTGCTGAGCACCACGGGATAGTCCTCACAACTGTCGTGTGTGTTTCTGTTCTTTCTCTCCGTCCCCCAGATGGTATGGATAGGATGCACCCGTATGACGGGGTAGGCCTGGAGCTATTTTATAGGGACCCTAGAGATGCCCCTCTCCCACAATTGCCTCCGTTGTCTTCATTAGGTGTAAAGGTGAGACAGCCAACCTAGAGTTAACTGCCCTGCCGTAGTTCAGAGTAATGCGTAGTGTCTATTACTCCCTCGGCGTTCCGGCCGCCGGCTACGCACCTCAGTAGGATGTTGCCGATCTCGGGGCACGACTCCTACTGGTTCTATCTCCTTTGTGCTGTGATCTCGTTTCTCACTTCTCCACAATATACTTCGCTTCGTGTCCTTTCTTAGGATGCCGCCGCAATGAAGTGCAGGCGCGGCTCCGTAACGATCTGTCCTTTTCGCTAGGCCACTGTCAGGATCCCACCCCTGACAGGGACCCCCCTGAGTCTTCCCAAGCAACGCTCTCCTCTCACTAGATGTTACCTGGGCAAAACCCAGTCAGCTTCTCTCTAACTTCCTATCCGACTCCCAGTTTTACCAGAGTGTGAGGAGTGGCCTAGTAGATAGAACCTTTTGCTCCCCCTGGTGGCCGGAGTGTGAAGTGTAATGTGTGACTGTGATACCTGGTCAGGTGAACTCCTTTAGTGCCATCAGACGTACCATCACTCCCCCCTTGTGGAAGAGCGACAATACTGCAACGACCAGGACTCTGGGGCGCTGCACTTGCATATTTAATTACTTGTAAATTACAAAGTTGTTGGTTTTTACAAGCACTACGCAATTTTAACTATTTGTCATGCTGATAATAATTAGAAGCAGTTGAAGCCAGCTGACCATATTTTAGGTCTTGCCTGTAGGGCAGGTTCACACAAGCAAATAAAAAAAATCTTTCAGAGTTTCATCCAGAAAACCTGGATGATTTTTTTCTCACTTGTCATCAGTGTACTGTCCGTTTTTTTTACATCAGCAGCTATTATTCACTTACAGGACCATTTACAGTCTCCTGTGTTAGAGTACATTGCATTTCTGTATCTGTAAAAATTGGATAATGTATGAATGGAATCAGTTCTTTTTTTGTGCATCCATAGACTTGAATTGGTGAGTCTCATCTGATTTAAAGGGGTTGTCCCAGCTTTAACATTAATGGCCTTCCGTAGTTTGGTCAGTGGGGGTTCGACACCCAGCACCCTCAATGCTGTTCCCAGTGTCCCTGACTCAATATTAAAGTCCCGGACACCCATGGAAACACACTCCATCCTTGGTTGTACATAAAGGGTTAGAAAAAAAATAAATAAATAAAAAACAATATATACAGGGTGGTCCAAAAGTAGGTGGACAGTATGTGTAATAGGGTTATGAAGGGGGGAGATTTATCAAACATGGTGTAAAGTGAAACTGACTCAGTTGCCTTAGCAACCAATCAGATTCCACCTTTCATTTTCCAAAGAGTCTGTGAAGAATGAAAAGTGGAATCTGATTGGTTGCTAAGGGCAACTGAGTCAGTTACACTTTACACCAAGTTTGATAAATCCCCCCCCCCTTCATAACCCTATTACACATATTGTCCACCTACTTTTGGACCACCGTGTGTGTGTGTATGTGTATATATATATGTATGTATGTATATATATATATATATATATATATATATATATATATATATATATATATATATATATATATATATATATATATATATATATATATATATATATATATATATACATGTATATATATATATATATATACACGCGCACACATACACACACACGTACACACATATATATATATATATATATATATATATATATATATATATATATATATATATATATATATATATATATATATATATATATATATATATATATATATATATATATATATATACAGCTCTGGCAAAAATTAAGAGACCACCACATCAAAACCCTGTCATGGGCAGCTCAATCTCCAGACCTGACCCCATTGAAAGCCCCTGGAATGTAATCAAGAGGATGATGTGATGAAGCCATCAAACAACGAAGAACTGCTTACATTTTTGCGCCAGGAGCAGTGTGAAAGACTGGTGGAAAGCATGCCAAGACACATGAAAGCTGTGACTAAAAATCATTGATTTCTGAACTCTTCCTGAGTTAAAACATTAGTATTGTTGTTTGTAAGGCTACTTTCACACTAGCGTCGTGCACTGCACGTTGCAATGCGTCGTTTTGCAGAAAAAACGCATCCTGCAAAAGTGCTTGCAGGATGCGTTTTTTCTCCATAGACTTTTATTAGCGACGCAGTGCGACGCATTGCCACACACCGCAACCGTCGTGCGATGGTTGCGTCGGACCGTCGCCACCAAAAAACGTTGCTTGTAACGTTTTTTGGTGCGTCATCTGCAGCATTTCCGACCGCGCATGCGCGGCCGGAACTCCGCCCCCGCCTCCCCGCACCTCACGATGGGGCAGCGGATGCGTTGGAAAACTGCATCAGTTGCCCCCGTTGTGCGGCGCATTCACAGCTAGCGTCGGTGCGCCGCAACGTCGCATAGCGACGTGCAGTGCACGACTCTAGTGTGAAAGTAGCCTAAATGATTATGAACTTGTTTTCTGTGCATTATTTGAGGTCTGAAAGCACTGAGGTTTTTTTAAAATTTTGACCATTTCTCCTTTTCAGAAAAAAAATACAAAATTTATTGCTTGGAAATTCAGAGACATGTTGTCAGAAGTTTATAGAATAAAAGAACAATTTACATTTTACTCAAAAATATACCTATAAAGAGAAAAATCAGACAAACTGAACATTTTGCAGTGGTCTCTTAATTTTTGCCAGAGCTGTATATATCTATATAATTATTGGTAAGTGTGTGAGTGGCAGCCAGGGCCGTAGTCATGGCCCACATTGGTGTCTGCTTTTACGCTCCCTGACCATCCGCATAACATACATACAGTCCCATTGTCTCACTTGCCTGATTCTCCAAGGCGTCTCCTAAACACAGAGGCACTTCTTCCCCGATTTTGGCGCATAAAGAGACAGAGTCCATTTCCTATTTTAACCAAACAATTTTACTTGTTTGTAATCGCAGCGCGTCCACATCAGTTACAGCTACAATACAGAGTTCTGCACAGTTCACATTCTTCACTTTCCCTGTACTTTTCCCTATGTCCTCTGATTCGTACCCGGGACGTTCCATCCCGCACGGTACCGCAGCATCCTCCCTGTTCGGCTTGACTGCCCTTTGGAGTTCCCATGTCCGTTTCACGCCAGACATGAGGGCATCTGCCCAAGTATCAAGCTGCCACATTTTTAGGAGCGATCTGCATTACTGTCCTGCCGTGACTCTTGCTGTAGCTACGGCTCTCTCTACTTATTTCTCGGCTGCTGTCACTGCTGCACTTCTGGCCCACTGACCCTGGACATCTGGGCTGCCTACTTTGAACATTGCGGGCCTACTGTGTTCCCTGGGCTCTAGAGCTCTATGGGAGTGTCTGAGCACTCTGGCCCTCCTGGCCTGTCTCAGCTCCCTGGCTCCACTAACTCAATCTAGGAAATGCTCACTATCTTATCCCACAGTGGCACCTCCTATGTTAACTATTTACACTCCTAAACACTACCATGTCCTCATCTAGGACTAACTATATATGCTGCACTTTCCCTATCCCACAGTATATGCATATGTACATAACAGCATAATGACATAACAATAAGTTAGATATACATAAGAGATGTACCAGTCATTAAAGGGGTCTTATTAAAGGGCACAACAGTTACTGTACCCCCCTTCCAAGTGCTTAGAGGATTGCCCACCTTTTGGAGACAAAACTTACTTACCGGTACTTAAATACATATATTTTGGCTTAATAATTTTTGCATTTGGGTTTCATTAAAAAAATGTTCACACTTTGCCTTTGTGTTGCACTGTCTATTGCTGCCTGCAAAATGAGTTAACTGAGAATCTGTCGGTCAGCCTTCTTTGACAGTCTGATTGGGAATTAGTGGCTCTTTTATTTGTATTTTTCTGAGCTCCTCTCAGCTGACTTATAACCACAGACAATGAGCCTGTAAAAGCGAACAGTGCAGCATTGATACCCGGTTGAAAAAAACCTGCTAAAACCCCTTTAAGGCTACGTTCACATTTGCGGTCAGCGCCGCAGCGTCGGGCGCCGCAGCGGCGCCGCATGCGTCATGCGCCCCTATACTTAACATGGGGGCGCATGGACATGCGTTGTGCTGCGTTTTGTGCCGCATGGCCGCAAGCGTTGGACGCAAGAAACGCTTCAAGTTGCATTTTTTTTGCGTCCAACTTTCGGCCAAAAAGGACGCATGCGGCGCAAAACGCAGCGTTTTAGCGTGCGTTTTGCCGCGTTTTCGTTTGCGTTGTGAACGTAGCCTAAGAAAGGAATTCTAGAGTATGCTGTGATTTATTTATTTATTTTTTTTCACTCTCCGGTTCGGTCAGTGAAAGGATAAATCTCTCATCTGCACCGCCCCATTGAATAACATTGTTCCAAGTGTTGTCCTTTATTTTTTAAGAGCAGCACTTAGACTACATACAGATGTGTGAACAAGCTCATAGGGTGAGGATTTTTCTACTGCATTTTTGCCCCTGATCTGCACCAAGATTTGCGTGTGCTGTAAATTTGCTTAAGATTTAACTCTTTGACGTTTTACCCACCCATAAAAGTGAACTAAGTAGTGTGACCCCTGAGTGATCACATGATGGTGACCCATACAACATGGGTGAGGTCTTAGATGAGAGCGTTGACTTAAAGGGAATCATAATATATGTGTGTTCACTGGGTGACAAACAATGTACTGCAGAATTCCCACCAGGGAGCAGCAGTCGTCTTACAGATGGATGGAGAACAAATAGTTCAGAAATCAATGGTGTAACGTGTCTCTTCACAGCAGACACTCAGCATGCCCACACAATAGCGCAGGCTGTAACAACCACACATGACCACTAGGTGTAGCTATTGCATTGCAGTTTGTGATGACTTGAACCGCTACTCTCTGGCTGACATTGTGGCTTTCCTTTCTTTCCTGACATATGTGACAACTGTTGCCTTTGTATAAATGTATCTCAAATACTGAAAATATTCTGGACTTTCCTTAAAGCAGATTCAACTTTTAGGGCTCGAGTACTTCTTAGAACAAGATTTTTTTTGTGAATGTTTTTAATATTTTGCAATTGATTTGTTCCACTTTTGAGCCTGTAAAAGTGAATTATGTCTGTTTTTGAATAATTCTTAAAGGGGTTCTCAACTACTCGGTCAACCCCTTTTTGATTACTATATTCCCAAATGTTAAAATAAAAACAACTGCTGGTGCAGTTCCAGCTATGTTGGCACCGCTTCTCCCGGGGCTCCCGTGACATAATACTCAGTGGCCATTATTAGGCTGCTTCGCTCTCCCTTCAGACAAAACTGAGATTCGGTGGGAGCGAGAGACCAGCAGCTCTTACGTCTTCCGGATGTCCATTTCATCTGAAGGAAGTGAGAGCCAAGCAGTCAAATAATGGCCACTGACTATTATGTTAGGGGAGCCCCGGGAGAACTGACATCACTAGAATGGCACCTGAGGTGCCTATAGGCTGTTTATGCCGGAATATAATATAACTAGATGGTGGCCCGATTCTAACGCATCGGGTATTCTAGAATATGTATGCGTAGTGTATAGCTCCACGCAGTACATTGCGCAGCCCACGCAGTACATTGCGCAGCCCACGCAGTACATTGCGCAGCCCACGCAGTACATTGCGCAGCCCACGCAGTACATTGTGCAGCCCACGCAGTACATTGCGCAGCCCATGCAGTACATTGTGCAGCCCACGTAGTACATTGCGCAGCCCACGTAGTACATTGCGCAGCCCACGCAGTACATTGCGCAGCCCACGCAGTACATTGCGCAGCCCACGCAGTACATTGCGCAGCCCACGCAGTACATTGCGCAGCCCACGCAGTACATTGCGCAGCCCACGCAGTACATTGCGCAGCCCACGCAGCACATTGCTCAGCCCACGCAGTACATTGCGCAGCCCACGCAGTACATTGCGCAGCCCACGTAGTAAATTGCGCAGCCCACGTAGTAAATTGCGCAGCCCACGTTGTATATTGGGCAGCCCACGTAGTAGATTGCGCAGCCCACGTAGTAGATTGCGCAGCCCACGTAGTAGATTGTGCAGCCCACGTAGTAGATTGCGCAGCCCACGTAGTAGATTGCGCAGCCCACGTAGTAGATTGCGCAGCCCACGTAGTATATTGCGCAACAAACGTAGTATATTGCTCAGCCCACGTTGTATATTGCTCAGCCCATGTTGTATATTGCGCAGCCCATGTTGTACATTGCGCAGCCCACGTTGTACATTGCGCAGCCCACGTTGTATATTGCTTAGCCCACGTATATAGCAATGTGGGCATGATATCCCCGTTAAAAAAAAAAAAAAAAAGAATTAAAATAAAAAATAGTTATATACTCACCTTCCGTTGGCGCCTGGATCCAGGAAGCGGTTACCGACGCTTGGGATCCACCGAAGCTCCGCCGAGCCGCTCGCGCCGGCCGCCATCTTCCGTTCCCAGGATGCATTGCGAAATTACCCAGAAGACTTAGCGGTGTCGCGAGACCGCTAAGGCTACTTTCACACTAGCGTTTTTGGCTGCACGACGCATTGCTTTTTTTCCCCATAGACTAACATTAGCGACGCATTGCGACGTATTGCCACACGTCACAATCGTCGTGCGACGGTTGCATCATATTTTGGCGCACCGCCACCACAAAACAACGTTACATGTAACTTTTTTGTGCGTTGAGACCACCATTTTCGACCACGCATGCGCAGCCGAAACTCCGCCCCCTCCTCCCCGGAACCTTGCAATGGGGCAGCGGAAGCGTCGTAAGACTGCTTCCGCTGCCCACGTCGGGCATTTTTTGCACAGTATGCGTCGGTACGTCGGGCCGACGCAACGCGATGGCCCCGTACCGATTACAGTGTGAAAGCAGCCTTCGTCTTCTGGGTAATTTCGCAGTGCATCGCCAGGAACGGAAGACGGCGGCCGGCGCGAGCGGCTCGGCGGAGTACGGAGGGTGAGTATAGCAGGTTTTTTGTTTTTTTTTAAATTATTTTTAACATTACTTTTTTTTACTATTGATGCCACATAGGCAGCATCAATAGTAAAAAATTGGGGACACACAGGGTTAATAGCAGCGGTTACGGAGTGCGTTACCCGCGGCATAACACGGTCCGTTACCACTGCCATTAACCCTGTGTGAGCGGTGACCGGAGGGGAGTATGCGGGCGCCAGGCACTAAGTGCGGGGAGTAAGGAGCGGCCATTTTCTTCCGGACTGTGCGTATCGCTGATTGGTCGTGGCAAAACGCCCATGACCATTGCCACGACCAATCAGCGACTTGGATTCCATGACAGACAGAGGCCGCGACCAATGAATATCCGTGACAGACAGAAAGACGGAAGTACCCCTTAGACAATTATATAGTAGATAAGGGGTTGTCCGAGTAGTAGTATAGATACCACTGTTTTTACTGAACAAGTCTGCTATGCCAAAACTAATATACCAGTAATAAACCACATAAAGGGCTTATAGACCCCCACATCATGACCATACAGAGCACGAGAGGAAACTCCCAAATTAGTGTACACACATAAGATATATATATACATATATATATATATATATTCCTATTTATTCTTAACCACCAAAACCCAAATGAAGTGAATGAACAAATGAAGACTCACCGAGCCAAAAAAGAGTGATAAGATAGGGAGGGAATATAAGGGTGCCTTCATGAGTTACGAAAAAACACATTACCGGTAAGTAATATCCGTATTTTTCAGCCACCCGTGACTGCACCACAAGAGAATTAGAGACTTACATTCTTAGGGAGAGACCACAGCCTGTAGAACCCTTCTCCCGAACGTGAGATCAGAGGAGGCCGATAGATCCAGCCTGTAGTGCTTAACTCCTTCCTGACATGTGCCATACTAGTACTGCTCTGTGCTTAATCCATTCCCGCAAACCGCAGTACTAGTATGGCAGCACGATCACGCGGTCTCACAGTGAGTGCAGCGGCGATCGCATGCGGGTGTCAGTTGCATGTGACATCTGACACCCTGCAGCAATGCCCACAATCGGTGGTAGCATTTAACCCCTCTGATGTCTGTAGTGACAGCAGCGTAGAGAACAATCGCGCAGGGAGGCCTGCTCGCCCCCACCGGAAAAACAACGCGATACGATCCGAGCGCTGCCATGCTCCTAAACAGTGGTTTACCCCCACATATGGGGTATCGGCGTACTCAGGACAAATTGCACAACAACTTTTGGGGTCCAGTTTCTCCTGTTACCCTTGGGAAAATAAAACAAATTGGATATGAAGTACATTTTTTGTGAAAAAAGTTAAATGTTCATTTTTTTTTTTTTTTAAATATTCCAAAAAATCCTGTGAAGCAGCTGAAGGGTTAATAAACTTCTTGAATGTGGTTTTGAGTACCTTGAAGGGTGCAGTTTTTAGAATAGTGTCACTTTTGGGCATTTTCTGTCATATAGGCCCCTCAAAGTCACTTCAAGTGTGAGGTGGTCCCTAAAAATAAAAATGGTTTTGCAAATTTTGTTTTAAAAATGAAAAATTGCTGGTCAACTTTTAACCCTTATAACTTACTAACAAAAAAAATTGTTTCCAAAATTGTGCTGATGTAAAGCAGACATGTGGGAAATGTTATTTATTTTCTATTTTGTGCGAAGTAAAAGTTTGAAAATTGCGAAATTTCATAAAGTACAATATGTCACGAGAAAATAGGATCCGTTGAAGCGTTTCAGAGTTATGACCTCATAAAGTGACAGTGGTCAGAATTGAAAAAAATGGCCTGGTCAGGAAGTTGAAAACAGACTTTGGGGTGAAGGGGTTAAAGAATGTGGATGGAGAGGACCATGTGGCCGCCTTACAAATCTTGACGATGGCTGCGTCTGCTTTCTCCGCCCAGGATGCAGCCACAGCTCTTGTGGAATGGGCCTTTATAGCTTCAGGAATGGCCCTGCCTGCACTAACATAGGCTAGCTTGATGGCCTCTCTAACCCGTCTTGCTAAGGTTCGTCCGCTTAGACACTCTAAAGCCCTTCCTAGCTCCCTGGAAGGATACAATTAGGGCCCTTTGCTTTTCCAGGGTTCTGTCAGCTCCAGATACCGCAGTAAACACCTCCTAACATCTAGGGTGTGTAGGCTCTTTTCCTTCTGATTTCTGGGATTGGAAAAAAAGGATGGTAATATTATCTCCTGTGACCTATGAAATCTGGCAACCACTTTAGGGGAGATATGCTGGGTCTAATCTCAATATCACCCTGTCTTCCATAATCTGAGTGTAAGGGGGGTCTGCTGATAAGGCGTGTATGTCGCTAATCCTGCTGGCTGAAGTAAGCGCCACCAGTAGGGATGTTTTTAGCGATATTAGCTTTTCTGAGACTGAATGCAATGGCTCAAAAGGGCTCTCTGTCAGTGCATTTAACATTAAATTTAAATCCCATGGAAGGGTTCTACACGTAGTGACCGACTTCGCTCTACTACAGGCTTTAATAAAGCTGGAGATCCATCTATTCCCGCTAGGTCAGTGTAATACAGCTCCCCCCAGAGCCGAGTCCTGAACCTTAAGGGTACTCGCAGAAAGGCCTAATACTGGCCCTTTCTGGAGGAACTCCTGTATTGATGTAACCGGAGCTTCCCCCCTGGTCCTGTCCCTGAAAAGGACAGGAACTTTCGCCAAGTTCTCCCATACATTTTAGTGGTCACCGACTTCCTGCTACTGAGCAGGGTTGAAATTAACCTAGTAGAGAAACCCTTCTCTTGTAAAATTGCCCTCTCAAATTCCAGGCTGTTAAATGCAGCCTGGACATCTGAGGATGTAGAAAAGGTCCCTGGGACAGAAGGTACTGATCCTCCGGAAGGATCTACAGATCCAACACAGACGTTGTCCTCAGCCAATAAAACCACGGCCTCTTCGGCCAAAAGGGAGCTATCAGGATGACCTTTGCCTTCTCTGATTTTTTCAAGACAGCCGGGACGAGACACATTGGAGGGAAGGCATAGAATAGTCCTGCAGTCCATTTCATCCTGAAAACTTCCACCATGTGAGAATTGTTGCCTGGATTCAGCAAGCAGAATTTCTCTAGTTGCCTTCCACGACAGCCTCAGGAGGTTGTTTCCATACCCTAATGGGGGACAGGAAGCACAAGAGGTTAAAAGCCCCTCCCACCTCCCATTAACCAGTGTCTTTCCTGTTCCCCATGGGGCATGGAGAGGTTCCTGGTACGCTGCGTAGCCGGCTCTGGCAGTGGTACCTGTAAACTTTTGCCGGGCAGTGGTGGTCGGGCCCCGGGCTTCCTCCTCCGCTTTCTGCTCCCGTCTCCTTGGATTCTGGGACCGCTGTCCTGGTCCTCCTGCGTCCCCTTGCGGGGGTAAAGCGGACCAGCGATTCCCTCCCGGAGGCCTCCCTGAGCTCTCCGGCGTCTCACCCTCCTGTGCACTCTGTTCGGCGACCCGGAAGTCACGTGGTGCTTCCGCGCTTCAATTCCGGGTCGGGCTCTCCTGTACAGGAGCGCTGTACTTCCGGATTTCGGACCTCTGAACGGCGTGTGGGACACGTTGCATCCTCGCACACCTGCCCGTGACTGCGGAGGGGGAGGGGATGGCTAACTGCCAGGCGCTGTGGCAGCTTTTATTTTCTATATAAAGCTGCAGAAGACGTCTCTCAGGTAAGCTGCTCAGATGGATACGTCTTGCCCTGCAGCTGCAGAGCCCAGCGCTCCCCAGGCCCCAGTAAGTGTGGCAGGGATGGGTCCCATTTAAGGGTGGTTTTTAGTATACATTCTTATACTGCTCCCTCTCTCATTTCAGGGAGACAAGCCTAAATCCACCGCTAAATCCACCTCGAAGCGCAAATGCGCTACATGTAATGAAAAATTACCCTTAAAATGGGAGAAAACATTGTGCCAACCCTGTACGGACAAAATAATCCGGGCTGAACATCCTTCACTAATTGAAGAGATACGTTCCTTGGTTAGGCAGGAGGTTCAGACCTCTATGGCCACATTTGCCTCATTGGCCACATTTGGATTACAAGACCTGATGGCTTCGAGAGCAATTTCTATGGTTCCAGTAAACGAGCAAGGAAGGGGGCATTATTCCCGTATATTCATGGTAAAGAAGCCCTCTGGACAAGCACGGATCATAATAAACCTAAAAGCTCTCAATCAATACATCACTTACCGCAAATTCAAAATGGAGTCAGTAAAATCAGCCATCCCTCTAATAGCTCCACATTCACATATGGCAACAATAGATCTCATGGATGCCTATTTTCAGATCCCGATACATCCTTCTCACAGAAAGTATCTGAGATTTGCGGTTCAGTTGAATCACAAGATTCTACATTTTCAATACAATGTTCTTCCCTTCGGGATCTCCTCAGGTCCCAGGATTTTCTCCAGAGTCATGGCGGAAGCTGTATCTCACATCAGAAGCCAAAGTGTCGCCATAGTACCCCAATTGGACGACCTTCTAATCATTGGTCCTTCCGCCGAAATTCTCAATCAGAGAGTTGCCAGAACTCTAAACATCCTACAACTCTTGGGTTGGATACCCAATCTAAAGAAATCTCATCTTTTGCCTTCAAAGATGATAAAATTTTGGGGGGTCCTGTTGGACTCAGGGAACCAAAAGTCTTTCTTACCAGAAGATCACCGGAATAAATTTTTATCCAAAGTCCTAGATTTCAAAAACAAAGGTCCCCTACTCTGCGGACAGCGATGTCTCTTCTAGGGTCAATGACGGCCTGCATACAATCAGTCCAGTGGGCTCAGGCCCATTCCAGAGTTCTGCAGGCACACTGGAAAACTGGAATGGAAATCCAAACTTCCTAAACAGAAGAGTATACACTCCAGGGAAGGTAAAAGCCTCCTTAGCCTGGTGGGTGATCCAAACAAACCTTCTCAAGGGCGTGGACTGGGTACAAACTCCACTGGTGACAGTAACAACAGATGCCAGTCGAAGGGGCTGGGGTGCCGTTGTGTTGCAAGTCCCATTCCAGGGTCATTGGAATCAGAAAGAAAGCTCCAGTTCCTCCAACCTCAGAGAATTGATGGCAGTGGAGAGGGCCCTTCTAGCCGCCAACAGTCTAATTGTAGGTCAACATGTCAGAGTGTACTCGGACAATATAACGACTGTAGCGCATCTCAAACACCAAGGGAGTCCAAAATTCAATTACGTGAGAGTCGTGTCAAGCAGAATTTTTTGCTGGGCAGAAAAACATCTCCTCTCATTATCAGCAATACACGTCAAAGGGTCGGTGAATGTTCAAGCAGATCTGCTAAGTCGTCACGACTTACAACCAGGAGAATGGAGCCTGAAGACAGACGTTTTCAGGATGTTGACAAACAGATGGGGCCTTCCCGACATAGATCTGTTAGCTTCAAGTCAGAATGTACAGGTCGAGACTTAATTCTCTCTAAACCCCAGAGACAAATCTCAGGGAGTAGACGCTTTTGCCCATACATGAAGGTTCCAGTTAGCGTACGTATTTCCTCCAATACCGTTGCTTGCAAAGACCCTTCGGAAGATCAGAGACGATCAGGTCCAGACTATCCTGGTAGCTCCAGCATGGCCGAAGAGGAGCTGGTACCACCTCATCAGGGAATTACAAGTGGATGGTCCAGTCTTTCTACAAATGTCAGACGATCTTCTCTTGCAGGGTCCCTTTCATCATCCGAACCCCCAAAAATTCAAACTGGCAGCCTGGCTATTGAAGCCCAGGTGCTAAGAGCTAAAGGGCTCTCAGAATCAGTGATCTCCACTTTACAAAAATCCAGGAAACCTGTCACTAACGCTATATATATAGCAAAATTTGGAAAAGGTTCTCCTCGTGGTGTCGCCCTTGTAATCCTGACCCCTTCCACCCTAATATCTCACAAATATTAGACTTTTTACAAAAAGGGCTGGAAATGGGGTTAAAACTGAGTACATTAAAAGTTCAAGTATCAGCCTTGAGTTCTGTCTTTGATCAAGACCTGAGAAATTAATGTCTTCAAAAGGAGATTTGTAGTTAAATTTCCGCGCTGCCGCTAAGTTGAATTTCAGGAGAGTATAGTTGATTCACAGTGGTTTTATTCAACGCATTTCAGGGGTCTCATGCCCCCTTCATCAGGAAATACCACACAGAATATACAGGCATCACAGGTATAAATAGTTTTGCTAGGTTAAAAAAATGAGCTCCACCAGGTCAGATGACTCAGTGTCAGGCCATGTGCACACGTTCAGGATTGTTAGCGTTTTTTTCGCGTTTTTTCGCTATAAAAACGCGAAAAAAAACGCTTACATAAGCCTCCTATTATTTACAGGGTATTCCGCATTTTTTGTGCAAATGTTGCGATTTTTTCCGCGAAAAAATCGCATAGCGGAAAAAAAAGCAACATGTTCATTAAAAATGCGGAATTGCAGGGATTCCGCACACCTAGGGGTCCATTGATCTGCTTACTTCCCGCACGGGGCTGTGCACACCATGCGGGAAGTAAGCAGATTATGTGCGGTTGGTACCCAGGGTGGAGGAGAGGAGACTCTCCTCCACGCACTGGGCACCATATAAGTGGTCAAAAAATAAGAAATAAAATAATAAACAGTCCTATACTCACCCTCGATGTATTCCCGCCTCCTCGCACGCTGCCGTTCGGTTCCTGTAGCTGGTGTGCGCTGAAGGACCTCGCCGAATGACGTCACTGTCCTGTGATTGGTCGTGAGCGGTCATGTGACCGCTCACGTGACCGTGACGTCACGGGAGGTCCTGTGCGCACAGACCAGCTAGAAGAGGAGCCGGACGGCCGCTGAGGAGATGTCTGGGTGAGTATAAGCATTTTTTTTATTTTTTTTATTATTTTTAAACATTCTATCTTTTACTATAGATGCTGCATAAGCTGCATCTATAGTAAAAAGTTGGTCACACTTGTCAAACGCTATGTTTGACAAGTGTGACCAACCTGTCAGTCAGTTTTCCAAGCGATGCTACAGATCGCTTGGAAAACTTTAGCATTCTGCAAGCTAATTACGCTTGCAGAATGCTAAAAAAACGCGAAAAAAACGGAAAAAAAACGCAAAAAAAAAATGCGGATTTCTTGCAGAAAATTTCCGGTTTTCTTCAGGAATTTTCTGCAAGAAATCCGCAACGTGTGCACATACCCTCAAAGTTCAATGATAACACACCATTAACAATTCAAACGATTAGAGAGGTATATACAATGACAAAATACAATGACTTCTTTTATGTTTCTAGACAATAGTTCCAAATTTGCAACATTAAGGAGGAAATTTAAAAAAAAAAAAAAAAAAAAAAAAAAAAAATCTCTACTTAAATGGACAAGAACCTGTAAGAAAAGGAGCTACTCCAGTTCAGAAGCGAATGCCTTACAGATGAACTACCGTGTGGAATCAACAAGTTGATATTTTCTTATTGTGAATCCATTGAAATCTTTACATTAAATGTGGAATAAAATCATGTTTTATTATTTTCCATTAAAAAATATAAATATATATATGAAAATTAATTTGTCGTGGTTTGGGGTGATCTAAAATTACGAAAATTATAATTAGTGAGTTTAAAATTGCGTCATGTACATAAGAGTAACAATTTAAGCAGCAAACCAGCGCTCGAAGTGAGCGCAGAAACAAAATGAAAGTGACACTTCACCTGTCCAAGGACCAATAATAGATATATTTAACAAGAGACAATATAACATTGCCAAGGGATGGGAATGAATGAATACACAGCACTCGGTGACCTCAAAGAACAGCAGATAAACTGGGACGCCTGGCAGCAGAGAAAAGGATGATTGAGTTAAGTGCTCCTGTCGGGAGGGGTCATTACACCCTGTGAAGCTGCCACAATCAGCACCAGCTCCCTGGATTTAATCTCAAGAGTCAAAAACCATTATTCAGGACACAGTTGTGATGGAGACAATTTGTATGTAATAAAGGAGTGAAAACGCTCCTCTCCAGGGCAGACTCAGACTATGCCCACATGAGGAGTTTGAGGAAATTACAACTAAACATATCAATGAATGACTCCAAGATAATCCTAAATGAAAATGTAAATTTAAATCTTAAGTGGCTCACAGCACAAAGGATTAAAAAATCAATCATAACTATACAAATAAAAATATAAATATAGATATATCAATAAAAATATAAATATAGATATATCAATAAAAATATAAATATAGATATATCAAATTCATAAAAAAGGGGGGAGGGCTACACATTCAGATAAAACATTGGTAGTTTCTTTAAATATATATAAATAAATAAAAATATAAAAGTGAGGGGGTGGAGAAAAAAAAATGTACTATTCAGATGAAAACCTCAGTTATTTCATTTAAGCCTTGTGGTTTTAGGCTACCTAATTTGTAGATCCAATATACTTCTTTCCTATTTAGTTTCATGGATCTGTTAGGTACATGCTTAGGTATATGATCAATAGGGCTGATTTTTAATAGTTTAAAGTCCTTATTATGCACTAGGGCATAATGTCTGGACAGACCATGAGTGAGTAAGCCTTTTTTTATATTGTGACGATGGGAATTCAGTCTGAGGTGAAGGGGCTGTGTGGTTCTCCCCACATACTGTTTACCACAGGGACATTCAATAGCATATATTACAAAGTCAGAATTGCAATTCAGAAAAAAAGGAATCATAAATTTTTCTTTAGTGGAGCAGGAAATTATACAATCAGATTTATGATTTATGCTGGAACAGCATAAGCAATTTTTTGTGCCACATTTAAAAATTCCTTTGGTGGAATTACTGGTGAGAAACCCATTGGCCCCTGTATGGGATCTCAGGCGGCTAGGGGCTACTAAGTCCTTAATTGTGGGGGCTCTTCGAAATGTGATCCCTGGATTTCTTGGAAGAATTCTATTCAAAATAGGATCATTTAGCAGTATGTGCCAATTTTTGTGGAAAATTTTACGGATTTCCTTGTGTTCGGTGGAAAATTGTGTTATGAAGTTCAGTGCATAATTATTATTAGTTACTCTTTTTTCTTTCTGCTCTAATAATGTTCCCTGATTTAATTTAATAGAGTTTTTGAAGGCGTTTTTAATTAAATGTGAAGGATAGTTCTGGGCACAAAATCTTTTCTTTAAAACATTAGACTGCTCTTTGAAGTCTGTGTCTAATGAACAGTTCTTTCTGATACGGTTAAATTGGTTGCTGGGAATATTATTTAACCATTTGTTGTAGTGTCCACTACTGTAATGGATGTAACCATTAGTATCTACTTTTTTAAAAAATGTTTTACTACAAATCTTTTCTTCTTTAACAAAAAGGGTGACATCTAAAAAATTGATAAAAAAATTATTATGGACTACTGTAAAAGAAAGATTCCAACTATTAAAATGTATTGTCTGGATGAAATTTTCAATATTGTTAGTGGAGTTGTCCCAAATAAAAAATAAATCATCAATGAATCTCTTATATAAAATAATATTTTTACACCAATTCTCATTAAGAATAAACATTTCTTCAAAAATCCCCATAAAAAGGTTAGCAAACGTAGGCGCTACCTTCGAGCCCATTGCGGTCCCCTTGATTTGTTGATAAAATAATTTATCAAAAGTAAAATAATTGTTTTTCAGTATAAAATCAATTCCTTTTATAATAAAATCCTTTTGTGCCGAAGAAAGCCTATTATCAGATTTTAAAAATTGATAAAAACAATTTGTGCCAACATCATGTGCAATATTAGAGTAAAGTGCTGTAACATCCATAGTAATAAATACATAATGCGGTTTCCAAGTGACCTCTTGCAGTAAACACAATAGATGGGTTGAGTCTCTGAGGTGACTTTTTAGATTAAACACATGCGGTAACATTATCCTATCAATATAGTGGGCTAAATTTGAGGTTAGAGAATTGATACCTGCAATTATCGGTCTGCCAGGGGGATTATGAAGACTTTTGTGCACTTTTGGCAGATGGTAAAAAAAAGGGATACTGGGGTTCTTAATGATTAAAAAATTCTTCTCCTTACTATTAAAGATATTCTGTGAAACCCCCTCAGCGATAAGAGCATTATAGGCTTTAATAGAGTTGGAGTAGTTACTCAAAGAGCTTTTTACGTAATAATCAGTGTCAGATAAAATCCTATTAGCTTCATTGATGTAGTCGCATCGGTTCTGAATTACTATCCCTCCACCTTTGTCGGCCGGTCTAATCACAATCAAATTATTAAGTGAAAGTGCTTTCAATGCTTGTTTCTCTTGCAAATTAAGATTGGATTTCATATTTTTATTGCTGACAGCACTTCGTGTAATTTTCTCAAATTCTTTTAATACGATGTCATTAAAGGCATTAATTTGGTGGCTTTTGTCTTCTAACGGATAAAAATTAGATTTAGATGGTACATCTAGGTGAAAAACATCTAAAGCCCCATGGGCGCCTTCTTCAACACCTGAGGAATTAACTGTGGTGTCTTTAGCAAAGTGTCTTTTCAGGGTAAGCTTTCTAATAAAAATCTGTAAGTCCAAAAAGAGGTCAAAGTCCTTAGATTTATTATTGGGACAAAAGGATAATCCTTTGGAGAGAAGAGCTGTCTCGTTCGTAGTTAGAATATATTCAGATAAATTAAAAATATTATTAGAAGTACAGCCCTCATCATTACTTGCTAGGGTATTCTTTTCCCTCTCTTTTTTTTCTCCCACCTCTTGTTCCTCTATAGCATTTTTTCTTTTTCCATTTTTTGGAAGAAAGAACTGATTTAATTGTGGGGTGTTTTTCAAAGCACGGGGTAAAAAAGGAACAGTACCATTATTGGAAGCATTTGAGTTGTCAAGTATAAAGGTCTTACCAATTTGTGGGGTTATGATTACATCAGTTTTTGGAATATTAGGTTTATCAGGTATAATGGTATTACAGGGCTGTGAAGGTATAAGCATGCTTGGTGTTGTGTCATGAATAGATAGATCTAGCAATGAGATAGGAAAAGGGGGGGAAGAGTCAGGAAAAGAGGTGTCCCCCCTTTTTTCATGTGAAAAGGATCTTTTGGAGGTAGAAGAAATTTCTTCTTTTTCTTTATCCCCATTTATTTGGTTAATCTGTATTTTAATTTTTTCAAGATGTTCCCTAGCCTCAAGCAGGGTTTGGGAGTGATTAAGAAAACTCTTATTGAGCGTTTTAGAAGAGGTTTTGGGAGTGCTCATATTGTCTGGAGGGATATTGGGGATAGAATTATTATTCACGTTTGTAATGTGAGTCTTGACTGGGAGGGATCGTTCTATATGAGGATCAGTGTCCAGCTGCTTTGTAGTGAACTTACATGAAACAGGATTATCTATAGTAGGTGTGTTTGTATTGTTAACATTTAAATTTTTATTTTTGGTATTCATTTTCTGTTTATAATCTTCCCTGTCCCGCTGCAGTTTTTTTTATTTTCTCGTTATAGTGTCATTTTCTAGCTGCATTATAAATGTCGTGACATTAGAGTTTATTTTCTTATATTCAGGGTGTGCTAAAAACGGTAACAGATCATTATGAATTTGTCTGATCTTAATTGTTGCTATATCACACAGTTGAGATCTCTTTTTAAAAAGGCATGTCAACATCTCAGTCATGCAATTATTTAAAATATTATTCCAGTCACTTGTAAACGCCGGATCACCAGGAAAGGGAGAGTCATGTGTTATTCTAAGCCCCCTAGGGCAAATATTTTCCCTCAAATAGATATCAAGAAACTGGGCATCCAGATTAAAATGGAGTTCTTCTTTAAGTGCTTCTTTAAAATTGTAAAAGATTTTTCGGAGATTTTTTGTTTCTTCATCAGAGAATACTTGTTGATTTAGTTCCACAGTGGAGCTGGGTTCAACAAAACCAATTGTCTGTTTAATCAGGCGTTCTCTAGATGATCTCCACTTTACAAAAATCCAGGAAACCTGTCACTAACGCTATATATATAGCAAAATTTGGAAAAGGTTCTCCTCGTGGTGTCGCCCTTGTAATCCTGACCCCTTCCACCCTAATATCTCACAAATATTAGACTTTTTACAAAAAGGGCTGGAAATGGGGTTAAAACTGAGTACATTAAAAGTTCAAGTATCAGCCTTGAGTTCTGTCTTTGATCAAGACCTGGCAGGTCATCGTTGCATAAAAAGGTTTTTTGTCTCAGCATCAAGGCATCATCCAAAGCAACAAATCTTTGTGCCATCATGGGACTTAAACATAGTCCTAAAGGGCCTTACGGCTCCTCCATTTGAGCCACTATCCTCTTGTTCCTTGCAGCTGCTGTCCTGCAAGACCGCCTTCTTAGTTGCCATATCCACTGCAAGACGAGTGGGGTAAATACAAGCCCTTTCAATCAGAGAACCTTATCTCAGCATAAGGGATGATTCCATTGTGTTCCGACCTGATCCATGTTTTCTTCCAAAGGTGGTGTCAGAGTTTCACCGATCACAGGATATAATCCTTCCATCGTTCTGTCACAATCCCACAAATCCGGAAGAACATAGATTCCATACTTTGGATGTACGTCGCATAGTTTTACGCTATTTGGAACAAACTAAAGCTTTCAGAATTGACCAAAATCTCTTCGTTCATTTATCTGGCCGAAACAAGGGCAAAAAAGTAGCGAAGAGTACTATTGCCAACTGGATAAAAAAGGCCATAACTGAAGCATATTTAGCTCAGAATGTCGTGGTACCTGCAGGCCTAAAGGCTCATTCCACCAGATCTACCTCCGTCTCCTGGGCTGAAAGGGCTGATGCATCCACGGAGCAGATTTGCAGGGCTGCAACATGGTCTTCTCTACACACATTCACTAAACATTATAGATTGGACTTCTGGTCCAACCGGGATCTAGTCTTTGGCCGGAAAGTTCTCCAGGCTGTGGTCCCTCCCTAAATACAGAATTGGTTGGCATTCCTCCTGAGGCTGTCGTGGAAGGCAACTAGAGAAAATAGAATTATTCTTACCGTTAATTCGGTTTCTAGGAGCCTTCCACGACAGCATTAATTCCCTCCCAATGTTCTTGGATATTTTTTTCTGAGAACCTAAAAGGTAACCGGTGCTATGGGTTCAGTTGTAAGTCACTGGTTAATGGGAGATGGGAGGGGCTTTTAACCTCTTGTGCTTCCTGTCCCCCATTAGGGTATGGAGACAACCTCCTGAGGCTGTCGTGGAAGGCTCCTAGAAACCGAATTAACAGTAAGAATAATTCTATTTTTCTTATTGGAAATGTCTGACTTGTGACCGGATCTGTACTGCTACCCTGAAAACCTCCAATACTGTTTGTGAATTGGGACATGAAAATAGGCATCCTTGAGGTCCAGGACAGCCATATAACAACCTGGAAATAGAGTTTTCACAGCTGACCTCACTGATTCCATCTTGAGTGAGGAGATGACTAAATATTTGTTCAACGCTCTTAGGTTAATAGTCCTCAAGGATGTCTGTTTTTTCATCAGAAATAGGAAAGGGGTTCTACTCCCCCAACCCCCCCCCCCCCCCCCCCCCATCACCCCTGGGCGAATCTCTACCATTACTAATTTTTCTATGAGGCACAGGATCTCTTCTTCCAGTACCCGCTGTTTGTGTGAATATCTGTCTCAAGGTAGGGTCTGGAGCTTCAACTTCAGGCCTAATGCTACTATCTGAAGGATCCAGGCACTTGAAGAAATCCTCTCCCAGGCTGGGAAGAAGAGTGAAAACTTTCCCCCCCACCTGGGAGAGCGAGTCACTGAGATGGTTTCTTGGATTCCTGGGAGGCTTTTCTGAAAAAGAAACCTCCTGTTTTCTTCGGTCGCTCCTCCAGCTAGTCTTGGTCTCTGAATGGTCTCCTGCGCACATACCGACCTCTACGAAAGGAGTGGCGCTGCCCCTTTGAGGGTTGGTATTGACGTCAGGATCATCTCTCTAGGTACCTGCTGCTCCAGCTGCTCCTCCAGGTTATCCAGCCAGACCTTTAGAGATCTGGCCACACATGTGGCTGCGATGGCTGGCCTTAAGGCCCCTGCCGAAGACTCCCAAGCAGCTTTGAGAAATCTATCAGTCCTTCTGTCCAGCGGCTCCTTTAGCGACCCCAAGTCTTCAATAGGCAAAGAAGATTTCCTTGAAATCTTGGGTATCACTACGTCCAATCTTGGCTCTTTATCCCAAGAGGAAGAAGCTTCCTCTTCAAACGGGTACTTCCTTTTAAGGGAGACCAAAGCTTTGTCCCTTTTTATCCGGTCTTTCCCACTCCCTCCTAATGAGGTTCTGTATATGTTCGTTCACCAGGAAGGTTCTGCACCTTTTCTGCCCCAGGCCCCCGAACATTAACTCTTGTGCAGATTTTTTAGTTTTCTGATCCACCAGACCCATTGTGGATCATATTGCCTTCACCAGCTTAACCGTCCCTTCTACAGGGAAACCGTGACGGTGCTCTGCACTGCTATCTGATGAACAGGTCTGAATCCCATGGGTCCTCTTCCACTGACCCTGAAGACTTCGGGTGTTGAAAGGGATAGTCAGGATCTCTTCCCTTCCCTACCCCTTCTATCCTCCGAAGGGCCTAGTGCCCTGATAGTCTTTTGCACTTCCGATTTAATCAAGGATATTAGTTTAGGGGACTCCTCTGAGATTGTTTGTTTAATACAGTCCTGGCAAAATTTCTTTGTCCAAGACCTTGCCAACTGCTGTCCGCAGAGGGGGCAATCCCTATGATTTGATTTCAACCTGCACCTCCTTGGGACCCCCTGATCCGGAGGTTGAATAATGTCAGAAAGATCTCCCTGTAGACTCCTCTCTCCTGGCATTGTGGTGGTCGTCCGCTGTACCTTGTGCGCTGCCCAAGTGGCCCCCACTGCTGCTGGCGAGACAAGGCTGCTGGGGTGCCTGCTTCTTTCTGTCATGAGGACATGACAGGCGTCTTTTCTCTAGCTGCTCTGGCAACTCCTGTTGCTCCTGCTGATGTGGTGGCTGAAGCTGCTCAGGCGACTGCTGAGCCTCAATCCTGGCGCCACCATCTGCCTGCCGGCGGTCCTCTTTCATACTCACATTGGACAGCCTTCCGGAACGCACAACCGTTTGTACCGCCCTGTAACGGAGAAACGGGGTCAGTGAGTGCTCTCGTCCGCTGGCCCGGCTGTCTTTAGCAAGACTGCATGGACCACGGCTCATACCACTGGACGCCCGCTCTATCTCCCCGTGGGCAATACACTACACAGACAACACAGGGTTAAGGTAAAACAGTGTGGCAATACTTTATTGAACCACAACACATAATAGCAAACAGAACAATCTCACCATGGCTGGAATTGTTTGGTTACATGGGCGCATATAAAATATCACCGCATCTCCACGTGTTTCCAGTATGACACGATGTCAGGACTCCCAGGGTCACATGAGCGCATATAAAAGATCACTGCGTCTCCATGTATTTCCAGTATGACATGATGTCAGAGCTCCCAGGGTCGCTACTCCATCTGTGGATGAATGCACAGAGAAGGGGTAACGACAAGCATAGGGAGATGACCAAGAACTGTCCATAGAGTCCATACAAGGTCCAAAGCCAGATGACACAAGAGTCACCACCTGGCTTATCTGACCATCTCCATGGAACCAGGCGACCAGCGGGTCCCAACCCTGGCTTTCTCCAAACAGATCCATGGTTCAGAGATGGTCACTGGATCAGATCTGTGTCCTTCCAACCGGAGCTGAAAACCCCTAGGTTGTATCCTATAGAATCCTAGATCAGTGTCCCTCATGATGGTGCCATGATGAATTGGCTGCAGTCCTTTCTCTTGTCTGTTTGCAGATTGTCTGGCTGGCAGCTCTGTATTATTTCAGACTCCCAGGATGTAAACTCTGAGTCATTTTATACCCAAGGCATGTAAGCTATTTTTAGAATTACCCAGGGTCTTTCAGTCCAACATCAAGATAAGGTAAACAATGGTGATGGGATTAATTAGCACTATTAGCATATAAGCACACATCAATAACCAAAGCTTAACCCACTCAATGTACAGTTACTATTACAGACTTAAGGCCCCGTCTCACATAGCGAGATCGCTAGCGAGATCGCTGCTGAGTCACTAGTTTTGTGACGCAACAGCGACCTCAGTAGCGATCTCGCTATGTGTGACACGTACCAGCGATCAGGCCCCTGCTGCGAGATCGCTGGTCGTGTCGGAATGGCCTGGACCTTTTTTTGGTCGTTGAGGTCCCGCTGACATCGCTGAATCGGTGTGTGTGACACCGATCCAGCGATGTCTTCACTGGTAACCAGGGTAAACATCGGGTTACTACGCGCAGGGCCGCGCTTAGTAACCCGATGTTTACCCTGGTTACCATCGTAAAAGTAAAAAAAAAAAAACAGTACATACTCACATTCCGGTGTCCGTCAGGTCCCTTGCAGTCTGCTTCCCGCTCTGACTGAGTGCCGCCGTAAAGTGAAAGCAGAGCACAGCGGTGACGTCACCGCTGTGCTCTGCTCTTACTTTCCGGCCGGCAGTCAGTCAGTGCGGGAAGCAGACTGCAAGGGACCTGACGGACACCGGAATGTGAGTATGTACTGTTTGTTTTTTTTTACTTTTACGATGGTAACCAGGGTAAACATCGGGTTACTAAGCGCGGCCCTGCGCGTAGTAACCCGATGTTTACACTGGTTACAAGCGAAAGCATCGTTGGATCGGTGTCACACACACCGATCCAACGATGACAGCGGGAGATCCAGCGACGAAAGAAAGTTCCAAACGATCTGCTACGACATACGATTCTCAGCAGGGTCCCTGATCACTACTGCGTGTCAGACACAGCGATATCGTATGGATATCGCTGGAACGTCACGGATCGTACCGTCGTAGCGACAAAAGTGCCACTGTGAGACAGTACCCTTAAGGTACCTTCACACTAAACGATATCGCTAGTGATCCGTGACGTTGCAGCGTCCTGGATAGCGATATCGTTGTGTTTGACACGCAGCAGCGATCTGGATCCTGCTGTGATATCGCTGGTCGTTGCTGAAAGTTCAGAACTTTATTTGGTCGTCAGATCGGCGTGTATCGTCGTGTTTGACAGCCAAAGCAACGATGCCAGCAATGTTTTACAGTGGTAACCAGGGTAAATATCAGGTTACTAAGCGCAGGGCCGCGCTTAGTAACCCGATGTTTACCCTGGTTACCATTGTAAAAGTAAAAAAAACAAACAGTACATACTCACCCTCTGATGTCTGTCACACGTCCCTTTTCCGTCTGCTTCCCGCACTGACTGTGATTGCCGGCCGTAAAGTGAAAGCAGAGCACAGCGGTGATGGCTGTGCTGTACTTTACGGCCGGCAATCACAGTCAGTGCGGGAAGCAGACGGCAAGGGACGTGTGACAGACATCAGAGGGTGAGTATGTACTGTTTGTTTTTTTTACTTTTACAATGGTAACCAGGGTAAACATCGGGTTACTAAGTGCGGCCCTGCGCTTAGTAACCCAATGTTTACCCTGGTTACCCGGGGACTTTGGCATCGTTGGTCGCTGGAGAGCTGTCTGTGTGACAGCTCTCCAGCGACCACACAGCGACGCTGCCGCGATCGGCATCGTTGTCGATATCGCTGCAGCGTCGCTTAGTGTGAAGGTACCTTTACACAGTATGTTAGATAGTATATCAGTGGGCAAGTCTGTCTTCTTGACCCACCAGATATAAACACTTACATTCACAAGCCAATATACACATAAATTGCCAGTTCTTTTGTTTTTGCAAAACATGGTTGTCTGGGAAATTAAGATACAATCTGGTTTCTTCACACACCCCTTCCTCCAGAAGCAGTCAGTCATCCCCATCCACTTCCGGTACGCACTGCTGACCCCACGCGTCATCCGGCTGCGACTTCCGGTGCGTGCTCTGTCCTGACAGAGGAAGCCCTGCCACACAGACAGGTGAGGCTTCAATGCCGCTTGCTGGCTTCTCTTCACCCGGCACGCCAATGTGTCTGGGCAGCATGGACCGTGCACTAGCCCGCACATACATGCTCAGGGAGGGCACCCCACGAGGACCTCCATGGCGCTACCGGCACCTGGCGGCAACCGCAGCAGACCCCAGTCTGCCAAATCCCAACCGCTCCAGGCCCAGCCATCCTCTTCAATCTTCACAGCAGATCTTACTGAGAGTTTCCCATCAAGGACAGGAAATCAACTGATGCGGAGAGAGGAGCTGCCCTTTTTATCTTGAAGGTTTCCTGTCCTTAAAGGGCGGATTCCCTCTCTTGTGATGCTGTCATGGGTGACTGGAAAACTTGGCTCCCGTGCACATACCCCAAATATAATGGGCAAATGTGGACTTGTTAGATAGCAGTAGAGTATGCTACCTACATAATGCCTAGATGAGGGATGATGGCATGGGGACGTTTTTCATGATGTATGTATTTTAGTTTAATTAAAATCTATATACAAAAGTATCTGAGCTAAGAAATTCTCTGTTGGCTGAATGGACACAGACTCCCACAGACATGCTCCACAATCTTGATGAGAGCCTTCCCTGAGGATCGGAATCTGGTGTAGCCGGTAAGAGGGGTCCTACTCCATCTAATCGCAAAGGTTTTGGATAGGGGTGTTGAAAAATAGCCATATAGGTTTGATGATCAGGTGTCCACATCATTATGGCTACATATGGATAAAGTCATTAAGGCAGTTAAGACGATAGTGACCTGTGCCGAGTTCTTTTGCCAGGCTCTGAATCATAAAAATATATTTTAGGACATGGCAAATGTACGGAGCGTTCAGTTCAAGTTGGTAAATTCGTTGCCAATTTTTCCTCGCTGACCTTCACATGTGGATGACCGGCAAACAAGCTCAATCATGATAAAATCACAATAATAGTTTGTTTTAACCTGAAGCCAAATAATATGTGATTACAAATTGATTAAGACATGTAGTAAACAATCACTGAGTGTACATTGCTATGTTTCGGACTTTTGAGAAAGAAGAAACGCTTGTTTAAAGACTTGTCTGGTTTAGAAAGCAAAAAAAAAGAAAAACATTTTAAAAATTGTATGCATGATATCTGGTCAATAGAGGACGGTCCCTAATTTTCCGTTATTATTTTCTTTTAGACGTCATGAGAAATGTCTACAAAGAGCAGTTCTTGTTTTGGAGGACTCTGTGTGTCACGGTGGTAACCTGTACACCTTCTCAGTGCAATACGACTCGCCGTGGTCGTCATGTGGTTTGCTGAGTTTTGCCTCTTGCTGCACTGCTGCGTCTTAGGCTGCGTGCACACAGTGCATTTTTTAAGTGTTTCTGCTGCATTTTTTTCGCTCAGAAATGGGCCAAAAAGCGCTATGGAATCCTTATGCAAGCTAATTCAATGACAATCCTGAAGTGTTGTGCACATGATCAGTAAATTTCCTTGAGTCTTTGCAGGGCTTTTTTTCTGCAGCATGTCAATTCTTTGTGCGTTTCTGCAGCTTTTTTCACCCATTGACTTCAACTGAGTCATTCAGATCCGCAGCAAAAATGTTTGCGGATTTGCTGAGTTTTCGTTTGCATTTTCATGTGCTTCCTATGGTGTATCCCACGCTGTCATCTGTGTGACACCATGGGAAGAACTGCACAGAGGTTCTTATCGTCAGTAACGCTAAAACCGGTAAGACCATCAGTCAGAGCGCTGCAGGGTCATGCTGTCAGATGTCAGCGTGACCCCGCAGCTGTGACTGAGACCCGCTGTAAGCCATAATCATCAACATTAACAGAAATAAACACTGAAATAGATCACTCTGTTTGTAATGACTCTATATAATATATGAGTTTCACTTTTTGTATTGAAGAACTGAAATAAATTAACTTTTTGATGATATTCTAATTTAGCGAGAAGCACTTGTAGTCCCAATAGTTATTATTTTTGGAAATGTTGCCAGCTTGGTAGATCTTGGTTACATCTTATCTAGGAATGTACCGCTAATTCACCACCTTATCTCATTCCTTCACTCAGTAAAGATAAATCATTTGTTTTATATCCTGCACAAATAAATATTGTATTAAGTTTCATGTCTTATCAAGACCCAAAGGACGACTGTCCTTCAAACAAATGGTGTCATATTGTAAATGGTGTTTTCCTTGAAATATAGCTGCAAGTCTAACAGCAATATCACCTAGGAGTGGCTACCCTAAAGTCTATGCCTGACTTTTTTCATGTGCCTTGCTACGTTACCCGGGAAGTCAGAAACGTTTTTATAGACAACCTGTTTCTGGGTATTTTCCACTCGTCAGTGTAGGGCAGAGTCTGGCTGAGTGTGATTCTCTTGAAGCAACATGGGGAAACTTACTAGTTTGTCTGAAAGAGACCAGCTCAGTATGGAGTCTTACTGGAAATTCTTAATGGGAGAAAAGTAGGGAAATGACCGCTCTCTCGTGGAAATACATTTTCTTTCTAGTAAAACCTAGCATAGGTGGCTGACCATGAGTCAATGTCCACTCATTGCATTGACTCAAAGGTGTTACACTCAGCCAGCCAGACCTTGCTCTACACTGATGAGGGGCAAACTCCCCAAAACAGGCTCTAAGTAGAAGAGTTTCTGGCTTGACATTTACCCCAGATAATGCTGCCATGCTCATTAAATGGACATTGACGTATAGGACCGCTACCTCTCCTAGGTAATACTTGCGAGATAGTTGCTTTTCCTCTGCATGAGAGCTAAGTTGCATACTTTTCTCCTGTGGAGCTTTGCCAGTACCCTCCTTATAGGAGATGTACTTATGGCCAAAATCAGTAGCCGCCTCACCGATCCAGATAATTACTGTAGAGTTTGTTTTCAGTAGCTCGAATGTGTTACTTCCTGGAATGGTTTGGCCCATCGGTCTGTGGATGCTCAGTCTTAAAACATAATGCGATTTACATATTTTGCCAGGTTTAGATACGGCATAGACATATTCCTAGGTTGGAAGAGTGAATAATGGCCCCAATTCATCAACACAATATTATTTATTTATTTATTTATTTATTTATGAAGAGCCTCCAAGCACTTCGCCACTAATTTTACTCCAGTCGGGGAATAAAGTGAATTTTCTGGCATTGGGAACGCCACAGCTTGTTATGAATTAGACAAGCTGTAGTGTCCTGCCCTCCCCAGTTATGCCCATTTCGCCAGAGTTTGGAGAAACTGGTGTGAAAACTCCAAAAGTTGCTTAACTACGATTTGCACCAAAATTTTCAAAACTTTCAAAGATTTTACGTCACATTTTTGTGGTTGGGCAAGTGACCACTGAAACCAACATATGGTCATGTTAAAATATATATATAAATATATATATACAGTGCCTACAAGTAGTATTCAACCCCCTGCAGATTTAGCAGGTTTAATAAGATGCAAATAAGTTAGAGCCTTCAAACAAGAGCAGGATTTAAATTAACAGATGCATAAATCTTACAAACCAAAAAGTTTTGTTGCTCAGTTACATTTTTATAAATTTTAAACATAAAAGTGTGGGTCAATTATTATTCAACCCCTAGGTTTAATATTTTGTAGAATAACCTTTGTTTGCAATTACAACTAATAATCGTCTTTTATAAGACCTGATCAGGCCGGCACAGGTCTCTGGAGTTATCTTGGCCCACTCCTCCATGCAGATCTTCTCCAAGTTATCTAGGTTCTTTGGGTGTCTCATGTGGACTTTAATCTTGAGCTCCTTCCACAAGTTTTCAATTGGGTTAAGGTCAGGAGACTGACTAGGCCACTGCAACACCTTCATTTTTTGCCTCTTGAACCAGGCCTTGGTTTTCTTGGCTGTGTGCTTTGGGTTGTTGTCTTGTTGGAAGATGAAATGACGACCCATCTTAAGATCCTTGATGGAGGAGCGGAGGTTTTTGGCCAAAATCTCCAGGTAGGCCATGCTATCCATCTTCCCATGGATGCGGACCAGATGGCCAGGCCCCTTGGCTGAGAAACAGCCCCACAGCATGATGCTGCCACCACCATGCTTGACTGTAGGGATGGTATTCTTGGGGTCGTATGCAGTGCCATCCAGTCTCCAAACGTCACGTGTGTGGTTGGCACCAAAGATCTCGATCTTGGTCTCATCAGACCAGAGAACCTTGAACCAGTCAGTCTCAGAGTCCTCCAAGTGATCATGAGCAAACTGTAGACGAGCCTTGACATGACGCTTTGAAAGTAAAGGTACCTTATGGGCTCGTCTGGAACGGAGACCATTGCGGTGGAGTACGTTACTTATGGTATTGACTGAAACCAATGTCCCCACTGCCATGAGATCTTCCCGGAGCTCCTTCCTTGTTGTCCTTGGGTTAGCCTTGACTCTTCGGACAAGCCTGGCCTCAGCACGGGAGGAAACTTTCAAAGGCTGTCCAGGCCGTGGAAGGCTAACAGTAGTTCCATAAGCCTTCCACTTCCGGATGATGCTCCCAACAGTGGAGACAGGTAGGCCCAACTCCTTGGAAAGGGTTTTGTACCCCTTGCCAGCCTTGTGACCCTCCATGATCTTGTCTCTGATGGCTTTGGAATGCTCCTTTGTCTTTCCCATGTTGACCATGTTTGAGTGCTGTTCACAAGTTTGGGGAGGGTCTTAAATAGTCAGAAAAGGCTGGAAAAAGAAATAATTAATCCAAACATGTGAAGCTCATTGTTCTTTGTGCCTGAACTACTTCTTAATACTTTAGGGGAACCAAACAGAATTCTGGTGGGTTGAGGGGTTGAATAATAAATGACCCTCTGAAAAAACTTTTCCCAATTTAAAAAAAAAATAAACAAAGAAATAACATTCTTTTTTGCTGCAGTGCATTTCACACTTCCAGGCTGATCTACAGTCCAAATGTCACAGTGCAAAGCTAATTCCAAATGTGTAAACCTGCTAAATCTGCAGGGGGTTGAATACTACTTGTAGGCACTGTATATATGAATGTGTGTATATATATATATATATATATATATATATATATATATATATATATATATATGTGTGTGTGTATGTATGTATATATATGTGTATATATATATATATATATATATATATATATATATATATATATATATATATATACGTGTGTGTGTGTGTATATATATATATATATATATATATATATATATATATATATATATATATAATATATAAGAAGAGATGGATAGTACTCCTTCTTAGGAAAAAAATATAGTGGTTTATTAGCCCACATGGGCTCTTGTTTAGGTTCAAAGTGTGAGCCTTTCTCAAGCCGAGAAGTTTTTTTTGTTTTATTTTTTTACATTTTTGACTCCCATAATCTTTCTTCTCTTATTACCCTCTAAATAAATGACTTTTTAGGGAGAATTTAGAGTATTTAGAAAGCACTGTATACCACTGGCATCTGATGGGACAGGTTGTCTTTTGCGATGGGGTGCAGGATGACAGATGATGGTATTTATTTCTCTATTTAACGAACATAATCATCAGTCATCACACATTGAAAATTTATAGTCACACCATTAGTATGCAGGTGCAGGCCGATGCGCTGCCTCCCGCATCCTAGACCAGATCCTGTTTGTTAGGATGTCAGGCTACAGTATCCTGGGATCCATCAGTCAGCAGATCTGACTCTTTAGGGCCATTATTTGCATTTATGCTTGAAGCTTGTTCTTCCATCCAGAAAGTGAAAAAAAAAAGCATCATTTTTTTTCTCATAACATTTCTGTAACAGAATTCACCCATTCATTATATTGTATTTGCCAGATGTTGCTGAGAACATGTCTTAAAGCTTGAGATTTAATGATCATGATGTACTTTTATGAATATCTATAAGATCGTATGTGTCTTATACATACTGGTTCAGGTTAAAATTGTGCAGATAAAGCTGTTGGTTTTTTTTGCCAATTAAACCTATACATAAATGTACTACTAATGGATCAGTTGGATCAGTGGAAGTTCGTGTTCTGGTACCCGACCCAAACTTTATAGAAGTATCTATCTATCCCATATCTCTCTCCTCTGGTCCACCGGACTTCAACAGAAAGTCCATGTTCAGCGTTCACGCCCGAACAGTGACTGTCCTGTACGAACGCCGAACATTTCTGTTCAGCTTCACCCATATATAGCTACTAAGAGTAAATGAGATAACTTAGTGATTAGTTGAATTAGTCATCTTGCCCTTACAGCAGGTAGCCCTCCATTCCCAGTCCCAGCTACTTCACTTCCAGCCCTGCACTTTATAAACTAGATCAATGTGTGAAGGGGGCTGGCTGACTGCTTACCATATTTTTCGGACTATAAGATGCACCGGACCATAAGACGCACCCCAATTTTGGGGTGGAAAATAGCAGGAAATTTTTTTTTATAACATGGGGGTCAGTCTTATTGTCCGAATTTAAGGTATCTTACCTGAGGGCCAGCAGTGGTACAGCAGGGTCATAGAAGGCATTGTCCCTTCCTCAGGAAGCTGGCGGCAGCAGAATTGGTGCAATACTGCAGTCTCGGGGTGCGATGTTGCGAGTCTGGTGTCGGTGGTGAGGCAGAGCATGGAGCAGGGTCCCTTCTCCAGGATGCCGGCGGCAAAAATGTGGCAACTCCGCGGCCCGTGTCCGAGCCGAGTGCATCACCGGTTTCCCTGCGGCCATCTTCCTGAACCGTGGGCTGTCTGTGGCTTCAGGAAAATGGCCGCCGGAGGCCGCATGTGCGCAGAATGAGATCTCAGCGGCCTTTTTCCTGAAGCTGAGTTCCGCCGAGATTTCAATCTGCGCATGTGCGGCCTCCAGTGGCCATTTTCCTGAATAAACACAGCCCTCTGAGCAAAAATGGCAAAGTAAAACAAAAAGGTAACTCGAAGTACAGTTCTTGTAGTAGCGGGGTCAGCCCACTTAGGGTTAGCCCAACCCACGGTTCAGGCATAAACCACAGCACTCTGGAGTGTTCCTCTCCAGACACACAACACCTAGACTGCCTCTCGAGTCCAGTTATTTAAACTCAGACGATGTGACGACTCACCGATGTGACTGATCACATGACTGTGACATCACACAGATGCTGTCAATACAAGGCGGTGCCAGCTCTGCAGGTGGAGATAAGTTGGACATCTTCCCACCTACTCTATAGATGTCCACATAAATCCAGCCCATGTATGCAACTTTAACTTAACCCTCACAACACGTAGTGTGCTGGAGGAAAATACTCTGGTTTTATGTCACTGACGCCATTAAACGCAGTGACACATATCTCTCATCTATTACTTTACCAGTGATTTTGTCACATATCCCCTACCAGTGACACTGTCACATATCCCTGAGCCCAAATCCAAGAGTTTTGGCACCTTCATGGGAGTCTGGACAGGGCATCTGCATTCCCATGTAACTTCCTGGGCCTGTGCTCCACATGAAAATTAAATTCCTGGAGCGCTATAAACCGCCTAGTCACCCGGGCATTCTTCCCCTTCTTTTCTCTCATCCATCTCAGGGGTGCATGATCTGATACTAGCCTGAACTTCCTGCCCTAACAGATAGTATCTCAGGGTGTTGATTTTCCACTTGATGGCCAAGCACTCCGTCTACGATGGCGTATTTCCTTTCACAGGAAGAAAGTTTCCTACTCAGGTATAGGACTGAATGTTCCTCCCAATCTATTTTCTGAGACAACACAGCCCCAAAGCCAACCTTGGAGGCGTCTGTCTGGAGCACAAACTCTTTGGTGAAGTCAGGTGAGACCAAGACCGACCGTGTGCATAAGCTTCAACTCCTGGAATGCCATCTTAGCTTCTGAGGAACATTTGGCCATCCATGTCTTTGTTCACTTGAGAAGATCCGTGAGGGGGCGTCCCTCATGGCGAAATTCTGGATAAATCACCCATAGTATACCACAATTCTCAGAAACGCCCTAACCTGCTTTTTTTGGAGACAGGCTGCGGTCACTTTTGAATTGCCTCCACCTTGTCTATTTGTGGCTTTTTCTCACCCCTTCCAAATACATAGACCAAGTATTTTGCCTCTTCTTTCCTGAGGGCGCACTTCTTTAGGTTTATGGTAAACCCTGCCTTCCTCAGTGCATCCAGTACCGCCTGGAACTTCTGAAGGTGACTTCCCCAATCCATGATGATGTCATCCAAGTAAGCGGCGGCATACTTTTTGTGAGAGGCTAGAATATGGTCCATGGTCCTCTTGAAAGTAGCTGGGGCTCCTGGTAGTCTGAATGGCATCCAGGTATTCTGTCAGCACCCGTCAGGTGTAGAGAAAGCAGTCTTCTCCTTGGCACTTGGGGACAGAGGAATTTGCCAGTACCCTTTCGTTAGGTCCAGGGTGGTAATATATCTGTCTGGCCCTAGCCTTTCAATGAGCTCTTTGACCCCGTGGCAAAACTTGGACATCTCATTTAGCTTCCTGTAGTCATTACAGAAGTGCCACTGTCTGTCCGACTTCGACACAAGGACAATAGGGCTGGATCAACCGCTCTTTGACTCATCGATGACTCCCAGACTCAACATCCTCCTCACCTCCTTGGATATCACCTTGCGGCAGTTTTCAGGGATCCGATACATCATTGGTAACTCCGTAAACAGGTCCCAGTTCCGCTGAAGCAACTCACGACACTTTTGTTTCTGGGCCGGCAATAGTTCTCTGCCACTTTGACATCCTTGACCTTGGCATCAGTATTGGCCTCTAGGCATATTGATTCCACCTGATCCCTGTCTCGCCACGGTTTCAGTAGGTTAATGTGGTACACCTGGTATGGCTTTCTTCTCTCTGGTTGATGGACCTTGTAGTTGACATCACTCAACTTTTCAACCTTGTATGGCCCTTGCCTCTTGTCCAGGAATTTACTTTCCACCGAGGGGATCAACACCAATACCCGGTCTCCAGGGCTAATCTGTCTGTCTTGACAACCGATTGCAGACTCTCGCCTACCGATTGCAGACTCTCGCCTGGGCCTCTTGTGCTTGAAGGAGGCTCTCCCTCACAATCGGCATCATGCTCGTGATCCTGTCCTGCATTTAGCCCACATGTTCGATAACTTCAGTGTGGAATTACTTCAGCTTCCCAGGTCTCCTTTGTAATGTCCAGAAGTCCCCGATGGTGCCGTCCGTATAGCAGCTTGAACGGCGAGAAAACCGTAGAGGCCTGTGGGACTTCTCTAATGGAGAACAGAAGGTACGGTAACTGGCAATCCCTGTCCTGGCTATCCTTCTCCACGACCTTCTTCAGCATAGACTTCAAGGTATTGTTGAACCTTTCCACGAGTCCGTTCATCTGTGGATGATACACACAAGGGGCCTTTCATAACTCTTACCTTGGACATGAACGGTTTTCCTTTGGTCTGTCAGAATCTCCCTGTGCAGGCCCATCTGGGAGAAAATATGGACAAGCTCTTGGGCTATACTCCTAGCTGAGGAGTTCCTCAGTGGTACCGTCTCCGGGTACCATGTTGCATAGTCCATTACAGCTAAGATGTGTCGGTGATCTCTGGCGGACTTAACTAAGGGTCCTACAACATCCATGGCAATCCTATCAAATGGGTCCTCTTTAACGGTTAATGGATCTAGGGGACTGCGGAAGTGAGATACGGGAGCAGTTAATGAACATGTACGACAGGACTGGCAATAATTCACAATCTCCTGGTGATACCCAGGCCAGTAGAACCTTTTGAAGGACCTGCTCTTGGGTCTTATCTATGCCCAGATGCCCCACCAAGACATAAGAATGGGCCAGGTCTAGTACCCTACATCTATAAGGTCCCGGGACTAACAGCTGCTCTAATACTTCTCCTCGCTGTTTCGTGGCCCAATAAAACAATTCCTCATTCACTTCAAAGTAAGGGAATCTGGTGTCGGTCCCCGACTCTTGGGCAGCCCCACTTATCACAGTCACGTTTTCAAATGCCCCTTTCAGGGTAACATCACGCATTTGAGCAGTCCTAAAATTTCCCCAAGAAAACCCCAGTTTAGGAAATTCTGCATCACTGGTCACCGTCTCATCCTCGTCACCAGCCAGGGCACACAAGTGGAACTCTTCCCCCTCCAACTGTGATGGGCTTTTCATCAGAGTTTAGCTGGCTCCTGTCTGAGACACTTGGTATCCCCTCCTTCCGCCCTAAATCCCAGAATAGGCTAAAATCCCGCCCTATTATCACCGGGTGTAGCAATTCCTTAACCACCCCGACCTCAGTACCACAGTTTGTTTTTATAGACACTGTGTCAACGAGGTAGTCTTTGGCATGCCCGTGAATAGAGCGGATGCCCACTTGTTTCCCTGGAGTGGATAGAGGGGATTTTTTTTCCACAAGTTGGGGATCCTTGAGTGGCTAGATGGTATTTTTCCAACAGTTGGTGGTCCTGAAGTGGCTAGAGGGGATTTCTCCACAAGTCTGTGATCCTCAAGTTGTTACATGGGATTTTTCCAAAAGTTGGTGGTCCTGATGTGGTTAGAGGGGATTTTTTACTCAATGGATATTTATAAATGTCTGGTGACTGACTGATGACCTCATGGCTTAGATTTTACCGGGCCCAAAGCTCCTTCTACTCTTCTCTTCATAGTGTATAGTAGCGTTGAGCATGCAAAATTCTCCTCACTGTCTCGACATCTTCGTTGTGGTGATTTGTAGCTGTCTCCGATATGAAACCCCTGAGAACAAGAAGTTGGACTTTCACTAAATATGGAAAAATAAGAACCTATAATATGAAATTGCTTTGCAGTGACATGCGAACCTTACATCCTGTACACTAGTATTTAGTTTGTGGTCAATATTCATGAGTGTGCAGCCTGATGACGTCACTGGCGGCTTCCATGTATTCTCAGGTCACTTGTCATCTGAGTCCACAACACTGAATTTTTAAGTAAGAAAATTCTACCTATGACTGCTTCTCCTGAGGGACCAAAATAGTAGAATCTCCCTGGCCCTCTTGTTCCACACAGGATCCCGTAAATTTAAGTGACTGGCTCCATCTCCTGCCAACTCAACATCTCGGGCTAAGAAACCTGCACTTTTCCCCAGTAGCATCAAAATGGTTCTATTTTTCCTGGCTGTTAAATGTTGAAGCTGGCTCCTTGATTTGAGGAAAATTTTCAGGGTTTGCCAATGGAAATAGGCAAGTATTACTTATTTTACGCTTTTTAAAGAGCTGAATAGATGCCTTTACCTTTTGGGTTTTAATACAAGTATTTTTTTTGTGTTTATTTCTCCTGTGAGGACCTTAAATAGAACTCAGCCGAAGGATGTGTAACTCGGTTGTTCGGAAAGATTTTAAGAATGCTCGAGAATCCAGATGGAATGATAACATGGATTTGTTTTTATTTTTTGTATATTAGATTTTGATGTAGGTGTTTGTATTTTTATTTTTTGTATCTCGAAGATAACATTCAGATTGGAAGGACCAGTTTTATGTTAGATCGTATCCTGTGTGGCAGCAATTAGTGTACTAAACCAATATTATACAGTGGCGAATTGCCTAAGACCATACAATGTAGTGCACAAATAAGTGTCATACATTGGTCAAATAAAGTTCCTTAAAAATTGTGTTGAAACAATGCCAACATACAGTGACCAGCTCCAAACATACCGTAAATTAATGACTGCCATATTATATAATACTGCTATACAAATTATTGAGATTCTGGTGGTCCCAAACCTCAGACCGCTGTGCTCACCATACATGAGCTGCACACCCAAATTGTTTGATACTTGGATCACTTTAACTTATTAGCTTCCTGGGAATGCAGTTTGTGAGAATGACAGACATATTGTCTATGGTTCCCATTAAACTTTTTCATAGAGCAGTTTTGATACAAGAAATGTATTAGATGTAAGACCTATAGATAAAAGATGCCAATCCTTCGGTTCTGGTTTCCATGTCAAAAAAATCCAGTGGTCTTGACCGTAAACCTCTGCAGTGGAGCATAGCAATTGTTGCAAAAACCCAGGATGTGCATCTCAAAGAGATCGTGGTAAAGTGTGAGAAGAACGCCAAGCCATTATTTGCCTGGAGCTTGTTTGCAGTGTCTGGTCAGCGTTATGACCATGTGTTGGGATATGGATGGATTGTGTTGGATCTGATTCTTAGTCTGAGATTCCTGATTTCCACCTTTTAGGGCTCACGCACACTACAAATTTTCTCGTATGAGTGCTATCTGTGGTTTTCATGGATTGCACTCATACCTATGGTATTCTATGGGGCTGTGAACATGTCCATTTTTATTTAGTTTTTTTCCTCAAACCGAGTGACGTATAGAAAATGAATTAGACATGGCCGTTTTTGATCCAAATGTCCGATCAAAGTTGGCAATTCAAGTCTATGGGGCTATAAAAAAAAATCGGCACTCTGATGACAAAATAAAGAAGGTGGAGAAACTTTCTCTTTTTTTTTTTCTTGAAAAAAAATGATGCCACTATGATCAAACGTTGATCAAAGTCTGATCAGGGTTATCAGACTATTATTCTCGGATGTAGAGAAAAGGACACGTGACTCAACAATTAGAGAGAGCCTGCACGAAATGACTGTTAAAATCTCGCACTTGCACTTTGTGCATCCTTGGGGTGGCCAAACTGTTCAATACACCTTCCTACCTACAGTGGGTACGGAAAGTATTCAGACCCCTTTAAATTTGTCACTTTCATTTTTTTTCTCATTAATGTACACTCTGCACCCCATCTTGACTGAAAAAAACAAAACAGAAATGTAGAAATGTTTGCAAATTTATTAAAAAGGAAAAACTGAAATATCACATGGTCATAAGTATTCAGACCCTTTGCTCAGTATTGAGTAGAAGCAACATTTTGATACAACACGTTTTTCACACCTGGATTTGGGGATCCTCTGTCATTCTTCCTTGCTGATCCTCTCCAGTTCCGTCAGGTTGAATGGTGAGCGTTGGTGGACAGCCATTTTCAGGTCTCTCCAGAGATGCTCAATTGGGTTTAGGTCAGGGCTCTGGCTGGGCCAATCAAGAATGGTCACAGAGTTGCTCAGAAGCCACTCCTTTGTTATTTTAGCTGTGTGCTTAGGGTGATTGTCTTGTTGGGAGGTCCAGAGCACTCTGGAAAGAGGTTTTCATCCAGGATATCGCTGTACTTGGCCGCATTAATGTTTCCTTCAATGGCAACCAGTTGTGCTGTTCCTGCAGCTGAAAAACACCCCCATAGCATGATGCTGCCACCACCATGTTTCATTGTTGGTATTGTATTGGGCAGGTGATGAGCAGTGCCTGGTTTTCTCCACACATACCGCTTAGAATTATCACCAAAAAGGTCTTCATCTCATCAGACCAGAGAATATTATTTTTCATCGTTTGGGAGTCCTTCATGTGTTTTTTAGCAAACTCTATGCGGGCTTTCATATGTCTTGCACTGAGGAGAGGCTTCTGTCGGGCCACTCTGCCATGAAGGCCCAGCTGATGGAGAGCTGCAGTGATAGTTGACTTTGTGGAACTTTCTCCCATCTCCCTACTGCATCTCTGGAGCTCAGCCACAGTGATCTTGGGGTTCTTTACCTCTCTCACCAAGGCTTTTCTCCCACGACTGCTCAGTTTGGCTGGACGCCAGGTCTAGGAAAACTTCTGGTGGTCTCAAACTTCTTCCATTTCAGAATTATGGAGGCCACTGTGCTCTTAGGAACCTTGAGTACTGCAGAAATTCTGTTGTAACCCTGGCCATATCTGTGCCTTGCCACAATTCTGTCTTTGAGCTCCTTGGTCAGTTCCTTTGACCTCATGATTCTCATTTGGTCTGACATGCACTGTGAGCTGTGAGGTTTTATATAGACAGGTGTGTGCCTTTACAAATCAAGTCCTATCAGTTTAATTAAACAGAGCTGGACTCCAATGAAGGCATAGAACCATCTCAAGGAGGATCACAAGGAAATAGACAGTATGTGACTAAGGCTACATTCACATTTGCGTTGTGCGCCGCTGCATCGGCGACGCAACGCACAACGCAAACAAAACCGCAACAAAACGCACGCTAAAACGCTGCGTTTTGCGACGCATGCGTCCTTTTTTGCCGAAAGTTGGACGCAAAAAAAATGCAACTTGTTGCGTTCTCTGCGCCCAACGCTTGCGGCCATGCGTCGCAAAACGCAGCACAACGCATGTCCATGCGCCCCCATGTTAAATATAGGGGCGCATGACGCATGCGGCGACGCTGCGGCACCCGACGATGCGGCGCCGAACGCTAATGTGAACGTAGACTTAAATATGAGTGTCTGAGCAAAGGGTCTAATACTTATGACCGTGTGATATTTCAGTTTTTCTTTTTTAATAAATATGCAAACATTTCTACATTTCTGGGTTTTTTTTCAGTCTAAATGGAGTGCAGAGTGTACATTAATGAGAAAAAATGAACTTATTTGAATTTACCAAATGGCTGCAATGAAACAAAGAGTGAAAAATTTAAAGGGTCTGAATACTTTCATACCCACTCTACTTGTTTTTCCATCTTTATCGATCCTTCTATGGCTCCTTTTGAGCCAGAGCTGTTAATCAAGAAAGATGAGGGCAGAAATAGATGCAGAAGACAAAAGTTGGAAAGGTATACTGAACTGTGTTGCCACGCAAGGGTGCGCAAAGTGCCTGTGTCTGCCTTTTTGTACTGACAGACTCCCTTTCATAGAGGTTTTCCACTACTTTGACAACTCCTTCAGATATACCATTAAAGTATGAATGAAGCAGCCCATTATGTGCCGCTGATTGGCTGTAGTGCTCATGTGGCATGACCATGTCAGGTGAGTGTCCGGAAACCCTGCGCTGGTGCAGGAGGTGTGCGTATAAGGTTTTTTTTTAATTTTACATGAGGGACTACAGCATTTAATAAGAGTTGTCCATGTAGTGGACAACCCCTTTAAACAATGCAAGGAAAGGTGGAACTTTCTGCAGGGACATTTTCAGGTCATGGATAGGTGGCAATAATGCACTCTGAAGCAAAGCCCAGAGTTCTCACCAGAATGGCAGTCATGAAGGCATGAGGCCAGGAGACAAGACGTAAAAGATGGCTTCTGGTTGAAATGGACATTTATTTAGCTTAATTGACAGAGTCCCCCTGTTTGTTAGGATCAGCAGATGATCTAATGTGTAACGGTTACGTACACCTTTAGTCACTTATCCTCTTACAAATGTGCTCATTACACAAAGTAAACGTTATATTACTTTGTAGTTTAATTTTTCATTTTCTTGTGGGGAAACCCATTTGAGTTGGCATGGCTAGTTAGTATGTAAGATCATTTGTCTGCCTGTCTTCCATCACACCTTTCACAGACATCTCATGTATACTGTTTTTAAGATATTTTATTATATGGATTAAAAAAATTAAAGGATTATTCAACAAAGGAAACCTAACCCTACCACGCTGATGACACAATCAAAATAAATCAGCAAACCCAGACCGAAACCTTATCCAGCCGTCAGCCATGGTTCTGTTGTGCTACTTTCTGGGGAATTATTCTCTTTCCATTCAGTCAACTTTTTCCATCTTCTCAATTGCAGGGACTTGCAAAAAAAACGGAGATTTTTTTAATGAAACTTAAATGGTTGTTGTTAATAGTTTCAGATTGGTTTTTGCATTCAAAAATTATGACTTAGAGACACCACACTTGAGATGGGTGAGAAGACAAATCTAAAATCATACATTTTATTTAGTGCCGTAACTAGAGTCGGATGGACCCCAGTGCAAAATCTGGAACTAAGCTCCATTTGCATGTTGGTCAGATGTATGGACCCTTCTCACAGTTGAGATTCTATAAAGACATGTGTTTGCCCCACTGTATAATTATCCTCGAGCCCCTTCCTGGTATAATGCCCCCCATCCTGACCCCTTCCGATAATAATGTATCCTATCAATCCCCCTTCCTTGTATAATGTCTTCCATCCTGGCCTCATCTTATAATAACGTTCCCCATCCATTTAAAAAAAAAAAACCTCCTTCCTCCGTTCACACATGCTGCATCCTCTTCCCTAGTTGGCACAGACATCCGCTTGCATCACGTCACTGCCATGCGCCGCCGGCAGATCCAGCTGACTTAGCGGCTGATGTCGGCAGGCTCCTTGGCCCTGTCATGGTTGCACCCTCTGAGACTTCCATATTTAACCCCTTGTTTGTTGTCAATTTAATAAAAGATCATGAAATGAACAATGTAGGGGACGATGTGCGATTGCTTATCCTTATGGTTCATTTCCGTGAGAGGCTGGGCTTAGCTGAGCGGACAAGAGTCAGCAAGATAGGCAAAAAGTATACCTCTGCTAAAACTCTCCTACTTGATCCGATATCGGCCATGGAGGGGTCCAGCGACTAATGGGCATGTGTTGTGATTTTGCTTTTTGCTCCCTCTAGTGGTCATTAGTGATTTGACTCTGGAGCGTCTGTCTTTTCCTATATCCTCACCTGGGCCGTTAGTTCAGGGGCGTTGCTATATAAGCTCCCTGGACCTTCAGTTCAATGCCTGGCATCGTTGAAATCAGAGCTAATCTGTTTTGCTCTTGTCCTCTGATACTGGTTCCTGTTTTTCAAGCTAAGTCTGCTTCCGTGCTTTTTGCTTTTGTTTTGTTTGGTATTTTTGTCCAGCTTGTTCCAATCTGTATCCTGACCTTTGCTGGAAGCTCTAGGGGGCTGGTGTTCTCCCCCCGGACCGTTAGACGGTTCGGGGGTTCTTGAATCTCCAGCGTGGATTTTTATAGGGTTTTTGTTGACCAGATAAGTTATCTTGCTATATTCTGCTATTAGTAAGCTGGCCTCTCTTTGCTGAACCTGGTTCATTTCTGTGTTTGTCATTTCCTCTTACCTCACCGTTATTATTTGTGGGGGGCTTGTATCTTGCTTTGGGGTCCCTTTCTCTGGAGGCAAGAGAGGTCTTTGTTTTCTTCTCCTAGGGGTAGTTAGATTCTCCGGCTGGCGCGAGTCATCTAGCGATCACCGTAGGCATGATCCCCGGCTACTTCTAGTGTTGGCGTTAGGAGTAGCTATTTGGTCAACCCAGTTACCACAGCCCTATGAGCTGGATTTTTGTATCTTGCAGACTTACACGTTCCTCTGAGACCCTGTCCACTGGGGTCATAACAGTATGCCAGGCCAGTATTAAATGTTTAATGCATTGCAGAAGTGGGATTATAAGAAAGAAAATTTTGAGGTTTTTTTTTTCTTCCCTCTCTCATTTTTTTTTTTTTTTCTTTTCCCCTTTACCTCAGAGTGGCTTAAGCTTGCTGCAGACATGAATGTCCAGACCTTGATTACAAGTGTGGACCAGCTTGCCGATCGTGTGCAGGGTATACAAGATTATGTTACCAGAAATCCTAGGTCTGAACCCAAGATTCCGATTCCTGAACTGTTTTCAGGAGACCGATTTAAGTTTAGGAATTTCAGGAATAATTGTAAATTATTTTTGTCCCTGAAACCTTGTTCGTCTGGAGACTCTGCTCAACAAGTAAAAATTGTTATTTCATTCTTACGGGGTGACCCTCAGGATTGGGCTTTTTCGTTGGCGCCAGGAGATCCGGCATTGGCTGATATTGATGCGTTTTTTCTGGCGCTCTGTTTACTTTATGAGGAACCCAATCTTGAGATTCAGGCAGAGAAAGCCTTGCTGGCTATGTCTCAGGGCCAGGACGAGGCTGAGGTGTATTGCCAAAAATTTCGGAAATGGTCCGTGCTGACACATTGGAACGAGTGTGCACTGGCCGCTAATTTTAGAAATGGCCTTTCTGAGGCCATTAAGAATGTTATGGTGGGTTTTCCCATTCCCACAGGTCTGAATGATACCATGTCCCTGGCTATTCAAATTGACCGGCGGTTGCGGGAGCGCAAAACCGCAAATTCCCTCATGTTGTTGTCTGAACAGACACCTGATGTGATGCAATGTGATAGAAAAACCGCAAATTCCCTCATGGTGTTGTCTGAACGGACACCTGATTTGATGCAATGTGATAGAATCCTGACTAGAAATGAGAGGAAAATTCATAGACGCCGGAATGGCTTGTGCTACTACTGTGGTGATTCTACACATGTTATCTCAGCATGCTCTAAACGTATATCTAAGGTTGTTAGTCCTGTCACCGTTGGTAATTTGCATCCTAAGTTTATTCTGTCTGTAACTTTGATTTGCTCACTGTCATCTTATCCTGTCTTGGCGTTTGTAGATTCAGGTGCTGCCCTGAGTCTTATGGATCTCTCATTTGCTAAGCGCTGTGGTTTTATTCTTGAACCATTAGAAAATCCTATCCCTCTTAGGGGTATTGATGCTACGCCATTGGCAGAAAATAAGCCGCAGTATTGGACACAGGTTACCATGTGCATGACTCCTGAACACCGCGAGGTGATACGTTTTCTCGTTCTACATAAAATGCATGATTTGGTTGTTTTGGGGCTGCCATGGTTACAGACCCATAATCCAGTCCTTGACTGGAAGGCTATGTCTGTGTCTAGTTGGGGCTGTCGCGGTATTCATGAGGATTCCCTGCCTGTGTCTATTGCTTCTTCTACGCCTTCGGAAGTTCCGGAGTACTTGTCTGATTATCAGGATGTCTTTAGCGAGTCCAGGTCCAGTGCATTGCCTCCTCATAGGGAATGTGACTGTGCAATAGATTTGATTCCAGGCAGTAAATTTCCTAAGGGAAGACTGTTTAATCTGTCGATACCTGAACATACCGCTATGCGTTCATATATCAAGGAGTCTCTGGAGAAAGGACACATCCGTCCGTCTTCTTCCCCTCTTGGTGCGGGATTCTTTTTTGTGGCTAAAAAGGACGGATCTTTGAGGCCTTGTATTGACTATCGGCTTTTAAATAAGATCACTGTCAAATTTCAGTATCCTTTGCCGCTGTTGTCTGACTTGTTTGCCCGGATTAAAGGTGCCAAGTGGTTTACCAAGATAGACCTTCGTGGTGCGTACAACCTTGTGCGCATTAAGCAAGGGGATGAATGGAAAACCGCATTCAATACGCCCGAAGGTCATTTTGAGTACTTGGTGATGCCTTTTGGGCTCTCTAATGCCCCTTCAGTTTTTCAGTCCTTTATGCATGACATTTTCCGGAACTATCTGGATAAATTTCTGATCGTTTATCTGGATGATATTCTGTTTTTTTCTGATAATTGGGACTCGCATGTGGAGCAGGTCAGGATGGTCTTTAAAATTTTGCGTGAAAATTCTTTGTTTGTCAAGGGCTCAAAGTGTCTTTTTGGTGTACAGAAGGTTCCCTTTTTGGGGTTCATTTTTTCCCCTTCTGCTGTGGAGATGGACCCAGTCAAGGTCCGAGCTATTCTTGATTGGACTCAGCCCTCGTCAGTTAACCCCTTCCTGACATCCGACGTACTATCCCGTCGAGGTGGGGTGGGCCCGTATGACCGCCGACGGGATAGTACGTCATACGCGATCAGCGGCGCTCACGGGGGGAGCGCCGCCGATCGCGGCCGGGTGTCAGCTGATTATCACAGCTGACATCCGGCACTATGTGCCAGGAGCGGTCACGGACCGCCCCCGGCACATTAACCCCCGGCACACCGCGATCAAACATGATCACGATGTGCCGGCGGTGCAGGGAAGCATCGCGCAGGGAGGGGGCTCCCTGCGGGCTTCCCTGAGACCCCCGGAGCAACGCGATGTGATCGCGTTGCTGCGAGGGTCTTACCTCCCTCCCTGCCTGCTCCAGACCCGGATCCAAGATGGCCGCGGATCCGGGTCCTGCAGGGAGGGAGGTGGCTTCACAGAAGCCTGCTCAGAGCAGGCACTGTGAAGCAGCCTGCACCTCTCGCAGATCGGTGATCTGTCAGAGTGCTATGCAAACTGGCAGATCACCGATCTGTATTGTCCCCCCCTGGGGCAAAGTAAAAAAGTAAAAAAAAAAATTTCCAAATGTGTAAAAAAAAATAAAAAAAAATATTCCAAAATAATGAAAAAAAAAAAAAAAAATATTATTCCCATAAATACATTTCTTTATCTAAATAAAAAAACAAAACAATAAAAGTACACATATTTAGTATCGCCGCGTCCGTAACGACCCCACCTATAAAACTGCCCCACTAGTTAACCCCTTCAGTAAACACCGTAAGAAAAAAAAAAAAAAAACGAGGCAAAAAACAACGCTTTATTACCATACCGCCGAACAAAAAGTGGAATAACACGCGATCAAAAAGACTGATATAAATATCCATGGTACCGCTGAAAACGTCATCTTGTCCCGCAAAAAACAAGCCGCCATACAGCATCATCAGCAAAAAAATAAAAAAGTTATAGTCCTGAGAAAAAAGCGATACCAAAATAATTATTTTTTCTATAAAATAGTTTTTATCGTATAAAAGCGCCAAAACATAAAAAAATGATATAAATGAGATATCGCTGTAATCGTACTGACCCGAAGAATAAAACTGCTTTATCAATTTTACCAAACGCGGAACGGTATAAACGCCTCTCCCAAAAGAAATTCAGGAATTGCTGGTTTTTGGTCATTCTGCCTCACAAAAATCGGAATAAAAAGCGATCAAAAACGGTCACGTGTCCGAAAATGTTACCAATAAAAACGTCAACTCGTCCCGCAAAAAACAAGACCTCACATGACTCTGTGGAGCAAAATGTGGAAAAATTATAGCTCTCAAAATGTGGAGACGCAAAAACTTTTTTGCTATAAAAAGCGTCGCTGGTTTCACACTTGCGTTTTTGTCTGCAGCGTTTTTTGCACAAAAAAACGCATGCGTTTTTTCCCTATATTTAACATTGAAAATGCATGCGTTTTTTTGTAGACGTTTGGTCGCGTTTTCAAACGCATGCGGTTTTTTTCTGCATGCGTTAATTTTCAGAAATACAACCTGCAGTATTTTCTTGGTGTTTTTAAGCACATGCGTTTGTTTGCGTTAAAAACGCATGCATTTTTATCGAAAAAAAACAGAAAACACATTGAAAAGCCACCCACCACCATCAAGGTGATAAAGGGATCCAAACCCTAACCCTAACTCTACCCCTAACCTCACCCCTAACCGTTTAATGAACATTTTCTGACAGTCATAGTGCCACGTATTTCAGTGCCACGTATTTCAGTGCCACGTATTTCAGTGCCACGTATTTCAGTGCCATGTATTTCAGGGCAACGTATCACGTATTTCAGTGCCACGTGTTTCAGTGCCACGTATTTCAGTGCCACGTATCACGTATTTCAGTGCCACATATTTTAGTACCACGTATTTCAGTTGCACGTGTTTCAGTGCCACGTATTTCAGTGCCACGTATTTCAGTGCCACGTATTTCAGTGCCACGTATTTCAGTGCCACGTATCACGTATTTCAGTGCCACGTGTTTCAGTGCCACGTATTTAAGTGCCACGTATCACATATTTCAGTGCCACGTATTTAAGTGCCACGTATTTAAGTGCCACGTATTTAAGTGCCACGTATTTCAGTGCCACGTATTTCAGTGCCACGTATTTCAGTGCCACGTATTTCAGTGCCACGTATTTAAGTGCCACGTATCACATATTTAAGTGCCACGTATTTAAGTGCCACGTATTTCAGTGCCACGTATTACAGTGCCACGTATCACGTATTTCAGTGCCACGTGTTTCAGTGCCACGTATTTAAGTGCCACGTATCACATATTTCAGTGCCACGTATTTCAGTGCCACGTATTTCAGTGCCACGTATTTCAGTGCCACGTATTTCAGTGCCACGTATTTCAGTGCCACGTATCACGTATTTCAGTGCCACGTGTTTCAGTGCCACGTATTTAAGTGCCACGTATCACATATTTAAGTGCCACGTATTTCAGTGCCACGTATTTCAGTGCCACGTATTTCAGTGCCACGTATTTCAGTGCCACGTATTTCAGTGCCACGTATTTCAGTCACGTTTAGGGTTAGGGGTAGGGTTAGGGTTAGGGCTAGGGTTGGAGGTAAAGTTAGGGTTGGGGCTAAAGTTAGGGTTGGGGCTAAAGTTAGGGTTGGGGCTAAAGTTAGGGTTAGGGTTTGGATTACATTTACGTTTGGATTAGGGTTGGGATTAGAATTATGGGTGTGTCAGGGCTAGGGGTGTGGTTAGGGTTACCGTTGGGATTAGGGTTAGGGGTGTGTTTGGGTTAGGGTTTCAGGTAGAATTGGGGAGTTTCCACTGTCCAGGCACATCAGGGGCTCTCCAAGCGCGACATGGCGTCCAATCTCAATTCCAGCCAATTCTGCGTTGAAAAAGTAAAACAGTGCTCCTTCCCTTCCGAGCTCTCCCGTGCGCCCAAAAAGGGGTTTACCCCAACATATGTGTTATCAGCGTACTCGGGACAAATTGAACAACAACTTCTGGGGTCCAAGCTCTCTTGTTATCCTTAGGAAAATAAAAATTTGGGGGGCTAAAAATCATTTTTGTGGGAAAAAAAAGATGTTTTATTTTCACGGCTCTACGTTATAAACTGTAGTGAAACACTTGGGGGTTCAAAGTTCTCACAACACATCTAGATAAGTTCCTTGGGAGGTCTAGTTTCCAATATGGGGTCACTTGTGGGGGGTTTGTACTGTTTGGGTACATCAGGGGCTCTGCAAATGCAACGTGACGCCTGCAGACCAATCCATTTAAGTCTGCATTCCAAATGGCGCTCCTTCCCTTCCGAGCTCTGTCATGCGCCCAAACAGTGGTTCCCCCCCACATATGGGGTATCAGCGTACTCAGGACAAATTGGACAACAAATTTTGGGGTCCAATTTATTCTGTTACCCTTGTAAAAATACAAAGCTGGGGGCTAAAAAATCATTTTTGAGAAAAAAAAATATATATATTTTCACGGCTCTGCGTTATAATCTGTAGTGAAACACTTGGGGGTTCAAAGCTCTCAAAACACATCTAGATAAGTTCCTTAGGGGGTCTACTTTCCAAAATGGTGTCACTTGTAGGGAGTTTCAATGTGTAGGCACATCAGGGGCTCTCCAAACGCAACATGGCGTCCCATCTCAATTCCAGTCAATTTTGCATTGAAAAGTCAAATGGCGCTCCTTCACTTCCAAGCTCTGCCATGCGCCCAAACAATGGTTTACACCCACATATGGGGTATCAGCGTACTCAGGACAAATTGCACAACATATTTTGGGGTCCAATTTCTTCTCTTACCCTTGGGAAAATAAAAAATTGGGGGCGAAAAGATCATTTTTGTGAAAAAATATGATTTTTTATTTTTACGGCTCTGCATTATAAACTTCTGTGAAGCACTTGGTGGGTCAAAGTGCTCACCACACATCTAGATAAGTTCCTTAGGGGGTCTACTTTCCAAAATGGTGTCACTTGTAGGGAGTTTCAATGTTTAGGCACATCAGGAGCTCTCCAAACGCAACATGGCGTCCCATCTCAATTCCAGTCAATTTTGCATTGAAAAGTCAAATGGCGCTCCTTCACTTCCAAGCTCTGCCATGCGCCCAAACAATGGTTTACACCCACATATGGGGTATCAGCGTACTCAGGACAAATTGCACAACATTTTTTGGGGTCCAATTTCTTCTCTTACCCTTGGGAAAATAAAAAATTGGGGGCGAAAAGATCATTTTTGTGAAAAAATATGATTTTTTATTTTTACGGCTCTGCATTATAAACTTCTGTGAAGCACTTGGTGGGTCAAAGTGCTCACCACACATCTAGATAAGTTCCTTAGGGGGTCTACTTTCCAAAATGGTGTCACTTGTAGGGAGTTTCAATGTTTAGGCACATCAGGAGCTCTCCAAACGCAACATGGCGTCCCATCTCAATTCCAGTCAATTTTGCATTGAAAAGTCAAATGGCGCTCCTTCACTTCCAAGCTCTGCCATGCGCCCAAACAATGGTTTACACCCACATATGGGGTATCAGCGTACTCAGGACAAATTGCACAACATTTTTTGGGGTCTAATTTCTTCTCTTACCCTTGGGAAAATAAAAAATTGGGGGCGAAAAGATCATTTTTGTGAAAAAATATGATTTTTTATTTTTACGGCTCTGCATTATAAACTTCTGTGAAGCACTTGGTGGGTCAAAGTGCTCACCACACATCAAGATAAGTTCCTTAGGGGGTCTACTTTCCAAAATGGTGTCACTTGTAGGGGGTTTCAGTGTTTAGGCACATCAGGGGCTCTCCAAACACAACATGGCGTCCCATCTCAATTCCAGTCAATTTTGCATTGAAAAGTCAAATGGCGCTCCTTTCCTTCCGAGCTCTGCCATACGCCCAAACAGTGGTTTACCCCCACATATGGGGTATCAGCGTACTCAGGACAAATTGTACAACAACTTTGGGGGTCCATTTTCTCCTGTTACCCTTGGTAAAATAAAACAAATTGGAGCTGAAATAAATTTTGTGTGAAAAAAAGTTAAATGTTCATTTTTATTTAAACATTCCAAAAATTCCTGTGAAACACCTGAAGGGTTAATAAACTTCTTGAATGTGGTTTTGAGCACCTTGAGGGGTACAGTTTTTAGAATGGTGTCACACTTGAGTATTTTCTATCATATAGACCCCTCAAAATGACTTCAAATGAGATGTGGTCCCTAAAAAAAAATGGTGTTGTAAAAATGAGAAATTGCTGGTCAACTTTTAACCCTTATAACTCCGTCACAAAAAAAAATTTTGGTTCCAAAATTGTACTGATGTAAAGTAGACATGTGGGAAATGTTACTTATTAAGTATTTTGCGTGACATATGTCTGTGATTTAAGGGCATAAAAATTCAAAGTTGGAAAATTGCAAAATTTTCAAAATTTTCGCCAAATTTCTATTTTTTTCACAAATAAACGCAAGTTATATCAAAGAAATTTTACCACTAACATGAAGTACAATATGTCACGAGAAAACAATGTCAGAATCGCCAAGATCCGTCAAAGCGTTCCAGAGTTATAGCCTCATAAAGGGACAGTGGTCAGAATTGTAAAAATTGGCCCGGTCATTAACGTGCAAACCACCCTTGGGGGTGAAGGGGTTAAGAGTCTTCAGAAGTTCTTGGGTTTCGCTAACTTCTACCGTCGTTTTATCGCTAACTTTTCTAGCATTGTGAAACCTTTGACGGATATGACCAAGAAGGGCTCCGATGTGGTTAATTGGGCTCCTGCTGCCGTGGAGGCTTTCCAGGAGTTGAAACGTCGGTTTACTTCGGCGCCTGTTTTGTGCCAGCCTGATGTCTCACTTCCCTTTCAAGTTGAGGTGGATGCTTCAGAGATTGGAGCAGGGGCCGTTTTGTCGCAGAGAGGCCCTGGTTGCTCTGTTATGAGACCTTGCGCCTTTTTCTCTAGGAAGTTTTCGCCTGCGGAGCGAAATTATGATGTGGGCAATCGGGAGTTGTTGGCCATGAAATGGGCATTTGAGGAGTGGCGTCATTGGCTCGAGGGTGCTAAGCATCGTGTGGTGGTCTTGACTGATCACAAAAATCTGATGTATCTCGAGTCTGCTAAACGCCTGAATCCTAGACAGGCCCGCTGGTCATTGTTTTTCTCCCGTTTTGACTTTGTTGTCTCGTATTTACCAGGTTCAAAGAATGTGAAGGCCGATGCTCTTTCCAGGAGCTTTGTGCCTGATGCTCCTGGAGTCGCTGAACCTGTTGGTATTCTTAAGGATGGTATTATCTTGTCAGCTATTTCTCCAGATCTGCGACGTGTGTTGCAGAGATTTCAGGCTGATAGGCCTGATTCTTGTCCACCTGACAGACTGTTTGTGCCTGATAAGTGGACCAGCAGAGTCATTTCCGAGGTTCATTCCTCGGTGTTGGCAGGTCACCCAGGAATTTTTGGCACCAGAGATCTGGTGGCCAGATCCTTTTGGTGGCCTTCCTTGTCTAGGGATGTGCGGTCATTTGTACAGTCCTGTGGGACTTGTGCTCGAGCTAAGCCTTGCTGTTCTCGTGCCAGCGGGTTGCTCTTGCCCTTGCCTGTCCCTAAGAGACCTTGGACACATATCTCCATGGATTTCATTTCTGATCTTCCGGTGTCTCAGGGCATGTCTGTTATCTGGGTGATATGTGATCGCTTCTCCAAGATGGTCCATTTGGTTCCTTTGCCTAAACTGCCTTCCTCTTCCGATCTGGTTCCTGTGTTTTTCCAGAACGTGGTTCGTTTGCACGGCATCCCTGAGAATATTGTGTCAGACAGAGGATCCCAGTTCGTTTCCAGATTCTGGCGATCCTTTTGTAGTAGGATGGGCATTGACTTGTCGTTTTCGTCTGCTTTCCATCCTCAGACTAATGGACAGACGGAGCGAACTAATCAGACTTTGGAGGCTTATTTGAGGTGTTTTGTCTCTGCTGATCAGGACGATTGGGTGACCTTCTTGCCATTAGCTGAGTTTGCCCTTAATAATCGGGCTAGTTCCGCCACCTTGGTTTCGCCGTTTTTCTGCAACTCTGGTTTCCACCCTCGTTTTTCTTCGGGTCATGTGGAGCCTTCTGACTGCCCTGGAGTGGATTCTGTGGTGGATAGGTTGCAGCGGATCTGGAATCTTGTGGTGGACAACTTGAAGTTGTCACAGGAGAGGGCTCACGGCTTTGCCAACCGCCGCCGCGGTGTGGGTCCCCGACTACGTGTTGGGGATTTGGTGTGGCTTTCTTCCCGCTTTGTTCCTATGAAGGTTTCCTCTCCCAAATTTAAACCTCGTTTTATTGGTCCTTACAAGATATTGGAAATTCTTAATCCTGTATCCTTTCGCCTGGATCTTCCTGTGTCGTTTGCTATCCACAACGTGTTTCATAGGTCCTTGTTGCGGCGGTACATTGTGCCTGTGGTTCCTTCTGCTGAGCCTCCTGCTCCGGTGTTGGTTGAGGGCGAGTTGGAGTACGTGGTGGAGAAGATCTTGGATTCTCGTCTCTCCAGGCGGAGGCTTCAGTACCTGGTCAAGTGGAAGGGCTATGGTCAGGAAGATAATTCCTGGGTGGTCGCCTCTGATGTTCATGCGGCCGATTTAGTTCGTGCCTTTCACGCCGCTCATCCTGATCGCCCTGGTGGTCGTGGTGAGGGTTCGGTGACCCCTCACTAAGGGGGGGTACTGTTGTGATTTTGCTTTTTGCTCCCTCTAGTGGTCATTAGTGATTTGACTCTGGAGCGTCTGTCTTTTCCTATATCCTCACCTGGGCCGTTAGTTCAGGGGCGTTGCTATATAAGCTCCCTGGACCTTCAGTTCAATGCCTGGCATCGTTGAAATCAGAGCTAATCTGTTTTGCTCTTGTCCTCTGATCCTGGTTCCTGTTTTTCAAGCTAAGTCTGCTTCCTTGCTTTTTGCTTTTGTTTTGTTTGGTATTTTTGTCCAGCTTGTTCCTATCTGTATCCTGACCTTTGCTGGAAGCTCTAGGGGGCTGGTGTTCTCCCCCCGGACCGTTAGACGGTTCGGGGGTTCTTGAATCTCCAGCGTGGATTTTTATAGGGTTTTTGTTGACCAGATAAGTTATCTTGCTATATTCTGCTATTAGTAAGCTGGCCTCTCTTTGCTGAACCTGGTTCATTTCTGTGTTTGTCATTTCCTCTTACCTCACCGTTATTATTTGTGGGGGGCTTGTATCTTGCTTTGGGGTCCCTTTCTCTGGAGGCAAGAGAGGTCTTTGTTTTCTTCTCCTAGGGGTAGTTAGATTCTCCGGCTGGCGCGAGTCATCTAGCGATCACCGTAGGCATGATCCCCGGCTACTTCTAGTGTTGGCGTTAGGAGTAGCTATTTGGTCAACCCAGTTACCACAGCCCTATGAGCTGGATTTTTGTATCTTGCAGACTTACACGTTCCTCTGAGACCCTGTCCACTGGGGTCATAACAGGCATGGGTCATATCGTAAATAATCGGGCATCAAGCATACAGGACATCTCCACAGCCAATGTCCGATCAGGTGGATGAGCTTTAGTGGTGGCACAGTTAGACTTCAGAAGGAGCTCTTATGGTGATGCAGGACTGTGAAATTATGCCCCCCCCCCCCCCCCGCAACCATTGCTTTAGTGGATGAGATGGCTTATTGCTGCTGAATACTTTTGCAAACAGCCGTGAATGGGGCCCTATAAGCTTTTGCTTATGATGAATCACATGGCACCCATTCAATTACTAGACACTCACCCCTGTAACAGTGTTCCCCAACTCCGGTCCTCAAGACCCACCAACAGGTCATGTTTTGAGGATTTCCTTAGTTTTGCACAGGTGATAATTTCATCACCTGCTCAAGCATTACTTCCATCACCTGTGCAATACTAAGGAAATCCTGAAAACATGATCTGTTGTGGGGTCTTTAGGACTGGGGTTGAGAAACACTGCCCTTATAAGATCCCCATATAGATGACATCAACCCCTCTCTTTACAAAGACAAATTCAGACTCACTACATAAATCCGCAGTCTTCCCTTGTTTTGTAAATTGTCTTCTATCACCCTCACGATGGAGTCGCTTCCCTTTGACCCCCATATTGCCATTTTGTGCGCTGCTGGGAATCGCTAACTTGTAAGTGCTACATCGTAGTTTACATTGTACTTTAGTTTACATTGTAACCTCTGGAAGAACCGACGAAAAGATTTGCTAGAAATCCCAGCTGTGGGGCACCCGTGCATGCCAGCGCCTGTTCTGCCGCCCTGGAAACTGTATATCTCCCATGCTTAAAAGGCATGGAAGCTTTTATGTGGAGGCAGATTAGCTATTTATATAAAATAAACATTATAAACAAAAGACGCTGCAATGTCTGACCGCTATGTGACCTGAAAGAAACTTTTTCTCAGCTACACCCTCAAATACTTCCCAGGTGCAAGAAATGATCCTCTCTGCCTGGTGTGTGGTTCCTTGTGTGTGGCACTCGCCCTGTGGCACCCTTCCTGCATTTTGCTCCCAGCTGCCTGTAACAGTTTGTGCACCATCGCCTGTGGACCTTTTACTCCCCATTTCATTACTGAATATATCATTTCTGGTTGGTTTTAATTAATCACCTGTTTACACATTGCTATGGTCCATGGATATAACAGAGCCTAAAGTTGGGCCGGCCAAGACTCCTGATTTTGGCTGGACCGACTGACTATCTAATGAATGTGTATTGAACGGTCTGTAATCTCTTCCTATAACAAATGTCTTCAAGTACAAGGATTTGACATGTTTAATTCTAACATGCACTCTGATTTGTTCTCAACGGTAACAGGCCAATGGCAGATGTGCCTTATTTCCATTCCCCCCATTGTGAAGCAGTATATGCCCCAGAAGAGCCAAACATGCAGGGGCTATGTTTATAATGTATTAATATGTACAATGGCATGTAAAAGTTTGGGCACCACTGGTCAAAACTACTGTTATTCTGAACAGTTAAGCAAGTTGAAGATGAAATGATCTCTAAAAGGCCTACATTTAAAGATGACAATTTTACTCTTCGCCACGACAGCACCCTACTGGAGAGAGGGATCCGCCCCGCAGGAACAGGAAACCTATTGAGAAATAAAAGGGGGCGGTCCGCCTCTCCTCCTCAGTTTAGGTTTCCTGTTCCTGCGGGAACGACAGGACTTCCGAATGAGAAACCATACCTGGGCTTGCATGCCGCCTGCGCAGTATCCGAGAGAACGGCAGGGGCTGCGGCTCAGAAGCAGCGTCGGGGGAGTTCCGTTAGACGGCTCCCCCCTCGTCTGATGGAGCGGGCAGACGGCCGGGTCCGGGAAAGGCCGACCGGCGTCCTTCCCAGCGTGCGGTACGGCAGCAGGAGCGGGTAAGATGACCTTCCTTCGCGGCCCGGCGTTGAATCCCGGGCCGCACACGCGCCGACCGCCGCAAATACAGGCTACCCCGGAAGTGGATCTTGGACTTCCGGGGCGCCTAGGCCGGATCCAGGGCAGGGGAGCGGCACTGTCTGCGCATGCGCGAAAAAAAAACAAAAAAAAAAAAAACAACGTTTTGGCGCTCTATTTAAAGCGCTCACTAACGCTGAAACGGCGATGCAGAGATGTCATCCCCAGGTGCCATGGACCCTACAACCGGAGTTCCAGTACCCCCCGCCAAAGATCACGCCAGAGGATCCTCGGACACCGCTCGTAAAAGCGACGGTTCCAGAACAGGATCTCGGCCTTCTGATCCGGTATTATTTGCTTCACTGGGTGAGTTGTGAACTCTGCCTATTAAGCTAACGCTGTCTCCCTATATCTCTCTTTTCCCTTTCTCTCTCTACTTACACGCTTAGAGCAAAAAACGACAAAAAACGAAGCACAGGGAATGTGCCTTGTGTAACCAGCCCCTCCCTGACTCATACCCCAAAAAACTTTGTGAGGACTGTTTTAAAGAAACAACACAGGGAGCAGCAGTGTCCATTACGGACCTACGGGCCATTATTAGAGAAGAACTAAAAAATATGACCCAGGAAAAACCGCGTAGTTCTAAATCTAAAACACCGACACTTGTGTCAGACTCCGATAGTGACCAACTGATACTGTCAGATGCCTCCCTATCATCATGTCCAGCGTCATCATCCTCATCAGAGATTGAGGGACGCTCATGTTTCCCCTTAGACAGTGTGGACAACTTGGTAAAATCCATTCGAAATACCATGGGGTGTGAGGAGTCTAAGGGTGCGCAAACCGCGCAAGAGATAATGTTCGCGGGTTTGGCAGACAGAAAGAGGAGATGTTTTCCGGTTATACCAGCAGTGAAAACATTAATCAAAAGAGAGTGGGAGAAGCAAGATCAGAGAGGCTTTCTACCCTCAGCCTCAAAACGCAAATATCCGTTTAGTGACGAGGAGCTTCTTACTTGGACCAAAGTCCCTAAAGTCGACGCGGCTGTAGCCTCTACCTCCAAACAATCCACTTTACCTGTGGAGGATGCGGGACTATTGGTCGATCCTTTGGATCGTAAGGCTGAATCATCCCTTAAACGTTCCTGGGAAGCGGCTACAGGAATATTCAAACCTGCAGTAGCCCGTACTTGCGCGGCCCGGTCAATGATCATCTGGATTGATCAGTTAGACCAGCAAATTGAAAAGAAAAGCTCGAGAGAAAAACTAAGAGCAGCCATCCCCTTAATACGAGGAGCAGCGGCCTTTCTGGCAGACGCCTCCGCCGACTCACTCCGTTTTAGCAGCAAGATCTGCGGGCCTTGTAAATAACGCAAGAAGAGCTCTATGGATGAAGAGCTGGAAAGGGGACGCGCAATCTAAATCCAAAATATGCGCAATCCCATGTGAGGGTGAGTACCTCTTTGGTAAAACCTTAGATGACATACTCAAAAAGGCAAAGGACAGGAAGAAAGCTTTTCCTGAATCCTCTATTCCCTTTTACAGGAGAGCCTTTAAGAGGAGGCCGTTTGGCAAAAGGAGGCAAACAGATAGGTCTACAACATGGACCCCTAAGGACGACAAGCAGAGAGGTACCATGTTTAGAAGACCCAACCCCCCAAAAGACAACAAATACTGAGGACATACCAGTTGGGGGCAGACTTAAATTTTTCACCACCCAATGGGAGAAGATAACATCTAGCTCGTGGGTTTTAAATATCGTCCGAGATGGAATTAAATTAAAATTCTCTCGTGTGCCCCACGAGTCTTATATTATAACAACTCTCAGCTCGCCTATACAGCAACAGGCTCTAGAGCTTGAAATTCAAACCCTAATATCAAAACGGGTCCTAGTCCAAGTACCGATGGGACAGGAGGGTAGGGGATTCTACTCTCCCCTATTCCTAATCTCTAAGCCCGACGGTTCTTTCAGAACCATCATAAACCTTAAAAAACTCAATTCATTCATTGAAAATTATACATTTAAAATGGAGTCCATTAGGTCCACCATAAAACTCCTCTTCCCAAACGGTATGATGGGGGGCATTGATCTAAAGGATGCTTACTATCATCTCCCCATTCATAACAGATACCAAAAATTCCTCAGAGTGGCGGTAAAAATCAACAACGAGGTTCGTCACTTCCAGTATGCGGCCTTACCCTTCGGCCTCTCAACAGCGCCGAGGATCTTCACCAAGATAATGCTAGAGGTGATGGCATACCTACGCCAGAAGGAAACTTTGATTGTGCCCTATCTGGATGACTTTTTGGTAATAGGAAATTCAGTTACTCAATGTGCTGATCGTTTAGCTCACGCAATTTCCTCTCTACAGGACCTGGGCTGGATAATCAATACCGACAAATCCAGACTCACTCCGCTTTCCCGTCAGGCGTTCTTGGGGTTCCAGTTAGACTCCATATCTCAAAAGTGTCTCCTGCCGCAGGTAAAAATCCTACTGATCAGACACAAAGTCCTAGCCGCAATAACTAATCCTCGTATATCCCTAAGACAAGCTATGTCGTTACTAGGGTCTCTTATCTCTTGTATACCAGCAGTGAGATGGGCTCAACACCACACTCGAGTACTACAACATCAAATTTTACAAGAGGATAGACGGTTATTTGGTCACCTAAATACAAAAATAACCTTATCTCAGGAGGTTTTAACTTCCTTAGAGTGGTGGCTAGACTCAAACCATTTGTTGAGTGGGGTTCCATGGGTAATAACGCCATCTCACACCATAACCACTGACGCCAGTCCTCATGGATGGGGCGCTCATATGGGGAACGATTATTGCCAGGGGTTATGGAGCATGGAAGAAAATTGCAGCTCCTCTAACTTTAAAGAACTGAATGCTGTAAAATACGCCTTATACCATTTCCTCCCACAGATTCGGGGGAAAGACGTCAGAGTCCTGTCCGACAACACCACCACGGTGGCGTATCTAAATCGGCAAGGAGGTACGCGATCAGAGACTCTGATGTCTTCTGCTACGGAAATCTTAAATCTAGCAGAAAGTCACCTAACATCCCTTACTGCACTGCACATAAGGGGAGCAAGCAATCAGCAGGCGGACTTTTTAAGCCGACACACCCTAAGGCAAGGAGAGTGGTGTCTAAACCAGCAAATATTTCTGGACATAATATCTCTTTGGGGCCGTCCTCAGATAGATCTTTTCGCCACAAGGAAAAACAGAAAAGTCCGGAGATTTGCTTCTCTATCTCCAGCGGATCATCCGGACATTCTGGACGCTCTCCAAGCCCCTTGGCAGTTCAGTCTGGCGTACGCATTTCCTCCGATCATATTGCTACCTCAAGTTATACGCAAAATCAGAGAAGAAGGGGCGAGAGTTGTACTGATAGCTCCATTCTGGCCCAAGAGACCATGGTTCTCATGGCTACGGACCATGTCGGTCTCAGATCCTTGGGTCCTCCCCTCAACGCCCAACCTTCTCTTCCAGGGTCCGTTTTTCCACCCTCAGGTGGACAATCTCCACCTGACGGCCTGGAACTTGAGAGGCAGATGCTAAGATCGAGAGGATTCTCGGGGGGTTTAATTGATACGCTTCTCCATAGTAGAAAACCCTCCACCACAAAAATCTATACAAGAGTATGGAGAAAATTTTTTCAATTCCATACATTTACCAACACGTCAGAGATTCCGATACATTCTATCCTGGAGTTTCTTCAAAAAGGGAGAGAACTAGGTCTAACTGTAAACACCTTAAAGGTTCATGTTTCAGCACTAGGAGCCCTCTATGGCCATAACATTGCGGGGGATAGATGGGTATCCAGATTTATTACGGCCTGCGAAAGAATGAATCCAGTTATCATACCTAGAATTCCACCCTGGGATTTAAATTTAGTCTTACAAGCCCTAACAGACTCTCCATTCGAGCCAATAGACTCAATACCAATTAAATGTCTATCACTAAAAACGGCCCTCTTGGTAGCACTGACTTCAGCTAGGAGAATCAGTGACATCCAAGCACTCTCTATAGATCCACCTTTTTTGTTAACCTTTCAGGATAAGTTAATTCTTAAACCAGACCCTTCCTACCTACCCAAAGTAGCGAAAAAATTCCACAGGTCACAAGAAATAATCTTGCCCACTTTCTTCAGTAATCCCTCCACTCCTGAAGAACAAAAATATCACACTCTAGACGTTAAGAGTAGTGTTAAAATACATTGAAAAGACCAGTAGCTGGCGACAGAGTAGGGCTCTGTTTATTTCCTTCCAGGGTGTCAAGAAGGGTCATGGAGTAACAAAAAGCACCTTATCCCGGTGGATCAGAGAGGCTATCAGACTGGCTTACTCCGCGAGGAAAGAAAACCCTCCGGAAGGCATAACGGCACACTCTACCAGAGCGATGGCATCCTCCTGGGCAGAGAGGGGAGACGTCCCGATTGAAACTATATGTAAGGCGGCAACGTGGTCAAATCCTTCTACATTTTATAACCACTATAGGCTAGACCTATCGTCAACTTCTGACCTAGACTTTGGCAGGACTGTCCTCAGCACGGTGGTCCCCTCCCTAGGTGATGGTCTCTGAAAGATCTCCAGTAGGGTGCTGTCGTGGCGAAGAGTAAAAAGCCGGATTACTCACCGGTAATGCTCTTTTAGTGAGTCCACGACAGCACCCTCTTACATCCCTCCCTATATTAATATAATGCATATTATTTGAGTAAAATCCTTTTAATCATAAGCAAATAAGTTTAAAGAATGAAATAAATGATATTTGCCTAATATTGGCGGTCCTCCGGGTACTCTGAAATCAAAACTGAGGAGGAGAGGCGGACCGCCCCCTTTTATTTCTCAATAGGTTTCCTGTTCCTGCGGGGCGGATCCCTCTCTCCAGTAGGGTGCTGTCGTGGACTCACTAAAAGAGCATTACCGGTGAGTAATCCGGCTTTTCCTTTCGTATTTTAGGCAGAAAAATATATTTTCATCTTTTACATATCAAAAATAAAAAAGAAAATGGGTCAATGCAAAAGTTTGGGCATTCTGCATAGTTAGTACCTAGTACCACCCTCTTTTGCAAGTCTCACAGCTTGTAAACATTTTTGTAGCCAGCCAAGAGTCTTTCAATTCTTCCTTGGGCAGTTCTTCCAGTTCTGTGCGATTCTTGGGTCGTCTTGCATGCACTGCTATTTTGAGGTCTAGCCACAGATTTTCAATGATGTTCAGATCAGGGGACTGTGAGGGCCATTGTCAAACCTTCAGCTTGTGCCTTTTGAGGTCATCTATTGTGGATTTTGACATGTTTAGGATCAGTATCCATTTGTAGAGGCCATTCTTTTTCAACTTCAGCTTTTTTACAGATGATGGTATGTTAGTATCAAGAATTTTGTTGAAATGTAATTGAATCCATTATTCCCTCTACATGTGAAATATTCCCTGTGCCATTGCCTGCAACCCAACCCCAAAGTATGATTGATCCACCCCCATGCTTAATGGTTGGTGAGATGTTCTTTTACTGAAATTCTGTGTCCTTTATTCGCCACACATACCTGTCATCATTGTGGCCAAAGAGTTCTATTTTAACCTCATTGGTTCAAATTACTTGTTTCCAAAATGCATCAGGCTTGTTTTAATGTTCTTTTACATATTTCTGACACTGAAGTTTATGATGAGGACTCGAGAGGTTTTCTGCTGAGGACTCTTCAATGAAGGCCATATTTGTGCAGGTGTATCTGAACAGTAGAACAATGTACCACAACTCCAGAGTCTGTTAAATCTTTCTGAAAGTCTTTTTTCAATCAATCGGGGGTTCTGATTTCCCTCTCTAGCAATCCTATGAGCAGCTCTCACTGAAATTTTGCTTGGTCTTCCAGACCTTATCTTGACCTCAGCTGTTCCTGTTAACTTACATTTCTTAATTACATTTTGAACTGAGGAAAGGGCAACTTGAAAACGCTTTGCTATCTTCTTATAGTCTTCTCCTGCTTTGTCAGACTCTACCATTTCCATTTTCAGAGTACTAGGCAGCTGCTTAGAAGAATCCATGGCTGCTGTTTTTTGGCACAAGGTTAGAGGAGACTGGGTTTTTATGAAGCTGGGAAATTTGCATCACCTGACCTTTCCTAGTGATGATACTCATCAAGCCATAACGCTAACAGGCTAATTGAGGTCTGAAACCTTGGTCCAAGTTATCTGAGGACACAAATCTCAGAGGGTGCCCAAACTTTTGCATCAGCCCATCTTCCTCTTTGGAATTTTTAAAATGTAAAAAATTACTACCGGTGTGTGTGTATGTATGTGTATATATATATATATATATATATATATATATATATATATATATATATATATATATATATATATATATATATATATTTATTTATTTATTTATTTATTTTGTTGTTTTTGTTGCCTGAAATACTAAGGAAATGTGTCATCTTTACCTTTTTAGGTCTTTTAGAGATAATTTCATGTTCAACTTGCATATTTTGACCAGGGGCGCCCAAACTTTTACATGCCAGTGTAAATGTCAAAATATTTTTTTTATGATTTTGTTATGAGAAATATGAGCACCCCCCCCCCTGACATCAGGAATGTATTTGGGTGTATTATTTACCTATATGAATGCCATATTAATTTTACATCTTTTGGAATCTATGGTAAATGATTGTTCGTCATTCATTGATCAGGAGAGGTTAATAAGCTGCAGCCCCAGTTACATCCACAGTGAGGCGCCATAAGCCCACTCATTCCCCACTACACTGATGATATGGTACGATGCCATCTCTACGTATTAAGAAGCCGCTTGCCTGCCTGTCCTCATAAATATTCACTCACCGCGCTGTAGTAAAAATAAAATCGAAAACATTTACTTACCCAGAACTTTCCTCTCCAACATCATCATCTTCTGCAGAAATCAGGAGGGATAAATGTTTGATGCACGATTTACCACTATATCTACTGAAAGGTGTTTTCTGTTACGGAGGTGGACCATTTTTTGTTAGCGCATCTCTTCGGTGCCTCAGCAGGTGCCATTACACCGTTATGATCAGTACCGGCTACAACCCCCAATTGGGGCACTTATTTACTGAGTGCATAGTTTGCGAATTATGGGCACCACTTGGTCTGTTTTGCAGGGAAGCCCCAGGTAACCCCATACATAAAGGCTCACAGGCAACTGCAGTTGGTCACTGGATCTGAGTGACCAACCGCAGTACCAGTGTATGTGAGTGCACGTTGTCTTTCTACTCCGTAGCAGGGGACGCCGCTGTGAAGAGCGGAAATATTCATGTACTTCCTTCTATAGACGTATTTACCAGAATGGATATCATAGAATGTTAGCGTTGGAAGGGACCTCCAGGGTCATCGTGTCCAATGCAGGATTCACTAACCCATCGCAGACAGATGTCTATCTAGCTTCTGTTTGAAGACTTCCATTGAAGGAGAACTCGCCACCTTTCGTGGCAGCCTGTTCCACTCATTGATCACGTTAGGTGGGCTGCGCTGCCGGAATTGAGGAGCCTTGTAGTTTCATATAATGTTTTTATTAGTTCCAACGCATTTCAGCACCGATCCGGCCCTTTTCTCAAGGTCAAAAAAACAAATGACTTTCCTTCTATAGATGTGTCTTTTCAAATCCTACCTCTAGACCCTAATTTGTTAGTCTAGTATATGCCCCTCAGAAGGCTCTTGCCGTGACCCCCACTGTCCAAAGTCTTTTATGTAATGTAATTAAGGGGTGCAGCCGAGGCCCATCAAGACCCCTTCAACAGATTTCCAGGTAACTAATGACTATTGTCAAGGTTTTTTTTCTTTTTCTTTTCTTTTATTTGCTTGATAACTTTTTACCTTTTAATTCTTTGTGTGATGTTGAAATCTGAACGGTAAGAATATTTCCTTCATGAAATCATGACAAGGTGCCTCGGCTATGAGGAGAAAGGTGAGATCAGTAACTCTTCCTTGACTTTCAGTAGGTTACAAGGTTACGTAAGGACGTTCATAATACACTCTTTATTCCCTGACAGCATAAAGAATCTGCCATATCAGACTTCACTGCGTATGAACAGCCTCACGGCCTTATTTGTGTGTCGTCTATTGTTGGATGGTAAGGCTACTTTTACACACCAAGGCTTTTGCCGTCAGGCACAATCCGGCGAATTTTGAAAAAAACTGATCCGTTTTTTTTCCGCTGGATCTGTTTTTTTTTCTCATAGAGTTCTATTAGCGACGAATGGCCTAACATTTCATCCGTTTGTTGCCGGATCCGTCAAAAATCCAGCTATAAACGGATGAAACGTGAGGTGAAATGAGTGAATCCGGCTACCGATTCCGTCTTTTTTTACACTGAGCATGCTCCGTAGCTGCATCTTCCATTCTGGAGTCTCTCTCTCGAACAGGAAGTTCAAACTCTATGATCGGGTAATCAAAACAAAAATAAACCAATTTTCTAAGTAAATATATTTCAAAAGATGCTATTAACATGAAATTCTCACCAGATGTCAGTAACAACCTAACCAATCCACACAGGCAAAGAAATCAAACCATGGATGTCCATAAATTAAAGGGAACCTGTCAGCAGGATTGTGCACAGTAACCTACTGTGAGGCTGTGGCCTCTGATACAGCTAGGGGGCGCTGTTTGTTCTCCCCAGAATGTGCATGCAGACGGATGAAGTACATAGGTGTGTATGAGAGTCACGGGATTTCCATGTGGCTGAAGGCCACAGGTTTGTGTGTGTTTAAAAACCCTGCAGTAAGGGGTATTGGGTGTGTCATGCCGTGTCAGGTGTGCGAGGTGCACGTCAGTGTCAATCTGGTGTGTGCTGGTCTGCAGAGTGCATGGAGGCACAGGCCAGCAGAGCCAGCACCCAGGGCAGCTGAATAGCCAGGCACCCGCAGCGTACACAGAGATGCAAGTCGTCCATGGTACTGGTCTCGGATGTGGACAGTCCTGTGCCCGGAGGTGGATGTCCTGTGCCCGAAAGAGGACTAGCATGTGCAACGATTGCAAACAGGAGGATATCCTGAACTGTGTACGACTGTGTGAATAAAGAGTCTGTAAAGAGACTGTGATACAGCGATGCAGGACACCCACGAGAACTAGTCAGAGGAGGGCTGGCGTGTGTAGTGTCTGCAACATATGAAGCTGTGTGTATGGAGACGTATAGAGACTGTGAGATGGCGTGCGGTCGCCCAGGGAAACTGGACAAGGGAAGTCTGGCCTGTTTAGGGACCGCAAATCTAAAGCCATGTGATGTGTATTGCTTTGAACCGGTGTAAACTGGTCACTGATAATATCCACTGAAGTTATATGCATTTATGTGAATTGGACTTTAATGCTGTGAAGAAACACATTAAAAGAGACTTTTGTGTTTGAATTTGTGGGTCACGGCTTCTTCACTGCGTACGATGTATATATTAGATGGTGGCCCGATTCTAACACATCGGGTATTCTAGAATATTTATGTATGTATGTATATAGCAGCCACATAGTATATAGCACAGGCCACGTAGTATATAGAAGCCATGTATTATATAGCAGACAAATACTACATGGCCTGTGCCATATACTATGTGGCTGCTATATGCATACATACATACATATTCTAGAATACCCGATGCGTTAATACAGGCCATGCAGTATATAACACAGCCCAAACAGTATATAGCCCAGCCCACGTACTATATAACACAGCCCACGCAGTATATAGCAACCACGCAGTGTATAACAGAGGCGTTGTAGTATATAAGACAGGCCACGCAGTATATAACACAGGGCACCTAGTATATAGCACAGCCCACGCAGTATATAACACAGCCCACGCAGTATATAACACAGCCCACGCAGTTTATAACACTGCCCATGTAGTATATAGCACAGCCCCCTCAGTATATCACATAGGCCACGCAGTATTTAGCAGTGTGGGCACCATATCCCTGTTAAAAAAAAAAAAAAATTAAAATGAAAAATAGTGATATACTCACCCGCCGGGATCCACCGAAGCTCTGGCGATGCGCGTGTGGCTGCCGCCATCTCCCATTCCCAGGATGCATTGCGAAATTACCCAGAAGACTTAGCGGTCGCGCGAGACCGCTAAGTCTTCTGGGTAATTTCGCAATGCATCTCTGGGAACGGAAGATGGCGGCAGGTGCAAGCGCATCGTCGGACGACGGAGGGTGAGAATAGCAGATTTTTTGTTTTTTATTATTTTTAACATTACATCTTTTTACTATTGATGCTGCATAGGCTGCATCAATAGTACAAAATTGGGGACACACGGTTAATAGCAGCGGTAACGGAGTGCGTTACCCGCGGCATAATGCGGTCCGTTACCGCTGACATTAACCCTGTGTGAGCGGTGACCGGAGGGAAGTATGCGGGCGCCGGGCACTGAATGCAGGGGAGTAGGGAGGGACTAAGCGGACTGTGCCCGTCGCTGATCTGTCGCGGCAGCCATGACAGGCAGCTGGCGAGACCAATCAGCGACACGGGATTTCCGTGACGGAAGTTGCAGACAGAAAGACGGAAGTACCCCTTAGACAATTATACTGCTCAAAAAAATAAAGGGAACACTTAAACAACAGAATATAACTGCAAGTAAATCAAACTTCTGTGAAATCAAACTGTCCACTTAGGAAGCAACACTGTTTGACAATCAATTTCACATGCTGTTGTGCAAATGGAATAGACAACAGATGGAAATTATTGGCAATTATCAAGACACACTCAATAAAGGAGTGGTTCTGCAGGTGGGGACCACAGACCACATCTCAGTACCAATGCTTTCTGGCTGATGTTTTGGTCACTTTTGAATGTTGGTTGTGCTTTCACACTTGTGGTAGCATGAGACGGACTCTACAACCCATACAAATGGCTCAGGTAGTGCAGCTCATCCGGGATGGCACATCAATGCGAGCTGTGGCAAGAAGGTTTCCTGTGTCTGTCAGCGTAGTGTCCAGAGGCTGGAGGTGCTACCAGAAGGCCAGTACACCAGGAGACATGGAGGGGGCCGTAAGAGGGCAACAACCCAGCAGCAGGACCGCTACCACAGCCTTTGTGCAAGGAGGAACAGGAGGAGCACTGACAGAGCCCTGCAAAATGACCTCCAGCAGGCCACAAATGTGCATGTGTCTGCACAAATGGTTAGAAACCACCTCCATGAGGATGGTCTGAGTGTCTGGTGTCCACAGATGGGAGTTGTGTTGTGCTCACAGCCCAACACTCTGCAGGCACTCTGTGCTCTTCACAGATGAAAGTAGGTTCACACTGAGCACATGTGACAGACGTGACAGAGTCTGGAGACGCCATGGAGAGCAATCTGTTGTCTGCAACATCCTTCAGCATGACCGGTCTGGCAGTGGGTCAGTAATGGTGTGGGGTGGCATTTCTTTGGAGGGCCGCACAGCCCTCCATGTGCTTGCCAGAGGTAGCCTGACTGCCATTAGGAACTGAGATGAGATCCTCAGACCCCTTGTGAGACCATATGCTGGTGCGGTTGGCCCTAGGTTCCTCCTAATGCAGGTCAATGCCAGACCTCATATGGCTGGAGTGTCTTAGCAGTTCCTGCAAGATGAAGGCATTGAAGCTATGGACTGGCCCGCCCGTTCCCCAGACCTGAATTCGATTGAACTCATCTGGGACATCATGTATCACACCATCCACCAACGTCACGTTGCACCACAGACTGTCCAGGAGTTGGCGGATGCTTTAGTCCAGGTCTAGGAGGAGATCCCTCAGTAGACCATCCGCCGCCTCATCAGGAGCATGCCCAAGCGTTGTAGGGAGGTCATACAGGCACATGGAGGCCACACACACTAATGAGCATCATTTCCTTGTCTTGAGGCATTTTCACTGAAGTTGGATCAGCCTGTAACTTCATTTTCCACTTTGATTTTGAGCATCATTCCGACTCCAGACCTCTGTGGGATATTAGTTGTGATTTACATTGATCATTTTTAGGTTTTATTGTTCTCAACACTTTCCACTATGTAATGAATAAAGATTTACAACTGGAATATTTCATTCAGTGATATCTAGGATGTGGGATTTTAGTGTTCCCTTTATTTTTTTGAGCAGTGTATATTATATTATATATATTATTGAAACACACACACACATATATATATGTATATGTTTGTGTGTGTGTGTGTGTGTATATATATACTAGATGTTTCCAGCCAGCTAACGCTCGGCACGCTCATTGCTATCTAATTTACGCTGCTGGTGATTAAACTAAAGTAAATAATGACAACATTCAATAGCGCTTACGCATGTGGTAAATTAACCTAAAATGAAGTTAATAACAATAGTGTGGTGATGTGTTGGGGGCGGGATTATGTGTGGTGATGTGGTGGAGGGCGGGATTATATGTGGTAATGGGGTGGGGGGCGGGATTATTTGTGGTAATGGGGTGGGGGGCGGGATTATTTGTGGTAATGGGGTGGGAGGCGGGATTATGTGTGGTGATGTGTTGGGGGGCGGGATTATGTGTGGTGATGTGGTGGGGGGCGGGATTATGTGTGGTGATGTGGTGGGGGGGCGGGATTATGTGTGGTAATGGGGTGGGGGGCGAGATTCTGTGTGGTGATGTGGGGGGCCTGGATTATGTGTGGTGATGTGGTGGGATTTGAGGGGGGCGGGATTGTGTGTGGTAATGTGGTAGGGGCTAGATTGTGTGTGCTAATGTGGTGGGGGCGGGATTGTGTGTGGTAATGTGGTGGGGGCGGGATTGTGTGTGGTAATGGGGTGGGGGGCAGGATTGTGTGTGGTGATGTGGGGGGGCGGAGCTACTGTGCAGGGGGCAGGATTAGCGAGTATTCACGATGCCTCATATATATATATATATATATATATATATATATATGTGTGTATATATATATATATATATATATATATATATATTTATATATATATAGATATATAATATTCATTATGTAAAATAGGGGGCTGGTCAGTGAGGCACAAAAAAAGTTGCACTCTGCAGTGCTAAAGCATGTCAATATGAAATATGAATAGCAATATTGCTTCTAGATACTAGAAAAAAAATGTGACGCTTATCACATAATTTGGCCAATTTATGCATGCCCAGCAGCCAACGACAAGGTGGTCTCAAATCTAGTGTTCATACCTCTCTAAGGCCAGGATTACACATGCGAGAAATACGGCCGAGTCTCGCATGTTAATACCCAGCATTGCCGCCGTCACTCAGGAGCGGAGCCTGCTGCCGCATAGCAATACATGCAGCCTCACGCTCCGCTATGACGTACTATCCCATATGACGTACTATCCCATCGAGGTGACCTGGGACTTAATTCCCAGTGACGGGATAGTACGTCATATGCAATCGGCCACGCTCACGGGGGGATCGTGGCCGGGTGTCAGCTGACATCTGGCGCTATGTGCCAGGAGAGGTCACGGACGGCCCCTGGCACATTAACCCCCGGAACACTGCGATCAAACATGATCGCAGCGTTGCGGGAGCATAGGGAAGCATCGCGCGGGGAGGGGGCTCCCTGCGGGATTCCCTGAGACCCTCGGTACAAGGCGATGTGCTCACCTTGTACAGAGCGTCTCCTCTCTGCAGGCCCTGGATCCAAAATGGCCGCGGGGCTACTTCCGGGTCCTGCAGGGAGGTGGCTTACAAGCGCCTGCTTAGAGCAGGTGCCTGTAAGCCTGCAGCAGTGCACGTCAGATCGCTGATCTGACACAGTGCTCTGCAAAGTGTCAGATCAGCGATCTGTCACTATATGGTGATGTCACCCCTTGGGACAATGTGATAATGTAAAAAAAGAAAATATTTAGATGTGTAAAAAAAAAAAATATATACTAATAATTCCTAAATAAAGAAAAAATATATATATTGTTCCCATAAATACATTTCTTTATCTTAATAAAAAAAAATAACAATAGTACACATATTTAGTATCGCCGTGTCCGTAACGACCCGACCTATAAAACTGTCCCACTAGTTAACCCCTTCAGTGAACACCGTAAAAAAAGGCAAAAAAAAACGCTTTATTATCATACTGCCGAACAAAAAGTGAAATAACACGCGATCAAAAAGATAGATATAAATAACCATGGTACCTCTGAAAATGTCATCTTGTCCTGCAAAAAAACGAACCGCCATACAGCATCATCGGCGAAAAATTAAAAAAGTTAGTCCTCAGAATAAAGCGATGCAAAAATAATTTTTTTCTATAAAATAGTTTATATCGTATAAAAGCGCCAAAACATTAAAAAAATATAAATGAGGTATCGCTGTAATCGTACTGACCTGAAGAATAAAACTGCTTTATCAATTTTACCAAACGTGGAACGGTATGAACGCACCCCACCAAGGAAATTCATGAATAGCTGTTTTTTTGGTAATTCTGCCTCACAAAAATCGGAATAAAAGCGATCAAAAAATGTTACATGCCCGAAAATGTTACCAATTAAAAACGTCAACTCGTCCCGCAAAAAAAAAAAAACCTCACAAGACTCTGTGGACCAAAATATGGAAAAATTATAGCTCTCAAAATGTGGAGACGCAAAAACTAATTTTTGCAATAAAAAGCGTCTTTTAGTGTGTGACAGCTGCCAATCATAAAAGTCCGCTAAAAAACCTGCTATAAAAGTAAATCAAACCCCCCTTCATCACCCCCTTTGTTAGGGAAAAATAATAAAATTAAAAAAATTTATTTATTTCCATTTTCCCGTTATGGTTAGAACTAGGGTTAGGGTTGGGGCTAGGGTTAGGGCTACAGTTAGGGTTGGGGCTAAAGTTAGGGTTGGGGCTAAAGTTAGGGTTAGGGATACAGTTAGGGTTGGGGCTAAAGTTAGGGTTAGGGCTACAGTTAGGGTTGGGGCTAAAGTTAGGGTTAGGGTTTGGATTACATTTACGGTTGGGATTAGGGTTAGGGGTGTATCAGGGTTAGGGGTGTGGTTAGGGTTATGGTTGGGATTAGTGTTAGGGGTGTGTTGGAGTTAGGGGTGTGGTTAGGGTTGGGATTAGGGTTAGGGGTGTGGTTGGGATTAGGGGTGTGGTTGGGATTAGGGTTAGGGTTGTGTTTGGGTTAGGGTTTCAGTTACAATTGGGGGTCTCCACTGTTTAGACACATAAAGGCTCTCCAAACGCGACATGGCGTCCGATCTCAATTGCAGCCAATTCTGCGTTCAAAAAGTAAAACAGTACTTCCCTTCCGAGCTCTCCCGTGCGCCCCAACGGGTTTATCCCAACATATGGGGTATCAGCGTACTCGAGACAAATTGGACAACAACTTTTGGGATCCAATTTCTCTTGTTACCCTTGGGAAAATAAAAATTTGGGGGGATAAAAAAAACATTTTTGTGGGAAAACCACGCTTGGTGCTTAAGGGGTTAAACAACAACCACAAGATGGATTTCAACATCCAAGGTATCATTTTAATCAGTGTAACAGCGCCAACCTGACACTGTCTGTAAGTTATTGTCCACAATCCTGCTGACATGTTCCTTTTAAGTTATGTGTTATAATGAGAAATGACACAAGGAAAAAGTATTGAACACACTTACTGAAATGCAATTTAATTCTTCGTATGAAAGCCTTTGATGTTAATGGCAGCTTCAAGACGCCTCCTATATGGAGAAACTAGTCGCATGCATTGCTCAGGTGTGATTGTGGCCCATTCTTCCACACAAACACTCTCCAGATCCTGAAAGTCCCGTGGGCCTTTTCTATGAACTCTGTGTCATAGTCCAGTCCGGAGTTTATTTTCTGCTGTCCTCTCTAGGGACTGGTCATGCAGGAGTTAGTCTCCTCGGCCTCGTTCTGGAGCTATCTGGGCTATTTCAGTCCGTCACAGCCTGCTGACCAGTTAGTGATAGCTCAAGCTTCCAGTTTAGAGCCTCTAACCCTTGTACCTTGGTGATCCTACTGCTTTTGACTTGTATTCACGTGTACTGTATGACCCCGGCTTGTCTCTGACCCCGTCTCTTGCTATCCGTCTCTGCTGCTACGTTCTCTGGCTTTTTGATTCTATGGCTTGTACCCCGACCATGTCTTCCGTCTCACGTTTTTGGGCCTTGCGCTCATGTTTGGCTCTTTGACCCTCGGCTTAGTATTTTGACTGTGTATGGCTGCTCCTTCTTGTACTTCTGTTCCTGATCGCTTCTGACTCTGTTCGTCTGACCACACTCTCATTACCTGTGACACCTGTGCTGTTGCTCTGTGTTGCTACGCTTAGTCTCTTCCCTCACCAGCTCCACCTGGTGGAGGTTTCACTACATTCTGACCTTTAGTTCCTTCCATAAATTTTCCATAAATCCAAAGAGTTCAATTTTTGTCTCATCTGACCAGATTATATTCTGCCAATATTTCACAGGCTTGTCTAAATGTTGTTGAAACTTTAAACGCACTTGAACGTGCTTTTTGTTCAGCAATGGAGTCTTGCATGGTGAGCATGCATAAAGGCCATGGAAGATGACTGCATTACTTATAGTTTTCTTTAAAACCATTGTACCTGCTGATTCCAGGAATTTCTGTAGCCCTCTACAGGTGGTACTTGGCTCTTGGACAACTCTACTGAATCTTTTAATTTCTGGTCATGGCTGGTTTATTGTAAAAGAATGTTCTTTCCACTTCCAGATTATGGTCCCAACAGTGCTCACAGGAACCTTCAGTAGTTTAGATATTCTTCTGTGACCAATGCAATTAGTATGTTTTGCAACAATAAGGTTGCAAAAGTCTTAAGACAGCTCACTGGTTTTACCCATCATGTATCTTGCGTGACAACTTGGTAATGAGACACCTTTTTAAAGGCCATCTGTTGAACCAGTTGATAATATTTTTCGCTAAGTGGCACGATGCTTTCTAATTACTGATAGATTTCTGCTTGTGTCCAGGTTTTTTGCACCTCTTTCTTCGTGTTCAGTACTTTTTCACTGTGTCATTTCACATTATTGCACAACTTAATTTATAGACATCTATGGTTTCATTTATTTGCCTGTGAGGATTGGATTGGTTACTGACATCTGGTGATAATTTCATGTCTATAGCACCTTTAGAAATATACTTACTTAATAAAAAAAATAAAAACATAATATTTGATATTGCCATGTTTGCAAAAGTCCGTTGTATCAAAATATAAAATGTATTAACCCATCTACTATATAATTGTCTAAGGGTCACTTCCATCTGTCTGTCTGTCACGGATATTCATTGGTCGCGGCCTCTGTCTGTCATGGAATCCAAGTCGCTGATTGGTCGTGGCAAAACGCCCACGACCATTGCCACGACCAATCAGCGACGCGCACAGTCCGGAAGAAAATGGCCGCTCCTTACTCCCCGCACTCACTGCCCGGCGCCGGCATACGCTGTCCGGTCACCGCTCACACAGGGTTAATGCCGGCGGTAACGGACCGCGTTATGCCGCGGGTAACGCACTCCGTAACCGCTGCTATTAACCCTGTGTGTCCCCAATTTTTTACTATTGAGGCTGCCTATGCGGCATCAATAGTAAAAAATGTAATGTTAAAAATAATAAAAAAACATAAAACCTGCTATACTCACCCTCCGTAGGTCCACAAAAAATAGAAATAACACCTCCGCACTGTCGTTATTTGTTGGACCCTTATATCTTCAAGCCCTTCTGAATAATTATAGCCATATAGGCAACCCCTTATTCTTTACAAAACAACCCGGGTGCTGCATCCAAAAAACCAAGTAATCCAAAGAGTGTATGAAAAAGAAAAGAAAGTGGAGCGCACTCACCAGAGTTGATCTTAGGACCTGTTGAAGTGCTTGAGGCACGAAACAGCTGTCGTCCTTCTGTTCACATCCCTCCCTACTGTATGCCGTAATGTCCTAATAAAGGGTAAAGAGATCAACTCCGGTAAGTGCGCTCCACTTTCTTTTCTTTTTCACTCACCCTCCGTAGTTCGCCGGGCCGCCGTCTTCCGTTCCCGGCAATGTATTGCGAAATTACCCAGAAGACTTAGCGGTCTCGCGAAACCGCTAAGTCTTCTGGGTAATTTCGCAATACATCCTGGGAAAGGAAGATGGCGGCCGGCGCCAGCGGCTCGGCGGAGCTTCGGTGGATCCCAAGCGTCGGTAACCGCTTCCTGGATCCAGGCGCCAACGGAAGGTGAGTATATAACTATTTTTTATTTTAATTTTTTTTTTTTAACAGGGATATCATGCCCACATTGCTATATACGTGGGCTGCGCAATATACAACGTGGCCTGCGCAATATACTACATGGGCTGGGCAATATACAACGTTGGCTGGGCAATATACTGCGTGGGCTGTGCAATATACTACATGGACTGCGCAATATACTACATGGGCTGGGCAATATACTATGTGGGCTGCGCAATATACAACGTTGGCTGCGCAATGTACTACGTGGGCTGCGCAATGTACTACGTGGGCTGCGCAATGTACTACGTGGGCTGCGCAATGTACTACGTGGGCTGCGCAATGTACTACGTGGGCTGCGCAATGTACTGCGTGGGCTGCGCAATGTACTACGTGGACTGCGCAATATACTACATGGGCTGGGCAATATACTATGTGGGCTGTGCAATATACAACGTGGGCTGCGCAATGTAGTACGTGGGCTGCGCAATGTAGTACGTGGGCTGCGCAATGTAGTACGTGGGCTGCGCAATGTAGTACGTGGGCTGCGCAATGTAGTATGTGGGCTGCTCAATGTACAACGTGGGCTGCGCAATGTACTGCGTGGGCTGCGCAATGTACTGCGTGGGCTGCGCAATGTACTGCGTGGGCTGCGCAATGTACTGCGTGGGCTGCGCAATGTACTGCGTAGGCTGCGCAATGTACTGCGTGGGCTGCGCAATGTACTGCGTGGGCTGCGCAATGTACTGCGTGGGCTGCGCAATGTACTGCGTGGGCTGCGCAATGTACTGCGTGGGCTGCGCAATGTACTGCGTGGGCTGCGCAATGTACTGCGTGGGCTGCGCAATGTACTGCGTGGGCTGCGCAATGTACTGCGTTGGCTGCGCAGTGTACTGCGTGGGCTGTGCAATGTACTGCGTGGGCTGCGCAATATACTACGTGGGCTTGGCTATACACTACGCATACACATTCTAGAATACCCGATGCGTTCGAATCGGGCCACCATCTAGTAAATACCATAAGGAGAAAAAATATCAAAACGCCAGAACGAAAAAATTGGACATGCAAATAATAAAAAAGTTAAAAAAATTGTCCATTCAAGAATACTATCTATACAGTCCGTCCACGCTTCTATGTATAGAATATCGTATAATCGGTAGACATCACTAGTTTACACAGGATGTTATGCTGCCAAATCAAATACTATGATAAGCAATCTTAACAAAATCATAGCACCCAATGTGTGTCGGCTTCACCGGGTGTGGGTCTGCTTGTTTAGATAGACTGATAATTGGAATTGAATGTTCTTATCTATGCTCGTTTCCCAATTATTGACCTGCTAAACTTGGCCCTTATGAAGCACACCGTTGTCTAGATAGTCATTGTATACCATTGAATTCTAGGGGTTGTCTAAAGGCCCCGTCTCACATAGCGAGATCGCTAGCGAGATCGCTGCTGAGTCACAAGTTTTGTGACGCAACAGCGACCTCCATAGCGATCTCGCTATGTGTGACACGTACCAGCGATCAGGCCCCTGCTGCGAGATCGCTGGTCGTGTCAGAATGGCCTGGACCTTTTTTTGGTCGTTGAGGCCCCGCTGACACCGCTGAATCGGTGTGTGTGACACCGATCCAGCGATGTCTTCACTGGTAACCAGGGTAAACATCGGGTTACTAAGCGCAGGGCCGCGCTTAGTAACCCGATGTTTACCCTGGTTACCAAAAAAAACAAACAGTACATACTCGCCTTTCGGTGTCCAGGTCCCTTGCCGTCTGCTTCCTGCTCTCACTGAGTGCCGCCGTACAGTGAGAAGTGAGAGCACAGCAGTGACGTCACCGCTGCGCTCTGCTCTCACTGTACGGCCGGATCTCAGTCAGAGCAGGAAGCAGACGGCAAGGGACCTGGACACCGAAAGGCGAGTATGTACTGTTTGTTTTTTTTGGTAACCAGGGTAAACATCGGGTTACTAAGCGCGGCCCTGCGCTTAGTAACCCGATGTTTACCCTGGTTACCCGGGTGCTGCAGGGGGACTTCGGCATCGTTGAAGACAGTTTCAACGATGCCGAAGTCGTTCCCCTGATCGTTGGTCGCTGGGGAGAGCTGTCTGTGTGACAGCTCCCCAGCGACCACACAGCGACTTACCAACGATCACGGCCAGGTCGTATCGCTGGTCGTGATCGTTGGTAAATCGCTATGTGAGACGGGGCCTTTACAAATGCATTTATCACCGATCCACAAAGGGGTCCTATCACTAGGAACCCCATTGATCATGAAAACAGAGCTCCCGATCAAAATCTTCTTTTTTTTCTGCAGCTTCTTTCCTGACAATAGAACAGGTTTTGCTGCAGAAGAAAAATGCTGATAAAACTCCTAGTGTGAACTTACCCTTAGGGTACGTGCCCACAATTAGGAAGTAGCAGTGCTTTGGACACAGCGTATTTTCGCTGCCTCTAAAACGCTGGGTCCTAATCACGCAGGTAAATCTGCATGTGTTCACTTAACAATTCGGATCCAAGACAAGTCCATGAGTTTGTCATCCTAGTCTTCTGCCTGTGTGATCGTGGCCAGCCGTCGTACACTGGATTCGGAGTGTGCAGTGTGTCATCACATCAGACTTGGCTCCGGCTCATACTGCACTAACATAACAAGCTGTTTGTTCCCTGGGGAAACTCTGCTATGAGCTAACATTGCTTTCATAGGCTGTACCCGAACAGATTAAGAGGCATTAGCGATCGTTGGCCAGCGGCCATAACATTTCAGGATATTTTGAAAGATCCTGGTATCTGGTTAACAGCACGCTGGTGACTGTGCCACCTGAGCGCCTTCCATTCACCTGCTGGAGGGTGGAGATCTGGTATCTGTTTGTAAGTTGCTTAGACTTCTAAAATGTTATACAAATGCAGAAGGAAGAAAAAGCCCACAAAAGTCAATAGTGAGAGTCAGCTAAGGCTACAACTCGCAAGGGAAAAGTGCTGAAACCTGAGAGCAATTCAAAGCGAATGCACTTGTCAATGTAAATGTGACCTAATCATCATCCCAGGGATTGTGCCGAGTGCACTACAGTTCTCAGCCATTCAGTGATTATCTACCTGGAGACACTCTTTCATCAGGTGATAGTCATGCTCCATCGAACATCATAATTTATTGTACCATATCTCACGCTCCCTTTTTTTATTTGAAGGATTGGGATACGTTCCCAGGGGTCATGAATGCTGCAGAATTGTGAGCTGAGGATCTACTGAATATTGCAATAGTCACATTGTATATGATCGTTTATCAGGGCTGTGGCATCGGTAAACCAAACCACCAACTCTGACTCCTCAATTTCCCTGACGTACGACTCCGACTCTACAGCACTGGTCACTACTGGCCATGTACATAAAGTGTAACACAGATTCATCTAATCTACACCTTCACAGCACGTCACTACTGAGCATGTACATAAAGTGCAGCACATATTCATCTCATCTACGACTCCACAGCACTGGTCACTACTGAGCATGTACATAAAGTGCAGCACATATTCATCTCATCTACGACCCCACAGCACTGGTCACTACTGAGCATGTACATAAAGTGCAGCACAGATTCATTATCTATGGCTCCACAGCACTGGTCACTACTGAGCATGTACATAAAGTGCAGCACATATCTCATCTACGACTCCACAGCACTGGTCACTACTGAACATGTACATAAAGTGCAGCACAGATTCATCTCATCTACGACTCCACTGCACTGGTCACTACTGAGCATGTACATAAAGGGCAGCACATATCTCATCTACGACTCCACAGCACTGGTCACTACTGAGCATGTACATAAAGTGCAGCACAGATTCATCTCATCTACGACTCCACAACACTGGTCACTACTGAGCATGTACATAAAGTGCAGCACAGATTCATCTCATCTATGACTCCACAGCACTGGTCACTACTGAGCATGTACATAAAGTGCAGCACAGATTCATCTCATCTACGACTCCACAGTACTAGTCACTACTTAGCATGTACATAAAGTGCAGCACAGATTCATCTAATCTACCACTCCAAAGCTTTGCCTCACTATAGAGCATGTAGAGTGCAGCCCAGATTCATCTCATCTACGACTACACAGCATTGGTCACTACTGAGCATGTCTATAAAGTGCAGCACAGATTCATCTCAACTAAAAGCCGAGATCCTTACTTCAGCAACTGAACAGACATTTATAGGAAATGTCATAACTTTTTCCAAATTATGAAAATATTTACAGCACATCCTGCATTGTACTACTATACCCAATTTATTGTCAGTTCATTTTAAACAAACTGTGACACCGACTCCACAGCTCCAACTCCACAGCCTTGTAGTTTATAGGAGAGATAATCCACAGCTGAAATTTGCCATCATTCTGTCTTGAGCTCAAACGCCACAGCATATCAGTCTTTGCTTAGATTTCATCCTTTGCATTGAAATCAGAGGAAATATTGGAGCATTTTAGGAGCAAAAACCACAGCAAAATTTGCAACCTTATTTGCCACTTTATGACGTCTGCAGCGGAATATCCAGTGGGAACATACCAATAATGTTGTAGTTTATGGTACTTATACTGATTACTGGGTGAGTATCCCTGGCGGACACTGACAGGGAAGGACCTATGTGCAGGAGTGGCCCAAAACATCAGGCTCATCTGCGTATACTCTAAAAACACAAGACAAAGAAGTTCAAAGAAATATTGATGGAACATATCTCCAAAGAAAAAGGAGGAAACAGCTGTATGGCACTATATAACCTCTTAGAAAATTCAATTATATTTATGGGAACCAGCCCTATATAAATGACTAGATAAAAAAGTGGCACGTGCACATTGGAAGGTTTTTAGCTGAAAATTCGTATCACTATAGTGTGACTAGCACTTTGATGACTAGCCTACAGCCTGATATATATCCAATTACAGGCTGTACAATGTCTTAGTGCTACAGAAATACCGTTTTCCATAATAATTTTATTAGTATATTTATATGCAGTTATAACAATATAAATTAAACTAAAAGTGCCCAGTGCAAAAATAATACATAGGTATAGTCATGAAATAACAACAGTTTAGAAAAAATGCTTGGTGCTATATGGATACAATAATTTAGATAAAGTTAATACCATAATGGTCTTGAATAAAGTGCCAATGTGCCTGTGCTACTCCAGATCACCCAAAAGGTGTCTAGTGCACGAGGTAGTTAACAAATGAGGTAGATTATAACAGCAAAAAACCTGTGTACTCACATAAATATGTGCCTTTTCTTTATATGTCCATCAATAACCCCTTATGGGGTTATTGATGGACATATAAAGAAAAGGCACATATTTATGTGAGTACACAGGTTTTTTGCTGTTATAATCTACCTCATTTGTTAACTACCTCGTGCACTAGACACCTTTTGGGTGATCTGGAGTAGCACAGGCACATTGGCACTTTATTCAAGACCATTATGGTATTAACTTTATCTAAATTATTGTATCCATATAGCACCAAGCATTTTTTCTAAACTGTTGTTATTTCATGACTATACCTATGTATTATTTTTGCACTGGGCACTTTTAGTTTAATTTATATTGTTATAACTGCATATAAATATACTAATAAAATTATTATGGAAAACGGTATTTCTGTAGCACTAAGACATTGTACAGCCTGTAATTGGATATATATCAGGCTGTAGGCTAGTCATCAAAGTGCTAGTCACACTATAGTGATACGAATTTTCAGCTAAAAACCTTCCAATGTGCACGTGCCACTTTTTTATCTAGTCATTTATATAGGGCTGGTTCCCATAAATATAATTGAATTTTCTAAGAGGTTATATAGTGCCATACAGCTGTTTCCTCCTTTTTCTTTGGAGATATGTTCCATCAATATTTCTTTGAACTTCTTTGTCTTGTGTTTTTAGAGTTTGTTTCTGTTCAATAAAAATATCATGTTTTAATTTAATTGCTTATGCCTCTTTTTCTTCACCTTTTTACCATTTGGGTGTGGTTTTGGTATATATAGTATATTTGGAGGTGGCAAGTCCACTATTGGATTTTTGTTCATGTATAAGTCATCTGCGTATACACGACATTTACATGCATATTCACATGAGATACACCTCTATAAAAGAAGCACTTGCTGATACATTAGTCAGGCATTTTCACATTATGCCCGTATATACGTAATACAAACCTGCACACAAGCGTGTATAAAATACCTACATATGCACTGACATTTTTGTTATATGCTTGTTCAGACAAAACCTAGGATAAAACAAAATGAGCAAATCTCCTGTAGCAAGTAGGTAAATAAATAGTAATAGTATGTGAAAACAACATAGGGTACTTATTTGATGCTGTTTTGATCAAAAAAGCATAAGTCATCCCACCGTGACAAGGTGTACTCACTCAGGATGGACCCTAACTCTAGTATTTCACTAGCAGGCCTCAAAATAGATGGGTCAGAGCAGTACCTGACAGTTTTGTACGTACCCGTGGAACGCTATGTAGACAAGAAGCACAGCACAAAAAGTGGGAGCCACACCCCTGTATGTACAAAGTACAAAAAATTAAACCAAAGCCAAAGAAATGAGCCGGAACATGTGTTGGTATTTGTGCAATGTGTAGGTGCACATTCACACTGTGGCCATTCAACACACAAAACTGACAGTGATTTAAAGAAATAGTAATAGTATATGTCAATAACATGGAATACTTAGGTTACACTATTTTGATAAAAAAGAGCGTAAAAGGTGTACCCAATCAGGATGGTCCCTAACTCTTGTGGTTCACCTCACTATGTGTCAGTAGACCTCAAAATAGTTGTGGGCAGAGCAGGACTGGGAACTGACCATTTAGCACCTGCCTGTGGACTTGTTCAGACAATTTGTATTTATTTCTTTTTGTTCGTTTATTCATAGTTGTAAAAGCCAAAACTCTTTTTCTTTTCTTTTCTTTTTTAAGTGCTATTTTGCCAAATGCGGATCATGGCATTGCTGTTTTTATTATCTTTTTATATGGGTTTATTGGGGAAGAAAAATTGCACAATTTTTAATTTAGTGTATGGTATAATCACCCAAATAATCTGTTTATTATATTGTAGGGCTTGTTACAGTTACAAATATACCAAATATGTCAGTAATGTGCTGATTTGTGATGTCTATCTCTTAAAAGGTGTATAAAAGGGATTTTCCAGGCTCTAAACACATTTTTGCATTGACTCAGTGACCACCTATTCTCGCTGGAAAAACAGGGGGATTGTGATGGAGTGCACATTGAGTCACTGAGATTATTCTAATTGTTTTCTGTTACATTTTAGTAATTTTAAAGGGAATCAAAATCGGTGACTTTTTTTCTTTTTCCAATAATATAATATTCATTAGAATAGGACAGGTTGCTGCTAAGATGGAACATTTTTAAAAAATGTGTAGAATGTCCTTGAAATTTAGGGACAAGGAACATTTGATGTTTGAAGAGTTTCTTCAGAATCTCAATTTCATGAGGTCAGACAAGGTGCAGGAACCAGGAAAGTCAGTCTGTCAGATACGTCAAGTCTTTTGGTTGTAAAAATTGTGAAATTGAAATCAATAGAGAGAAAAGAGTGAAGCAATAAAAGAAGTACCGTAAATTGATCTATTTCTGGAGTGAGAGTTTAGATCTGAGAGGAGATTATGTTTTCAAAGTATATGTTAGCAAGGGAAAGGCAAAATGAATGGAGTAATAAATGTTACTTTGCACATATTGAACCGTCAGGCTATAAGGTGAGTTCATGCAGGGCCAACCGTAGGGACAGTTTGGACTATACGATCTGCTACCAAAAATCTGCGACTGCCTATCAGATACATGTCCTGTGTCTGGGTTCGAACCCTTGAGCCTGTGCTTTGTGGTCAGCTTCTCTTTCCGCCAAGCCACAGCAGATACACCTTTTCTCTGGGTGTTTAGATTCTGTTATCCTCAAAAGACTGAAGCAAGGATAACAGATGTTTTCTTTTGTCTGCCTTATCACCTTTCGGGTGCGGCTTTACATACTTTCCCTTTGCTTGTCTTTCCTGCTGGTGATAGTCTCATTTGGATGTCCAAGCATACTACTGTCTTTTAAGCCAGTCAGTGAAAAACCAGATGGGGTTTCTCTCTCTGCTGTTTATGTTCTTTACATTGCACCTATCTTCTCCTTCTTTTTAAGAAGTAGACAGCATATTCTCTAACAGTACGCATTTAATCCTTTATTTTGTATTTCGTGCTTTGTTTTACTTACTCTGGGATCTCTTCCTATTTCAGCACACTTTTCCTTCTGCAGGTAATTTGCACTCTGCTCTGCCCTATTGTTCTTTAAGAGGAACATGAAGCTCTCAACAACCTTTCAGGCAGTATAGGCCCTAGTTGTCATCTAGTCTGTGGTTAGGGCTATCTCTGCCCACGCAGGAACCACTAGGGACTGCAGGGTCAAAATCTCTAGCTTGTGTAGGAAGCGGCAGGGTCAGTTCCAGTTTTTAGTGTGTTACCTATTTTCTTGAGTGAGTTGCTACACTATCCTAACACATGTTTGCAGATCACTGGTCATTTCATGGCTTTTTTTTTTTTTTAGACAGGTCATCCTCTCTTACAATGCACACAGAACACTCAGTAATAGATTGTTAGATGTGCTGTCGAGAATTTTTTTTATTTTTTTTAACTTGCCAAAAGATCAATTTACCCTCAGAAAGAGCTTGAGGGACTGTGGGAGTCCTCATACTTTCTGTGGCGCCATAATACTGATTGAAGGGTTGTATGCAGGGCTATAATACTGCATGTGGGATTGAGGGGCCATCATATTTTGTGAGGGAGTTTGTTGGAGGTTGTGACAGCATCTTATTTTGCTGGGGCAATGAGAACGCACCATTCTGTGCCAGGGCCGGACTGGCCATCTGGCAAATGCCTTGTCTCCTACGTTGTTTCAGAATTGGTGTTCTTAAGATACCCACACTGTTAAGAGTTGTGATGGAGCACAAAGTTGCTGACTACATCACTTACCCCTGCGGCCACGGGTATTATTAGAAATATTGGTCTTGTAGAAAATCTTCCTTTCCTCCATTCAGGGTAATATAAGTAATATATTCCATCTGGTTCATGGGGACAGGGACAATATGGGCCTGTGTGATTTCAAATGCCCGGACTGCCAGTCCGTACCTGTACTTTGCTTGTGGAGGGGTACTGTGGGGAAATCCACTGTGGGTGCATCATACTGTGTATAGGGAATTTTTCAGGGATTTCATACTTTGTGGTATTGTGTGACAACACTAAGGGGCTTCACTAGGAGCTAAATTGCTATGTTTCGCAATACATGTCCCTCTCCCAGTCTTTAAATGTTATGAGGTATGCTTTTCTGTGACTGTGTCTATGCTCAGTAACCCCGCATTCTTCACTGAATTTTTTTTTTTGTGGGGAGGGAGATGGAGAGGTGGGTTCAATTAGAACTTTTTGTGAATCCCCATGTTTTCTATGTACAATGTGTTAAGCACCCCCTTAAATCGCTCTAACCTTTCGCAAATAGTTGTTAGCAATAATTTTCATTAGCTCGGGCATTTACTTACCTTCAGTCTGATGGACAATAGAAGTCTACTTGGAAAATAAAAGGGTTCCCTTACCTATGCGTCCACCCCTGGCCTAGTAGATTTCTGGATGGATGAAGCTGAGGATTGACAGACCCTACAAGAAACACAGATTTGCTGAAATGACAGATCCCCTACTCGGCTATATAAGTTGTTGACGGAACTGGAATCCAATTCAAGGCTTCAAATGGTTTTCTGAGCACAACTTAAATTCAAGCAGTCACTCTACATGACTACAAATTGCCAGATCTTGACAGTGTGCAATATGCCCACTGTCAAGATTGTCCTCTATTTCCGGCTAAAGCGGACAATCATGTGACCACAAATATACAATTTACATACTTTGAGGTCACGTGCTGCATTAATTCTCTTAATAGAAAATGGAGGGGACACCAAGTGCAATAGAGTCTTATCTGAGGGAGGAAAATAATGTTAGGTTAAAGAGGGAACAGCTCACCTATTGGGGTTGTATTAACCCACAACGAGGGATTCGAGATCGATCATCTGCTGCAGCACCCACAGAAAGGGTTTCCTATTGTGGTGAAATAGTGGTGGGAGAATGAGGGTGACAGTTGATTCAATACTATGGTTCTCCTGAGGAAGAAGTTGGTCCAACTTCGAAACGTGTAGAGAAGAAACCGCTTGAACCTATATTGTTGCTTTCTGGTTTCTTGGCATCCATATTGGCTGTACAGACTACCTACCTTGTTCTCCCACCACTTCTCTTAATAGAACATAAAGAAAAGCAAGAAAAGTTGCTATGCTAATCCTCACGTGACCTCCAGAATGCAAATCGTATACTTATAATAATAATAATAATAATTTTTATTTATATAGCGCCAACATATTCCGCAGCGCTTTACAACTTATAGAGGGGACTTGTACAGACCATAGACATTACAGCATAACAGAAATCACAGTTCAAAACAGATACCAGGAGGAATGAGGGCCCTGCGCGCAAGCTTACAAACTATGAGGAAAAGGGGAGACACGAGAGGTGGATGGTAACAACTGCTTTAGTTATTTGGACCAGCCATAGCGTAAGGCTCGGGTGTTCATGTAAAGCTGCATGAACCAGTTAACAGCCTAAGTATGTAGCAGTACAGACACAGAGGCTATTAACTGCATAAAGTGTATGAGAACACGATGCAAGGAACCTGATTATGTGTTTTGGTTTTTTTTTATATTTTTAATAGGCCACACAGGGATAGTTAGGTTAATGCGTTGAGGCGGTAGGCCAGTCTGAACAAATGCGTTTTTAGGGCACGCTTAAAACTGGGGGGATTGGGGATTAATCGTATTAACCTGGGTAGTGCATTCCAAAGAATCGGCGCAGCACGTGTAAAGTCTTGGAGACGGGAGTGGGAGGTTCTGATTATTGAGGATGCTAACCTGAGGTCATTAGCGGAGCGGAGGGCACGGGTAGGGTGGTAGACTGAGACCAGAGAGGAGATGTAGGGTGGTGCTGAGCCATGGAGTGCTTTGTGGATGAGGGTAGTAGTTTTGTACTGGATTCTGGAGTGGATGGGTAGCCAGTGTAATGACTGGCACAAGGTAGAAGCATCGGTGTAACGGTTGGTGAGGAATATGATCCTGGCAGCAGCATTCAGGACAGATTGGAGCGGGGAGAGTTTGGTAAGAGGGAGGCCGATTAGTAGAGAGTTACAATAGTCCAGACGGGAATGAATAAGAGAAACAGTAAGAGTTTTTGCAGAGTCGAAAGTAAGAAAAGGGCGAATTCTAGAAATGTTTTTGAGATGCAGATAAGAAGAGCGAGCCAGTGATCGGATGTGGGGGGTGAATGAAAGCTCGGAATCAAGGATGACCCCAAGGCAGCGGGCATGTTGCTTTGGAGTAATGATTGAACCGCACACGGAGATGGCAATGTCAGGCAAAGGTAGGTTAGTAGAGGGAGAGAACACGAGGAGTTCAGTTTTTGACAGGTTCAGTTTCAGATAGAGGGAGGACATGATGTTAGAGACAGCGGTAAGACAATCACTGGTGTTTTCTAAAAAGGTCGGCGTGATATCAGGAGAAGACGTGTATAATTGGGTGTCATCAGCGTAGAGATGGTACTGGAACCCAAATCTACTGATTGTTTGTCCAATAGGGGCAGTATACAAAGAGAAGAGGAGGGGGCCTAGGACTGATCCTTGAGGAACCCCAACAGTCAGGGGAAGGTGAGAGGAGGAGGAACCAGCAAAACATACAGTGAAGGATCGGTCAGAGAGATAGGAGGAGAACCAAGAGAGAACAGTGTCCTTGAGGCCGATGGAGCGGAGCATAGTGAGGAGGAGCTGATGATCCACTGTGTCAAATGCTGCGGAGAGATCCAAGAGAATTAGCATGGAGTAGTGACCATTAGATTTAGCTGTTAGTAGGTCATTAGAGACTTTAGTGAGGGCAGTATACTTGTGGTCACATGACCGCCGCACGAGCTGGAAATAGAGTGGAGTCCTGACTGCGTGCATATTGCACACTAGCAGGACTTGGCAATCTGCAGTCACATAGAGTGACTGGAAAAATGTATTTTTGATGTAATAGGAGAACTACTATAAGGTGCAAACTGTGCCACTAACCTTGTACATGTCAGCAGCTTACGGATGGGCATACTTTACTGTTTTTAGATTTCCGTTGTTGGGACAAATTTTACTACAGCATTTCATGATAACTAGTAAGTGCAATGTAAGCAATTTTAGAGCATTTGATTTAAAGGGAACCTGTCACCCCCAAAATCGCGGGTGAGGTAAGCCCACCGGCATCAGGGGCTTATCTACAGCATTCTGGAATGCTGTAGATAAGCCCCCGATGTATCCTGAAAGATGAGAAAAAGAGGTTATATTATACTCACCCAGGGGCGGTCCTGCTGCTGGTCCGGTCCGGAGCCTCCAATCTTCATCAGATGACGTCCTCTTCTGGTCTTCACGCTGCGGCTCCAGCGCAGGCGTACTTTGTCTGCCCTGTTGAGAGCAGACCAAAGACCAGCAGCGGGACCACCCCTGGGTGAGTATAATCTAATGTCTTTTTCTCATCTTTTAGGATACATCGGGGGCTTATCTACAGCATTCCAGAATGCTGTAACAGATAAGCCCCTGATGCCGGTGGGCTTACCTCACCCGTGATTTTGGGGGTGACAGATTTCCTTTAAATATAGCAAAGATGTGCATAAACTTATTCAGGACAATGAAGTTTTGCTTTCTCCTGATGATTTCTGAAAATTGAGACCCCAATTCATCAAAACTTTCATTACAAAATTCTGGAATAAAAGCTTTGAAAAGTTGCAAAATGTAGGTGCGACTTGGAGTGGCTACAAAATGTTGTGACTTTTGATGTTTTCACCCTCTGACAAAATAGATGGAATTGGGGTGCGGTAGGAGGGGCGGAACGCCACAGCTTGTTTAATTCATGATTAGCTGGGGTGTTCAGTATGCCAGAAACCTTATTCCAGTACCTGACTAGAGTGAGACTTCTGACGTGGCATAAGGAGAAGCAGACCATTCGTCAGACACTCCAGATTCATGAAAAGGCGTACACCGTCTTATGAATAAGGAACGTCTGACTCCAACATGCCCAATCATCAACGCCAGTCTTGATGAATCGCGCCCTTAGTTTGTAAGTGGTAAAAGAATCGAGAGTACGGATACCTTTCCAAACTCTTATTGAGTCTTGTGTTACTTATACACGGGTGCCTAATTCTTTACATGGTACTATGTGCATTTTATGGTAAAATTCCATTATCTTATTGTACTTCTAGTTGTATTTGTATTTATTGATTCCTTTTATTTGTATTGTATTTATAGAATATTGTAATTGCCTTTCTTGCAGCCGCCTGGCACTGATTGCTTGTTAGTTCCAATATTTATTGCTTCTTTGTGTTGCGTTTTCTTACTACGAGTGCATATGTTGCAATATTTGTTATTCGGTATTGTAGCTAATAGAGAGACACCTGTTTGGGAAGTAATGATAGTGCTTTGTGTGAATGAACTGTATGGATCCAGTCTGAATAACCTTGAGTTTTACTGACGCCAAGGGCTCCTTCATTCCTATAAAATGGTGATGTTGTTATAAAGTGTTAATAACGATTACATTAATTATCATTTCACAAGTCTCCTTTAAATCTTACCAAATGTCTCTGCTACTTTCCTGCAGCTGTCCTCTGATCACTGTAATATGATTTTATAATCCTGGCTCCTTCTTTGGCATTCATCATTGTATCCAACTTTACAGACAGATGTGTTGATTCAAGGCCTGGCATTATTAATTGCTCAATTTATTAACCCACCTAATTTCATTCTTCCGAAGAAAGAGAAACGGCATTAAGTCTGTTTTTTCTGGATCTTTTTCCGTCCCCCTCCCACAGTTTAATGTCTGAATCCAAATTCATAAAGGGACTACGATCTGGTCGTGTTGAGCTATGGGATTCATAGAGCTTTCCCCACAAGCCCCTTTAATCAGAATTACACTGTCATTAATATTCATAAAGCCAGCAGGAACTCTCATGGACCGAGAGAAAACTCCTTGCACCTCCTCCCCTGCAGCCCACAGCTTTATTAAAAGCATCTTAAAAAATTAATGGAGTCGAGAAAGTTAGCAAGAAGTAGAGTGTTAACGGGAGGAGGGGGGGGGACCGTGTCTTAGCGAGCCGCGTTGCTTTGAGATGTGCTGCTGGTTGGCCACTCTCAGTGAAGGATATGGGCGGTCATTTAACAGGATTTACATGCATCGGCACATCAAATTTCAAGTCGAATAATAAGCCTCTTTCCAAAGTAATTAAACTTGCAGTGTACAAGAGAAGAATGAGAAAACAAGACAATGACACAGAAGGATGCAGCAAATGTGACTGACATCCCAAATGGGCGACAGGAAAATCAACCTTGTCTATGGCCAGGAAGTGCTTTCATTCTGCCCCTGACCAGATCAAGAAGGTCGGAGCATGCAACATATTTACCGTAATTAAGACGTTTTGATCCCAACGCATTGGAATAGACACTGTTTAAATGTTCACGTTCTGTAAATAAGTTTCAAGTTTGCAAGTCTATTAACGGAGTTCTGGAAATCCTCTTCTCCGTCATTATTGCACATGCTCAGGTGTCCGTGCACCTTTTTCCAGGATAACATTGTAAGATCGGTGAGAGGGTTGCCAACTTGACTTCTTATTGTTTATTGATAGCTTATTAAAAAAAATCACATACAGATAATATTTTTTACAGACTCAATGGAAAACCTTGAGACGTCATTATTATTGTTCTGACTCCATAACAAGGCTGCGAGTGTGAGACTCTTCAAACACCATTTCTTGTGTCTCTAAGTACTAATACTCACAAGAAGAGATTTCATCACATAGCTTGACTCAACTGCAGAGACACGTGTGAAGATTCCAGAAGAAGGTTTATTTTCAAGCTTATGCACAATTACAGTAGGTAAAAAAGACTATTCTGAACCAGAGAAGCAAAGTCATGAGCTTCTAACATGGCTGACATATTCAGAATGAGGAAGAAGCGAGGGGTTACTGACATCAGAGCTAAGGAGGCAGACAGGAAGAGAGAGAACAAATTTCTAAAAGGCATACCCTATTACATAGTAATGCGACACATACAATACAATACTGTATGATTCCCAGGTCGTGGACACCTTTCAGTTTTCACAATAGTTCAATCTTGATGCCATATCCTTCAATGATTTTCACCTCCATTTTTGGAACCTGAAAAATAAAAATAAACACACACATATACAACAAAAAGTTATAAACAGCTGTAAAGTCCATACATGATTTGTGGTTTGTAGTCCACAACAGTAAGATAAGTCCAAATTCCCATTGGAAACCCATCTTTGGATTTTGAAAGCCTCAATATGCAAACACGTCCACGAACCCTATAATCTGAAAGGTGAAAGATCTATGTTGAACCACAGCAGGAGGTTTTTCCCTCCATGAGCTGTGATTTTGCGAAAGAAAACAGTCGTTGAATCACCTTTTTGTTACTTTAACGTCCACCTTTCAAGTATACCCATTGTTGCTACAAGCTTCCTTATCTTTTTGAAGGACAAAATATCTCCTTCTTGGCAGTTAGGGTACCGTCACACAGTGGCACTTTGATCGCTACGACGGTACGATCCATGACGTTCCAGCGATATCCATACGATATCGCTGTGTCTGACACGCAGCAGCGATCAGGGACCCTGCTGAGAATCGTACGTCGTAGCAGATCGTTTGGAACTTTCTTTCATCGCTGGATCTCCCGCTGTCATCGTTGGATCGGTGTGTGTGACACCGATCCAACGATGCGTTCGCTTGTAACCAGGGTAAACATCGAGTTACTAAGCGCAGGGCCGCGCTTAGCAACCCGATGTTTACCCTGGTTACCATCGTAAATGTAAAAAAAACCAAACAGTACATACTCACATTCCGGTGTCCGTCAGGTCCCTTGCCGTCTGCTTCCCTGCACTGACTGTGAGCGCCGGCCGTAAAGTGAATGCGGAGCACAGCGGTGATGTCACCGCTGGGATCTGCTTTCACTTTACGGCAGTCAGTCAGTGCGGGAAGCAGACGGCAAGGGACCTGACGGACACCGGAATGTGAGTATGTACTGTTTGTTTTTTTTTTACATTTACGACGTTAACCAGGGTAAACATCGGGTTACTAAGCGCGGCCCTGCGCTTAGTAACCCGATGTTTACCCTGGTTACCCGGGGACCTCGGCATCGTTGGTCGCTGGAGAGCTGTCTGTGTGACAGCTCCCCAGCGACCACACAACGACTTACCAACGATCACAGCCAGGTCGTATCGCTGGTCGTGATCGTTGGTAAATCGTTTTGTGAGACGGTACCCTTAGGCCTAGATGGCTGATATTTGTGATGGCCTTGAAGCAAAAACAGGTATTCAATCTTCAAGAAGTGCCAAAATACATTAGACAGGTGTTGTACATGTTTCCACTGACGTCTGTAAATGTCACTGTCGCTCCAATCTTTTGTTTAAGGATCATAGGAGCATCCAGGTCTAATGATACTGGTACCAGTCGTCTTGCATTTATTATGGTGGAAACTTCTGCGACAAAGATGACCAGAATTTCATGGGTGAGAGGCAACTTGTGGTCCGGCAAAATTATATCAAGGATTTTGTGCTATTCCAATCGTACGTTCACAGAATCCTCCCATACGAGATGAATGTGTGAAGGGTTGAACACTTAATTGCACCCACTGTCAGTCAAGAGGTTGTAAAGCTGTATTTAGACAGCTAAGTCTAGCTGATAGGAGGTGGGGTGGGGAAGGGTGGTAGAATGGAGGAGCTCTGTGTCTAGGTCCTCCTCCCTGGTATGCGTGCAAGGTGTAAGAGCATGGCCATTCCACAGACAAAACTGAAGAAAAAAATTGGACAGGAAAGGACCGTGCCGTTGGGTACACTGTGACTAGGTGGGATGGCTTTTATGTGTTTTTGCTCAAAATAACGTTAGCTAAGTATTTTATGTTATTTACATGTACTCTTACGATTTACTTTTTGTAGGGTCTATGCTCATTTTGTATTTTTTTTCTTGTGTTTTACCACCATAGAATCTTATCAGTAGCAGCTGTCCCCTCCTATCTCAGTAAGGGGAAAATCTGTCTTCACTGAATACAGATTGTACCTCAGAATTGAGAATTTTGATAATGACTGAAAAATTCTGTCAAAGAAAGAAGCAGAGTTCTCTTATAACATATATTACAAGGTTGCTTATTTTTTTATTATTTATTTATATAGCACCATTGATTCCATGGTGCTGTACATGGGAAGGGGTTACATACAAATTACAGATATCACTTACAGGAAGCAAACTAACAATGACAGACTGATACAGAGGGGCGAGGACCCTGCCCTTGTGGGCTTACATTCTACAGGATGGTAGGGAAGGAGACAATAGCTTGAGGGTTGCAGGAGCTTAGGTGTTGGTGAGGCGGTAGCTTCGGTAGTGGTGAGGAGGCAGCGGGGTCAGTGCAGGCTGTAAGCTGTAGGCTTTCCTGAAGAGGTGGGTTTTTCTGGTTCCGTCTGAAGAATCCGAATGTGGTTGATAATCGGACGTGTTGGGGCAAAGAATTCCAGAGTATGGGGGCTATTCGGGAGAACTCTTGGAGGCAGTTGGGAGAGGAGCGGATAAGTGTGGAGGAGAGAAGGAGGTCTTGGGAGGACCCGAGATTACGTGAGGGAAGATATCGGGAGATTAGTTCAGAGATATATGGAGGAGACAGGTTATGGATGGCTTTGTAGGTTAGTATTAGTAATTTGAACTGGATACGCTGAGGGAATGGGAGCCAGTGAAGAGATTTGCAGGGGGGGGGAAGCGGAGGAGTAGCGAGGAGAGAGATGAATTAGTCGGGCAGCAGAGTTAAGGATGGACTGGAGATGTGCAAGGGTGTTAGCAGGGAGGCCACAGAGAAGGATGTTGCAGTCGTCAAGGCGGGAGATGACGGCATTTTATTAGATTGATGGTTGAGGAAAGGACGGATTCTGGAGATATTTTTGATCTGGAGGTGACAGGAGGTGGAAAGAGCTTGGATGTGCGGTGTGAAGGATAGGGCAGAGTCAAGGGTTACTCCGAGGCAGCGGACTTCCGGTTGGGGGGAAAGCGTGATGTCATTAATTGGGATAGATGGGTCAGGTAAGGAGGATCTATGAGATGGAGGAAAGAGGATGAGTAGTGATGAGCGAATATTCTCGTTACTCGAGATTTCTCGAGCATGCTCGGGGGTCCTTCGAGTGTTTTTTAGTGCTCGGAGTTTTAGTTTTTCTTGCCGCAGCTGAATGATTTACATCTGTTAGCCAGCATAAGTACATGTGGGGGTTGCCTAGCAACCAGGCAACCCCCACATGTACTTATGCTGGCTAACAGATGTAAATCATTCAGCTGCGGCGCTAAAAACTAAAACTCCGAGCACTAAAAAATACTCTGAGGACCCCCGATTAGGGTTGAGCGACCTTTCGTTTTTTAGGGTCGAGTCGGGTTTTGTGAAACCCGACTGTCTTAAAAGTCGAGTCGAGTGAAATCGGCCGACCACCGTGAAAAGTCGGGTTCCTCCAATGAAGGAAATATTCTTTTTTTTTTTTTTTTTTCTCTCTCTCTCTCTCTCTCTCTCTCCCCCTCCGTCCCAGCACAGAAAATTTCGTATTGCACGTTCCAAATCCCTACTGCGCACAAGCGATAACATGACGATAGGCGTTCACTCCCCTAAGACCTATGTCATCACTCTGCCCACGCTCATTCATTGGCTGAAAAAATGGCGCTAAACGCGTCATACGAAACGCGACTTTGCCGCCAAGATCGCGTACCGCATGGCCGACCCCGCACAGGGATCGGGTCGGGTTTCATGAGACGCCGACTTTGCCAAAAGTCGGCGACTTATGAAAATGAACGACCCGTTTCGCTCAACCCTACCCCCGATCATGCTCAAGAAATCTCGAGTAACGAGTATATTCGCTCATCACTAATGAGGAGTTCAGATTTGTCCACATTGAGTTTGAGGAAGTGAGAAGAGAAGGAGGATATGGCTGATAGACACTCCAGAATACTGGACAGCAGAGAGGTGACGTCTGGGCCAGAAAGGTAGATCTGAGTGTCATCAGCATAAAGGTGGTACTGGAATCCATGGGACTTTGAGTTGTCCCAGGCCAAGTGTATAGCTTGAGAAGAGTAGGGGTCCTAGAACAGAGCCTTTGGGGACTCCAACAGAGAGAGGGTGGGATGAGGAGGTAGTGTAGGAGTGGGAGACGCTGAATGTGCAGTTGAAAAGGTATGAGGAGATCCAGGATTGGGCGGGGTCTTTGATGCCAAGGGAGGAGAGGATCTGTAATAGGAGGCAGTGGTCAACTGTGTCAAAAGCAGAGGACAGGTCTAGAAGGAGGAGTACAGAGTATTGTCCGTTACCTTTGGCTGTAAGTAGGTCGTTAGTGATTTTGGTCAGGGTTGTCTCAGTTGAGTGATGGGGGCGGAAACCAGATTGTAGATTGTCAAAGAGAAAGTTAGATGAGAGGTGGAAAGAAAGTTCAGCGTGGACGTGCTGCTCCAGAAGTTTGGAAGCGAATGGGAGCAGCGATATTGGGCGATATCTGGACACAGCAGTTGGATCGAGGGTTGGCTTTTTAAGGATAGGCGTGATTATGGCATGTTTGAAAGCAGAAGGGAAGGTGCCAGAAGTTAGTAGAAATTTTCATTTGTACTATTGATTTATGAAATGAAAAACTGTTATTCTTTAACCCCTTAACGACCGCCAATACGCCTTTTAACGGCGGCAGTTAAGGGTACTTAAACCACAGCGACGTTAATTAACGGCGCTGTGGAAAAAGTGAATAGCGCCCCCCCAGAGTCGGATTTTCTCTGGGGTCTCTGTTGTGAACTCTGTTTTTGGGCTCCCTCTTGTGGTCACAAGTGGTACTGTGTGAGTGCTGTCTTTGGGCTCCCTCTGGTGGCTCTTTGTGTCATTCTGCAGGTCTGAGGCTAGTTCAGCTGTCTCGTTATCTGTTAGCTGGTTTCTTATTTAGCTCACCTGGACTTTCAGTGGTTGCCTGCTGTCGATGTATTCAGTGCTATTTTGATCTCTCCTGAATCCCTTTGTTATCAGTCTCGCCAAGAGAAGCTAAGTTTCTGTTTGGTTATTTTTTACTCATCAGTGTTCAATATGTTTCTTGGTTATTTATTTGTCCTTGTCCAGCTTGCTAATATGTGATTTCCTTGCTTGCTGGTAGCTCTAGGGGGCTGAGTTTCTCCCCTCACACCGTTAGTTGGTGTGGGGGTTCTTGTATTCTCAGCGTGGATATTTTGTATAGGGTTTTTTACTGACCGCACAGTTCCCTGTTGTGAACTCTATTTTTGGGCTCCCTCTAGTGGTCACAAGCGGTACTGTGTAGTGTTGTCTTTCTGCAGGTTGGTAGCATCAGCTGGTTTGTTATCCTTGGTTGGTTTCCTATTTAGCTCACCTGGATACTCAGTTCCTTGCCTGCTAACAATGTATTCAGCGCTCTTCAGATTCCTGGTGTCTACCTTGCTCCCAGTCTCTCCAAGACAAGCTAAGTTTTTGTTTGATCATTTTTTGATTATCAGCGTTCATTATGTTTTTAGTCCAGCTCGCTAAAATGTGATTTCCTCGCTTGCTGGTTGCTCTAGGGGACTGAGTTTCTCCCCTTACACCGTTAGTTGGTGTGGGGGTTCTTGAAATCTCAGAGTGGATATTTTGTAAGGGTTTTTTACTGACCGCATAGATTCCCTTTTCTATTTTCTGCTATCTAGTATTAGTGGGCCTCATTTGCTGAATCTGCTTTCACCCCTGTGTATGTGCCTTCCTCTTACCTCACCGTTATTATTTGTTGGGGGCTTCTATATCTTTGGGGATTATTTCTCTGGAGGCAAGAGAGGTCTTTCTTTCTCTCTAGGGGTAGTTAGTTCCTCTGGCTGGCTCGAGACGTCTAGGATTTTTAGGCACGTTCACCGGCTACTTCTAGTGTGTTTGGATAGGTTCAGATTTGCGGTCAGTCCAGTTTGCCACCTCCCTAGAGCTTGTCCTATGTTTGTTACTTAGCTGGAGTAATTTGTGATCCTCAACCACTAAGGATCATAAGAGTATAGCAGGCCAAAAAGGGTTTAATGCATCGCAGAATGTTATGACCCCAATGGCGAGGGTCTCAGAGGAACGTGGAAGTCTGCAGAATACAAAAATCCAGCTCATAGGGCAGTGGTAACTGGGTTGACCATATATCTACTCCTAACGCCAACACTAGAAGTAGCCGGGGATCATTCCTACGTTGATTCTAGATGACACGCGCCAGCCGGAGAATCTAGCTACCCCTAGTAGAGGAAAACAAAGACCTTTCTTGCCTCCAGAGAAGGGGACCCCAAAGCTGGATAGAAGCCCCCCACAAATAATGACGGTGAGGTAAGAGGAAATGACAAACACAGAAATGAACCAGGTTTAGCACAGAGAGGCCCGCTTACTGATAGCAGAATAAAGAAAGGTAACTTATATGGTCAACAAAAACCCTATCAAAATCCACACTGGAAATTCAAGAACCCCCGAACCGTCTAACGGTCCGGGGGGAGAACACCAGCCCCCTAGAGCTTCCAGCAAAGGTCAGGATATAGATTTGGAACAAGCTGGACAAAAATACAAAACCAAAACAAATAGCAAAAAGCAAAAGGCAGACTTAGCTGATATAACTGGAACCAGGATCAGTAGACAAGAGCACAGCAGACTAGCTCTGAAAACTACGTTGCCAGGCATTGAACTGAAGGTCCAGGGAGCTTAAATAGCAACACCCCTAACTAACGACCCAGGTGCGGATAAAAGGAATGACAGAAAAACCAGAGTCAAAAAACTAGTAACCACTAGAGGGAGCAAAAAGCAAATTCACAACAGTACCCCCCCCTTAGTGAGGGGTCACCGAACCCTCACCACGACCACCAGGGCGATCAGGATGAGCGGCATGAAAGGCACGAACTAAATCGGCCGCATGAACATCAGAGGCGACCACCCAGGAATTATCCTCCTGACCATAGCCCTTCCACTTGACCAGGTACTGAAGCCTCCGCCTGGAGAGGCGAGAATCCAAGATCTTCTCCACCACGTACTCCAACTCGCCCTCAACCAACACCGGAGCAGGAGGCTCAGCAGAAGGAACTACAGGCACAATGTACCGCCGCAACAAGGACCTATGAAATACATTGTGAATAGCAAACGACACAGGAAGATCCAGACGAAAAGATACAGGATTAAGGATTTCCAATATCTTGTAAGGCCCAATAAAACGAGGTTTAAATTTGGGAGAGGAGACCTTCATAGGAACAAAGCGGGAAGAAAGCCATACCAAATCCCCAACGCGTAGTCGGGGACCCACACCGCGGCGGCGGTTGGCAAAGCGCTGAGCCTTCTCCTGTGACAACTTCAAGTTGTCCACCACATGATTCCAGATCTGCTGCAACCTATCCACCACAGAATCCACCCCAGGACAGTCAGAAGGCTCCACATGACCCGAAGAAAAGCGAGGATGGAAACCAGAGTTGCAGAAAAAAGGCGAAACCAAGGTGGCGGAACTAGCCCGATTATTAAGGGCAAACTCAGCCAACGGCAAGAATGTCACCCAATCGTCCTGATCAGCAGAGACAAAACACCTCAAATAAGCCTCCAAAGTCTGATTGGTTCGCTCCGTCTGTCCATTAGTCTGAGGATGGAAAGCAGACGAAAACGACAAATCAATGCCCATCCTACTACAAAAGGATCGCCAGAACCTGGAAACGAACTGGGATCCTCTGTCTGACACAATATTCTCAGGGATGCCGTGCAAACGAACCACGTTCTGGAAAAACACAGGAACCAGATCGGAAGAGGAAGGCAGCTTAGGCAACGGAACCAAATGGACCATCTTGGAGAAGCGATCACATATCACCCAGATAACGGACATGCCCTGAGATAGCGGAAGATCAGAAATGAAATCCATGGAGATATGTGTCCAAGGTCTCTTCGGGACAGGCAAGGGCAAGAGCAAACCGCTGGCACGAGAACAGCAAGGCTTAGCTCGAGCACAAGTCCCACAGGACTGCACAAATGACCGCACATCCCTTGACAAGGAAGGCCACCAAAAGGACCTGGCCACCAGATCTCTGGTGCCAAAAATTCCCGGGTGACCTGCCAACACCGAGGAATGAACCTCGGAAATGACTCTGCTGGTCCACTTATCCGGGACAAACAGTCTGTCAGGTGGACAAGACTCAGGCCTATCAGCCTGAAATCTCTGCAACACACGTCGCAGATCCGGAGAAATAGCTGACAAGATAACTCCATCTTTAAGAATACCAACAGGATCAGCGACTCCAGGAGCATCAGGCACAAAGCTCCTAGAAAGAGCATCGGCCTTCACATTCTTTGAACCTGGTAAATACGAGACAACAAAATCAAAGCGGGAGAAAAACAAAGACCAGCGGGCCTGTCTCGGATTCAGGCGCTTAGCAGACTCGAGATACATCAGATTTTTGTGATCAGTCAAGACCACCACACGATGCTTAGCACCCTCGAGCCAATGACGCCACTCCTCAAATGCCCATTTCATGGCCAACAACTCCCGATTGCCCACATCATAATTTCGCTCGGCAGGCGAAAACTTCCTAGAGAAAAAGGCACAAGGTTTCATAACAGAGCAACCAGGGCCTCTCTGCGACAAAACGGCCCCTGCCCCAATCTCCGAAGCATCCACCTCAACCTGAAAGGGAAGTGAGACGTCAGGCTGGCACAAAACAGGCGCCGAAGTAAACCGGCGTTTCAACTCCTGGAAAGCCTCCACGGCAGCAGGAGCCCAGTTAGCTACATCGGAGCCCTTCTTGGTCATATCCGTCAAAGGTTTCACAAAGCTAGAAAAATTAGCGATAAAACGACGGTAGAAGTTAGCGAAGCCCAAGAACTTCTGAAGACTCTTAACTGACGAGGGCTGAGTCCAATCAAGAATAGCTCGGACCTTGACTGGGTCCATCTCCACAGCAGAAGGGGAAAAAATGAACCCCAAAAAGGGAACCTTCTGTACACCAAAGAGACACTTTGAGCCCTTGACAAACAAAGAATTTTCACGCAAAATTTTAAAGACCAACCTGACCTGCTCCACATGCGAATCCCAATTATCAGAAAAAACCAAAATATCATCCAGATAAACAATCAAAAATTTATCCAGATACTTCCGGAAAATGTCATGCATAAAGGACTGAAAAACTGAAGGCGCATTGGAGAGCCCAAAAGGCATCACCAAGTACTCAAAATGACCTTCGGGCGTATTGAATGCGGTTTTCCATTCATCACCTTGCTTAATGCGCACAAGGTTGTACGCACCACGAAGGTCTATCTTGGTGAACCACTTGGCACCCTTAATCCGGGCAAACAAGTCAGACAACAGCGGTAAAGGATACTGAAATTTGACAGTGATCTTATTTAAAAGCCGATAATCAATACAAGGTCTCAAAGATCCGTCCTTTTTTGCCACAAAAAAGAATCCCGCACCAAGAGGGGAAGAAGACGGACGAATATGTCCTTTTTCCAGAGACTCCTTGATATATGAACGCATAGCGGTATGTTCAGGTACCGACAGATTAAACAGTCTTCCCTTAGGAAATTTACTGCCTGGGATCAAATCTATAGCACAGTCACAGTCCCTATGAGGAGGCAGTGCACTGGACTCAGACTCACTGAAGACATCCTGATAATCAGACAAATACTCCGGAACTTCCGAAGGCGTAGAAGAAGCAATAGACACAGGCAGGGAATCCTCATGAATACCACGACAGCCCCAACTTGAGACTGACATAGCCTTCCAGTCCAGGACTGGATTATGGGTCTGTAACCATGGCAGCCCCAAAACGACCAAATCATGCATTTTATGTAAAACCAGGAAACGTATCACCTCGCGGTGTTCAGGAGTCATGCACATGGTAACCTGAGTCCAATACTGCGGTTTATTTGCTGCCAATGGTGTAGCATCAATACCCCTAAGAGGAATAGGATTTTCTAATGGTTCAAGAGTAAATCCACAGCGCTTAGCAAATGAGAGATCCATGAGACTCAGGGCAGCACCTGAATCTACAAACGCCATGACAGGATAAGATGACAGTGAGCAAATCAAAGTTACAGACAGAATAAATTTAGGTTGCAAATTACCAACGGTGACAGGACTAACAACCTTAGCTATACGTTTAGAGCATGCTGAGATAACATGTGTAGAATCACCACAGTAGTAGCACAAGCCATTCCGGCGTCTATGAATTTTCCGCTCATTTCTAGTCAGGATTCTATCACATTGCATTAAATCAGGTGTCTGTTCAGACAACACCATGAGGGAATTTGCGGTTTTGCGCTCCCGCAACCGCCGGTCAATTTGAATAGCCAGTGCCATAGTATCATTCAGACCTGTGGGAATGGGAAAACCCACCATAACATTCTTAATGGCTTCAGAAAGACCATTTCTAAAATTAGCGGCCAGTGCACACTCGTTCCAATGTGTCAGCACGGACCATTTCCGAAATTTTTGGCAATACACTTCAGCCTCGTCCTGCCCCTGAGACATAGACAGCAAGGCCTTTTCTGCCTGAATCTCAAGATTGGGTTCCTCATAAAGTAAACCGAGCGCCAGAAAAAACGCATCAAGATCAGCCAATGCCGGATCTCCTGGCGCCAGCGAAAAAGCCCAATCCTGAGGGTCGCCCCGTAAGAACGAAATAACAATTTTTACTTGCTGAGCAGAATCTCCTGATGAACAGGGTCTCAGGGACAAAAACAATTTACAATTATTCACGAAATTCCTAAACTTAAACCTGTCTCCGGAAAACAGTTCAGGAATCGGTATTTTAGGTTCTGACCTAGGATTTCTGATAACATAGTCTTGTATGCCCTGCACACGAGTAGCCAGCTGGTCCACACTTGTAATCAAGGTCTGGACATTCATGTCTGCAGCAAGCATAGCCACTCTGAGGTAAAGGGGAAGGAGAAAAAAAAAAAAACTCAGAATCTTCTTTCTTATAATCCCTCTTCTGCAATGCATTAAACATTTAATACTGGCCTGGCAAACTGTTATGACCCCAATGGCGAGGGTCTCAGAGGAACGTGGAAGTCTGCAGAATACAAAAATCCAGCTCATAGGGCAGTGGTAACTGGGTTGACCATATATCTACTCCTAACGCCAACACTAGAAGTAGCCGGGGATCATTCCTACGTTGATTCTAGATGACACGCGCCAGCCGGAGAATCTAGCTACCCCTAGTAGAGGAAAACAAAGACCTTTCTTGCCTCCAGAGAAGGGGACCCCAAAGCTGGATAGAAGCCCCCCACAAATAATGACGGTGAGGTAAGAGGAAATGACAAACACAGAAATGAACCAGGTTTAGCACAGAGAGGCCCGCTTACTGATAGCAGAATAAAGAAAGGTAACTTATATGGTCAACAAAAACCCTATCAAAATCCACACTGGAAATTCAAGAACCCCCGAACCGTCTAACGGTCCGGGGGGAGAACACCAGCCCCCTAGAGCTTCCAGCAAAGGTCAGGATATAGATTTGGAACAAGCTGGACAAAAATACAAAACCAAAACAAATAGCAAAAAGCAAAAGGCAGACTTAGCTGATATAACTGGAACCAGGATCAGTAGACAAGAGCACAGCAGACTAGCTCTGAAAACTACGTTGCCAGGCATTGAACTGAAGGTCCAGGGAGCTTAAATAGCAACACCCCTAACTAACGACCCAGGTGCGGATAAAAGGAATGACAGAAAAACCAGAGTCAAAAAACTAGTAACCACTAGAGGGAGCAAAAAGCAAATTCACAACAGCAGAAGTGGGATAAAAAGAAGACCTGAGTACATTTTTTTTTTTTTTCCTCCCGCTTTTCCTTTGCTGCAGTCTGTTTAGCTTCTTTCATCCCCTTGAACTCTGGGTGGTTTTGAGCTCAGCTGCAGACATGAATGTTCAGACTCTGACTTCTAGTGTGGATCATCTTACTGCACGGGTGCAAAGTATTCAGGATTTTGTTATTCATAGCCCTATGTCAGAACCAAAGATACCCATTCCTGAGTTGTTTTCTGGAGATAGATCTAGGTTTCTAAATTTTAAGAATAATTGTAAGTTATTTCTATCTCTGAGACCTCGTTCCTCTGGTGATTCCGCTCAGCAAGTTAAAATTGTTATCTCCTTGTTGCGTGGCGACCCTCAAGATTGGGCTTTCTCTCTGGCGCCAGGAGATCCTGCATTGCTTAATGTAGATGCATTTTTTCTGGCTCTTGGACTGCTTTATGAGGAGCCTAAGTATAGGAAAAATCAGCCGCACTCAATTGGTTGAAAGTTCAGCAAACTGTGTAGTTTCTTTATTAACATATACAATAAACATCACCAGGTGCTTTTTTAGGAGGTAAATGGGTGGCGGACTATTCAATTCGGGTAACGTTTCGACCCCAGCGGGTCTTTATCAAAACCTCACTTGTGCCAAAGAGGTAGAGGAGAGGAGAAAGAGCCGAGTTCCCATAGGGCAGCTCTGGTGCAGTTGTGTGGAAGCGCGTCCGCCTGGTGGGTGATGAGGAGCCTAATCTTGAGAATCAGGCAGAAAAAGCGTTGCTGGCTATCTCTCAAGGTCAGGATGAAGCAGAGGTGTATTGTCAAAAATTTCGGAAATGGTCGGTGCTTACTCAATGGGATGAGTGTGCCCTGGCTGCAAATTTCAGAGAAGGTCTTTCTGAGGCTGTTAAGAATGTTATGGTGCGGTTTCCCACCCCTACAAGTCTGAGTGATTCTATGGCTTTAGCCATTCAGGTTGATCGGCGTTTGCGGGAGTGCAAATCTGCTCATCCTTTGGCGGTATTTTCTGGACAGAGAACTGAGTCTATGCAATGTGACCGAACTCTGACCAGAATTGAGCGACAAAGTCATAGACGTCAAAATGGGTTGTGCTTTTACTGTGGTGATTCTACTCATGTTATCTCAGCATGCTCTAAACGCTTAAAGAAAATCGCTAAACCTGTCACCATTGGTACTATACAGCCTAAATTTATTTTGTCTGTTACTTTGATTTGTTCTTTGTCGTCCTACCCGGTTATGGCTTTTGTGGATTCGGGTGCTGCCCTGAATCTGATGGATTTGTCGTTTGCCAGGCGCTGTGGTTTTGTCCTGGAGCCTTTGGAATTTCCTATTCCTCTGAGGGGAATTGATGCTACGCCATTGGCTGAGAATAAGCCTCAGTATTGGACGCAAATGACCATGTGCATGACTCCCGTACATCAGGAGGTGATTCGCTTTCTCGTTCTGCATAATTTGCATGATGTTGTCGTTTTGGGTCTGCCATGGCTGCAAGCTCATAATCCAGTTTAAGATTGGAAAGCTATGTCTGTGTCAAGTTGGGGTTGTCAGGGAATTCATGGCGATACTCCGTTGGTGTCTATTGCTTCTTCCACTCCTTCTGAGGTCCCTGAGTTTTTGTCTGACTACCAGGATGTATTTGATGAGCCCAGGTCCAGTGTCCTGCCCCCTCATAGGGATTGTGACTGTGCTATAAATTTAATTCCTGGTAGTAAATTCCCTAAGGGACGACTTTTTAATTTGTCTATACCAGAGCATGCCGCGATGCGGAGTTATATAAAGGAGTCTTTGGAGAAGGGACATATTCGCCCATCCTCTTCCCCTCTTGGTGCAGGATTTTTTTTTGTGGCCAAGAAGGACGGTTCTTTGAGACCTTGTATAGATTATCGTCTTCTGAATAAAATTACAGTCAAATTTCAGTATCCTTTGCCACTATTGTCTGATTTGTTTGCTCGGATTAAGGGTGCCAGTTGGTTCACCAAGATAGATCTCCGTGGTGCGTATAACCTTGTGCGCATTAAGCAGGGAGATGAATGGAAAACAGCATTTAATACGCCCGAAGGCCATTTTGAGTACTTGGTGATGCCTTTTGGACTCTCTAATGCTCCTTCTGTGTTTCAGTCTTTCATGCATGACATCTTCCGAGAATATCTGGATAAATTTATGATTGTTTATCTGGATGACATTTTGGTCTTTTCTGATGATTGGGAGTCCCATGTGAAGCAGGTCAGGATGGTGTTTCAGGTCCTGCGTGCTAATGCTTTGTGAAGGGCTCAAAATGCCTCTTCGGAGTACAGAAGGTCTCCTTTTTGGGTTTTATTTTTTCTCCTTCTACTGTGGAGATGGACCCAGTCAAGGTCCAGGCTATTCATGACTGGACTCAGCCCACGTCTGTTCAGAGTCTTCAGAAGTTCTTGGGTTTTGCTAATTTTTACCGTCGTTTCATCGCTAATTTTTCTAGCGTGGTTAAACCTTTGACGGATTTGACCAAGAAGGGTTCTGATGTGACTAATTGGTCTCCTGCGGCCGTGGAGGCCTTTCGGGAGCTGAAGCACCGGTTTTCTTCAGCTCCAGTCTTATGTCAGCCAGATGTCTCTCTCCCCTTCCAGGTCGAGGTTGATGCTTCTGAGATTGGAGCAGGGGCTGTTTTGTCGCAGAGAAGCTCTGATGGCTCTGTGATGAAGCCATGTGCTTTCTTTTCAAGAAAATTTTCGCCTGCCGAACGGAATTATGATGTTGGTAATCGGGAGTTGTTGGCTATGAAGTGGGCATTTGAGGAGTGGCGACATTGGCTCGAAGGAGCTAAACATCGTGTGGTGGTCTTGACTGATCACAAAAATCTGATTTACCTTGAATCTGCCAAGCGCCTGAATCCTAGACAGGCTCGTTGGTCGTTGTTTTTCTCCCGTTTCAACTTCGTGGTCTCATACCTGCCTGGTTCGAAGAACGTGAAAGCTGATGCACTTTCTAGGAGTTTTGTGCCTGACTCTCCGGGAGTTTCTGAGCCGGCTGGTATTCTCAGAGAGGGAGTGATTTTGTCTGCCATTTCCCCAGATTTGCGACGAGTGCTGCAGAAATTTCAGGCGGATAGACCTGACCGTTGTCCACCAGAGAGACTGTTTGTCCCGGATAGATGGACCAGCAGAGTTATTTCCGAGGTTCATTCTTCGGTGTTGGCGGGTCATCCTGGGATTTTTGGTACCAGAGATTTGGTGGCTAGGTCCTTCTGGTGGCCTTCCTTGTCGCGGGATGTGCGTTCCTTTGTGCAGTCTTGTGGGATTTGTGCTCGGGCTAAGCCTTGCTGTTCTCGTGCCAGCGGTTTGCTTTTGCCTTTGCCTGTTCCGAAAAGGCCTTGGACGCACATTTCCATGGATTTTATTTCGGATCTTCCAGTATCTCAGAAAATGTCTGTCATCTGGGTGGTGTGTGATCGTTTTTCCAAGATGGTCCATTTGGTGCCCTTGCCTAAGGGTACTGTCACACAGTGCCATTTTGATCGCTACGACGGCACGATCCGTGACGTCGCAGCGATCGTATGATTATCGCTCCAGCGTCGTAGACTGCGGTCACACGTTGCAATCACGGCGCTGGAGCGATGCCGAAGTCCCCGGGTAACCAGGGTAAACATCGGGTTACTAAGCGCAGGGCCGCGCTTAGTAACCCGATGTTTACCCTGGTTACCAGCGTAAACGTAAAAAAACAAACAGTACATACTCACATTCCGGTGTCTGTCCCCCGGCGTCTCCGCTTCTCTGCACTGTGTAAGCACAGCGGCCGGAAAGCAGAGCGGTGACGTCAGACGTCACCGCTGTGCTCGCTTTCTGGCTGGCCGGCGCTCACAGTGCAGAGAAGCTGAGACGCCGGAGGACAGACACCGGAATGTGAGTATGTACTGTTTGGTTTTTTTTACGTTTACGTTGGTAACCACGGTAAACATCGGGTTACTAAGCGCGGCCCTGCGCTTAGTTACCCGATGTTTACCCTGGTTACAAGCGAACACATCGCTGGATCGCTGTCACACACAACGATCCAGCGATGTCAGCGGGTGATCAAGCGACGAAAGAAAGTTCCATACGATCTGCTACGACGTACGATTCTCAGCAGGGTCCCTGATCGCTGCTGCGTGTCAGACACTGCGATATCGTAACGATATCGCTAGAACGTCACGAATCGTACCGTCGTAGCGATCAAAATGGCACTGTGTGACAGTACCCTTAGTTGCCTTCTTCCTCCGATTTGGTTCCTCTATTTTTTCAGAATGTGGTTCGCTTGCACGGCATTCCTGAAAATATTGTGTCTGATAGAGGATCCCAGTTTGTGTCCAGGTTTTGGCGGACTTTTTGTGCTAAGATGGGCATTGATTTGTCTTTTTCGTCGGCCTTCCATCCTCAGACTAATGGCCAAACCGAGCGAACTAATCAGACCTTGGAAACTTATTTAAGATGTTTTGTTTCTGCTGATCAGGATGATTGGGTGACTTTTTTGCCATTGGCCGAGTTTGCCCTTAATAATCGGGCTAGTTCTGCTACTTTGGTTTCGCCTTTTTTCTGCAATTCTGGTTTTCATCCTCGTTTCTCCTCGGGTCAGGTCGAGCCTTCTGACTGTCCTGGGGTGGATTCTGTGGTGGATAGGTTGCAGCAGATTTGGAACCATGTGGTGGACAATTTGAAGTTGTCACAGGAGAAGGCTCAGCGCTTTGCCAACCGCCGTCGCGGTGTGGGTCCCCGACTTCGTGTTGGGGATTTGGTATGGCTGTCTTCTCGGTATGTTCCTATGAAGGTCTCCTCCCTTAAATTCAAGCCTCGCTTCATCGGTCCTTATAAGATTTTGGAAATCCTTAACCCGTTGTCATTTCGTTTGGACCTCCCAGCGTCGTTTGCCATTCATAACGTGTTCCATAGGTCTTTGTTGCGGAGGTATGTGGTGCCTGTGGTTCCTTCTGTTGAGCCCCCTGCCCCGGTGCTGGTTGAGGGCGAATTGGAGTACGTGGTGGAGAAGATCTTGGATTCTCGTGTTTCTAGACGGAGGCTTCAGTATTTGGTTAAGTGGAAGGGCTATGGTCAGGAGGCTAATTCCTGGGTTGTCGCCTCTGATGTTCATGCGGCCGATTTGGTTCGTGCCTTCCATGTGGCTCATCCTGATCGCCCTGGGGGTTTTGATGAGGGTTCGGTGACCCCTCCTCAAGGGGGGGGTACTGTTGTGAACTCTGTTTTTGGGCTCCCTCTTGTGTTCACAAGTGGTACTGTGTGAGTGCTGTCTTTGGGCTCCCTCTGGTGGCTCTTTGTGTCATTCTGCAGGTCTGAGGCTGGTTTAGCTGCCTCGTTATCTGTTAGCTGGTTTCTTATTTAGCTCACCTGGACTTTCAGTGGTTGCCTGCTGTCGATGTATTCAGTGCTATTTTGATCTCTCCTGAATCCCTTCGTTATCAGTCTCGCCAAGAGAAGCTAAGTTTCTGTTTGGTTATTTTTTGCTCATCAGTGTTCAATATGTTTCTTGGTTATTTATTTGTCCTTGTCCAGCTTGCTAATATGTGATTTCCTTGCTTGCTGGTAGCTCTAGGGGGCTGAGTTTCTCCCCTCACACCGTTAGTTGGTGTGGTGGTTCTTGTATTCTCAGCGTGGATATTTTGTATAGGGTTTTTTACTGACCGCACAGTTCCCTGCCTGTCTTCTGCTATCTAGTATTAGTGGGCCTCATTTGCTGAATCTGTTTTCATTTCTACGTTTTGTATTTTCCCCTTACCTCACCGTTATTATTTGTTGGGGGCTTCCTATATCTTTGGGGTCATTTCTCTGAGGCAAGTGAGGTCTTACTTTCTCTATAGGGGTAGCAAGTTTCTCAGGCTGCGTCGAGACGTCCAGGAATTTAGGCACGTTCACCGGCTACCTTTAGTGTGTTTGTTAGGATCAGGTTTTGCGGTCAGTCCAGTTACCACCTCCCTAGAGCTCGTTCTATGTTCAGTAACTTAGCTAGTCCATTCTGTGATCCTCAGCCACTAAGGATCATAACAGGTCTCGGTTGCCGAGGGTAGCCGAGACCCCAAAGAACATGATCGGGGTTGGTTTTTACCGACCCCTGTTTTGCGATCGCCGGTAATTAACTGTTCACCGGCGACCGCAAAAAAAAAAAAAAAAAAAAAGCGATCTGTAATTCTCTGTCCTCTGATGTGATCGCACATCAGAGGACAGAGAAATAGGGGGATTCGGGGACCCTATCATACTCACACGGTGTCCCCGGGTCCTCCTGCGTCTCCTCTTGCCGGCCTGCCATCTGCTGCCATCTGTCGGCCGGCAGGAGAGACGAGTTGGGGCTAAAATTAGGGTTAGGGCTAGGGTTAGGGTTAGGGCTAGGGTTAGGGTTAGGGTTGGGGCTAAATTTAGGGTTAGGGTTAGGCTACTTTCACACTAGCGTTTTTTGGCTTCCGTCGCAATGCGTCGTTGGAGAAAAAACGCATCCTGCAAAAGTGCTTGCAAGATGCGTTTTTTTCTCCATTGACTTGCATTAGCGACACATTGCGACGGATTGCCACACGTCGCATCCGTCGTGCGACGGATGCGTCGTGCTTTGGCGGACCGTCGGCACAAAAAAACGCTACATGTAACTTTTTTTGTGCGACGTGTCCGCCATTTCCGACCGCGCATGCGCGGCCGGAACTCTCTCCCCGCACCTCACAATGGGGCAGCGGATGCGTTGAAAAAACAGCATCCTCTGCACCCGTTGTGCGGCGCTTACAACGCTAGCGTCGGTACGTCGGCCCGACACACTGCGATGGGCCGAGTACGACGCTAGTGTGAAAGTAGCCCTAGGCTTCTTTCACACTTGCGTCGGTACGGGGCGGTCGCAATGCGTCAGCCCGACGTACCGACGCACGTTGTGAAAATTGTGCACAACGTGGGCAGTGGATGCAGTTTTTCAACCCATCCGCTGCCCAGTCTATGTCTTGGGGAGGAGGGGCAGAGTTACGGCCACGCATGCGCGGAAATGGCGGACGCGACGTACAAAAAAAAGGTTACATTGAACTTTTTTTGTGACGACGGTCCGCCAAAACACAACGGATCCAGTGCACGATGGACGCGACGTGTGGCCATCCGTCGGTAATACAAGTCTATGGGCAAAAAAGGCATCCTGTGGGCACATTTGCAGGATCTGTTTTTTGTCCAAAACGACAGATTGTGACGGATGCCACACGACACAAGTGTGAAAGTAGCCTTAGGGTTAGGGTTGGGGCTAAAGTTAGGGCTAGGGTTAGGGTTAAATTTAGGGTTAGGATTGGGGCTAAAGTTAGGGTTAGGGCTAGGGTTGGGGCTAAAATTAGGGTTAGGGTTGGGCTAAAGTTAGGGATAGAGTTGGGATTAGGGTTAGGGTTTGGATTAGGGTTGGTATTAGGGTTACGGTTGGGATTAGGGTTACGTTTGGGATTAGGGTTGGGATTAGGGTTAGGATTAGGGTTAAGGTTAGGGTTGGGATTAAGGTTAGGGGTGTATTGGGATTAAGGTTAGGTTTGAGGTTAGGGTTGAGATTAGGGTTAGGGGTGTGTTGGATTTAGGGTTTTGATTAGGGTTATGTGTTGTGAAATTGGATTTTGGGCTCCCCCGGTGGCCACTGGTGGAATTGAACTGGTGTGCATCATCCTCTCTGTTCACCTGTTTCCATCAGGATGTGGGAGTCGCTATTTAGCCTTGCTCCTCTGTCACTTCCATGCCGGTCAACATTGTAATCAGAAGCCTTTCTGTGCATGTTCCTGCTGCTAGACAACTCCCAGCTAAGTTGGACTTTAGTCCTTGTTTGTTTTTGCATTTTGTTTCAGTTCACAGCTGTAGTTTCGTTTCTGTGTCTGGAAAGCTCTTGTGATCTGAAATTGCCACTCTGATGTTATGAGTTAATACTAGAGTCTTAAAGTAATTTCAGGATGGTGTTTTGATAGGGTTTTCAGCTGACCATGAAAGTGCCCTTTCTGTCTTCCTGCTATCTAGTAAGCGGACCTCAATTTTGCTAAACCTATTTTCATACTACGTTTGTCATTTCATCTAAAATCACCGCCAATATTTGTGGGGGCCTCTGTCTGCCTTTCGGGGAAATTTCTCTAGAGGTGAGCCAGGACTGTATTTTCCTCTGCCAGGATTAGTTAGTCCTCCGGCCGGCGCTGGGCGTCTAGGGATAAAACGCAGGCTACGCTACCCGGCTACTGTTAGTTGTGCGACAGGTTTAGTTCATGGTCAGATTAGTTTCCATCCTTCCAAGAGCTAGTTCTTATGTTTGCTGGGCTATGTTCTCTTGCCATTGAGAACCATAACAGTTATGGTTAGAGTTGAGATTAGGGCTGTTTTGGGGTTAGGGTTGTGATTATCGTTAGGGTTGTGATTAGGATTATGGATCGGGTTGAGATTAGGGTTAGGGGTGTGTTGGAGTTAGGGTTGGAGTTAGAATTGGGGGGTTTCCACTGTTTAGGTACATCAGGGGGTCTCCAAACACGACAGACAATTTTGCGCTAAAAAAGTCAAATGGTGCTCCCTCCCTTCTGAGCTCTGCCGTGCGCCCAAACAGTGGTTTACCCCCACATATGGGGCATCAGCGTACTCGGGATAAATTGGACAACAACTTTTGGGGTCCAATTTCTCCTGTTACCCTTGTGAAAATAAAAACTTGGGGGCTAAAAATCTTTTTTGTGGGAAAAAAAATATTTTTTTATTTTCACTACTCTGCATTATAAACTTCTGTGAAGCAGTCAAAGTTCTCACAACATATCTAGATAAGTTCCTTGGGGGGTCTATTTTCCAAAATGGGGTCACTTGTGGGGGGTTTCTACTGTTTAGGTACATCAGTGGCTCTGCAAACGCAACATAACGCCCGCAGACCATTCTATCAAAGCCTGCATTCCAAAATGGCGCTCCTTCCCTTCCGAGCTCTGCCGTGCGCCCAAACAGTGGTTTACCCCCACATATTGGGTAGCAGCATACTCAGGACAAATTGGACAACAACTTTTGGGGTCCAATTTCTCTTGTTACCCTTGTGAAAATAAAAATTTGGGGGCTAAAAAAATCTTTTTTGTGGGAAAAAAATATATTTTTTATTTTCACTACTCTGCATTATAAACTTCTGTGATGCACTTGGGCATTCAAAGTTCTCACTACACGTCTAGATAAGTTCCATGGGGGGTCTAGTTTCCAAAATGGGGTCACTTTTGGGGGGTTTCTACTGTTTAGGCACATCAGGGGCTCTCCAAACGTGACATGGCGTCCGATCTCAATTCCAGCCAATTCTACATTGAAAAAGTAAAACGACACTCCTTCTCTTCCAAGCTCTGCGGTGCGCCCAAACAGTGGTTTACCCCCACATATGGGGTATCGACGTACTCAGGAGAAATTGCACAACTTTTGTGGTCTAACGTCTCCTGTTACCCTTGTGAAAATAAAAATTTTGGGGCAAAAAGATCATTTTTGTAGAAAAAATGCGATTTTTTTTATTTTCACGGCTCTACGTTATAAACTTCTGTGAAGCACTTGGGGCTTAAAAGTGCTCACCACACATCTAGATAAGTTCCTTAAGGGGTCTAGTTTCCAAAATGGTGTCACTTGTGGGGGGTTTCCACTGTTTAGGCACATTAGGGGCTCTCCAAACGCGACATGGCGTCCGATCTCAATTCCAGCCAATTCTGCATTGAAACAGTCAAACGGCGCTCCTTCACTTCCAAGCTCTGCGGTGCGCCCAAACAGTGGTTTACCTCCACATATGGGGTATCGGCGTACTCAGGAGAAATTGCACAACAAAATTTGTGGTTAAATTTCTGTTTTTACACTTGTGAAAATTTAAAAAAATGGTTCTGAAGTAAAATGTTTGCAAAAAAAAGTTAAATGTTCATTTTTTTCTTCCACATTGTTTCAGTTCCTGTGAAGTACGTAAAGGGTTAATAAACTTCTTGAATGTGGTTTTGAGCAGCTTGAGGGGTGCAGTTTTTAGAATGGTGTCACACTTGGTTATTTTCTATCATATAGACCCCTCAAAATGACTTCAAAGGTGATGTGGTCCCTAAAAAAAACATGGTGTTGTAAAAATGAGAAATTGCTGGTCAACCTTTAACCCTTATAACTCCCTAACAAAAAAAAATTTTGTTTCCAAAATTGTGCTGATGTAAAGTGGACATGTGGGAAATGTTATTTATTAACTATTTTTCGTGACATATCTCTCTGATGTAAGGGCATAAAAATACAAAGTTTGAAAATTGCAAAATTTTAAAAATTTTCGCCATATTTCCGTTTTTTTCATAAATAATCGCAAGTAATATCGAAGAAATGTTACCACAAACTTGAAGTACAATATGTCACGAAAAAACAGTCTCAGAATCAGCGGGATCCGATAAAGCGTTCCAGAGTTATAACCTCATAAATTGACAGTGGTCAGAATTGTAAAAATTGGCTCGGTCATTAAGTACCAAATTGGCTCTGTCACTAAGGGGTTAAGCAACTCAGGCTGTTAATAAATATGCAGGGAGGTGTTAACAGCCACATTCACTATATAGTACCACCACTAGTGTTGAGCATTCCGATACTGCAAGTATCGGGTATCGGCCGATACTTGCTGTATCGGAATTCCGATACCGAGATCCGATATTTTTGTGGTATCGGGTATCGGTATCGAAACAACATTAATGTAAAAATGTGTAAAAGAAAGAATTAAAATAAAAAATATTGCTATACTCACCTCTCCGACGCAGCCTGCACCTTACCGAGGGAAGCGGCAGCGTTCTTTGTTTAAAATTCGCGCTTTTCTTTCCTTTACTGAAGTCCCGGCTTGTGATTGGTCACGTGCCGACCATGTGGCCGGGACGCAACCAATCACAGCAAGCCGTGACATAATTTCAGGTCCTTCAGGATTTTAAAATTACGTTCCGGCGTTGTGATTGGTTGCGTCGCAGTCACATGGGCAACGCAACCAATCACAGCAAGCCGTGACGTAATTTCAGGTCCTTAAGGATTTTAAAATTACGTCCCGGCTTTGTGATTGGTTGCGTCGCAGTCACATGGGAGACGCAACCAATCACAAGCCGTGACGTCACGGGAGGCTGGACACGCGCGCATTTTAAAATGGGCGCGTGTCCAGCCTCCCGTGACGTCCCGGCTTGTGATTGGTTGCGTCGCGGTCAACCAATCACAAGCCGGGAGGCTGGACACGCGCGCATTTTAAAATTTTAAAATTTTAAAATGCGCGTGTCCAGCCTCCCGGCTTGTGATTGGTTGATCGCGACGCAACCAATCACAAGCCGGGACGTCACGGGAGGCTGGACACGCGCCCATTTTAAAATGCGCGCGTGTCCAGCCTCCCGTGACGTCACGGCTTGTGATTGGTTGCGTCTCCCATGTGACTGCGACGCAACCAATCACAAAGCCGGGACGTAATTTTAAAATCCTTAAGGACCTGAAATTACGTCACGGCTTGCTGTGATTGGTTGCGTTGCCCATGTGACTGCGACGCAACCAATCACAACGCCGGAACGTAATTTTAAAATCCTGAAGGACCTGAAATTACGTCACGGCTTGCTGTGATTGGTTGCGTCCCGGCCACATGGTCGGCACGCGACCAATCACAAGCCGGGACTTCAGTAAAGGAAAGAAAAGCGCGAATTTTAAACAAAGAACGCTGCCGCTTCCCTCGGTAAGGTGCAGGCTGCGTCGGAGAGGTGAGTATAGCAATATTTTTTATTTTAATTCTTTCTTTTACACATTAATATGGTTCCCAGGGCCTGAAGGAGAGTTTCCTCTCCTTCAGACCCTGGGAACCATCAGGGATACCGTCCGATACATGAGTCCCATTGACTTGTATTGGTATCGGGTATCGGTATCGGATTGGATCCGATACTTTGCCGGTATCGGCCGATACTTTCCGATACCGATACTTTCAAGTATCGGACGGTATCGCTCAACACTAACCACCACTGTATATTCCACTCTCCTCACTGCGATGATGATTGGAAGTGAGTGGCTACAGGGAAAATATTTTTTTTTCCCTGTAGTTGCTGCTCTAGTAAGGCAGCTAGAAATTATTTAAACGCTATGTACCTGCAGATTATTCCTATATCAGAAGAAAAATATCATTTCTGGAAGGTGAACCGTTACTTTTAATGTTGGATATATGAATTTATTCTGTCAAATATCTGAACTTGAAGTGCAATCCCTTTGCCATCTAGAAATGTTACTAGCTTTCTTCATGTGTCCATCATGCCCAGAGACTGTGACACAATAGAGTACTATAATATCAGTGTGGGAATTGTAGGGTTTTGTACTCACTGTGCTGCGGTTTGAGGTAGGCACAGGAAGCAGTTTCATGAAAATGTCCAGGCGGATTTATTAAGACTGCATAAACCGCTCAGGGAACCAAACAAAAGAACAGCCTTTTCCGGCACAAAGTGAAAACACAAAGTAAAAAGTCCATACAATGTTGCGGTTTCACCCCCTCAGAATAGCATCCGGTTCTTTAGGCCTTAGCACAGACCAACACACAGAAGATCCACACATCTCCAGACCTAAACACTGAGTGAGATACTCCATTTTATCTGACAAACTATGCCCCTGGGGTGAGGATATGTGTGCAGTCATTCCCACCCATCTCTTTTGACTGCTCGTAAAACCCGGCCCTGGAATGACCCAATTACTCTCTCAGCACTATACAAGTGCTTCTCACAAAATTAGAATATCATCAAAAAGTTCATTTATTTCAGTTCTTAAATACAAATAGTGAAACTCATATATTTATATAGAATCATTACAAACATCCGTGATCTATTTCAAGTGTTTATTTCTGTTAACCGCTTTCCGTCATCGGGCGTAATAGTACGCTGATGTCAGACTCCCTCCCTTTCCCAGCACCTGTCAGCTGTTTTGAACAGCTGACATGTGCCTGGAACAGCCGCGGGTGGAATCGCGATCCACCCGTGGCTATTAACCCGTTAAATGCCGCTGTCAAACGCTGACAGCGGCATTTAACATGCGATTCTGGAAATCCACCATCAGGAGTAGGAGGAAATGCGGGACTGGGACTACTGCGGTGTGAGTCGGCATCTCTGCTGGGGGAGGAGGGAAGAACTCCGGGATTGCCTGTGCTACAGTACCCCTTCGGGGCCTCTTCTTCAAGCTCTCAAGAAATCTTTCCAGGAGGAGAGGGACATGGATGTTCTCCCCGGGCCCCCATGATCTCTACTCAGGACCGTACCTTGTCCAATCCACAAGAAAAAAAAAGTTTTTCATCTTACTCTTTTTTTTTATGACCAGAATATTCTCTACCTCAAAAACATCTTCAGAGCTGACTGGAGCAAGAGTGGTACCTGGGTCCCTGAAGAGGCTGAAGATGACAGGCTTGAGGAGAGCACATGAAATGAATTGAGGATTTGTAAAGAGGCCGGGAGTTTAAGCTTGTAAGCTACGGCATTAATCTGTTTGAGAACCTAGAACGTACTGGTGAAGCAAGGACCCAACTTTTATGAGGGTAGCTTGAGAAGAAATTGGTCAGGATCTTATTGACCCGATCTACCTAGCCATTAGATTGTGGACGGTAGGCTGAATATAAGTCCAAGATAACATTTAGTAATTTGCAGGTAGCCCTCCAGTAGCGAGATGAAACTGGATGCCTCGATCAGAGACTATATGGAGGGGTAACCCATGGAGATGGAAAATATGTTGGATGAACTTCTCAGCAAGCAAAGGAGCAGACAGGAGACCTAACAGCGTATTAAAATGGGCCATCTTAGAGAAGCGACCCACAACTACCCAGATGACGGTATAACTGGATGATCGGTAATGAAGTGCATCTCGATGTGCTGCTAGGGAGCTTATGGTACGGACAAGGGAAGTAACCAATGAGTCAGAATCTGTTTTAGAGGCTTATTCTGGGTACAGGAGGGACAGACTGAGATGAAATCCATAATATCTTTGCGCAAGGATGGCCACCAATAATGCCGTGAAATGAAAAGTGCCAATTTCTTCTATCCAGCATGACCAACCAGTTTAGAGGCGAACACGCTTCCTGTCCGCTTCAGCGACGAAGGTCTTTCCAGATGGTACCCGAGAGTCCAGCAGAGCGACAGTAAGCATCTTGTCTCTACGCCGATGACACGCAGATCTACCTATCCGGACCTGACCTCACCTCCTTACTCACCAAAATCCAAGAATGTCTGTCTGCTATCTCAGCCTCCTTTTCTGCTCCCTTTCTAAAACTGAACATGGACAAAATGGAATTTATCATCTTTCCCCATCTCACTTTACCCCTCCACCAGACCTATCCATCAATGTCAATGGCTGCTCACTTTCCCCAGTCCCACACCCTCGGTACCTCAGGGTGATCCTCAACCCTTGCCTCCTCCTGCCAACTCAAACTCAAAAATATTTCCCGGATCCGCACATTCCTTGACCATGACACCACAAAAACACTAGTGCACACCCTTATCATCTCCTGCCTTGACTACTGCAGCCCCCTACTCTCTGGCCTCCCCTGTAGAACTCTGGTACCACTCCAATCCATCCTACACTCTGCTGCCCGACTAATCTACCTGTCTCCCTGCTACTCCCCAGCTGAGACCCCGGAGAGCATGATTCGGGTCTGTTTTTACCATCCCCTGTCACGCGATCGCCGTTATTCACCGAATAGCATCTATCACAAAAAAGTCTGATTTTCAATTAATTTCTATCTCCTCTGATATGAGGGTTGGGGTTTTGTTGGGGTTAGGGTTTTGTTGAGGTTAGGGGTGTGTTAGGTTTAAGGCTGGGGTTAAGGTTAGGGTTGGAGTTACAATTGAGGGATTTCCACTGTTTAGGCACATCAAGGGGTCTCCAAACACAACATGGTGCCCGCCATCGATTCCAGCCAATTTTGCGTTCAAAAAGTTAAACGGTGCTCCCTGCTGAGCCATGCCATGCGCCCAAACAGTGGTTTTCCCCCACATATGGGGTATCAATATACTCAGGAGAAATTGTACAACAAATTTTATGGTCCATTTTTTCCTGATACTCTTGTGAAAATAAAAAAGTTTGGGTCTACAGTAAATTTTTTGTGAAAAATTTTACATGTTAATTTTTTTCCTTACATATTGCTTTAGTTCTCATGAAGCATCTGAAGGGTTAATAAATAGTGATGAGCGAGTATACTCGTTGCTCGAGATTTCCAGAGCACGCTCGGGTGTCCTCCGAGTATTTTTAGTGCTCGAAGATTTAGTTTTCTTCGCCGCAGCTGAATGATTTATATCTGTTAGCCAGCTTGATTACATGTGGGGATTCCCTAGCAACCAGGCAACCCCCACATGTACTTATGCTGGCTAACAGATGTACATCATTCAGCTGCGGTGAAGAAAACTAAATCTCCGAGCACTAAAAAATACTCGGAGGACACCCGAGCGTGCTCTGGAAATCTCGAGCAACGAGTATACTCGCTCATCACTATTAATAAACTTCTTGAATATGGTTTTAAGCACCTTGAGGGGTGCATGTTTTAGAATGGTCTCATTTCTGAGTATTTTCTGTCATTCTCACCCCTCCGTCACTTTAAATGTGATGTGGTCCCCCCAAAAAAATGGTTTTGTAAATTTTGTTGGAAAAATTAGAAATCACTGGTCAACTTTTAACACTTGTAACTTCCTAGTAAAAAAAAATTGTTTCCAAAATTGTGCTCATGTAAAATTTACATTTGTGAAATGTTATTTATCAACTATTTTGTGTGACATAACTCTCTGATTTAAGGGCACAAAAATTAAAACTTTAAAAATGGCAAAATGCTCAAAATTTTTGCCAAATTTCCGATTTTTTCATAAACACAAATTTATTGAAGAAATTTTACTACTAATATGACTTACAATATGTAGCAAAAAACATTATCAGAATCCGTGGAATACGTTGATGTGTTCAGAGCTATAACCTCAAAAAGTGACAATGTTCAGAATTGTAAAAATTGGCTTGGTCGTTAAGGGATTAAAGAACGTCATTATTTTGCACTCCTTTATTTACCTGTCATTTACTATAGTTATTAAAATTTGAGAGTCCTCAGTGGTTGATACCTTTTATTGGCTAACTGAAAAGATACAAATTGCAAGCTTCCGAGAATACTCTTCATCAGGCATAGAAGAACACAATAGATTTCCCAAAATCCACCAATCTAGAAACACAGAAAAAACAATATTTTCATGTGTGGATGAGTAGAGGTTATTCTTAAACCGCTGGTAAAGTATAAAAAAGCCAAGAAGCCAGCTCTGCCTATGGTTAGCACGCAATACATACTTTTAACTGAGACATTTAGCAAAAAATTTATCAATTAATTGAGCTACCCCACCACGTCATGGCATTCTCTGATAGGGGCAGTCCTACTCTGTTTTTTATATTCGCTGTGCCATTACGGACTCCTAAATGTATTAAAAGCAAGACTACCGTATATACTCGAGTATAAGCCGAGATTTTCAGCCCACTTTTTTGGGCTGAAATTGCCCCTCTCGGCTTATACTCGAGTCATACTCGGGGGTCGGCAGGGGAGGGGGAGCGGGGGCTGTCTAAAAATACTCACCTAGTCCAGGCGCGGTCCCTGCAGGTCCCTGCTTCCCCAGCGCCGGCAGCAGCAGCTTCAGCTTCCTGTACTCAGCGGTCACATGGTACCGCTGATTACAGTAAATGAATATGCGGCTCCACCTCCCATAGGGGTGGAGCCGCATATTCATTACTGTAATCAGCGGTACCATGTGACCGCTGAGTACAGGATGAAGCGCTGCGGCGTCGGGGAAGCAGGGACTACACAGCGCCAGGACTAGGTGAGTATACGGGGAGGGGAGCCCTGCGCGATAGTCACCTGCTCCTCGTTCCGGGCGCCGCTCTGTCTCCAGCAGTGACGCTCAGCAGAGGGCGCGGTGACGTGGTTAGTGCGCGCCCTCTGCTGAATGTCAGTGCTGGAGACAGATCGGCGCCCGGAACGAGGAGCAGGTGACTATTGAAAGTGCCGGGGACCTGAGCGACGGAGAGGTGAGTATGTGATTTTTTTTTTTTATCGCAGCAAATGGGGCAAGTGTCTGTATGGAGCATCTATGGGGCCATAACGTTCCTGCAGCACTATATGGGGCCATAATGTTCCTGCAGCACTATATGGGGCCATAACATTCCTGCGGCACTATATGGGGCCATAACGTTCCTGCGGCACTATATGGGGCCATAACATTCCTGCGGCACTATATGGGGCCATAACGTTCCTGCAGCACTATATGGGGCCATAACGTTCCTGCGGCACTATATGGGGCCATAGCATTCCTGCGGCACTATATGGGGCCATAACGTTCCTGCGGCACTATATGGGGCCATAACGTTCCTGCGACACTATATGGGGCCATAACGTTCCTGCGGCACTATATGGGGCCATAACGTTCCTGCGGCACTATATGGGGCCATAACATTCCTGCGGCACTATATGGGGCCATAACGTTCCTGCGGCACTATATGGGGCCATAACGTTCCTGCAGCACTATATGGGGCCATAACATTCCTGCAGCACTATATGGGGCCATAACGTTCCTGCAGCACTATATGGGGGCCATAACGTTCCTGCAGCACTATATGGGGCCATAACGTTCCTGCAGCACTATATGGGGGCCATAACGTTCCTGCAGCACTATATGGGGGCCATAACGTTCCTGCAGCACTATATGGGGCCATAACGTTCCTGCAGCACTATATGGGGCCATAACATTCCTGCAGCACTATATGGGGGCCATAACATTTCTGCAGCACTATATGGGGCCATAACGTTTCTGTAGCACTATATGGGGCCATAACGTTTCTGCAGCACTATATGGGGCCATAACGTTTGTGCAGCACTAATATAGGGGCATAATGTTTGTGCAGCACTATATGGGGCAAGTGTCTGTATGGGGCCATAATTAACGTTTGTAGGGCACTACGGCATATGGGGCAAGTGTCTGTATGGAGCATCTTATAGGGCCATAACGTTTGTGCAGCACTATAAGGGGCAAACATCTTTATAGAGCATCTTATGGGGCCATAATCGGCATTTGTGCAGCATTATATTGGGCAAATGTGTCTATGGAGCATCTTATGGGGCCTTTATTAACCTTTATGCAGGATTATATGGGGCATATTTTAATATGGAACATCTTATGGGGCCATAATGAACAGTATGAAGCATTATATGGGGCTCCCGATTCAATATGGATATTCAAAAACACTTAGCCTACTGATGTCTCAATTAATTTTACTTTTATTGGTATCTATTATTACTTATGACATTTACCGGTAGCTGCTGCATTTTCCCCCCTAGGCTTATATTCAAGTCAATAAGTTTTCCCAGTTTTTTGTGGCAAAATTAGGGGGGTCGGCTTATACTCGAGTATATACGGTATATTAAATGCAAACCTACCTGAAGCATTTCTGAAACACTCCCATGGCGCCAAGAGGTCAAGCGCAGATAAAGGCCGACCAGGTCCAAACAAGACATCCGGACATTTCATATCTGACTTCCACACTGCCAGACCAAGAACCATGGATGAAGGGTGAAACAGGCCCAGACACAGATGCATAATCAAGTAGAGCCTATGGGGGAGGGGAGGGCTGCTGCAAGTGTGTACAACAGCCTAGATCAATCACAATAAAGACAGATAAAAAGGCGTGCATAACCCAGCGCGTACGGCAAAAAGTGGGGGTCAGCCACAAACCAATCTATCTATATAATCGTCTAAGGGGTACTTCCATCTGTTTGTCTGTCTGTTTGTCTGTAACGGAAACCCGCGTCGCTGATTGGTCGCGGCTGGCAGGCCGCAACCAATCAGTGACAGGGTTAGTCCAGCCGCGAATTGGCCCCTCCCTACTCTCCTCCAGTCAGTGCCCTACTCCGCTCCAGTCAGTGCCAGTGTGTCGCCCCATCCCGGACCAACTTTTTACTATTGATGCTGCCTAATTTTTTTAGGGATAAGTCCTGTATCCAGGGCTTGTTCCAGGATATTTTCTAGTTCATGAGAGAACTCATCCATTGGATTGTGTTCCAATTTAAGATAGGTATCCCTATTTCTCAAGTGTCTCATTGCCTCTTTTTCATAGAGGACTTTAGGCCATAAAACAATGTTTCCCCCCTTGTCCGCTGGTTTAATTACAATGTCATCATAAGCCCTCAATTGTTGTAGGGCTGCCCGTTGTTTTGCTGTCAAATTATCACTTTGACGCCTTGTACTTATTTTTTCAAAATCTTGTTTCACCAATCTGGTGAAAATCTCCACTGCCAGGCTCAGGGACAAGGGGGGAAACCTTGTTGATTTAGGGTAACAGCTTTTAGGAAACCTACCAGTGGGACCTGATGTTTGTTCCTCCAGGAGATCCTCCAATGCCTGCTGTGCCTCTCTTTCAATTTGATCCTCATCAGACATAGACCCCTCTTTTTCAAATAATTTTTTTAAAATTAATTTTCTTGAGAAGAGATAAAGGTCTTTAGTGGCTGTGAACAAATCAAAATTATTTGTGGGAGAGAAGGTTAGACCTTTTTGAAGAACATTAATTTGGTCATTATTCAAAACATGATGGGATAAATTAATCACCTCTAATCCCTTTTTATCTTTTTTGGTCTGTTGATTGTTCTGAATATTCTTAGTTCTACCATTTCTCTTCTCCTGATTCAAGCCTGAATTTCTTAGATCATAATATTTGGGTCTAGATCTCACTGATTCCTCACTTGAGGTCATTGAGACATTAGAGGCTGATCTGGCACGGGAGGATCCCCTGTGTCGATATGTCCTTCTGTTCCATTTATATACTGTATTCGATTGTAGGTCTCCAATGTCTCTCTGGAATTTTTTTGACTTGGTGTCACATATATTTTTCTCCCACCTCGCATATTCTTGCTCTAATTCCACATTAAACGCTGTTAACATTTCACTGGATATGTCCTTTTTAAGTTTAATCTGGATATCCTCTATCTCTTTATCCATAACATCAATGGTTGTTTGATTCAGCTGTGCCAACAAACCCATGAACTCTCTGGAACATGTATTGGCTGCCTCCTCCCACTTTTTACGAAACATCTCATCTTCAACCTCAAAGGAGGGGAACACCTGGACCCTAAGTCCTCGTGGTATTAGTCCCCTCTCCAAATACTTATTCAGAAACGCCCTATTCCACCAAATTCGCATTCGTTTGTTCAAAGTTTCTTTTAATTTTTTAAATAATTCCTGTTTCTCTCTACCTCCCCCAACCAGAGATACCGTAGGTTCGTCACAAAATACATCCTTTAGTTGCGTTAGCCACGTCTGTTCACGGGCCCTGAAATCCATATTATTGCTGGTTTTAAAAGCTGTGAATAACACAGTTATATACTGCGTGGCTGTGTTATATACCACGTGGGCTGTGCTATATATTACGTGGGCTGTGTTATATAATGCCTGGCTGCTATATACTGCGTGGGCTGTGTTATATACTACGTGGGCTGTGTTATATACTACGTGGGCTGTGTTATATACTACGTGGGCTGTGCTATATATTACGTGGGCTGTGTTATATACTACTTGGCCTGTGTTATATACTGCGTGGGCTGTGCTATATATTACGTGGGCTGTGCTATGTATTACGTGGGCTGTTATATACTATGTGGCTGCTATATACTACGTGGCTGTGCTATATACTACATGGCTGTCTGTGTCATGTGGGCTGTGCTACATACTATGTGGCTGCTATATACTACTTGGCTGTGCTATATACTACGTGGCTGTGCTATATACTACGTGACTGTGCTATATACTACGTGGCTGTGCTATATACTATGTGGCTGTGCTATTTACTATGTGGCTGTGCTATATACTGCATTGCTGTCTGTGTTATATACTACGTGGCTGTGTTATATACTATGTGGCTGTGCTATATACTACGTGGCTGAGCTAAGCGCGACGTACATGCATACATACATACATATTCTAGAATACCCGATGCAATAGAATCGGGTCACCATCTAGTATCAAATAAAAAAAACAAGAAGCCAGCGCTGCCTATGGTTAGCACGCAATACATAAAGTGCATATGCACATATTAATGGCTTTGGCTTTTTTAGCTGGTAAAGTATACACCCAGCTATATTCAGGACACAACTTACTTATTGAATAAACTAACAGCAATTGTTTTTCTGATGCTCTACCAGAAGGAACCATCCTGGCCACCATGGTTGTGCAATATTTGTACTAATATCCCACACTAGGATGCCTGCAGAGTTTTCAATGAAAATTCAGGAATTAATGCTGATTCTGTGGTGAAACTTACAAAATTCATCCTCACCCATAATTACTTTGAAATTTATAACAGCATATGTGATGAAATGTGATTCACACCTCACCACCCGGCCTCACGTCAATATGACTTCAGCGGGATCACGTGGTAAGGTCTCCCCACTATCACCATTCCGCACCCCCTAAGGACACGTAAGATAAGCTTGGCACAGTTTTACATAGACACCCCACTGTCCACACAGGCCCATGGAGGCACGGGGAGTGAAAGAAGGTGGCCCACGCAGTCATTGACGTGGCACCACACTCGCCCAGAGTCTGAGAGGCCCCTTTCACTAGCACCAGTGAAACAGAACCTTATTCACCTTATTAACCTCGTATGATATATGCCTGGTCTGTTAACAGGGCTATTTCGGGCCAGGAGCCAGCCCTCAGTAGTATGTGAGATTAGGCCAAGAAATGGACGTGTGAATTCATGGATCGAGATAAAAGAGCGGCCCAAGGTTAAGTTATATATTTAATCGACTTAAGGGCACACTAGACACACTATATACACAATGGTTATACATATACAATGGTCAGATATGCAAATATAATAGTGGTAGTACAACATCCCTCTGCACCCAGGTTGTACAGTTAAGTATACTTCATCTTAATGCCTCATGTGTGATCAGTCTGTCTGCAAATCACTTGTAATGGATCATTCTACTGTTTGCACTACATGCCTACATTATTAGCACATCTATGTCTGATCCCCTTATGTCAGATGGGATCCCTATATATGGTTGACAGAGTACAGTGATCACTTGTCAGACATTATGTCTATTTCTTTTTATATGTGCACTTACTGGCTCCACCTGTTTTTTTTAATTTCCATTTTTCCACTTGGAATTATGATTAATTTAGTACCATCTCCTACTTGGAACCCAGGGCTATGTATGTGTCATTACTTGCAGTATATACTATTATGTGTTTGACTGCTTTTTGAATATGGTCCATTACCAGATAGACTAAAGGCTTGGCTTCTGGGGGGGTGTCTGCCACATGTGAGGCTTGTGGTCCCCTTTGTGTGTGACTTCTCACATGATGTGTCCTTGCGACCTCCCAGAGAAAAAGCAATAGGATATGCTTCACATACGCATTTAATCCTCTGGGTCACTGCCCTCTGGGCAGAACCTAAATCTACTCCCCTGGAGGTTTAGAGATAAATCTCCCAAAACCTATGAAAGATCATAACTTCTTTCTGGGCGGTCCTAAGGCAGCGGTGCTGGCGCCACCGGTTCTTACCAGGCCCCTGCTACTCATAGAGAGATTAAAGACAATTTTGCTACCTAGCTGCTATGTATCTCCCTTCCTGTGCATGTTAGAATGACTCGAGACCCAGGCAGGGGCCTGCATTGATCTGGTGATCTAGGAAATATACACAATGTTCAGCTAGGACGTATAGTGTTTCCAGAACTCCTTTATGAAATCCTAGCTGAACAAAAAACTCAGGATGCATGGCTTGGATCCACAGAGGGTCTTCCTGTATAAGGTTGCATACCATCTAGCAAGTGGAAAGTGTGAATTCCTTTGTTTGAAGCTGGCCAGTTGTCATGTTACCACAGCATGTTCTGAAAGGGTTTTTTATCATTCTATGCCAAATGGGGTACAGATGATTAAAATGGAATTATATCTCCAATATTCTTCACAGAAAATTCATGAATTGATGCTGATTCTGTGGTGAAACTTACAAAATTCATCCTCACCAAACAATTACTTTGAAATTGATAACAACATATATGTACATGTGACTGGTACATCAATGGGAAGCAAGATGGCTCCACAGTACGCAAATCTTTTCATGGTCAAGCTTGAAAGTTACTTCTTGTTCTCTTGTCTCATCAGGCCTCTGGCGCACTACCGTTACATTGACAATATTTAAATCATCTGGATGGAGTCTGAGCAACAGCTAAACATGAAGACTTTAATCAATTTTATCCCACAATCAACTTAACATTCAACTACTCCTGTACTGAAATTAACCTCCCGCTGGGGGTCTATGTGTAGGGGAGACAGGGCAAAAACTTAGACCATGGAGGAATTCTCATCACCACACAATTAAAGAAAAAAGGATAGATCAACCTGCACGAAATATTTTTGTATCCCTGATCATATCATCATTGACATAAAATTACTGGTATTAAAGGTAACTTCAAGTCTCAGAGAGACAGAAGAGTCTGGGAATACAAACTTATGACAAACTTTGACACACTCAGTGCAGGAATGAATGTGTTGCATGAATTTGTCTTTCTATATCAACTAAGGAATGTGCTCCTCAGACCATTTGGGGGCATCACAATCATGGACCAGACCTCAACCACAGGACAATAAAACTTTTACACTCGTTATCTATGTATTGTTCCAATATTTACAGCCACAACTGCTTCCCTTCATCCTATACTGATTGATCTGCTTCATGTCACTTGTCTTATCTATTGCATTATTTCTGTGTCCTGTTGTGTATAAATGTGACTTCAGATTTTGTGTTATTCTCAGCCTGATGAAGAGACCTGAGTACTCTTGAAACCTTGCATTTTGTTACTATCTTTTTAGTTAGCCACTAAAGGGTATCAACCACAGAGGAATTTCAAGTTTTAATATTTTTCTATCTACTGGCTAACATGGTACAAAGATATATATTTTTCCTGTATAGTTGTTCTTTTATTATTATAGCTTTGTGATGGGAACTAAAATTATAGAATCACAAAATCTGCAAAATCTTAACTTGCAGCCATACTCTAGGTAAAATACACTGGTTACTGCATCACATTACTCTTATTCTCTACATTTCTTTCTATAAAAGCCCAGCGGCCCCTGATGTAGCCACAAAAACATGTTATATTGCCAAAATCGTTTGAGGTTTTACTAGCAGATTACTGAAAATTCAAGCAGCAATATATAAAATTAGGAGCTACTAATATGTAATTACTCAGTGCTGGGAATGTGCAGGAATAACCTTGTGGTGCTCTGAATATTTATATGCTATAAAGGAAATTATTACACTAAAAAAGGAGATGTCTCCCATTCCTGTCGTAATTACAGGGCCCTTTAAATTGTAAAGCCACGCTGACTTTTGGCTGATACGTAGTGTCAAGCGGGCTCATATAAAACCCAGTTCTCATTCTCTGTACTGCACTCTCGTTCACTCTCCTGAGCGGTATGTGCAAGCATTGGTCTCCTACCGGCATATTCACTATATTTCAGTTGTATATTGGCAGAAAGCGCATTCAGAGTGATGCCGCAGAAGAAGCAATATATATTTCACTCTTTTTTTTTTCTGCTGGACATTCTGAATTTGTTTCCTGGGACCTTAAATGCAGCCATTAATTCCATTCTGTGATTTGCTCAATTGGGAGACTTGAATAAATAAGGGCGTCATGGTGGCTTTGAAAAGCACTGTTGCCTTGCTTCTTCAGCCCTGGGTTTGGCTGCAGCCAAAGGCAACTTCTGCTTTTTGCATGGGTTTTTTTTAGGTATTTTTTTTGTTTCCCCAAAGGTTGAAGAGCTTGTCCTATAAATAACATATATCACATCATCTTTTCACAGCTGAGAATGTACGACCATTGATTAAGAAACCAAGTCTTGTGTGTTAATATTGTTGATATGGCTCACCTACCGTAGTGAGGTGTATTTGCTAAGCCGTAGGTCATGAGCACCACACTTTCCAACACAAACAATAGGCGTTGGTGCAGTTGGATATTAAGCACAGTGGATCAGCGTGTACTGCATGGCAGGTGGAACCGTGAAGCTGGATATGCAGAATGGGATTTGGGACTTGATATGCTGAAAGTCATGTGTCACAGTAGATCTGGATCTGTAGGACAGCACATGAAATGGCAGGCACGGTATTAACTAAGGAACGTGTCTGTGACTGCAGAGCCCATACGGGAAAGTTAGAAGGAAACACTGTTTAGTGCCCAATTCCCCCCTCCCACTGCTTCCCAGGTGATGCAGTAATTTAGGACTCCCAGCTGACCAATGGGAAGAAAGAGGAAGGGGCGTCCGGCCACACCCACAAGGGTTAAATTCAGGTGCCCAGGGTCAGTGCCTTCCTCTTTCTCCCCGGCTGACAGAGGGGGCGTGTCAGATACAGTGGTGCAGCGACATCTATCTGGAATAGCCTTTTTCTTCCAGCTAATGAGGTGGGCGGAGGTAACTAAATATTTTTTCATCTAACAAGCCGTTAAAGGCTGGAAAAGGTTTCAACCTAGTCAGGAATGTCGTCGCCCCATTTTATTGAGTCTATTGCATGATATTATCACAATTTCTCTATCGGTGTGCAAGTCGCAATTCGAGTCAATCCTAGTATCTGCTGCATTCGCCATTGCTTTTTTCAGGGCACTTCGTATTAGCGAACTGGTGCCTCGGTCAAAAACCTCATCAGAAGGCGGCTTAATCAACGAAGACCTTGTCATATCCAGTAACGCTCTGCGTATTAGAGTACGTAAATCCAAATGCGATCCCACCGGTAGAGGGAAGTGGGTCCTCGTGAATTCGTCAGATGGTCCCGTGTGCCCACTTAACATAGTCAGACGCTACGCGGTAATAAGACACGCAAGCAGATTCTTTCACATACGGACGCGTCCCCTCTTACTAAATCTCAGTTTCATGAAATTTTTAAACAATGGAGTATGGGACACATTCCTTCCTAATAGGGGCTGCCACCGAGCAGCAAAAGCTGGTGTATCAGAGTCTGAAGTGCAGAGAATGGGTCGTTCGAAATCCGCATGCTTCGCCAGATATATAAGACCTGATTTGCTCAAGTAACACATCTTGTCTCTTTCAGGCGTCTGTAAGCCCGAAGTTTGGGTAGTTGGTCACTCGTACGTTTACTGGGCTAAGAAAAGGGCTGAACTTCGGCCGGGCAGTTTAAATTTAGGCTTCCCGAACCTGGAGGTAAACTGGAGAGGGATCAGATGGCTACAATGGCAAATGATCTTCCCGCAAATTGTCAACATCGCTAAGAGGGCCAAAGGGCCAGTGATATTAGTATTACACGCTGGCGGCAACGATCTGGGAAAACGAAAATGTGTTGAACTCTGTACAGTGATGACAGCAGACATGGAGTGTTTTTTCTATCTTTTACCGGAAACGGAGCTAAGGACACAAAAGCCATTGAGAGATCAAGAAAAAAGGTCAACGTGAGAGTGGCAAAATTCGTAAAAGAAAAAAATTGCATTTTGGTTCGCCACCACCAACTGGAAGGAGACAAGTCAGCGCTATTGAGATCCTATGGTATTCATCTCACGGACATTGGGCTCGACATATTTCTGTCAGGTTTGCAGGATGGAGTTGAACAGGCCTTAATGCTGATGGGTAGTGGTCGGAGTCCTGTGTATGTCATACACAGGATACTCTGTGGCGGAAGTGTAGAGCGGGGCAAAGGTTCATAACCGCTCATTGGTGCTCGCCTGTCGGTCGCAGACTGGGCCTTCGGCAGTGAGCCCGTCGCGAGATGTAATTGCCCCTCTCTGCTTGCCCAATTAATAAACTGTGACTGACCTGTTCAACCCATCTAGGCCTGTCTGTGTTGTCCTTATGGGACTGGTGGGAGGGGAAAGGCACTGTTTACAACACACGGGTCTCCGCAGTCTGGCAGGCACGATACTAAGGAACGTGCCTCTGACTGCGGAGCCCATACGGGAAAGTTAGAAGGAAACACTGTTTAGTGCCCAATTCCCCCCCTCCCACTGCTCCCCAAGTGATGCAGTAATTTGGGACGCCCAGCTGACCAACGGGAAGAAAGAAGAAGTGACATCTGGCCACACCCACAAGGGTTAAATTCCTTGCCCCGGGTCAGTGCCTTCCTCTTTCTCCCCGGCGGACCCCTGGGAGCGGTTGTCCCACCCTCCCTCCCCTATTCATCCATTGATGTTCCACGCTACCATCACATATGTAAAAAAAAAAGTTACATTTTTTATAATGTTGTTTCTAAGTCACAGCGGAAGTGTAGAGAGGGGCAAAGGTTCGTAACCACTCATCGACTGCTCGCCTACCGGTTGCAGAAACTGTGACCGACCTGGTCAACCCATATAGGCCTGTCTGTGTTGTCTTTACGGGACTAGTGGGAGGGGGAAGGCAGTGTTTACAACACACAGGTCTCCGCAGTCCAGTAGAGCTGGATATGCTGGACTGCACACTGTATTTCGAACAGCAGAGCAAAGTATGCAGGATTGACACCTTGAACTAGGAGAGCCAAAGTATGTAGACATTCACTTTTAAACAGCAGAGCTGTTTCTTTCTGACTCTCGGATAGAGTAACTGAGCAAGACTGAGAGCTCCACTGGAAAGACAGCAGCTGCAATGTGGACTAACTACCTGAATACTCACGTGGCATACCAACTGAGCTGTGATTAAAAGGCCTAGTATCATCAGAGGGCGTAACCTGATGCACACTTGATCAGAGGGAGCTATTTGTCGGGAAAAGAAGACGCAGAGCCTAGCACTGGAGATGGGACCAGTGAGTAGTAATAGTGTTAGTGAGCATGTGTGAGTACTGCTTCAATCACAGCTTTTTTTTCACATTGGGGACTTTGAGCATCCTGTTCTCATGTTTGGTGAATAACTTAGCAGTTGAACCCCAGCTCTTTATGAATGTATATTTATCCTTTTGGGTAGGTGATACGAGTTGCTTATGGGACAACTCTTTTAATTGGCTTCCTATGAAATTGACCTGAGATTAGAAAATTATATGAGAGACATTTACTCATGTGAATGGTGACAGATATTGGTGAACAATGTCCACATTTGTTTCTCTGATATCTTCTAGTCTAATGTAAAATAAATATTTTACGAAATACGAAATTAATTTTCTTAAAATTTCTGTAAGAATTGTCAATAACTGGAATAAATACATAAGTGTAAGAGAAAATAATGTTCTTAAGATCTGTTGAGGCTCTTCTCCATTCTTGCAGACGGTGCATTTCCAAAGGGTCTACATTCTTGCAATCTTTCCTAAAATTACCCATCACAACCTGTTGAAACTCTGCTGCCAACAACAATGTAAAATTATTTGCATATTTTTTGGATTTTTTTTTATTTTTCAAATATTAACCAAATGAGTATCTGAGAAGATATTGAGACAAGACGGAAGATATATTCTTTTTTTGGGCCTCAAATGCATAGAATACATGTATCTGAAATGAAGGCTCTCCTGGCATTTACTATGAAGGATTAGACTAAAGAAATGCTAATTCACTAATCACTATCAAAACAATGAGCTTCAACAGGGTTAATGTGTGGATAGAGAAGGTCACTGTTCTGTGTTTCTGCTCAGGGCAGGAGGGGGCATCGCCTTGCTTCTCCAGGTACACAGACGCTCATGCTGCGTCTTTTCCGGTAATTACTCCCGGAATATTTGTTGCTTGCTTATGAATTAACTTGCATTTATGGAACTAAATCATTGCAATCATTTAATTACACCTGAGGAGCTGAACTATAATTGCTTGCTGCTAACGAGGATCTGAGATGGCTTGAGCAGTATTAATTTGGTGTTTACTTTTCTGAGTGCTAAAAGCATTAAAATGATTGTGCGATAGGATTACATTTTACTAATTGCTGCCATTCATTAGCTGGGTAAATGGCGAGGGAGATAGCGCTCTGCTGAAAGGCGGATTGCTGATGCTGGCATGTTTAGGCACTAATCTCCAACAGGGAAGAAAAAAAAGACGATCTGGAAATGCTGGCTCACATAATGTGCCATGTTCTAATGTTCTAAAAGCCACTTCTCGGCAGAAGTTCTAGGTAAATTGTATAGCTGCCCCTTTTTAGTGGCACCGTATCACATTTTCACGTGCAAAATGATGCTGTCAATAAATTATTCATGATTTTCATTCTTTGCTAACTGGTAGATATTATAATGCTTGTGAGCAAAGGCTGTTAAATTTTAAGATGAAAGGAGACTTTTCACCCACTTGAGCATGGAAAGCTGGCCACAACATGGAATACCGCCTGTGGAGCCAAGTAAAACTTAGGCTTTTATTTTCTAATTTGTCCTCTTTGTTGCAAAGATATTAGCTTGTAAAGTTTAGGTTAAAAGTTTCTCTATACCCAACTGGGCGTTACCAGAGATTTTCCTCTGGGTCGTGTACTTTGTCACTGGGGTGGACATGACATTGGTGCAACATGTGCAGTCGATCAAGGGCCCAAGAGGTAAGAGGTCCACTTCCACCTCCAAAGCAGTTGAAATTGTGCAGTATCATGAGTTATTAGACAGCAAAAGGTCAACGTATTTCTCTTGTACGGGGGCCCTCTTCTGTCTGTGAAAAAAATGTATGACCCAGCGATGAAGATTCCACTTCTCCTTCACAGGTCTTATTTGTATAAAATCTCCATTTTATTGAGAAACAGTTAAAAAATGTAAAAAGGCACTGTTACATGCAGTCAGATCAAACCAGTGGACATCTAGAACCACATGTTTTGGCCTATAACAAGGGCTTAGTCATGATATTTTTTTTCTTGTTATAAGCTCTTCTGTCTGTGTCCACTTTTGCTTTGTCTGCTACATTGACATTAACCAATCATTTAGCAGTAGAGTGTGGGGGGAGGAGGGTACAGCTGAGTTTAGTGCGATTTACAAACACTTGCAGAGCTCCTCTCATGGCGGTCAGTGTGGGGGGAAGTGGATACAGCAGGACTGAGTATGATTACAAACACTTCCAGATATCCTCTCACTACAGCTTCGGTATGGTGGAAAAGGCAGAGCTAACAGAGCTGTGAGAGGAGAGCTGCAGTTGCAGATGTGTTTCTAATGACATTCTGATCTGCTGTATTTTCTTTGCCTATACTCTTGACTGCTCTGAGAGGAGATATGGAAGTGTTTGTAATCAGTTAGTTCTGTTGTATTTCCCCTCCACCATGTAACCTATTTGAAAACCTTTTTTCCAATAACTTATTGGAAAACATTGATGTATCATCCATGAGTATGAAGATCATTATTCATCAGTTATGCCTCAAATGATCTTTTACTGGAAATATACTGTAATTCCAAATGGTAATCCAATAGGTATAAAATGGCTGTCATTGAAGACCTCCATACACATTAGGCTAATGTTGGCTGAACCCTTTGAAATCAATTAATTCAGCTAACAGTTTAATGTGTATGGGGACCCAGAACTCTTCCTCGGGAGATGATATTGGGGAGATAAGGATCTGGCATGTCTAATTTCGGACTACTCATCCTTTTGTTCTCTAAGAAATAATCCGATGCCCAAGTTTTTGGACAGAGGTTCTTTCTCAGACAGCACAAGTCAGAGCGAGATCTCCTTTGTATAGAAGGTTGAGATTACAGCTATCTAAAGTGTATGGGTGGATTAACACTTTTCGTATAAAATTTCTCTTTGCCCATATGTAGCCTACTCCATGGGTTTTTAACCTGTGGTAGAAGTAGACTGGGGGCAGTACATGCCTTGTCTCTAAGGGGTTCTTTCAGAATAGGTGCCCAACATTTTGTCTGGAATCGTAAGCATATATTTTGCACTCTGAGACTGTTCACAAACTGCTTTTAAAATGAAAGATTAATTTGCCTTTTTGGTAAATCCTATGTAACTCGCTGACAAGCGTGAAGTACATTGGTGCCACCTTTGTGACACGAGACACATCCTCAGATTACTGCTTTAAGGTCAATTACTTTTTTGTTCATGTATTTTCGGTTTCTTTCGCATTATCTGTTCTATGGTGCAGAGACTGCTTAGATTCATTATTAGACATATCATAATCTTTGTGTATCTGTTTATTCTGGATTTCTGTTATTTTGCAACGACTTTCAAATGACAATAACCAAAGCTCCAATTATAAATTACCATAATATCAGCAGGCCATTAATTTTCAGATTCTAGGGTGATCACTGTGTACAGTGACATTACTGTGGAAACAAATTGTTCAAGATTAAAGAAAAGTGTGAGAAACTGTCATAGAGGAACATTAAAACCCATAAGACATCTTCAAGTAGGGGACATGTCCCCCTCACATTAAACATATGGGGAAGAGAGAAAACTAAATACAAATGAAGAAGAATTGTCTCTCAATCCTCCTATAAAGTGGGACTAATTACATATAGGGAGAGAGAAGCTAATTAAAGCAGGGGAAATAGAGAGAGGTAATGCTTCAACCTCCTCTGAAGCAGAGACCTCCTGCCGTGTGCAGGTGATTAAAACATCATATCTGCTGGAAAAAAACACAGTAAGCTGAGGCCTGATTACGCAGAGGCAGAGAAGTGCGGGGGATTCCATTGTTCTAAGGAAAGAACATCGTCTGTTCAAAGAATTTTTCTGAGAGTGTTCTAGACTTTTTGTCTCCGTTGTCCAATTATGAATATTGGGGAAATAGTTTTTCGGTGTAGCAAAGGGACAAACAGAACTCATTCACTCACATCACTGTAAGGCCATTAGAACCCCTCCAATTCAATAATAGTCTAATGGAGGATTCTATCCAGGTCATGTTTGACTCCTAGGTAAAGGTAAAATCGTGATAAGTTGTAAGTTGTTGAGCTCATAAAATTCTGAAAGACTGTGCACATCCCACAACCAGCCCCCACATGAGCTCACCAAGGGGAGGTATGTGAGCATAGCATTGGATTTGGATCTTAGATCATTCTGGAAGACATAGTTCGCTGTGAGGGTGTCCCATTTTCCTAGACAAGAAGACCTAAGAAGGTTGAAATGTGTTGTCTGCAAGCATAAAGCAGCAGTGTGCACTTTCTTTGATCACCCTGTCTACATCAAGGATTTCTACAAAACATAGATTATTTTAAAGATAAAATAATAAAATGGATTTTAGCTGCCAAGTAGGATAGATCCGCTGGAATTATTTGTTGTTTCCTGTGGCCATTTTCCTAATCGGAGTGCTTCCCTCCACTGAGCTCTGAGCTATTTCCGTGATATTTGGTTTAGTAATTCTCTTTCGTTTGTTTTTTTATTTTATGTAATTGTATATATCGCAAGGTTTTGTTCCAATTTTTTAAAATTTTTGTTTATTTTTTATAAACACTGGCTACTTTTCTAGATTAGATATAAAATGTAATATCTCTGTTCTACTTGCTTTGTAAACCGCACCCCTGAAGCCATATGCTACTTGTAACGGATGTCCAATTGGCCTGTATAAATGATTGGTGGAAGCAGCCAGAAGTTCTTTTTGTTATTATGGAGCTGGCACTGACTGTACATTGGATATATATACATATTCCATGCTTTGGAATAGGAGGTGTATATTCCATATGCTCACTGTAAGTTCCCTAATAATCGGCCTAGCAGTGAAAGCAGTCGCGGCCTTGTCCATCCCTCGTCAGTCAGTTGCGTAATTGCCCTGATAGTTGGAGGCAGTGGAGTTGCAGTCCCCTGACATATTGGTGGGATCTGTGACATCTCTCTGGTGTCATCTGTGACAAGGTGGTGGTAACAGTGTTGGAATCTGCTTGACATCCCTGGATGTGTATCCTTGACAGAACTAATACTGCAATGTCATAAAAACTGAAGAAAAGCTGCCAATTAACTCTTTTGTTCCAGGTATCATGCCGAAAGCCAAATATCATTTCAAAACTATGAAAACAGTTTGAGTTCCCTGCATGTTCTGCTGCATGGGTGCAGTAGCTGGTCCTTTGACCGACCTAGTGACTAAGATCTAAAGATGTAGTTTTTCCTAAACAATAATGTTTTTTTGTGACTTGAGCCAAATGTACAAATATGGCATATAGACAAGGGTGAATGTTCCTTACCTGCACAAGCACCTGGTCTGACTTCCTTCTCCTATGGCTTCCTCTCTTTGCAGTAGTCTACACCATATTTCTATACTTACCTGCAAAATTCTGGACATCATCACGTTAGGACTTTTAAGGTCAGCTCAGGAAAGGGGCTTGAGTATTATGTAGCACTGTCCACAGTTGCATCAAGTTTTCAGGAGATTTCATCTACTTCACTTGGCTGAGCTCTAACCAGGTGTCTGTCATTTTTTCTACTACTCCTGACTTCCATGTTCAGTCCAACTTAAACTTACTAGATGTTGTCCACACCAACTTCTCAATAAGCAAGTTACCAACTTTTTGCAACTGTTCTCAGTCCTGTTCACACCTAGCCTCTGCAATCAAGGTAATGCCAGTTTGCATTTATTTCTCAGTTACATCACTGTTATTAAGCATTACCATGCTGGAATACACGAGACTGAATTCCTGTGATTAACTGCTTTGCTGCTGGAAGATACCATTTTGCTATACAATTATTGTTCCCGTGTATATCCGTACATCTGACTCCGCTTCCTCTGTGCTACCTGCTTTGTTTGACTGCTGTTCTGCATGTCCTACTATCCTGTTCCTTTCTGATCCACTTGTTGTCCCTCAAGGCCCGCTCTGCTGCACCATTAGATCTGGTCAGTGCTGCTCTTCCAGACAGATCTCACCAGGTGATCCCATAATGGTGATTTTGATGCTAATGCTGCCATATAGCTATTCACTGAAAAATAATTCAAGTCCAAAAAACATCACAGAAAATGGCAATGCTTACCAATACTTGGTCATAATACTAATACATTGCAGCATGCAGGCAGGCCCAATGATATAAGGCAGCACAGGTGCACAATCCTGGCAAACAATCCTGCGCATATTTACCATTCAGAAGACCTGCTGCTTTCTGCTCTGCAGTATATTAGTATTATGACTGGGTATTGGTAGATATGGATTTTTTTCTGAGATATTTTTTACTGCTGCCATGAAGGAAAAACTTCTGCAGTGAATAACTGGTTTCACATGCTATTATTTGGTTTTCTGGCATAGAAAATGCTGGATAAATTTGGAGCGCCCTCAGACTGAAAAAGGTAGAAACCTGCAAATTCTGGCATCGGAAGGGAATCTGTCAGTAAGATCACCCCCACCCACCCCCCAAACAACATATATGGGCACACAGGTCTTTGAAATGTAAGTCCGTCTAAGATCTACGTGCTCATATATGTTTATTACTGGGGTAATCTTACTGACAAATTCCTTTTTAAGGTAATTTTCAAATGACTTTGACAGAATGGAATGGGGACAAACGAATGACTCAATGTATGAGATTTTACATATTCTTACCATTACATTCATAGGTTATCTGAGTCTGACACCATCTGACCTGAGTTGTTTCCCAAAAGTCATAAAGTCTTCCCAACTTACTTGCAAAATATTCTGATTATTTGCTACATTTATGATTAGGAATGACTCAAGGGAGGTCTAAGTGTTAATTAATGTCAGAGTTGTTTTTGATAAGAGGTGTTGATTTTTTGCCAAGTTACCTACATATCAGTGGTGTGGTCAAAGTTCAATTTTTTTTTAAAGAGGACCTGTTATCAGATCAAAAATGAGCAGGCTTTGTTTTTATTTGATTTTCCTTGCGCCCCTGTTTTTTTTCCTGTTTTTTTTTTTTTTTTTTTAAATCCGCCATGCTCTTCCAAAGACATGGGTCTTTTTATTTAGTGATAATATATACAGTCTTTAAAATGGTGGGGTGCTCACAGGGTAATTATACAGAGCTGCCTAAAGACACTCCCCAGAGGATCCTGAGAGCACCACCCCATTGGAAAGACCCTAAAAAGAATCACCAAACAAGAGAGTCTGTATCTCTGGAACCGTATGGTGGATTGCAAAAAATAAAAAAACCTGAATACTCAGGGTAGTAGCAGGAATAAAATAGCAAAAACTGGACAGTTTAGACCTGGTGACAGGTCCTCATTAAAGAAGCAAATGTGAAAAGTCGGAATGTCTATTTGGACACATCTGTAAATCACAACATTTCCAAGACAACATTGTAGCAATTTATTTGACTTTCTGTCCTAACTATTATAAGGTGTCTCCTCTATGACTATGATGGCAAGGAGTCTTCTGAAATACAGTGTGAGCACAGGACTGGTGATGTTTACAGCCACATGAACTGTACAACAGTGGTGATGAAAAAAAAATCCTTAGAGCCACTATCACAAGATGGAAAAATTTGACCACCACTTTGACTGTGGTCTGCCGAAGTGGCATTGGACGCCATCGAGTTGGCTCTGAAGTTTGACTGCCAAATCTGACACCACATAACTAGTGATGAGCGAGTGTACTCGTTGCTCGGGTTTTCCCGAGCACGCTCGGATGGTCTCCGAGTATTTGTGACTGCTCGGAGATTTAGTTTTCCTTGCCGCAGCTGGATGATTTGCGGCTGCTAGACAGCTTGATTACATGTGGAGGTTGCCTGGTTGCTAGGGAATAAATACTCGGAGACCACCCGAGCGTGCTCAGGAAAACCCAAGCAATGAGTATACTCGCTCATCACTACACATGATCAGTTGTTCCTTACTTCTTTGGTCCATAGATATGTCTCGTGCTTGACTCATGCCTGGTAAAGTCCCATTTGTGCCACTTCCACTCTGCCACAGTTGGCAATAGACTTGCAATATAGGACTTTCCTAGGGAAAATACTTATATCATAAAAAACAACATTTTCAAGTCCAATTTCTAACCATAATCTGTGCAAAAAAAACAAAACAGAAATTGATATCCAATAGGAGTACAGTTGTCCTTGTTTTTGCATGACTGACCTATTATCCGTCTACCAATATACAGTTCACATACAAATTGCTATTATTCAAGATACGATATGTTGGTCTTAGGTACAGTCTTGCTCATTACATAAGTAATTATTTGGCAATGTGAAAATAAAAGGTATTTTTGTGCATATGTGGGAAAATACAGTCATTTTGCTTTAATCTATGAGAATTCGCATGACAAATGGCGCTGTGGGACCTACACTGGAAAGAAACCGTATCCCTTATCCAATGTAATGAATAGGTAGAGCTGATAAAAGCACCTGTTTACACGGGCGGGTCAGCGGTGTCTCAACCAAAGCATGAGAGTGCAACCGCCACACAAAGGAAAGACTTTTGCTCCCATGAAAGGGGTGGCAATATTTGAGTATGTTTCGAGATCAGCGTTGAGATAAATCCAAGAATTTCCACCTATTACATGTCCAGCTTTTGGCCTTGCATGATCAACACTCGGAGCGTGAAAAGGCCGGGAGTCCCCTCCTTTCACTGTCCCATAAATTAACATGAACTGTTAGATCACACTGTGGTTTGTTGTCCTAGGCTAAACATTTTCTAACCATTTGTCTTGTAAATTCCCTCCGCTGAATACATGCAAAGCCTAGGCGTGCCTCATTGTGTGATTTCACGTTTATTTAACCAGTGCAGCCTTTATTTTACCTGTGAAGTCTTGGAGCAATTGTCAAAAAAAGGTGCCAGGTCAAACATCTGCAGACTTCGGAGTGAAGAAGTTTGTGGAAGTCGGAAAAGACGGTTTGCATAGGGAGGCGTCTGCTTTCATTGGTTATGAGACGTACAGCAGCTGGGTCATACCGTGCTAGGGTCTAGATGGCAACTCTGGTGTGTTCTCAGGCTGTCAAAAATATTAAGAGCCAAAGATATTAGCCAAACAGAATCCCAACTGGTACTTGCTCTCAGCAGTATAGGGTAGGCTACCAGTTGGCTGGATGAGGGGCACTTTCTACAGCTCTGGTGGGTAGCTTCTCATTAAAGTGGTTTTCACCTATCCTAGTTTTAGTCGGAGGGGTCTGACCTACACTGATCGGCAACATGGGGAACTTTTATCCTCGTTAGAATGGAGCGACAGTGCACATGCTCAACCGCTGCTCCATTCACTCCATATGGGTCTGACGAGCTCTGTGCTTGGCCTTTTATAGAGAATGAATAGCCCTTGTCCAGGCATCTGACCTGCCACTCAGTTTTGTACCTGTCATAAAAGTTCCCTGAACTGCTGACCAGTGCGGATCCCAGCAGTCAGCAAGTTATCACCTATTCTGCAGATAGGTGATAACTTGTTTTCACCTGACAGCCCCTTTTAAAGGGAGATCCAGTTAAAGTATTGGTTATTCCAAGTCAGATGCAAGTCTCTTTGGACGGTCAGACATTCACTTATAGAGTATCGCCTTCCAATAGGTGACACTAGAGAGAGTTTTCTTTCTAGGTGAGACCTGAGAGCTACAGTTGTGTGAAAAAGTGTTTGCTCTCTTCCTGATTTCCTATTCTTTTGCATGTTTGTTACACTTAAATGTTTCAGATTACCAAACATTGAAATATTAGGCACGCTCAGGTGACCTCTGAGTATTTTTTAGTGCTCGGAGATTTAGTTTTCTTTGCCGCAGCTGAATGATTTACATCTCCTAGCCAGCATAAGTACATGTGGGGGTTGCCTGGTTGCTAGGGAATCCCCACATGTACTCAGGCTGGCTAATAGCTGTAAATATTTCAGCTGAGGTGATGAAAACTAAATTTCCGAGCACTAAAAAATACTCGGAGGACACCCGAGCGTGCTTGGGAAATCTCAAGTAACGAGCATATTCGCTCATCACTAGAAACAACCTATTTGAAATTGGAGAAATATGAAAAGTCAATTCTGATGTAGAAGCTCCAGTCCTACAGTATTACCATATGTATCTGTTGCTAACATAGAATATGCCATGGCAAAACTTAGCCTAGTTAAAATGAGTGTTCAGGTTTTTAGAACAGTTCTCTAATGTACAAAAGCAGACCGTACCCACAACACTTGCGCTCATGGGACATCATTCATGTAATGGCAAATATTGGGTGAAATAAGTGTTAATCTTCATGTGCCATCCCTGGACATGAGGCATCACCACCAGACTTTATTGCCAGGTCACCAGCTGCTGGAACTTCTGATGATCTGCAAGGTTCAATTGGGAATGCTGCCAGCCTGCCCATGGATGTGGCATTACATGGCGCTCACTGGAACGAATAGGGTGACCAAGTGATGCTTTGAGTGATTCAGAATGAATCTTTGTTTTTGTTTCTTCCAGTTAGAATTGCAAATATGAATTGAACCAGACACAAACGGGCTGGCTGGATTATAGATGTTAATGATTATAGTAGGCAGGTGGAGGTCTTCTGTTGAAGTGAAGGGCAGCTGCAGAGGACATCTCTCACTCTGCAGGACTATGCACGGTCCTGCTCCTGGATTCGATCCCTTGAGCTTGTGTTCTGTGGCCAGCTTCTCTTTCTGCTGACACCTTTTCTCTGGGTGTTTTGGTATTCTGGCTGCAGTCTGTCTAGGTTAACACAGATGTTCTTCATTTACGGTACTCTCTTTGTCCTATAACTTTTCGGGTGCAGCGTTAAATACCTTCCCCTACTGCTGTTTCCTGCTGGTGATAAACGTTGTTGGGTTCATTCACTTTGCTGTAGTTTGTGTTGGTTACAGCTGTTTCATGTGTGAGTCCTTTATTCCTTGGGGAACTTCTACTTTAGTGATCCTAGAAGCTGCTAAGGACATTCTGGATAAGCCGCCGTCAAGTGGGTTCACCATTTCGCTACCTTAGGGTGCCAGCCTCCGTGGTCAGGGAGGGACAGCCCAGGGTCAGAGATGGACTTTACCTAGTCTGAATAAGGACCTGTCAGGTTCAGGTATTTGCCTCCCTGGTTTGTACGTTACCCATGTGAATATGCTTTGTCAGTCATAACCTTGACATCTCATACATCAGTCTTAACGAGTGTTGTGCAGGAATAAGCTCCACCAAATTCATGAAGAGGCACATGTCAAGTAACAAATTTGGCACATCTTATCTGTGACGTGCACCTTGCGAGAATTGTTACTCCAGTCAGGGACTGGAGTAGCCTTCCTGACCTAAAAACCGCCATCTCTATTGAAGAATTAGATGGGCAGACAAAGCCACAGACAACCCCATCCCATTTTGACAGAGCTGCTTCAAACTGGCGTGAAAATACCAAAAGTCGTAAAAGTTTTGCGCCACACATTTTAAAGTGTTTTGCAACCTTTTTTTTTTATTATTTATTTTTTGTATTGAGCCCCCTTTGAGCTCAATACATCAAAGCGTTTTCTCCAGAATAATGGCAGAAAAAAAAAACACTGTGAAATATCACATATTTTTTGCACAACTTCAAGTTCCAAGCTCTTCCAGCAAATTTATCCAAATATATGCAGCCCCTGGCTGGAGTAACCTTTCTAGTGGAGGTGCACACCACTTGTAAGATGCACCCAAATCATTAAGGGCCTTGAAACAAAGAAAAGATGATCAAAAGCATCTTAAATGCTCCTGGGCCACTTGTTGCAGTTTTATACGGTATTACTTGGGTTAAAAAGAAAATAAATATGTGAATAAATGCGATTATACTTGAGTGTAAATTTGGCAGTAAATTCTAAAAATTACCCAGTAAGACATTTTTCATTAACCCTGATCTGAACAGCCCATAGACAGCTGAGTGTTTGCTCTTCTGTGTCCTTTTGTCATTGTGTGACCACCCAGAGGGGCTGGCATAGTGGAGACGCTCAGATGTTTCCAATAAACACTCCTGTACTGTACTCCCCTGTAATAACTAACCCTCCGGATGATGAAATGGCACTACCAGTGCAGACAGCCTTCTCGCACGTAATGTCTTTATAGGTAAATCTAAGGAAATGTAGCAAACACTCACGAACAAGTCGTCCCGAGTGCAACCCGACTGTCGACTATAGTACTGCAAATGACTGCCAGGGTCGTTTCAAGTTCCTGGGGGATATAAAAACTATTGATTCAAGCGAAGAGGCAAATAATGCCAGGGTGCCGGTAAACAAGACAATTGCCTTCAAGACTCTTAAAGAGTATTCTCAAAAACCACCACTGACTATGACGTGTGTTGGCCTCAGTGTCCCTTTGTTAATGAAAAGTATATACCTTTTCTTTTTCTTTTTCTTTTTTACATTTTTGTTCCAGTTCCTCCCCAATTTCAGGATCTGCTTGCTGTCAGAGAATGGAATGTTGAGAGGGTAAAAACCTGCCAGACCTGAAACCGTTCGATATGGGCGAAATAAATCTGCAGCACAAGTCTGTCTCCTGTCTTGAGGGTTTGCTACATTGTATCCGGCCTGGAATTTTAGTATGAAGAGGCTGGTCTACACTAGTGATGAGCGAGTGTACTCGTTGCTCGGGTGTCCTCCCAGTATTTGTTAGTGCTCGGAGATTTAGTTTTCATCCCGGCAGCTGAATGATTTACAGCTACTAGCCAACCTGAGTACATGTGGGGGTTGCCTGGTTGCTAGGGAATCCCCACATGTACTTATGCTGGCTAACAGATGTAAATCATTCAGCTGCCGGGATGAAAACTAAATCTCCGAGCACTAAAAAAATACTGGGAGGACACCCGAGCGTGCTTGGGAAAACCCGAGCAACAAGTATATTCACTCATCACTAGTGTAGACCAGTGTTCCCAAACTCCAGTCCTCATGGTCCCCAATGGGTCACGTTTTCAGGATTTCCACCATATTATTGCACAGGTGATGAAATTATTATCAAGACCTAAGAAATTACCAGAGCTTCTCACCTGTGTACAACTAAGAAAATCCCCCAAAACCTGATCTGTTGGGGGCCGTGAGGACTGGAGTTGGGAAACACTGCGGTAGACTGATGCCTGATGGGTACAACTGTGGATTCGGGAGCTTGTGAAAAACTAGAATAAAAAATCTGCCACAGTTAGATAACCATTGCTTCACCAGAAATAAGAAACTGAGAGGCTTTGTATGAAATCCAATTCTTTCATACCAAAGACAAGTGTCAATATGAAGGCAATTGTGGTGCTACTCTTAACTTCTATGACTTTCAAGAAAACCTTTCCTTCTGATCGCCATAGACCTGTCAAGTTCAGATCAGGAGACCTGCGGCTGTTCGGTACTCAGACCGTGACACATGGATGTGTGATTGCCGCGTAGGCTGTTTAGTTAGTGCCGGATCCTAGCTTCCCTTTTATATTTGCAGGAATTGGCCCAGGAAAGGCACGTTTGATAGTGTAGGTTTCCATCTAAAATGGGGTTGCCTTGTTGCTGATAGATGGGCACACACAAATTGGCCAATGTGGGTGCCAAGTGCATCATTTTTTGAAGTATCGTCTACATAGCAGTAATGCAGGTCAATATATATATATATATATATATATATACATATATATATATATCCAGTGTGTGTGTGTGTATATATATATATATATATATATATATATATATATATATATATATATAGATATATAGATATATATATATACCGTATATATATATATATATATATATATATATATATATATATATATTCTTCAGTTCTTTGCTTATACAGCCTGTTTACAGTCACGAGACATGCAGCCGCGGGGACTCGAACATATTATTTGAGCACGCCGAAGACTTTCTCTTAGCACTCAAGCATGCTGGGTTTACACCTTATCCAAGCACAATCTTTCATCACTACTCATTATGCAAAATAGAATAATACATCAATGTGCTACCTGTTCTTCACATGAGTCCATACAGTGAAATGTTTTGATGGATTTTTTTAGCAGAGTTTTGCTATGTAATCTGAGAGCAGCAAGATGTAGGGGCAGAGACCCTGATTCCAGTTAAGCTGGCCATATACATTACACTTATGGCAGCCGACTCTGCTGATATCGTTAGGTTCAGATGACAATCTAATGTGTGCGGGGACGAAGGCCACATGATGGTCGGGAGTGACGTCGATTAGGCATGTCTGAATTCGGACTGTTGATAGCATTGTGTCTTCTTAGGTGACAGGACTAGATTTATAGACTGAAAAAATGGAGCATTAACTCAGGAACTGAGAAACACAAAAACAAAGAAAATGCCAAATTCAGGAGAATGCCATACTTTACACCAGCTGAAAAAAAAAAAAGAATTATTTATTTATGGCAAATGACAGGTCGTCGTTAGATTTGCCGTACCCTTACATTTTCTTATCCTAGCACTCCTCACTCTGTGATAATTATAACTGCATTGCTATATTTATGTAAGTCCCCAAAATCTCATTTTAAAAGGCTTTAATTTGAGAGATTGATTTACCCACGTGCTCAGAATTTGTCATTTTAGGTTGATGCCTATTACACAGTGAAGGGGGGTTAATTTAACACTTACGTTACTTATTATTTCCTACAAATTGAATGCTAATCCGTGTATTCGGGTTGTCACCTGTTTTGCAGCCACTAGAGGGCACAGTGTCTTATGTATGGCGGAGCCCTGGGATTTCTGTTTATTTTTATAGGAAGTTTCTCCTGGTATAAAAAGAATTAATAAATAAGTATAGCAAAATAAATAATAAAACACTGTGAGTTATAAGCATGCATAAATCTTAATTTTGATTTATAAGCATACATTTTAGTTTTGATTATCCAGTACTTTCTTTCAAGAAAATACCTAAATTTTAATTATACTCACATTTTATTGCATTCCTCATTTATCGGGTCAGCCATAAATTTGGTCAATCCAGAAGAGAATTAGCAATCAAGAATGATGATCTATAAACTCTGCTTTGCATTTCTATCTTGTACAGCACGGTCATAACTGACACTTTAATAGAATTATTTATATATGCCAAGTATATTTTGCACGCCAATATACTGAGTTGATGGCATCTTTCAGTAGGATCTGCCCTCCTAAGCCGTCTATATGGGCATGTAGGTCATAGGAAGCTGAATAAAATGACACCTTAATACCTCCCATGTCTTATTCCAAAGAAATCCACATTTATCTTAACATGTAAATGAGCTGTTAAGATCTGTGGGACGGATATAGATCTCCCTGAGAATCTGCCTCCAGAGCTTATACAAAAGGAAAGGAGACGTTACCAGTGTGAGACATGTAGAACAGGAAAGCAGGCTGTCAGTCATTAGATGTCTCAAACTGGTAACACTCCTTTCAGTTATAATAAGCTCTGCAGGCAGATTCTCAGGGAGATCTATGTCCGGCTCATAGATCTTAACAGCTCATTTACATATTAAGAAAAATGTGGATTTCTTTGGAATAAGACCTCGAATCACAAATATCAAGGGATCATGTTATTCTGCTTCCTATGACCTACATGCCCATATAGACTGCTTAGGAGGGCTGATCCTACTGACAGATTCCCTTTAAGGAGACACCTAGACCCCTAAGTATTAAAGCCATGATACGCCGTCTTGCATGGTAATATTGTGGGTTTACTGTGTCTGCTAGAAAATAGAAAAAGAAAACGTAATACGAATATGATGGTAGAAATAGAAGGCCAGGGCGGTGGGATATAGTATATAGGACATTTTTATCTAACTGCAGAGTATTTAACTTAAGACTGAGTAAAATGTCTTAAAAGTGTGAAATGTCTTCATTAACGAACAACTCTAGGATAGAAGCAGTTACTGACCTTATCAGAGACTCAACCATTAGTGTTGATTGAGTAGTGAATCGAGCATGTTGAACGCTCGGACATGCGCTACTCAAGTAGCGAGCAAAATGGACGTTAATGGCAAGCTCGAGCATTTTTCCCTCTCTCTGATAATTCACTTGCGGGAATCTGCGCACCATGAGACACTCTGCAGTAGTGATGAGCGAGCGTGCGGGAGTAAGGTGTTATCTGAGCATGCTCGGGTGCTAACCAAGTGTCTTCAGAGTGCTTGAATAATATGATCCAGTCCCCGCAGCTTCATGTCTTGCGGCCTGTTTGTTAGGCTATCCCTGTATGTGTTGTGGCTGTCGAACAGTGGTGAGACATGCAGGCACGGGGATTCGATCATATTTTTTGAGCACGGTGGGGATACTCGGTTAGCACATGAGCATGCTCAGATAACACCTTATCCCAGCATCTTCGCTCATCACCACTCAATCGAACACCCCGAGTACGCTCGCCCATCACCACCAATCACATGGCTGCCTATTAAAGTAAAATTTTGATCCCTCCTGTGGATTTCTCAACAAGAACAGTGTTTGATTTTTATTTAATTTCTTTTTATTTAATTTCACCCCTAAAAAAGAGTTTCTTCAATACATAATGTATGAAACTAATAAAATACCCTAATGTTTATCCCATATGGTGAATGCCAAAGGAAAAAGAATCAAAGTGGCAGAAAAAAAGTGTAATAAAAAAAGATTATAAAGTTGTATGGAGCCCAAAATGGAAATAATACAAACTACAGCTTGTGCTAAAAGAATACAGGCCGTAATTCAACTCTTATCTAGTAAAAAAGTAAAAAGAAAATGTATAGCCCTGGATGAAAAAAATGGAAAGCGGATGCCTGGCGGCCACTTGGAGTCTCACACAAGGGTCTGTCTAATCGTGGAGCCCACCCTGCAACTGGTGAATACTTTGATGGGTGTAGTGTCTGAAGTGGGGTCACTTATCAGGGATTTTCATCCTATGGGTAGCTTGGGCTCTATAACTACAATGTGGCCCAGAAACGTTGTAATTTCCCTCTCCTGTTATAACATTGTATCAAATCCCTTTTAGGCCGGAATGCTCCTTTCTGGGGCTGTGTCCACAAGGCCAACCCGCGCTCCGTCCGTAAGGGGTTAAAACACGTGGCTGCTTCCTTACTGCTCGACACATTACCTGAATGGACCCAATTCTTTCCGACTCCTGAAATCAGATCAGCTTAGCATTTCACAGCGATGTCAGAGAACATCTGTAAGCTCCTCTGTGTAGTTCACCTAATGATACGCTATCAGCCTTTTCTTACATGTACTTGCAGTCAGACCATGGCACCCGTCCAAGGACACATTCTCAGACAGGCATCCACCATGGCGAATGCTCCGCATCAAGCGCCTACTGGATAGATCGGCTTCACATGAAAACTGACAGTGTAGGTCAATGGTGATGGCAACCTGCCTAAAAAATACTGAAAAATCCTGATCTGGTGGAAATGACTGAATAGGATGAGGACTGGATAGGGCCAAGGACTACAGGACCCTTCGTTCTGTTTCTCCACAACCCCTTTACCATCGGTAGGAAATGAAATATCCCAACAATCAGACAAATGGTAGACGATCAGAATACTCCAAGAATTTGCTATGTAAAATCCTTCCATTTGTAGCAAAAACCTTAATATTTTCATCTTTGTGCAGACAACAGTGGAGCTTTTCCTTGAAAGCCCAGTTACCGGGAGGAAATGAACGTTATTCCTCCGGCTTTCAGTCATAGAGGCGCGGCTGCAGTCACCGCTCAGGACATAGTGAGTGACCGCTGTAACCACCAGGTTGCACTGACTGATAACCGGCTCAGGAGAGTAACAGTACAGAGTCGGCTGTCCGTGAGTGCCGGAGCGCGGTTACACACTATGTCCTGAGTGGTGACTGAAGCCGCGCCTCTATGACTGAAAGCCGGAGGAATAACGTTCATTTCTTCCCTTCAGTACGGCGGCTTCACGACTTCAGAATGCCACTAACCTGCAGTTTAACCCCATATTTAACCCCATATTTTCTTTACCCAATGAAAATGTATTTGATTTCCCAGTATATTGCTGTGTATTAGTTCCTTGTGACATTCACAGTCTTTGTCATCCAGAAGGAACGCGTGGCGTTTAATCCCACAGTCATGTGATAGACAGATGGGCACTTGGCTCATTACAGGACGCCATTCTGATACTGTAACAAGTCATAGACCTGTGCGTCCATCACCAGACCAGGATCTCATTTACCCATCTACTGAACAGGTGATAACTTCCTGACCTCTGGGGGTCTCCACAATCCTGAGAACGAGGTTCTGGGATCCCCTCCTTGAATAGAGCGATGGTTCCGCATGCTCACCGACACTGCCTTCATTCTCCTAGGGACTGACATAGAGTTGTGTATGGCAATCTCCGGCAGTCCCATTGAGAATTAATAATACGAAGGTGTGTATGAGGGACGGCAGATGAGCCTCCATCCTGGGATCAGTGGGGTAGCCATCGGCAATTTATCACCTCTCCTGTGCAACCTATTCTGTGCATTTCCTTTGGCAGTCCATATTTTCCTGAGAGTGCTGAAGGTGCAATTCCTAAACAAATGTTCTCGGCAGCAGGTTATTATATTGAAACCAATTGAGCCATACTCACCTTCCCCAGGTCCACCCACCAGTCTCCCAATGTCTAGCATTGACTGCGGCACTGGCTTCAGGTCGACAGCACGGCAGCCAATCAATGAGCTCAGTGGCCTGACACCATGAGCAGCAGCAGAGACTCACTGGTGGACCTGGGGATGGTGAGTGGAGATGAGTTTGTTTCTTTATAATAACCTGCAGCCGGGGACTTTTATTTCCTGGGAGGAAGGCTCCCAAACCTATACATCTACTGCTTGTAATGTGTATGGGGCCTCCTGACTCCTTTCCTCCTCTCCGATGACTTTAGGGAAGATCACGTGTAATGCGGAGTGAGGAGAGGGAGCGTCACCTTAGGCCTCCTTCACACTGTGTATTGCGGGTTTTCCATGAACACCTATAAGGGCTCGTCCACATGACTGATTATAGCGGATGAGCGTTACCCGTGGTTTTCTGGGATTACAGCTGTGCACATGTCCGATTGTTCCCTCGTCATCAGACACTTTTATCCATGTCTAAGTGTCAGACCATATTGTCCAGTTATAGGAATCCTCTCTGGATGTGTTCCTGTATATCTTGCAATATTTACTTTACACAGGACGATACCATTGTGTCGCTGACTTAGTAATGACACGGTTTTGTTGCTTTTAGGTTGGTGCATTACGTGATGGAGTCTGTAACTCCGGAAACCAGAAATCCTAGAGGCCAGGAGTCGGAGTTTACCCCTGTCCCCAGCCCAAGGAACTTATCAGCACTGAAGATGACGAGTCCAGCACACCCGGACATTCAGGAGCCAAGGTGATCGTGTCGGCATTGCTGTGTCCTTTTTGTGCGGAGTGTCAGATTTGGGATTTTTTTTCTTACCTCCGCTCCATATTAAATGATGTCTTCTACTGACATTTTGGAGCTCCTTATTGTGTCAGAGTTCAGCTTTTGGAGACCAAAAAAATATATATATGTTCTACACCAGTGTTTCACAAACCCCGTCCTCACGGCCCTCAACACATCATGTTTTCAGGATTTCCTTAGTATTTCTCAGGTGAGAGAACCTGTGGCAGTTTCTGATAATAATCCCATCATCTGGACAATATGATGGGGGCCGTGAGGACCAGAGGTTGGCAAATACTGTTCTACACGAACCCACTGTGCAGAAGCAGAAAACTGCTGCCCTCTATGCCCAGGTAAGGCTATGTCCAAACGCAGCTTTTTTTAAATTTTGCACTCAAAACCTACTGTCTTGGCAGTAAAAACGCTGCACCTGTTTTTCAGCATTTTTCCTACTTTTTTGTGCATTTTTGACACTTTTTTGGCGTATGGACTACGTGTTCTTTGTCTACAGTACATGTTGAATAAAGTTTAGTTTTATTCACAAAAAATGTTTTGAAAAAGCCACAGAAAAATGGCTTTTTTTTTTCATTTTTTCATTGCTTTGTATGGGTGAAAAAAAATGAAAAAGCAGTTCTCAAAGAAGGAAAAAAGTGCATGAGATTTCTTTGGCTGGTACTGTGAAATACAGCTTTTAATTTGCATAAAAAAAGGAGCAAAAATAAAAACCTGCTGCATGTGAACATGGCCTAATAGTGGAGCTTGAGCCGCAGTCCTGACCTTGCCATGTGACAGTGCTCCCCCTGGTGGCTATCAGCTATATAGCATCCCGAGATACAAGCCGGGCACTGACCATAGAGCTGCTGCAGTCTTTCAGTTGCAGGAGACCCTCCATCATCTTGGAGAAGAGTCTTCACACTGGAGAGTCCTAGCACGGTTGATAATAAAGCCATTATCTGATCATTCTGGGGGTTTTGCAGCTCATTCCCAGTGCATGGTGCCTTAAGACTCCTAGAAAACGAAATGCGATTGGCAAGGAAACTTTTCTTGTTCTGGTGAACTTTAATACCATGCTTTGCTAATGGAACAATTGGCTTCCCCCCAAGTTGCCTACTTAATATGTAAAGCAGGTGTACAGAACATGACGGCACATGGCCGGCTGGGATAAGAGGCAGACAGCTGCCATGTGATTGGCTCATACTGAATAAATATTTTCCTGCTCTTCACACAGCGGCAGGCCGGATTCTCATCACAACCCCGACCATCCAACCACCGGCGCCCTGGAAGGGGGGCAGCACAACCTGCCGGCATTGTCACAGGAGCTGGATTATCTGAGACAAAGCAATAGAAAGGTACCGGCCTGGATGTGCCTCTTTAGCTTTCTGTCTAAAGTGGAAACACAATTGCATCTTTTACACTTTTTTTTTTTTGCATTTCTCTATGGGGCTTTTATTCAATAATGTATGCCATGAGATTACTTTTACTTAATAAAATGTCCTCTTTTTTGGTTTTGTCCTCTGTTGCCACCAGCAGAATGTATAGGGAGAAGATGTGAGCGATCCGTAAGGCTCCCCTATAGGTATACAACACATGTAGGACATAATACGTATCCCGCAGAATTCTCCCCGTCAGTCCAGAGACCATGATAATTTACAGCTCTGTATAATGAATGGTTAATAAAGAGCTGGTGGAAATCATTACTATGAGATTCCCACCCAACATGATAGAACTTGACATCGTCCAACTTCTGCCTGATTATAATGGTAAAACCCCCGATTAAGGACTTTTTACTAGTGATTTTGGACTGGCATTCACTTGATTTCTTGTACCTACACTGCAATACTGTAATCCTGGATTATATTGTATAAGTAGTCACACCCTGGGCTTAGGTATGCAGGCACAGAGTCCGTCAGTAGACCTCTTAGTGCTGTGACCACTCCACTCCAATGCCGGCTGTATGGCACAGTCGGCACCAAACTGTATGGAGTGGACTCTTCTGCTGTGCACACATCCGCAGCTGTCACCACTTGAACCCTGGGCAGAATAGGCCCTGGCACTTGGAAAGTTTCACTGGGTGTTGTTATCCAGATGCAAAAAAAGAGAATAAAATTCTCAAAATTAAAAGTCAGAGTAGCCGTTATTCAACATAACGCCATGCCGCACGATGTTCGTGCAAGTGTGAGCCTACCATGGCCTCCAGACTTGTCTCCCATCAAGCACATCTGGGATCTTATTGGTTGCCAATTGCACAGGAGCTGCCAGCAGTGGATCTTGATGATTTGCCCAAGTGCATTCAGCTGCAGAACATTCCTCAGACAACCATTAATAACATTGTTGGTAGCCACCAAGGCTGTAAGTGCCGAGATTCCTGCAAGTGGCCTAATATCCATACTGAGATATTTTTAAAAGTTTGTTTCCATTTTGTTCTCATTTGTATATCATTAATATGTTTATCCAGCTACTATTCCTATTATACTATATGTAGAGGGGAGGAAGAGTGAGGAGCAGGGAGAGAAAATAATCAGACAGATACACAGAAGTATGGTACAGAGCTTTCTAGGAAGTCTTTTACCTTTTCTCAGAGCTGGATACACAGCTACACTGCTCAGGACTGCTGTATGGTGTTCTCCATGCTGCTGTTGCTTTTCTCTATATGCTAAAGAAGAAATAAAGAGCAGGAATCCCGCTGTGTAATCTCTATGCCATAGATCAGTGTTCCCCAACTCCGGTCCTCAAGAGCTACCAACAGGTCATGTTTTCAGTATTTCCTTAGTATTAGTATAGACAGGAAAGCATTCAATCACCTGTGCAATACTAAGGAAATCCTGAAAACATGACCTGTTGGTGGCTCTTGAGGACTGGAGTTGGGGAACACTGCCATAGATTATAGTGGCTACTCTTCTCCCACCATCTCAGTCAAATGCAAATTCAATGGAGTCTGTCACCCTTAACATGCCCATTAAACTATCTGTACAGTGTTATAGGAGACTTAGGCCCTATACAAATCATACTAGCACTGAACATTTTAGTGGTAGAGTGAAGAAGAAAATGACTTTTAATTGAAGTGTAAATGAGGGGGCTCTGTGCACTATTGGTGTGGCCTAGGACTCTACACTGTGTTCCAAATTATTATGCACAAAGAGTTTCGGAGTGATAAGGTTAGAATTTTTTTGTTTGTCGTTTAAACTCATTGATGGTGATGTGTGTCAGGGCTGTTTATATCACTGAAAGCAATTGCAGAGACCTGTGCACATTAGTTTGGCAGGTGTGTCCAAATAAAGGCAAGACTACTTAAGAAGGCTGTTCCACATTATTAAGCAGCCTACATTTTTTGCCAAAATGGGAAAGAAAAAGGATGTGTCGGCTGCTGAGAAGCAACAAATTGTGGAGTATTTAGGTCAAGGCATGACTACAATCAACATTGCCAAGACACTTCATCGTGATCATCGCACAATCAAGAAGTATGTAGCTGATTCCCAGCACACACTTGTGCGTGCTGATAAGGAAAAATTGAGGACTCTTTCCAACAGGCAATTGCGTAAGGTTAAAAGAGCAGCTGCAAAAATGCCTTGTCATAGCAGCAGACAAGTTTTTGAAGCTGCTGGTGCCTCCAACGTCCCCAGAACAACAAGATGCAGGGTCCTTCAGAGGTGCGTAAGCCATCCTGTCGACCACCTCTATCCACTGCACACAAGCAGAAACGGCTCCAGTGGGCCAAACGATACATGAAGACTGACTTCCAAACTGTTTTGTTCACCGATGAGTGCCGTGCAACGCTCGATGGTCCAGATGGATGGAGGTGGAGGATGGCTGGTTGATGGACACCCCATGAAAACACGGCTAAGGCACCAACAAGGAGGAGGTGGAGTAATGTTTTGGGCTGGAATCATGGGGAGAGAGATTGTCGGCCCCTTTATGATCCCTGAAGGGGTAAAGATGAACTCCATAATCTATGTGGAGTTTCTAAAACAACACTTCCTGCCATGGTTCAAGAGGAAGAACCGTGCTTTCCGCAGCAAGATCATTTTCATGCATGATAATGTACCGTCTCATGCTGCAAAAAACACATCTGCATCTCTGGCTGCTATGGGCATAAAAGAGGACAAACTTATGGTGTGGCCACCATCTTCCCCTGACCTCAACCCCATTGAGAACCTCTGGAGCATCATCAAAAGTAGTGTCTATGATGGCGGGAGGCAGTTCACATCTAAGCAACAGCTCTGGGAGGGGATTCTGTCCACATGCAAAACAATTGAAGCAGAAACCATCCAAAAACTGACAAATTCAATGGACGAGAGAGTTCAGAAGCTTCTTTCGGACAAGGGGTCCTATGTGCAAATGTAACATCACCTAGAATAAAGTTTTCACTTGAAAACTGTTTGATTTCATTTTGTAATAAGCTGATAATGCTTATAACTTCACAATTGACCTTTTTTTTGTTCAAAATAAAAAAAAAGGTTGAAAACTCTGCTGTGCATAATAATTTGGAACATGCATTTTGAGTGTTTATTTTTTTTTTAAAGATACTGTTTTCATAGGCAGTTTGTTCCAAAACATTGCAATTATACTAGAATAGTAGATGACTGGAAAATAACAATGACTGCAATTCAGATAGGTAATTTAGAGAAAATATGAGGAAATATAATTTGCGTAATAATTTGGAACACAGTGTATACTCAATTACACCCCCTCACTTTACATTTTTTATGATTTCCCAGCTTCTGATCAATGCTTGCTTGTCTACTGCAAGCTCTACCTGAACTCGGTGTACTTGCCTGCATGTGAGCATAGTATAAGTGCAGGCGCACCCACAGTGTGGGAAGGTACATTCTCTCCCTCTCTCCCTGACTCCTTTCTGTAGCTGAGAGGAACCAAAGAGGAGAACGTCACTGCGTACACTGTGCGTTCCGGCTCCGACACACTGGCTCCGGCAGTATTAGTCAAGTGCGCAGACTCTCACGCCGACTTCAGGTAGCTCTCACTCTAGGCAAGCAAACATTGTCAATTAGAAGTGGCCTAAGTCCCCAAAATGCAAATTGATGGGGTATTAGGCTGCTTTCACACTAGCGTCGGCACGGGGCCGTCGCTATGCGTCAGCCCGACGCGCGTTGTGAAAGTGATGCCCGACGTGGGCAGCGGAAGCTTCCGTTGCCCTATTGTAAGGTCCGGGGAGTAGGGGGTGGAGTTCCGGCCGCGCATGCGTTACATGTAACGTTTTTTTGTGCCGACGGTGCGCCAAAACACGACGCAACAGTCACACGACAGTTGCAACGTGTGGCAATACGTCGCAATGCATCGCTAATGTTAGTCTATGGGGAAAAAACGCATCCTGCAGACAACTTTGCAGGATGCGTTTTTTCTACTAAATGACGCATTGCAACGTATTGCAAACGACGCTAGTGTGAAAGTAGCCTTTACAGTGCACTCAGTCCTTTTAGTCATGGCAAGGGTGTACTGAATTCCCCTCATTTGCATTTCAATTAAAAGTAACTTTCACCGGTACTGTGCCAATAAAATGTAAAGCACTGGTATGATTTCTTTATAGCAGCTAAGGCTTCTTTCACACTTCAGTTTTTTGGCGTCAGTCACTTCCAACATAATGACGGATCGACGGATCCGTCACAATAGTTGAAAAAACGGATGTAACGGATCCATTTTTTTGACGGATCCGTTACTCGGGGGTTGTATGTACTTTTTGGAGCATGCGCAATTAAAAAAAATTTAAAAAACGAATTGGGGCGACGGATCCGCCGAAATTACGGTCGCGACGGATCCGTCGCCAATAGGCGGCCATTCTATGGAATGGCGGACGCGACGGATCCGTTGCGATCCGTCATTTCAACGCAGACAAAAAACGTTGCAATGACCGTCAATGTCTAGATGACGTCCGCCAAATTTTGACGGATCCGTCGCATGACGGATGGAACGGACGACCATCCGTCACAATCCGTCGCTAATGCAAGTCTATGGGGGGAAAAACGGATCCGTCGAAAAAAAAAAAACGGATCCGTTTTTTGAGGAAAATGACGGTTTTAGACTGACGCCAAACAACTGAAGTGTGAAAGAGGCCTAAGTCTGTAACAATCACTCGTTTAAAATTAAGTTTGAGGGTTGACAGGTTCCCTTTAAGAGATAGAAATTGGAGTTGTGAAAACGGGTGAATATGTCAGATACCAGTCATATAGTGGCCAGAGAAAGTGTTACTCATCGTGTACACACAGGGCAACTTATTCTCAAAAGTTACATAAAAGTAACTTAATAATTTGGCAAAAATCTGTAGTTTTGTCCAACTTTTCTCTACTGTGTATGGCTACCTTATGGTGTTAAAATTTTGGCTGCTGATTAAAAATTGAATGACCTTTTTTTACTTTTTTGGTGGAAATCCTGTGCAAACAACAAACACATTTCAAGTTTTCCAGAGCACCCTCACTTTTTAGTAAGCACAAATTTAATTTTTCTCCGTTAAACCCCGTGCAAACATCCTGGTGGGGTAGTGGCTGTCCGGACTATTGTCCATATATGCATGGCCGAGATACTGTAGATGAAGTGTAAAGTGCAGCTTAGCAATACATTTGTGGAAATACAGACTGTTTCACAGGCCGGGAAACAATGCTTGCCGAAGGCTCTGATGTCATAACGGGCTGTCTTGCTTACTTGACCGTGGTAAAAGCAAACACATAACGCTTTCCTAGATCTGTCAAATGCTTGACGTTATTACCTGACTCTGTCAAAAACAGCTTTATTATTGGGCAGCTTTCTACTCACTGGGAATACATGGATGTGACCTCTGGATATAATGACAGACTGATACCTGAATATGTCAACATCTCTGACAATAATGACCCGGAGCAATAATTAATGTGAGATAGGCTCATTATTTTGCTTCCAAGTACGTACGCCATGCATTATAGTAGTTCTTGATAAAGCTAAAATTCGTAAAGCGCAAGCACAAGCAGCTTGACGACACACGGATCCGGCATAAGTCATGTTAAGATTACTGTCGTCGTAGTCGGAATTTATTTCTCTTTTCATACTTTACGTTTTGCAAATTTTTCTGGTGGGTGTATAGATTTGTGTTTAGAAAGACGTTCACGCATTATCTCCAATGTTGAATGTAAACTGTATGCCAGCATCAGCTCTCACCTGACATATAGCAAGGGCGGCGCTCTGCAGGGAACGTACAGCAAAGGTCTATTTGAATGAAGCGACGGCGGTGCTTTGTCAGGGAACGTATAGCAAAGGTCTATTCGAATGAAGCTAGTGCAGCGCTGTGCAGGGAACGTATAGCAAAGGTCTATTTGAATGAAGCGAGGGCGGTGCTGTGCAGGGAACGTACAGCAAAGGTCTATTTGAATGAAGCGAGGGCGGTGCTGTGCAGGGAACGTATAGCAAAGGTCTATTTGAATGAAGCGAGGGTGGCGCTGTGCAGGGAACGTATAGCAAAGGTCTATTTGAATGAAGCGAGGTCGGTGCTGTGCAGGGAACGTATAGCAAAGGTCTATTCGAATGAAGCTAGGGCAGCGCTGTGAAGGGAACGTATAGCAGAGGTCTATTCGAATGAAGCTAGGGCAGCGCTGTGCAGGGAACGTATAGCAAAGGTCTATTTGATTGAAGCGAGGGCGGTGCTGTGCAGGGAACGTATAGCAAAGGTCTATTTGAATGAAGCGAGGGTGGCGCTTTGCAGGGAACGTATAGCAAAGGTCTATTTGAATGAAGCGAGGGCGGCGCTGTGCAGGGAACGTATAGCAAAGGTCTATTCGAATGAAGCGAGGGCGGCGCTGTGCAGGGAACGTATAGCAAAGGTCTATTCGAATGAAGCGAGGGCGGCGCTGTGCAGGGAGCGTATAGCAAAGGTCTATTCGAATGAAGCGAAGGCGGCGCTGTGCAGGGAACGTATAGCAAAGGTCTATTTGAATGAAGCGAGGGCGGTGCTGTGCAGGGAACGTATAGCAAAGGTCTATTCGAATGAAGCGAGGGCAGCGCTGTGCAGGGAACGTATAGCAAAGGTCTATTCGAATGAAGCGAGGGCAGTGCTGTGCAGGGAACGTATAGCAAAGGTCTATTCGAATGAAGCGAGGGCGGCGCTGTGCAGGGAACGTATAGCAAAGGTCTATTCGAATGAAGCGAGGGCGGGGCTGTGCAGGGAACATATAGCAAAGGTCTATTCGAATGAAGCGAGGGCGGCGCTGTGCAGGGAACGTATAGCAGAGGTCTATTCGAATGAAGTGAGGGCGGTGCTGTGCAGGGAACGTATAGCAGAGGTCTATTTGAATGAAGCGAGGGCGGCGCTGTGCAGGGAACGTATAGCAAATGTCTATCCGAATGAAGCGAGGGCGGTGCTGTGCAGGGAACGTATAGCAAAGGTCTATCCGAATGAAGCGAGGGCGGCGCTGTGCAGGGAACGTATAGCAAAGGTCTATTCGGTCTATTCGAATGAAGCGAGGGCGGCGCTGTGCAGGGAACGTATAGCAAAGGTCTATTCAAATGAAGCGAGGGCGGCGCTGTGCAGGGAACGTATAGCAAAGGTCTATTTGAATGAAGCGAGGGCAGCGCTGTGCAGGGAACGTATAGCAAAGGTCTATTTGAATGAAGCGAGGGCGGCGCTGTGCAGGGAACGTATAGCAAAGGTCTATTCGAATGAAGCGAGGGCGGCGCTGTGCAGGGAACATATAGCAAAGGTCTATTCGAATGAAGCGAGGGCGGCGCTGTGCAGGGAACGTATAGCAAAGGTCTATTCGAATGAAGCGAGGGCGGTGCTGTGCAGGGAACGTATAGCAAAGGTCTATTCAAATGAAGCTTTGGCAGCATTATGCAGGGAACCTATACCAGAGCTCTATTCAAGTGAAGCGGGGGTTGTGCAGTGAACCTATAGCAGAGCTCTATTCAGGTGACGCAGGAAAAATGTGCAAGGGAACTACAGCACGACCTATTTAAATTAAGTGGGGGCTGCCCTGTGCAGGGAAACTATATGGCACAACGCTATTTAAGTGACGCAGGGTTGCACTGTGCATGGGAACTTCAGCAGAGCTCTATTCAAGTCAAGCAGAGGAAGCTTGAAAGGGAACTACAACACAGCACTATTCAAGTAAAGCGTGGACGGCTCTGTGCAGGGGGAACTACAGAAGCAGAAGAATTGTGCAAGGGATACAGTACAACGCTATTTAATTGAAGCCAGGGTGGCGCTGTGCGGGGAAGCTAGCACAACACTATTTAAGTTAAGCGTGGACAGCATTGTGCGTGTGACTTACAACAGCAGAGCTGTGTTCAAGAGAAGCAGAGGCAGTGTTGTGCAAGGGAATTAAAACACTGCACTAGTCAAATGAAGCTGGGTGGTGCAGTGGAGGGAAACTAAAGTACAGCACTGTTCAAGTGAAGCGGTGGCAGTGCTGTGCAGGGGAATTTCAGCTGAGCGCTATTCAAGTGAAGCAGGAGCAGCGCTGTGTAGCGGAACTACTGCACAGCACTAAGTGAAGTGGCTGTGGCACTGCAGGGAAACTATAACACAACACTATTTAAGTGAAGCCGGGGCAGCGCTGTGCAGGAGAATTACAGTAGAGATCTTTTCAAGTGAAGCAGAAGAACCGTTGTAAAATTGAACTACAGAACAACGCTATTTAAGTGAAGTGGGGTTGGTGCAGTGCAGGGAAATTATAGCACAGCACCATATAAGTGAAGCATGGGTGGTGCTGTGCAAGGGAACTACAGCACAAAACTATTGATGTGAAGTAGGGGCGGCGCTGTGGAGGGAAACTAGCACTGCACTATTCAAGTGAAATGAGGGTGGCACTGTGCAAGGCAACCTCTGCTGAGCTCTAATCAAGTGAAGCAGAAGTCGCACTGTGTAGAGGAATTGCAGAACACCATTCAAGTGAAGTGGGCGTTGCACTGTGTAGGTAGGGGAACTACAGCACAAAAATATTTAAGTGCAGCAGGGGCAGCACTGTGCAGGAGAACTAAAGCACGGCACTATTCAAGTGCCTCAGGGGCAGAACTGCAGGAGAACTAAAGCACGGCACTATTCAAGTGAAGCAGGGGCAGAACTGCAGGAGAACTAAAGCACGGCACTATTCAAGTGCAGCAGGGGCAGAACTGCAGGAGAACTAAAGCACGGCACTATTCAAGTGAAGCAGGGGCAGCACTGTGCAGGAGAACTAAAGCACGGCACTATTCAAGTGAAGCAGGGGCAGCACTGTGCAGAAGAACTAAAGCGCGGCACTATTCAAGTGAAGCAGGGGCAGCACTGTGCAGGAGAACTAAAGCACGGCACTATTCAAGTGAAGCAGGGGCAGCACTGTGCAGGAGAACTAAAGCACGGCAATATTCAGGTGAAGTAGGGGCAGCACTGTGCAGGAGAACTAAAGCACGGCACTATTCAAGTGAAGCAGGGGCAGCACTGTGCAGGAGAACTAAAGCACGGCACTATTCAAGTGAAGCAGGGGCAGCACTGTGCAGGAGAACTAAAGCACGGCACTATTCAAGTGAAGCAGGGGCAGCACTGTGCAGGAGAACTAAAGCACGGCACTATTCAAGTGAAGCAGGGGCAGCACTGTGCAGGGAAACTAAAGCACGGCACTAATCAAGTGAAGCAGGGGCAGCACTGTGCAAGGAAACTACAGTATAGAACTGTTCACGTGAAGCAGTGTTGTGAGGATGATCAACTCTGATGTAGAGCTATGGCCACTTTATTCTCACGATCAGCGGGGCACTAGAGGTCAGACTCGCACCATTGAGCATTCTACAGAGCATCAAATTCTGCATGGACATAGTATTACCACATTATTATTGTTCTCAATGTATGTAGTATCTTGGAAGAACCCCCTACAACAGGAGTTGTCGTGTGCCAAGCAGTATGAAGGTCTTATTGTTGTTGCTCTTACACATATGAGTGTATATGTGATATTGGGACAGCTGTCTACTAGTGTTCTGGTCATGTTGATAGATGTGTTACAACTTATGGACTTGTACATTTTATTTGAACATCTGAAAGATTGATTAATATAACGTAAAGTGTTAATTAAAATTTGTCAACAGGGCAGACCGGTATTATTGTAGTGTCTTGGCAAAGAAGCAAGTTAGCCATGTGTTGTATGGACAGTGTCCTTTAATGAATGGAATTTGCAATGTTATTAGCTGGGACCCAAACACCCTTGTTTGATACACACTGCTGTCCACCCTGTCTATCCTATCTAATACTAGAGATACCAGGAGTGCTGATGTAACAAGAGTCTGCGCCACACCACTGTCCACCATGTCTGTTTAATCTAATACTGGAGATACCAGGGGTCTGAGGTAAGAAGAGGCTGCTCACACTGCTCTCCACCCTGACTATTTGATCTAATACTAGAGATACCAGGGATACTGAGGTAAGAAGAGGCTGCATGCACTGCTGTCCACCCTATTTGATCTAATACTAGAGATACCAAGAGTGCTGAGGGAAGAAGAGGCTGCTCACACTGCTCTCCACCCTGTCTAGTTGATCTAATACTAGAGATACCAAGGGTGCTGAGGGAAGAAGAGGCTGCTCACACTGCTCTCCACCCTGTCTATTTGATCTAATACTAGAGATACCAAGGGTGCTGAGGGAAGAAGAGGCTGCTCACACTGCTCTCCACCCTGTCTATTTGATCTAATACTAGAGATACCAGGGGTGCTGAGGGAAGAAGAGGCTGCTCACACTGCTGTCCACCCTGACTATTTGATCTAATACTAGAGATACCAAGAGTGCTGAGGGAAGAAGAGGCTGCTCACACTGCTCTCCACCCTGTCTAGTTGATCTAATACTAGAGGTACCAAGGGTGGTTAGAGGAGAAGAAGAGACTGCTCACACTGCTGTCCACCCTAACTATTTGATCTAATACTAGAGATACTAAGAGTGCTGAGGGAAGAAGAGACTTCACACTGCTGTCCATCCTGTCTTTTTGATGCTATTCTGCAGTGGACAGCAGTGTAAACAGCCTCTTCTTACCTCAGCACTCTTGGTATCTACAGTATTAGATCAGATAGACAGGGTGGACAGCAGTGTGAGCAGCCTCTTCTTATTTCAGCACCCCTGGTTTCTCCAGTATTAGATCAGACAGGGTGGACAGCAGTATGAGCAACTTCTTCTTACAATATTCACTGGGGGCACATCCTCCTGGATATGAAAGAAGGGGACTGTGCTTCCTACTGCGCATGCACACATACTCCTGTGCTAATAATGTTCTAGGACAGGTTTCTGTCATTGTAAAATGACAGCAGCCAGTTTTATTCTTTATACAAAACAAGAGTGATTTGCTAATTAAAGATATTTGGGTATTTGTGATTTTTTTTTCTTTATTCCCCTAGAGCACTTATAAGAAATTATTCAACACATCAATTTTGACCTTTTTAAAAAATGTTTTATTAATTTAAATTCTGACATGTAAAATGGCCTTCAAGGGGGAGGCAGGGTTGTCCAGTCCTTTTAAGGATAGATCATCAGTAAAGGCTCAGCTCCCATTAACCTCAGAAGGATATATGCTTCAGTACTAGGGAACGGCCTCTACACAGCGCAGTGAGCCGTGCTGTACACGGTGCACATCCAGCCACAGCGGGAGCTGCAAACAGCTGATCTGATAGGGATGAATTAGTCTAAGGATAGGTAATCAATATATACGGTATGTCCTGGACAACCCCTTCTATTGGTAATGACCAGATGTGTGACACAAATTAAAGTGACATCACCATAAAGAATCCTCCGTGGGAGAGACACCAGCTTGTTTTGTTTTTTTTTTCAGATTGACAGGTACAGGTAGTAAAAAATGTGAATTTCTGTATAATGGCTGTTCCTTGGTTCAGAAATGTTAATATGGCTTTTGAGCAGTCAGTAAGTGTAGGGGCAAAGCCAGATTACCTGAATATTGCAAGTATTCACAATCTGTGCTCCCGGGGAAGCAATAAAACCTCATCTAGGAGAGCTGCAAGTCGATATCAGAAGATGACAGCTAGGTCAACATATACCTTAATAAGGAACAGCAGATTGTACCACCGATAGAACCTTCTAACCAGTAAATGCCGGTTTCCATGCCAACAAGAAACATTATATAAATAACTCTGAATGTCTACCAGTCCGACGTGGGATTCTGGCCGTGAACTATCCAATGTAATATCAATAATTAATCTATTCTTAGTTCAATGACAGCTCTCTGTTTTATTTCCTCATCCTTAATAAAGGAAACGATAGAAATGTAAAAGCCTATTTCCCTATGATCCAACAGTTACCTATAAAATAAGCCCCTAAACATCCTCTGTTTATGGAGCCTTTCGATATTTACCTCTGCCATTACAGAATTGTCTTGGTCTGAAGGTTACACTGTCCCTCGAGCGCCTACTCAGCCTTCCCCATACACATGCACTCTGCACTTGGTTCGGCTGAGCGTGCATGTACTTTTCATGGGGATAGAGGAGCAAGCTGATGCCAAACACCTTTTGTGGTGGCTTTTTTTTCCCAAGGAAAACAAAAAAGTTGGGCGTTATAATTCAACATGCCCAGTCTTGTCTTCCTAAATATCATCTGTCTGAGATGAGTCCGTAGTCCCCCATGCAGATTAGATGGTTTACCGAATCTTTCCTTCATTTAAAGGGGTCCTTTCACTGATTTTTTTTATTTTATTTAAGTTGAGTACCTATTCCAGTTGCTGCTAGTCCACTGATTCTGGAACAGTTTTTCTTTTTCTTCAATGTTCCTCCATTCCAAAGTTATAACCCCGGTAATAACGTTGCAAATCTTCGCTCCAACCAGTGGGAAGTAGTCCACAAAAGTTCTCTGTGGCTCTTTGCGTTTTCTCCTCTGATGCTGGCCAATAAAAACTGTGCCATGTCCTCAAAGGAGTTCTGTGTCATACACTTATTTGGTTGAAGGATAAATTTACATAATTAGTACTGAACGTATAATTTGGGAACACAGCGGCACAGAAGAAAAACCTTTCCAGAATCAGCGGGTTAGCAGCATTTGGAGGAGGAACTCAATTTAAAGAAGCACCCATCCTCCTCCCATCAAAGTTTTTATCCTCTTAATATATTGCAGTAATCATATTATATAGCACTGTGTACTGCTCATTTTGCCTTTCTACCCATTCTTCCCTTTTCCATTAGGTCTATAATAATAATTTTATTTTTTTTTTTATATAGCGCCAACATATTCCTTAGCACTTTACAATTAAGTGTGGGCATGTACAGACAATAAAAACATTACAAAGTAACACTTAGTTCAACAGTTACTCTGCTCGCAAGCTTACAACCTATAAGGAAATAGGGGTGACATGACATCACAGGATTCAAAACAGACTAGCTGATTTCTTCTAAGCTCTATATAGAAACAAGTCTCTCTTCCACATGAGTCACCATTAGAATTACAATTCTGCATCACTGCAAAGTTCCTGGCAGGAAGATGAGTGGAGCAGCTGGATTAGGAGTTGAAGAGGAGACGGAGCTGGGATGCCAGGGACTGTGAGGTGATGTAGAATTGTAGCTTTGATGATGACTCATGCAGGGAAAAGAGACTTTGTTTTTACATAAAGCTTAGAAGGATTCAGGTAGTCTGTTTTTAACTCCGTCGCGACTAAGCCTGTTTTCACCTTTCTGACCCCGCCAATTTTTACAATTCTGACCACTGTCCATTTGTGAGGTAATAACTCTGGAACGCTTCAACATATCCCACTGATTCTGAGATTTTCTCGTGACATATTGTACTTTATGGTAGCAGTTAAATTTCCTTGATATGACTTGCGTTTTTTTGTGAAAAAAATGGAACTTTGGCGAAAATTTTGAAAATTTCTCAATTTTTCAACTTTTAATTTCTATGCCCTTAAATCAGAGAGTTATATTGCACAAAATAGTTAATAAATAACATTTCCCGCATGTCTACTTTACTTCAGCACAATTTTGGAACCAAAGTTTTTTTTGTTAGGAAGTTATAAGGGTTAAAAGTTGACCAGCGATTTCTAATTTTTTCAGCAAATTTTACAAAACCATTTTTGTAGAGACCACATCACATTTGAAGTGACTTTGAGGGGTCTATATCATGGAAAATACCCAAATGTGACACCATTGTAAAAACTGCACCCCTCAAGGTGCTCATAACCACATTTAAGAAGTTTATTAACCCTTTAGGTGCTTCACATGAATTTTTGGAATGTTTAAAAAAAAATGAACATTTAACTTTTTTCACAAAAAATTTACTTCAGATCCAATTTGTTTTATTTTACCAAGGGTAACAGGAGAAAGAAGACCCCCTAAGGAACTTATCTATATGTGTGATGAGCACTTTGAGCCCCCAAGTGCTTCACCGAAGTTTATAATGTAGAGCCGTACAAATAAAAATTCATATTTTTTTCACAAAAATGATCTTTTCGCCCCCAATTTTTTTATTTTCCCAAGGGTAACAGGAGAAATTGGACCACAAAAGTTGTTGTGCAATTTGTCCTGAGTACGCTGATACCCCATATGTTGGGGGAACCACAGTTTGGGCTCATGGCAGAGCTCGGAAGGGAAGGGGCGCCGTTATGAAATGCAGACTTTGATGGAATGGTCTGCGGGCATCACGTTGCATTTTCAGAGCCCCTGATGTGCCTAAACAGTACAAGCCCCCCACAAGTGACCCCATATTGGAAACTAGAAGTTTATAACGCAGAGCCGTGAAAATAAAAAATCATTTTTTTCCTACAAAAATGATTTTTTAGCCCCCAAATTTTTATTTTCACAAATGTAACAGGAGGAATTGGACCACAAAAGTTGTTGTCCAATTTGTCCCGAGTACGCTGATACCCCATATGTGGGGGTAAACCACTGTTTGGGCGCACGGCAGAGCTTGGAAGGGAAGGAGCACTGTTTTACTTTTTCAACGCAGAATTAACTGGAATTGAGATCGGACGCCATGTCGCGTTTGGAGACCCCCTGATGTGCCTAAACAGTGGAAACCCCCCAATTCTAACTCCAACCCTAACCGCCACACACCCCTAACCCTAATCCCAACCCTAACCATAATCCTAACCACACCCCTAGCCCGAACACACCCCTAATCCCAACCCTAACCCCAACACACCCCTAACCCTAATCCCAACCATAACTCTAACCACACCCCTAACCCTGACACACCCCTAACCCTAATCCCAACCGTAAACGTAATCCAAACCCTAACTTTAGCCTTAACCCTAACGTTAGCCCCAACCCTAACCCTAACTTTAGCCCTAACCCTAATGGGAAAATTAAAATAAATACTTTTTTTATTTTATTATTTTTTCCTAACTAAAGGGGTGATAAAGGGGGGTTTGATTTACTATTTATAGCGGGTTTTTATGTTTGGCAGCTGTCACACACTAAAAGACGCTTTTTATTGAAAAATAGTTTTTGCATCACCACAGTTTGAGAGCTATAATTTTTCCATATTTTGGCCCACAGAGTCATGTGAGGTCTTGTTTTTGCGGGATGAGTTGACGTTTTTATTGGTACCATTTTCGGGCACATGACATTTTTTGATTGCTTTTTATTCAGATTTTGTGTGAGGCAGAATGAACAAAAACCAGCAATTCATGAATTTCTTTTGGGGGGGTGTTTATACCATTCCGCGTGTGGTAAAATTGATAAAGCAGTTATTTTCTTCGGGTGAGTACGATGACAACGATACCTCATTTATATAATTTTTTTTATGTTTTGGTGCTTTTATACAATAAAAACTATTTTATAGAAGAAATAATTATTTTTGCATCCCTTTATTCTGAGAACTATAACTTTGTTGTTTTTCCGGTAAAGGAGCTATATGGCATCTTGTTTTTTGTGGGACAAGATGACGTTTTCAGCGGTACCATGTTTATTTATATCCGTCTTTTTGATCGCGTGTTAAAGGGAACCTGTCACCCCCCATAGCCTATTAAGGTAAAAGAGCCACCTTCAGCAGCACTAAGGCTGCATTCTGTGAAGGTGGCCCTTATGTTTAGTATCCTAGGAATGCTGAAATAATCACTTTTATACCTGTATTGCGTCAGAGAGGTATGATTTCTCCCTGACTCAAGCGCCTCGCAGCCGTCCATCATCCCACCATGCGCCGCCTCCATTCTGTCTTTTGCCGTGTACTTTTATTGTTTTATTGTTACATAAATATATGTATTTATTGGTAAAATATTTATTTAATTTTGTATTTATTTGGGGAATTTTTCTTTATATTTTTACACATTATATATATATATATATATATACATATATATATATATAGTGTATGTACGGTATATATATATATATATATATATATATATATATATATTTAAACTTTATTACATTGTCACTGGTTGGGACATTACTATATAAAGTCAGATCGCTGATCTGACACTTTGCATAGCACAGCTTCAGATCAGCAATCTAACAGGCAGTGTAGGAGGCTTGCCAGTGCCTGCTCTTAGCAGGCGCTGACAAGCCACCTCACTGAAGGACCCGGAAGGACCCCGCAGCCATCTTTGAGCCAGGGGTCTCCATGGAGACCACAAGAACAACACGATCGCATCACGTTGTTCCGGTAGGAGAGAGCAGGGAGCCCCCTCCATGCGCGATTGTTCTCTATGCCGCTGTCAGTACATTAGAGGGGTTAAATGCCCACAATCGGTGCTCGCACCGATCGTGGGCGTTGCTGCGGGGTGTCAGCTGTCGCATACACCCGCACTCGATCACCGTGGTACTCAGCATGAGGCCGCAGTGATCGTAGAAATGCAGTTCCAGCAGAGCAGTACAAGTACTGCGAAGGTAGTGAAGGGGTTAATCACGTGAAGTCATAGACCTAACGGAAAAGAGAAGAATTAGTTGGGTAGAAAGTCAAAATGAGCAATTGTAAGTACACAGTGCTATTGTCACGGCACTGTTGCAGTATATCCCTGTTTAGGGGCTTCTTCCGTATCCCTAAAGCTAGGGGCGCCATAGCTATCCCTGCTCCCCAGACTACTTCTGATGGTGAAGACGCCGGGACCATGTGCTTTCTCTGCTCCTAAATCAGCCTTTATCTGTCCCCTCCTCCACCCAGGGAAATAGGGTGCTGTAGTGTACAAAAGTACATAAACCAGACTAACAAGGGAAGATGTACAGGGATAAATGAAAACACCAATCATGCAAATATACACTCACAAACAACAGAGTGGAACTCTTGGAAGTACAGGAAGAAAAAACAAATAGGAGAGGATGATATGCACACAGACAAATCGCCAAGCAACAGTCTTCTGAGCAACTCTCTAAACACCTCCTTAAACAACCAACACCTCCAACTCCAGAACCAGACAGTATGAAATGAACACTAGCAATCCCTGATTGCCAGAGGTGAGCATATGTAGCAGAGAAGAGTGGCCAACACTGAACAGCTGAGATCATCAAAGCAGGAAAGCTTCAGGAACTCTCAACTGATCAGATAAACCCCTGCACTGCAAGAAGGAACCTGCACTGTTTAATATGATGGTGAAGTGCTTCTAACTATTACAGGAGTACTTTATATCAAACACTGTGGTCTTCTGGTCTCTCTCTGTCACGGTAAACCTGTGACAGATATAAAATATAATGGTTCTAATATATTAAGAGTATAAAAACTTTGATGTTTGTGCTGCTTTAAATGTAAAAAAAATTCAGTGTCAGGTCTCCATTAATCACATTCCATCATTATCTCTACCACTAATTGAAAGGCAACCCATTGCTGCCCAAGTCCATCTTGCAGCTGGTAATTATAATGCAGATAACAGACAATCATTGGCCTGACTTTGTTTCTGTCCTGACGTATTTGATTCCTGCGATATCATGCCCAACCAATCCATTTCCCATCACTTGGTAATATGTATACCTGTTCTGAAATAACTACCTTTTTAACAGGGTTTCTAGTTTGGAAAAACCATTTTGATGTACAGTTTAACAGAATTTAGAATTAATAGAGGGAAATCTTTTGTTCTCATTTCTTGGCCATTGCAGAAAGTGCCTCATTGCATTACATTGAAAACCCTGTATAAGAAATACATGCATACATAGAAATACATGCAGCCACACGCTTCGGTCCCGAGTGCCGGTGGCAGTGCCGAGTATTGATGCGAGAGACTCGCGCGAGTTTCTCGCAAGTGTGACCCAGGCCTAATTCTTAAAGTTGTTGTCCTTCCTTAGGCTACAAGTCTGCAGTCACTCTATTTTACTGCAGACTTGTGAAGCCTCATATCGCGCACTGTGAGGATTCTCCAGTCCCGTTGCTGGGATTGGGTGGTCTAGTGACTGCAAGTATGCGATTAGCTTGTTTCTGGCCACATTCCGACTAGACAATACATTTGCAATGAGCAGGGCTGAGCACGTGTAGTTGGCACATGTCCGCTTGTATACAAATCATTTGCATTGGGCAATCCTGACACCGCGGAGTGCGTGCGATGTGATGATTCGGAAGTCTGTAGTCACATTGAGTGATTGAAGACTTGTAGCCTAAAGGTACCGTCACATTAAGCGACGCTGCAGCGATATAGACAACGATGCCGATCGCTGCAGCGTCGCTGTTTCGTCGTTATGTGGTCGCTGGAGAGCTGTCAGACAGACAGCTCTCCAGCGACCAACGATGCCGAAGTCCCCGGGTAACCAGGGTAAACATCGGGTTACTAAGCGCAGGGCCGCGCTTAGTAACCCGATGTTTACCCTGGTTACCAGTGTAAATGTAAAAAAAAAAAAACACTACATACTTACATTCCGGTGTCTGTCGCGTCCCCCGGCGTCCGCTTCCCTGCACTGTGTAAGCGCCGGCCGTAAAGCAGAGCGGTGACGTCACCGCTGTGCTCTGCTTTACGGCCGGCCGGCGCTGACACAGTGCAGGGAAGCAGAACGCCGGGGGACGCGACAGACATCGGAATGTAAGTATGTAGTGTTTGGGTTTTTTTACAATTACAATGGTAACCAGGGTAAATATCGGGTTACTAAGCGCGGCCCTGCGCTTAGTAACCCGATGTTTACCCTGGTTACCAGTGAAGACATCGCTGAATCAGCGTCACACACGCCGACTCAGCGATGTCAGCGGGTGAGCGACGAAATAAGGTGCTGGCCTTCTAGCTCCGACCAACGATGTCACAGCAGGATCCTGATCGCTGCTGCATGTCAAACACAACGATATCGCTATCCAGGACGCTGCAACGTCACGGATCGCTATCGTTATCGTTGTTAAGTTGTTCAGTGTGAAGGTACCTTAAGGCCTGACAACCTCTTTAGTGCTACCACAACACAAGTAAAATTAAAGTGAAATTAAACATGTTCTGACATTTTTCACCACAGATAAGACTATTGTTGCAGGTTTTAACAGATGCATTGACTTAAGCCTCCTCATTCCTTTTAGATACTGGTCAGCGGAACGATGGTTCAGCCAATTATGTGGTCCACAGCTAATTCCTCCGACTCTTCAATATATACACCATGTTCCAAATTATTATGCAAATTGGATTTAAGTGTCATAATGATTTAATTGTTTTGTTTTCAAATAAACTTGTGGATGGTATTGTGTCTCAGAGCTCAATGGATCACTGAAATCAATCTTAAACACTTGTGATAATTTGTTTTCCAGGTGATTCTAATTAAAGGAAAACTACTTAAAAATGATGTTCCACTTAAAAATACCTAAAATTCCCAACTCCACTGTAGATCAACTCCATACGCCAATATCTGAAGACGAAATTTCTGCAGTAATTAAAAACCTAAAGAAAAACAAAGCCCCTGGACCCGACAGCCTCACAGCACTCTATTACAAGAAATTTACAAACATCCTCACACCACACATTAAAAATTACTGCAATGCTCTACTAAATGGCACCCAGATGCCCCCTGAATTCTATATTGCCCATGTGACGGTAATCCCAAAACCAAAGAAGGACCATCTCCTTCCCAAGAATTATAGACCTATATTGTTGTTAAATGTTGACCTCAAACTCTTTACATCCATCATTACCACTAGACTTAACAAATTATTACCTACCCTTATTCACCGTGACCAAGTGGTGGGGTTCATACCTAATAGACAAGGCCCCGACAATATTAGAAGAAATCTAAATATTATACATTCAGCAAACTACCACAAACAGCCCCTGCTACTATTAGCTTTAGACATAGAGAAAGCTTTCGTCATGGTCTCATGGTCCTACCTGTTTGAAGTCCTATCCAGATTTGGCGTCCCTCGCACCCTTATTTCATGCCTCCAACTACTGTATGACAGCCCTACAGCTTACTTGAAACTCCCGTCCACTAGACCTACTCCCATCAACATACAAAGGGGGACGAGGCAGGGCTGCCCACTTTCTCCAGCCCTGTTTGCCATGGCCATGGAGCCACTAGCTGAGGCAATAAGGCTTAACCCGAACATACTCGGGCCTGTGGGACTTGGCGCACAATATAAGGCAAGCTTATTTGCGGATGATTTATTGCTGACTTTGTCCAGTCCACTTACCACTCTCCCAAATTTGTTTTCAGTCCTCCGTAGATTTGAGTCGATCTCGGGACTCAAAATTAATGTTGACAAATCCGAAGCTCTATTTCTTAACACCTCTAAGGACATGCAAACAAATATTATTTCCCAGTTCAAATTTACAAAAAATGAACATTATATAACTTACCTCGGAGTTAATCTCACCTCTCATAAATCGACTTTATTCAAGTGGAACTATCTCCCGTTAATAAAAAACCTCCGAGCTGACTTAACTAGATGGTCTGCCATGAAGTTGACTTGGTTGGGCAGATTGCATGCAATTAAAATGGTCTCCCTGCCCAGATTTCTGTACTTATTCCGCTCCCTCCCCATTCTGTTGCCTCATAAGACTTTACACGAGATTCACTCTATGATTTCAAAATTTATTTGGCAAGGAAAAAAACCCAGAATCCGTCAAAAAACTATGTTCATACACAGAGGGTTAGGGGGGCTTTCCATGCCCAACTTTACACTGTTTTACAAGTCGGTTCAGTTGGCCCAATTGACTAATGCCTGTGCTGCCAATCATGCTCCGAGATGGGTTGGCCTGGAATCGTCCCTCTTACATCCATTTTCCTTACCTGGCCTTATGTGGTCCACACAAAAACTCCCAAAAGGCTTACACATTACAGCACCATTCACAGCACATTCCCTGATTCTTTGGAGGAAGGAAAGGTTTAAATTTGATCTCCAATCTAAGTCCTCCCCACTGACCCCCCTCTTCTGTAACCCCATGTTCCCACCAGGACTTGACCCACGTTCTTTTGTTTGGTGGAAGGTTAATGGAATAACCTCTCTAAAACACCTCTGCTCGCCCTTTAATATAATTTTAACTAGACAAGAATTCCTCCATAAATACAATCCTTCCATTAACGAAACCTTTCGTATCTATCAGGTTTTCCATTTTGCGGAACAGTTTCTACAACATAAAATACCTTTTCACGCGACTAACTTTGAACAGAGGTGTATGGACGACCCACTGGGAAGGGGAACTATTTCTCTGCTATACAAATCTCTCAATACGGCACATGGAGTCGAAAAATTACAATACATGAAACAGTGGGAGGAAGACCTGGGTATTCAATTAACTTTGGAAAATTGGAGGCGATGCTGTAACACAGTTTCCAGGGGTAGCCATCAAGCCTCTCTGGCTGAGACATCCATTAAAGTCCTACACAGAACATACCAAGTCCTAAGTAAACTCCACACTATATACCCCAACATTTCAGATAAATGCTTTAGAGGGTGTGGCGCAGTGGGAGATATGAAACATATTTGGTGGGAGTGTCCGATAGCTTCGGCTATGTGGCGGGAAGTAGGATTAATAATTTAAAAAATGTATGGCAGAGCAATACAACCTGACCCAGCCACATTCCTTTTGGGAGCCAAGTATCCAGGCTTTTCTAACAAATTTCACAGGTTGATAGGCCAGCTACTTATGGCCGCTAAGCTACATGTAGCTACCAACTGGAGGTCGCCGTTTCTCTGTCCAGACAGTTAGAGATAAAATGAATTCAATCCTCTTATATGAACGTATACATGCGACTAGGGACGATCTGTGGGAGGCCTTCTACCAAATTTGGAAACCGTGGATGGATCTTAACACGAACTTGTACCTTGAACAAACCTTGACTTTATCTATTTGAGACTTCATTATCCTGTGAGAGATTCTGGTGGCACTGGGGTTGAGCCTGCACTGGGTGGGGTGCGAAGAGGGGGAAGCGGAACTCATAAAACGGAAGAAAGTATAATCTCGTCTTGTAAATATACTGCAGCTTACCATAAAGTAAAGTGCAGAATCTCATTTCCCTCCCCATTTTCCCTCTTTTATGTCTCCCCATGTACTTGTCTCGTCACATCTGTATTTTCGAATTTGAGTTACTATATGTAGGGTTTTTCCTCTTTGTTTAGACCTAAGCTTATTGAACTCCCTTGTAAGGGTATCTGTTGTTCAATTGCTATGTTATTGAAAATAAAAAGTTATTGAAACTAAAAATGATGTTCCACATTATTAAGCAGGCCACAGGTTTCAAGCAATATGGGAAGTAAAAAGGATCTCTCTGCTGCTGAAAAGCGTTAAATAGTGCAATGCCTTGGACAGGGTATGAAAACATTAGATATTTCACGAAAACTTAAGAGTGATCATCATACTGTGAAGAGATTTGTGACTGAAACAGAGCACAGACAGATTTCATGCAGATAAAGGCATAATGAGGAAGGTTTCTGCCAGACAAATTCATTGTATTAAGAGAGCAGCTGCCAAAATACCATTACAAAGCAGCAAACAGTTATTTGAAGCTGCTAGTGCCTCTGGAGTCCCTCGAACCTCAAGGTGTAGGATCCTTCAAAGGTTTGCTTTGGTGCATAAACCTACTATTCGGCCACCCCTAAACAGTGTTCACAAGCAGAAACGGTTCCAGTGGGCCCAGACATACATGAAGACTAATTTTCAAACAGTCTTGTTTACTGATGAGTGTCGAGCAACCCTGGATGGTCCAGATGGATGGAATAGTGGATGTTTGTGTATGGCCACCATGTCCCAACAAGGCTGCGACGTCAGCAAGGAGGTGGAGGAGTCATGGTTTGGGCCGGAATAATGGGGAAACAGCTGGTAGGGCCCTTTAAGGTTCCTGAAGGTGTGAAAATGACCTCTGCAAAGTATATAGAGTTTCTGACTAACAACTTTCTTCCATGGTATAAAAAGCAGAAACGTGCCTTCAGGAGCTAAATCATCTCTATGCTTGACAATGCAAAATCTCATGCTGCTAAGAATACCTCTGAGTCATTGGCTGCTATAGGCATAAAAGGAGATAAACTCATGGTGTGGCCACCATCTTCCCCTGACCTCAACCCAATAGAGAACATTTGGAGTATCATCAAACAAAAGATCTATGAGGGTGGGAGGCAGTTCCCATCAAAACAGCAGCTCTGGGAGGCGATTCTGACTTCATGCAAAGAAATACAAGCAGAAACTCTCCAAAAACTCTCAAGTTAAATGGATGCAAGAATTATGAAGGTGATATCAAAGAAGGGGTCCTATGTTAACATATAACTTGGCCTGTTAGGATGGTTTGGAGTTAAATAGCTTTTTTGTTTAGTGAATGTGACCTCCTAATGCTGCAAATTCCACAAATGAGCATTTTCAGTTCTTTAAAACATATCAAATGTTTAGAAATTCTACTGTCCCTAATAATTTGGAACAGTGCATTTTGAGTTTTTATTCATTTCGGAGATTATACTGTTATCTTTGGGAGGTTTCTTCAATAAAATTTGTTGTATACTCTAACGGGTGATGACTTTTATTAGACTGACTGTCATTTGCACCGACCATTTAGGAAAATCCGAGAAAAATGCCATTTGCATAATAATTTGGAACATGGTGTAGGAGTGCTCAACTGTCCGAGACCTTCTGTGTTCTCTATGAGAGACACTGTTAGACCTTTCTGGAGACAGTTTCTATCTTGGAGAACAAAAAGATTAGCAGTCCACAATTGGACATGCCATGTCTTTCTGTCCCCTGCCATAATTTTCAGGGGTCAGTCGGGAGGCCCCCATTTAGACCATCGGACCTTTGATATCAGCTGGTTTGGTCAACTTTGTTCTGACACTGGTGACCATTATTGTCAAGGGTCCTGTCTAATAGCTAAGCATTGTTCATAGCAGAGCAACAATGTAACACATCGGGTACATTGTCCAGGTCTTTTTATTTTCATTTTAATATTGGGAAAATAACTCCGAAATGTTTCTGCTGTTTTATGTGGTTTCATCGCACTAAAAGCTGTGTAGTATCATCCATGTTGACGAGCACTGAGAATGGCTAAACTCCCTTATGGATTGGTGAATTAACCAAAGCTAATGTTGTAAAGTCAACTTAAATCAGCAATTTTGGGTGTTGCCGACCCCTTCACAAATGACAAACTGAATTAAAATGTGTTGAATCATGCACTTGGTATACTCCACCTTCCCATCAGGAACAGATAAAAGTCAGTTGCAGACGAGCGTATGAATAATCGTCCGATTTTCATCAAGAAAACTCGATTTTCAACTAATTGTCATCTGTGTGTCTGTTTTTTATGTCAATTTGTGACTTGTTTTCTTACATCTACATGAAAAAACATACATGATTAAATACAGTGTCCTAGGTTAGTAATACAAATATATCTGTAAAAATAAGATGTCGTGTTTGGGATCCATTTTTTTTCTTTATAAACCCATAGGCACGAATGGGTGAGTTTCATCCGATAAATGCAAAAAAAGTAGCTCTCTATGCAGAAAAATGGTTCATCTGAACAGCCCTATTGAGTAACATGGATCAGTTTGCTATCTGTGTGTTATCCGATTATAGAGTGGACAGCGTTCGATTTATACGCTCGTCTGCGTGAGCCCGAAAGCTTGGGTTGCATCCTTGTGTAGATGTGGGGTTAAACTATATATCATGGGTAGCATTAAAGCTGTATTCCAGTCTGATCTCTTTACTGTAAATTGACAATATGTGCCTTAAGGGACTGTAAGGTGAAATCCACCTTTGGGACTTCTGTTTATTGGGAGAAAGCTCCATGGTATGTAATTGAGGTTGCCATGTGGGTTTCTCCATTGTAGTTTATATGAGTTTCTGAAGCAATATTTCAATTCCCATAAACTACAATAGACGGACTTACTTTTGCACAGCTATCTTTTCACCTCATCTCTTCCTCTCTGTAGTGCCTATTTGAGAGGCCTCCCCAACATGGCACATGGAATGTGTAAGATCCATGGCACTCCAAAAACTGGCACTGCCAGACCAACAGGCCATCCGTATCTCTCCTCCTATAGAGTGCTTTCATCTCTCTGATGAGGGTCTCATGTAAACCGAAACGTTCCGTTGTTTTGTTTGGATTGCACAACAAAAGTTGTTGTGATCCGGTGACCTTGGAGCCGCATGAAACTTTCTCTGGAGTCGGTGGAACCTGTACTGACCGCAAATCCTGAACTAACACCGCAACTAGAAGTAGCCGTGGGGTGTGCCTAACATACCCTAGACACCTCGACACAGCCGGAGGACTAAATACCCCTATAGATGGAAATAGGAATGCTACCTTGCCTCAGAGCAGACCCCCAAAGGATAGGCAGCCCCCCATGAATAATGACTGTGAGTAGGAGAAGAATAGACACACGCAGGTAGAAAACAGGATTTAGCAAAAGAGGCCACTCTAGCTAAATAGGAAAGGATAGGACAGATTACTAGGCGGTCAGTATTAAAACCCTTCCAAAAATATCCACGGCAGATAATACAAAAAGTTCCACAATCTAACTAAAGACGTGGAATGTATATCTGCCACTCCAGAGAATCCAACAAGACTGAGAAAATACTGACACAATCTAAGCTGGACAAGAAAACACAAAGAATAGCACTGAATTGTGAAGCACACAGCATGTGTGCCACAGAAAAAAAAACCCAGACACTTATCTTTGCTGATTTGGCAGAAAGGCAGGAGGAACCAGGCAGAGGTCCATAACCTCCCAAGAAGAATTGACAACTGGCAAGGATTAATGAATCCTGCACACCTAAATACCCCAGTCAGAACTGCAATCAGCAGACACACCTGACCAGGGCTGCAACCCAGGGACAACTGCATTACCACCTACTACCACCGGAGGGAACCCAAAAGCAGAATTCACAACAAAAAGTATTTCCACTTTCATGGTATTAGGCTTGCCGTTTTCTTTCTATTCAATATGACATGACACACTGCACATCATCGCATGCTATATGCCCCGTGGCACAGATTGTGCCCCCTCTTCTATATCTGGTGCCTGAGTTGTAACTAGTAGTAAGACCATATCATGAAACACAAGTTGGACAAATAATAATTATCTGGGACCTCCGTTCTGGCTCGTCACCCTCATTTACAAGATCTCCCAACATCATTGTTCACCAGGTTCCTCATGTTATATATCTTCTTCTCCTCTATAAAACAGTAGAATAATATATGTGCTTCATTGCTTGCCGATACTATTACTTGAGATGAGCATGACCACAGACATGGGATACACGTGTTCCCTACTGTAGGTCTTACCACAATATCTGTTGTCTTCCCTACTAGGAATGAAACTCCAATCACTCACTGAATGCTTTACTTGGCGCACAGACTTACACCGACCCTTTGTACATTTTTATTTTACAGAGAGCTATTCTTTTATTATACCAACCCTGACATGACCAGAAGCCATCACTACCTGCAACCTGTTCCAATACTAATAACGTAACACGCAGGAATAACAGGAGGCTATTGTTTTATGTCCTTACTCATTCTCCGTCTCTAATGGCTTTCAACTTCTGAATCTTCCTCGTACGGGTTTGTGGGTTATCGCTCAGGGTGTGTGGAAACATCAGCAGGAGTCATAAAATGCCCCACCTTGAGATTAGACGCGACGTATGCCCTTATCTCTTCTGCATGTGCCATCTGACATGGTGTAGTAGCCTCTTGGAGGCGAAGTAGCTGATAGCAATATCCAAGACCAAAACTGACTTCCTGTGTTACCTGATTCAGTAACAAACCCAACTATTCTTTGACAGATTTGATTTTTCTTTTTTTTAATTTAATTTTTGGCTTTTTTTTTTTTTTTTAATAAAGTTGAACATGAAGTTCTCTGCAGATAGGCATTCACCTTGTTTATACCTGAATGCTTTCATTTGATATTCAGATACAATAAAACAGTGCAAATAACCTTTTTAACAAATTTGTTTTTATATGGGACAATTCCTCTTTTTATATTTTTGACTTTTCAAGATCGTAACTGCTGGTCAAATGACTATAGAGACCATGGTCTTCTAAACCTGCTCAGGAGATTAGGCTTGTTACTCCCGATCGTAGTGAAATGTTTTTTGTCACCTTTTGCTTGCCCTTAGAATATGGGTTTGTTCATGGTTCCTGGAATTTTTTTTAATGTGAGGAGACCGAAGATGTTATCTGAGCATGCTTAGGTGCTAACAGAGTGTCTTCGGCGTGCTCGAACAATATGTTGGAGTCCCTGCAGCTGCATGTCTCGGGGCTGTTCGACAGCCACAACACATGCAGGGATTACCTAAGAAACAGGAAATCCTTACATGTGTTGCTGCTGTCGAACAGCCCCGAGACATGTAGCTGCGGGGACTCCAACATATTGTTCGAGCACGCCGAAGACACACTGTTAGCACCTAAGCATGCTCAGATAACACCTTATCCAAGCATGTTCGCTCATCACTAGCAAGACCTATTCTGTTCCCTGTAGCTCTTCTGTCTTACAGACATGATAGTGTCTGAGAGAACATATTTTAGTTCTGCAGACTGTCTGACAGGGCTCTCTTACACTAGTGTTTTTTGTCCTGTTGAAAGAAATATGAATGGGCACCATTGCACTTACCTGTCATTTATTCTAAGGGTAAGTTCACACAGGGCATTTTTCGGTGTGGGTTCCCCCCTAATTTTGATAATCAGCCAGACAAAACTCACAGCTGGGGGCTGCAACTCCCAGCTGTCAGCTTCAGCGGGGCAGCACTGGAGTCCTGGGTTCATGCCCCACCCTGGACAACATCTGCAAAGAATTTGTATGTTCTCTCTGTGTTTGCATGGGTTTCCTCCGGGTTCTCCGGTTTCCTCCCACATTCCAAAGACATACTGATAGAGAATTTAGATTGTGAGCGCCATTGGGGACAGCGATGATAATGTGTGCAACCTGTAAAGCGCTGCGGAATATGTTAGCGCTATATAAAAATAAAGATTATTATTATTATTATATTCAGTAAGGCTAGTTATCAAGAATAGAGGGGTCCTCACGCTATTTTTAAAAAAATATTTAAATAATTAAATTAAACGGTGTGGGGTCCCCCCCATTTTTGACAACCAGCCTTGCTAAAGCTCACAGCTGGGGGCTGGTATTCTCAGGCTGGTAAGAGGCCATTGATATAGGCCCCCAGCCTAAAAATAGCAGCCCGCAGCTGTCCAGAAAAGACACATCTATTAGATGCACCAATACTGGCGCTTTGCCCGGCTCTTCCCACTTGCCCTGTAGCGGTGGCAAGCGGGGTAATAAGGGGTTAGTGTCACCTTGCTGTTGTAAGATGACATTAAGCCGGCTTAGTAATGGAGAGGTGTCAATAAGACACTTATCCTTTACTAATACTATATACTATAGTAATTACAGGGTTAAATAAACACACACATGCAGAAAAAAATCTTTTAATGAAATAAAACACCACACAGTTTTGACCATATTTTTATTGTTCTGCCATTCCAAGCGAAGCCATCGATCTTCTGTGATTAAAAATAAAATAAAAAAGCAAAAGTATACTCCCTGATCCATCGTAGTCCAATATAGTGAGTGTCCCACACAGTATCTGGGGGAGTTAAAGCTTACAACCAGGAATGCTGCTAATACGACCGCTCCCGGCTGTAAGCGGCTGGGGAATGAATGAGACGCAGCGGGCACAGGCTCAGTAACAAGCGGTGACGTCACCGAGCATGCGCTCCCTCACAGCCTGACCTGAGGTAACCTCTGCACCGTGGGAAAATGCTAGTGAAGAGGATACTGCAGGTAATGTATCTATTCTATCTATTCATTCTATCCATCTACCTATTCTATCAATCAATCAATCAATCAATCTGTCTATTCATTCTAACTATTCATTCTAACTATTCATTCTATCTGTTCTATCAATCTATTCATTTATTCTATCCTATCTATTCATTCTATCTATCTACAGGACGTTGTTTTTTTTCTCTGTGTGCACTCAACTTTATTGGCATGCACAAAGAGAAAAAAAAAAACGCACCTAAACCTGTGTTTCTGGCACAGCTTCTTTCTTGCCAAGATGATCAGGTTTTGCTGCAGAAAAAAAAATGCAGCAAAAACGCCCTGTGAGAACTTAGCAAGGGCTCGTGCGGACGGCTGTATTATTGGTCTGAGTGTGATCTGACAAAACATTGTCCGATTTTTTTTTTTCCTTGGACATAGACTGTCCAGAGAAAAAAAATCACGGAATGTCTGAGTTTGATCTGATATTTGGATCACTTTAGTCTGATGTTCACTCACTGACACAATGGAGAAGATGGAGAACTTTAGTTCTCCATCTTCTCCTCAGTGTTCTCCGATTCTCTTCTCCGCTAGAATTGGAGCACACTGTGCTGACACTCTTTTTGATCGCAGTGTCAGTTGCATAATCCTCCCTATTCTTCGGGATGAGAGAATCTATGGCCGTCTGCATGATCACAAATGCTCAGGCTGCTGCCCATTGGCTTTAAAGAGCAGAATGTTGGCCTTGGCTACTCTAAAGAGGTCAATACATATTAGATTAGTGAGATGCAGGGAAAGGGAGAGGGACGAAGGAGCTAACCATGAGTTAGCCTATGGGTGTGTATACACCTGAAACGCGTCAGGTACGAGGCCTCGCCTTTTAATGTTTTAACTATGTTTGAATAAGGAAATAATTTTATCCCTGGATGGTTGTGCCGGAATCTTTCCCCATTTTTCTTCTGCATATTAGATTAATGTAGATAGATGTGGACAATTTCAACCCTATCGGACATTGGTCAGGTAAGATGTCAGTGGTCAGTCGTTTTAGCCGACCAATGATACATCGTCAACATCTGTAACAAAGTTGACTACATTTGATTTTTTAATTTTCACTTGTCCACAAACAATTGTTCCTATGAAATAATTTTTCCAGAAAGCTCTTTCTGTCTTCTCCTGGTGTCACTTTATTCTAGCGTCTACAACGAAGCGAGCAGAATAAAATGTGTATGGCAGCATGATTTATCACAGTCATTTGTTCAATGATTGCTTAACCATCAACCTACTGCTTCATATTGTGTATGACCACCTTTAGTTTACCTGGTGGTCTACATGCCTATTGACTGTTTCCATAGTCCCAAGCCTAGTAATCATTACATCCAACAATGAAACAGAAGTCATGAGAACTAATTGTAAGTCACTTAAAGTCAACTTGTAGATCTTCAGCGCTTCTTTTTGCAATGTATTAACAAATCCTTTAGGAGGCAAAGGGCATAAAGTGAACTAAATGGGAATTTTTCTTGTCATACACTTGTAGATTATCACTCACTGGAGCCGGTAGACCTTATCCGCACTGTTCACAGATGCATGTGATTTGTACAAGGAGGCTAGAACAGCCTCTTCTTGCGTAATGTCCGTTATGGCACATCAACACCCTATTGTTCTTCATCTTCCACGCGATGTCCCATTAGCCAACAATGGAGTTTTTTACCTTATACATTCGATAGCTCACACCTGGTTTATTAATAGGATTTGCACCAGAAATTTATACCAAATTTTGGGGCGTTTTTTGGCACATTGTGTCTCACAATAGACTGCGCCCTTTACTGTTAATCCACACTTCCTTTCTGGTAGGTCATGCCCTCTTGTGGGACAGGTTGTAAAAAGTATGTAACACATAATAAATAAAGTGAAAGTCATTAAAGACAGTTTTTTGGGGGGCAGGGAATTTGGCAAAAATTACATCACAATTCTGGCGCATTCAGCTTGATCAATATGCCACCGTGTTTTAATTCACTGACAAGTATAGTTGCTAAAAAAAATATATAAAATGATCACACAAAGCATTTTCCCCAAAAATAAATTAATTCTTGCTGTCCTCATTCCCCACCCAAAGTTATACCTGATTTTGGTGCACATACCAGTCTGATATGGCTAGGAACTGTCCCTATGTAAGTGGATTTCTGCTCATTTTCAGTAGGGAATTCCCATTCATCAGCATTCTGCCTGCACTGTTGGTGCTGGAGAATCCTTTACTTACCATCATGTTTTGCACCAGCCGTTGTCCAACTAAAATTCCATCTCCATTGTACCTAAATGCAGTTGGACAGACAAGAGAGCCGAAGCAGACTGACAAAGACCACCCCGCACTAAGTAATTAATTGCAGCGTATCTAGCAATACAGTGACAATTTTAAGCTTGTTGTTATTGTTTAATGAAAAGCACACATTCTCACCATACTAAATTATTTTGTGTCGCTAGATCAAGACAGTCGAAGTTTCATAGTTTTCAAGTTGGAAGAAGACACAAGTTCATTGTGTTCAAGCGAAAACCTAAGATATTGATCCAGAAGAAGTCAAAACCCCTAAGAGGCAGATACTCATTGCCCCATATAAGTGGAAAAATTCCTTCCTACTTCCAAATACAACAATCAGACTAGCTCCCTGGGTCATCATCCCATCATAGAATCGAGCAAGGCTGTGGAGTCGGAGTCAGTGTCCATTTTGTTGGAGTTGGTATAAATGGACCGACTCCTAAAATATATAATAACTTGGGTACAATAGTACAATGTAGAATGTGTTGGGAAAGTTATGAAATGTCCTATAATGTCTGTTCTGTTCCTAATGCAAGGATCTGGGCTCTAGTTTAGATGAATCTGTGCTGCACTTTATGTACATGCTCAGTAGTGACCAGTACTATGGAGTCGTAGATGAGATGAATCTGTGCTGTACTTTATGTACATGCTCAGTAGTGACCAGTACTGTGGAGTCGTAGATGAGATGAATATGTGCTGCACTTTTTGTATATGCTCAGTAGTGACCAGTGCTGTGGAGTCGTAGATGAGATGAATATGTGCTGCACTTTTTGTACATGCTCAGTAGTGACCAGTGCTGTGGAGTCGTAGATGAGATGAATCTGTGCTGCACTTTATGAACATGCTCAGTAGTGACCAGTGCTATGGAGTCTGAAGAGTCAAAGATTTAGCTTACCAACTCCACAACCCTGGAATCCAGTGCCCATAACCTTTAATATTATGTCTTTCAAGAAAAGCATCCCCCCTCCATATACTTTTGTAGTGAATCAACCATTACAACATCATGTGGCTGCGAGTTCCATAGTCTCGGTGCTCTTATTGTAAAAAATCACCATCTGTAATGAAGAAACATTCTTTCCCCTAGACATAGAGTATGGACCATTGTCATTGTTGCTGACCTAGGTGTAAAAAGATTAATAATAATATCTCTATAATGTTTTCTCATATATTTGTATATTGTAATAAGAGTGGTCCTATGCATTTGTATTTGCAAACTGATTAACCCCAAGTTGGTTAACCTTTTTTGGTATTGCGGTCTACTCATTCTCTTAATAACCTTTGTTGCTTTTCTCTGCACCTGCTCTTGTCAGGCTATACCTTTCATATGCATCGGAGCCCACAATATCACAGTATTCTAAATGTGGCGGCAGTAGTGACTTGTATAAAGGCAAAACTATGTCCTTGTCATGAGCATGGATGCCGCTTTTAGGGCATCCCATTATTTTATTTGTCTTGGCAGCCAGCTGCCTGACACTGATCACTAAAGTTGAGTTTGTCTTCCACTCATATATCCAAGTCTTTTTCAGTTACCATTTTACCAAGTGTTAGTGTTTTACCATTTTTAGTACATAATTATACATTTTATTTCCTTTGCCCCAATTGCATGACATCACATTTATCTACATTAAACTACAATTGCCATTTCTCCCCCCAGGCCTCTATCTGTCAAAAATGCCTTTGTAAAATAAAGTTATCCCCATCTGTGTTGATTTTCTTGCTGATATTAGTATCATCTGCAAATATTGGACTTCTACTCTGTATGCCCGTCACAAGATCATTAATAAATATGTTAAAAAGAAGAGGGCCCATTACTGACCCCAGTGGTACCCCACTGTTAAGGGTAACCCAATCAGAGAGTGTTTTTTTCTTAATAACCACCCTTTGTTTCCTATCACTAAGCCAATTGTAAACCCAATTACACTTACAGTATATACTCGAGTATAAGCCGAGATTTTCAGCCCATTTTTTTAGGCTGAAATTGCCCCTCTTGGCTTATACACGAGTCATTCCCAGAGGTCGGCAGGGGAAGGGGAGCGGCAGCTGTCTAATCATACTCACCTGCTCCTGGCTCGGTCCCTGCACTTCCCTGGTTCTCCGGGCGCTGACAGCTTCTTCCAGCGTTGAGCGGTCACATGGTACCGCTCATTACATTAATGAATAAGGACCTGACTCCACTCCCATAGGGGTGGAGCCGCATATTCATTACTGTAATGAGTACCATGTGACCGCTCAACACAGGAAGAAGCTGCCGGCACCCAGAGAACGAAGGATGTGCAGGGACCGCGCCAGGAGCAGGTGAGTATTGGCGGGGGCAGTGCGCTATATTCACCTGTCCGCATTCCACCGCTGGGTGCCGCCCCGTCTTCCTCTGCAGTGATGCTCAGGTCAGAGGGTGCGATCACACGATTAGTGTGCGCGCCTCCCTCTGCCTGAACTTCAGTTGTGATTTTTTTTTTTTTTTTAATCTCAGCAATAGCATATGGGGCAAATGTGTCTATGGAGCATCTTATGGGGCCCATAATCAGCATTTGTGGAGCATTATATGGGGCAAATGTCTGTATGGAGCATCTTATGGGGTCATAATCAGCATTTGTGCAGCATTACACGGGGCAAATGTCTGTATGGAGCCATAATCAGCATTTGTGCAGCATTATATTGGGCAAATGTTTCTATGGAGCATCTTATGGGGCCATAATCAGCATTTGTGCAGCATTATATGGGGCAAATGTCTGTATGGAGCATCTTATGGGGACATAATCCGCATTTGTGCAGCATTATATGGGGCAAATGTCTGTATGGAGCATCTTATGGGGCCATAATCCGCATTTGTGCAGCATTATATGGGGCAAATGTCTGTATGGAGCATCTTATGGGGCCATAATCCGCATTTGTGCAGCATTATATGGGGCAAATGTCTGTATGGAGCATCTTATGGGGCCATAATCCGCATTTGTGCAGCATTATATGGGGCAAATGTCTGTATGGAGCCATAATCAGCATTTGTGCAGCATTATATTGGGCAAATGTTTCTATGGAGCATCTTATGGGGCCATAATCAGCATTTGTGCAGCATTATATGGGGCAAATGTCTGTATGGAGCATCTTATGGCGCCATAAACCGCATTTGTGCAGCATTATATGGGGCATATTTTAATATGGAGCATCTTATGGGGCCATCATAAACTGTATGGAGCATTATATGGGGCTCTTGATTCAATATGGATATTCAAAAACACTTAACCTACTGATGTCTCAATTAATTTAACTTTTATTGGTATCTATTTTTATTTGTGAAATTTACCAGTAGCTGCTGCATTTCCCACCCTAGGCTTATACTCGAGTCATTAAGTTTTCCCAGTTTTTTGTGGCAAAATTAGGGGGGTCGGCTTATACTCGGGTCGGCTTATACTCGAGTATATATGGTATTTTTTCACTGTCCTATTATTTTCATTTCATGTACCAACCTTTTATGTGGCATCATATCGGATGCCTTCTAACTTATCTCCTCATGGAAACTTACCAGGTTTGCCTGACAGGATTGATCCTTCATAAACCATGTTGATGCTGGGTCATGAGACTATTCTTATTGAGATACTCTATCATAGCATCTCTTATAAAACACTCAAGGATTTTCCGCACAGTAGAAAAACTTACCTGCCTATAATATCCAGGCTCAGACTTTGTCCGCTTTTTGAATATTGACACCACATTTGCTATGTCCTATGCTACAGACCCTGTTATTATGGAATCCTTTAATACTAGAACTAATGGCCTGTCTATCATGTTACTTATTTCCTCCAGTACTCTGGGGTGTATGCCATGCAGGCCTAGTGTTTTGCCCATTTTTGTGATTTTGAGGTGACGCCATACTTCCTTCTGGAGTAAGCAGATGACATTTAACGGAGAATTTGCGGTCTCTATGATCATGTCATCTGTCATGGGATCCTCTTGTGTAAATACTATAGAAGGAGAAGGCATTTAATAGACTGGCCTTTCCCTCATCCTCTTCTACCATTTCACACAGACTGATTTTGAGGGGGCCAACATTATAATTTTTGAGTTTCTTACTGTTTATGTAACTGAAGAATATTTTGGGATTATTTTTACTTTGTCAGTGATTTTTTTTTGTCTCAATCTATGCTGCCTTGATTGTTTTTTACCCAATTATTTATTTTTCTCTCTACAGGTCCTTCTCAAAAAATTAGCATATAGTGTTAAATTTCATTATTTACCATAATGTAATGATTACAATTAAACTTTCATATATTATAGATTCATTATCCACCAACTGAAATTTGTCAGGTCTTTTATTGTTTTAATACTGATGATTTTGGCATACAACTCCTGATAACCCAAAAAACCTGTCTCAATAAATTAGCATATTTCACCCGTCCAATCAAATAAAAGTGTTTTTTAATAACAAACAAAAAAACCATCAAATAATAATGTTCAGTTATGCACTCAATACTTGGTCGGGAATCCTTTGGCAGAAATGACTGCTTCAATGCGGCGTGGCATGGAGGCAATCAGCCTGTGACACTGCTGAGATGTTATGGAGGCCCAGGATGCTTCAATAGCGGCCTTAAGCTCATCCAGAGTGTTGGGTCTTGCGTCTCTCAACTTTCTCTTCACAATATCCCACAGATTCTCTATGGGGTTCAGGTCAGGAGAGTTGGCAGGCCAATTGAGCACAGTAATACCATGGTCAGTAAACCATTTACCAGTGGTTTTGGCACTGTGAGCAGGTGCCAGGAAGCATGAAGTGCTCCAAAATCTGCTGATAGCTAGCTGCATTGACCCTGCCCTTGATGAAACACAGTGGACCAACACCAGCAGCTGACATGGCACCCCACACCATCACTGACTGTGGGTACTTGACACTGGACTTCAGGCATTTTGGCATTTCCTTCTCCCCAGTCTTCCTCCAGACTCTGGCACCTTGATTTCCGAATGACATGCAAAATTTGCTTTCATCAGAAAAAAGTACTTGGGACCACTTAGCAACAGTCCAGTGCTGCTTCTCTGTAGCCCAGGTCAGGCGCTTCTGCCGCTGTTTATGGTTCAAAAGTGGCTTTACCTGGGGAATGCGGCACCTGTAGCCCATTTCCTGCACACGCCTGTGCACGGTGGCTCTGGATGTTTCCACACCAGACTCAGTCCACTTTTTCCTCAGGTTCCCCAAGGTCTGGAATCGGTCCTTCTCCACAATCTTCCTCAGGGTCCGGTCACCTCTTCTCGTTGTACAGCGTTTTCTGCCACATTGTTTCCTTCCAACAGACTTACCATTGAGGTGCCTTGATACAGCACTCTGGGAACAGCCTATTTGTTGAGAAATTTCTTTCTGGGTCTTACCCTCTTGCTTGAGGGTGTCAATGATGGCCTTCTTGACATCTGTCAGGTCGCTAGTCTTACCCATGATGGGGGTTTTGAGTAATGAACCAGGCAGGGAGTTTTTAAAAGCCTCAGGTATCTTTTGCATGTGTTTAGAGTTAATTAGTTGATTCAGAAGATTAGGGTAATAGGTCGTTTAGAGAACCTTTTCTTGATATGCTAATTTATTGAGACAGGTTTTTTGGGTTATCAGGAGTTGTAGGCCAAAATCATCAGTATTAAAACAATAAAAGACCTGACAAATTTCAGTTGGTGGATAATGAATCTATAATATATGAAAGTTTAATTGTAATCATTACATTATGGTAAATAATGAAATTTAACACTATATGCTAATTTTTTGAGAAGGACCTGTATAATGAATGCCTCATCGTTACCCTCTTGCTCTTAATTCTCTAAAAACATTCTTTTTCTCATTTACAATAACAGGGCCAGGATGAGGGAAAGGTGCTCACCTAGGAAGCCACTGATGGGGAGAAACAGAGAGAGAGCGTGCCCCACCAAAGTGATCATGAATAGTGATGAGCGCAAGTGCTCGTTACTCGAGTTTTCCTAGGGTGCTCAGGTATGCACTGAGCATCGCAGGTGGTCGAGTGACATGTTTAAGTCCTCGCACCCACTTGTTTTGTGGCGGCTGTTAGCCACAAAACATGCGTGAATTCAATCCATGCATGTTTTGTGGCTGAAATTTTAAAAAAAACCTCCACTTACTTTCCGGACCAGCGCCGCCCTTCCAATCTCAAACTTGCGTTGCGTTGATTGTTGACCGTGCAACCAATCAGCGACGTCTGATCGTCTGCAGTTATCACTGTTTGGTTCTTCAGTTTGGACCATTTTAAGAAGAGAATACCCCTTTAACTAAACCTACATGTGTTCTTTCTATATTATGTCGATTCTTCTTTGACACTTTTGGATCTTACTCAGAAGTTAGGTTTGGGTTGGCAGTGACACCAATGCATCTCATGATCTGACGTCAAGACGTTCCGGAGCAGCGGGTAGGATTTCACGTGCTAATCCTTAGATGCATTTAATGCATTTACCTAATCTAGGTGTTAACTAGAGGATCAATGTAAATGGTTCAATGGCATTTCCTTCTATATAACACCTGGAATAGCAACTTATTAGGAGCTCTGCTCAGCCATTCTGGGACGGCACGGTGATGACCCATATTGCACTTTGTTATTTGATGCATTAATGAGGAAAAGGGGAGATTGCATTATTTATCCTACTCGCTTATACTGTATGTGCCATTAATTTCACAGCATTTTACTGCCATCATCTTCATCACTGTCCCCATTGGGGCTCAATATCCAAATTCTCTATCACTATGGTTCTGCTGCTGGAACCGTCCTGCAGTGAGCAGTAGACTGTGGCGGAATCAGATGGTTTCAGTTTCCCTGCAGCGCCACCTAAGTTGAGAATAGTCATTACACACTTCTTATTTAAATCAATGCACTTTGTGTCTAACTTCTTCCAGACGGTGATTTTCCATTTTTGCTCTTTTTTTTTTCCTTCTTCCAAGAGCCTTCAGTTTTATTTCCATTTTCCATCTATATAGTCGTATAAGGGCTTGTTTATTGCGGGACAAGATGTACTTTTCAATAACATCATCCATTGTACCATGCAATGTGCTGGAAAACGGAGAAAAAAAAAATCTCTCAAGTGCGTAAAAAATGCAAACCAAAAGAGCAATTAGACAATAGTTTTTTGTTTTTTAAGTACATAGCTTTTTCTTTTTTAAGTGGTAAGAAGCAAGAAATTTGGAAATTCTGAAAAATAAAAAAATTGCCTGCATCGCCATTTTCAGAGACCCATAACATTTTCATAATTTGGTAAATGGAGCTGTGTGGGCGCTTGTTTTTTGTGTGACAAGCTGATGTTTTTATTGATACCATTTTTGAGAAGTTCCAGTCTTCTAGTCTTTTGATAACTTATTTATTGCATTTCGTTATGGTGTTGCGGCATCTAAAAAAACCGCAATTCCAGATTTTAAATTTTTAAATTGCTTTTACATTGTTTTTCCAATTGGGTTAATTAGTTTTATACTTTGATCAGACCTTTACAGATATAGAGACACCACGTATGTGTTGTTTTTTTATTATTATTATTATTATTATTATTAATGGGGGAAAAGGGGGATTTGAACTTTTTATACTTTTTACCCATATTTAAAAAAAAAAAAAAAACATTTTATTTTTATATTTTGCTGTAATTTTTAGTCTCTCAGGGTATGTGCACACGTTAAATACTTGGTGCAGAAATTTCAGCATCATTCAGCATCAAGGCACACACAAGTACACAAGGAGAGAGGACCCTGCCCGCGAGGGCTCACAGTCTCCAGGGGATGGGTGAGGATACACTAGAAGAGGGTAGAGCTGGTCATGTGGCGGTTCAGTAGACTGGGGATCACTGCAGGCTGTAGACTTGCTGGAAGAGGTGGGTCTTCAGGTTCTTTTTGATGGTTTCTATGGCAGGCGAGAGTCTTATGTGTTGGGGTAGAGCGTTCCAGAGTATGGGGAAAGCACTGGAGAAATCTTGTATGCGATTGTGGGAAGAGGAGATAAGAGGGGAGTAGAGAAGGAGGTCTTGAGAGGATCATAGGTTACGTGCAGGTAAGTATCGGGAGACCATGTCACAGATGTATGGAGGAGACAGGTTGTGGATGGCTTTGTATGTCATTGTTAGTGTTTTTGAACTGTAGCCTCTGGACAATAGGAAGCCAGTGAAGGGCCTGGCAGAGAGGAGAGGCTGGGGAATAACGGGGAGAATGGTAGATTAGTCGGGCAGCAGACTGTAGGATGGGTTGGAGTGCTAGAGGGGAGGCCAGAGAGTAGGAGGTTGCTGTAGTCGAGGCGGCAGATGATAAGGGCACTAGAGTTTTTGTGGTTTCATGGTCAAGGAATGCATGGATACGGGAAATATATTTGAGTTGGAATCGGCAGGAGGAGGCAAGGGCTTGGATATGTGGCTTGAAAGAGAGGGTAGAGTCAAGGATCACCCCGAGTGACCAAGCGTGCGGGACTGGGGAAAGTGAGCAGCCATTGACATTGATGGATTGGTCGGGTGGAGGGGTAGAGTGAGGTGGGGAAAGATGATGAATTCGGTTTGTCCATGTTCAGTTTTAGAAAGCGAGCAGAAAAGAAAGATGAAATAGCAGACAGACATTATCTATCTTGAGCAGGGAACTGATACTTTGCCACTTGGCTATTGGCTCTCCAGAGGGCAGGGTGCTCTTGATGATTGATGCCACTATCCTGCATTGTGTACCCTTCCAAGTTGTAAGAGGAGACCACTTCCAGAGCAGCAGAGTGGCACAGAAGCTGACCCGAGTCTGCAATCCAGCCCGCTTCAGAGCATTGGCTGCAAGCTCTATAGCAATGTTCCCCAAGTCCGGTCCTCAAGAGCCACCAACAGGTCATGTGTTGAGGATTTCCTTAGTTTTGCACAGGTCATTGAATGCTTGCCTGTCCAGGTGATGCAATTATCACCTGTGCAATACTAAGGAAATCCTCAAAACATGACCTGTTGGTGGCTCTTGAGGACCGGACTTGGGGAACACTGCTCTATAGCAAAGAGTTTGCAAGCACTGCTCTTTGCTTAGGAATACGACCACCACAGTCTGCAGAGGTGGCCTAGGCAGTAAGTCATAGAATTAAAAATTCTAGAAAACGAAGAGGATTTTTAATAGATTAATTACAAAGTCGCTTGTTTTTCTATTATTTATTTTGCAAACACTTTGCAATTTTACCCATCTATAAAAACGAGGAAACCCTTTTAAAAGAGTTGTTCACTACTTTTGTATTGATGAACTATCCGTAGGTCATCCATATCAGATCGTTGTATGTGCAACACTCTGATCAGCTGCTCTCTAGAAGACCACAAAGTGATCATGCATTTAAAGGAGTTGTCCACTACTTTTTTTGATGGCCCCCACTGATCCTGTGTAGCTGACGGCCACGCATGAACGTTTGTGTAGTGGAACACCACAGCTCTATTAACTGTATAGTGGCTACAGCAGGGTAGTACAGATGGCCAATGTGCAGAACCAGGCCGCGACCACTACACAGTTGACAGAGCTGTGCTGTGTTGCTCCACAACTGATCACATCCGGCTGACGGCTGATCATCGTGCGTACCGGGTGTCACACTGCCACCGATCTTATATTGATGACCTATCCTAAGGATGATCCATAAATATAAAAGTAGTGGACACCTCCTTTAAATGCTTGGTCACCTTGGTATCTTCTAGAGAGAGACGCTCTTTAAAGCCACTCTCAGCTCCGGGTATAACTTTCTTTTTCCATATTCCCTAACCGAAAATAGATTTTCTAAACCACCAACCCTATAACTCGAGGAATAATATTTACAGTTGATTTTTATTTTATTTTTAAGGTGCAGGCCGTTCTCCTCTCCGGTCCCGCTATTACATTTACTTAGGAAGTGGTAGTGTAGCCAGGAAAGCTTTGCTCCGTCTAAATACTAAACATTTACATTATAAAATAAATACGCTACGGCGCTCCATATTGTTTTCTGCTGCGGAGATGGATGTGCAAACAAGGAAAAAAGGTTGCCGAGCCTGTTCTTGTGATCATCCATTGATTACTGGGTTTCCCTGTTTATTCTCAGCTCCGAGAAGCTCTGACGAGCAAAGAGAGAGACCTGGAAACGCTGAAGGTGGACGCTCAGCTGCTGGAGCAAGCGACCGAGGCCAAGATCGCTGAGAAGTCTGCAGGTAGGACCTTACGTGGATGAAGCGCGCTTGCACAAGTGACGTGGCTCACTTAATACAAGGTGATATTTGCTCAGGGAGGGGAAAGGAATTATTATTTTTTTCCCTGGACTGTTGGCGGTTTGGAAGTGCTTGTGTGGCGGCTGTGTGTGTAAGATCCTGGTATTGGTATTAGTGAGAACTCTACCTGCATTCAGGCTGATTTGGGCATTAAGCGTCTTGTTAGCACCATGTCAATCCAATCACAAAGAGCTTGTTTGTTTAGTTGGAAGGTCTTGAACAAACAGAGCCAGAGAAAGGAGGGGAGTGGGAAGGAATAAGCGCTCAGATCATGCTCCGTGGTTCATGCGTGTCACATTGTCACTAGGTACTGCTGTTTGATTTTGGTATTGGACTGTAGCTTTATATCTGCATTGTAAAAAATAGAATTAATTCAGACGCTTGGTTCTGTAGCTGTTTACGATTAAAAAATGAATTGCTGAAAATACAATACAAAATATTAGATTATGGATGATTACAGGCTGTCTAACTAGTGCGAACTCACATATTTCAGAATCTCCGGCAACTTGAGACCTATAAATATATCATTAAAATATATACCGCGTTGCAAATATCAAATATACATATCATTTATTTTATTTTCCTGCCTATAAAATCTAATGATTTGTAGTTTTAACTGATGGCACTTGATACATTAAAAAATGTTTGCAAATTGTGAATAAAAAAAATACAAAAATATAAAAAAATGTATTATAGATGATTGTAAACAGAAAGTCACGCATGGAGAAATATAAAAAAAAAAATCCCAGAAAAAGTAGTTTTCTTGCAGGATGGTACAACTCCGGAGAAGACAGAATTGGTGTTTTTTTGTTTTTTTTTTGCAATGTTTATATTGCTTCAGAGCATTAATAAAAAAAAATACTTTTTAAAAATGTTTTGCATTCTTGCTCCAGGTATTTTATTACTTAAGCCTCTGAAGAGTATATACGTCCCTCCATATACCATCTGAAGGCTTCAGAATTTTATTTTTATATAAAAAAAAAAAAGTGGCATGTTTAGTTCTGTGGGTTGTTACATAGCTGTTACCCCCCCCCCCCCCCCAGGGGACAAAAAGGGTATATTCACATTTGGTGTTTTTGCAGCACTTTTTCTGTGTGTGGTTTTACAGGACAACAGCTAATTAAATGAAATTTGTAAAATCTTTTTCCTTGCATTTTTTTTTTATTTTTATTTTCAGCTGCTGGGCATTTTTAAAAATTTTTTTTTAGGATTTTTACAGCATTTCTTACACTTTTAAATGGAAATAAAACGCAAGTAAAAATATTGCAACAATACAGGAAAAGCGGGTAAAAAAAAAAGCACCCAGCTTTTTTAAATCTGCCATGTGTGAACATTCCCCAACAAGATACAAAATAGTGACGGTACGACTATTGTCCAGTGCCGGTGGAACACCGCCACGCCGCTGTAAAGACTATGTGCACAGCCCCTTAGGCTAAGCTCACACGTTGAGAATTTGTAGTTTAGCACCTTCTTTCCTATCGGTGTAGTAGCGGCTCAGCGTTCTGCTACGATGCTCCTACTTGTAGAAGACCAGCTTTCCTGTCGACAACACAAGTATTGAGCCGCAATCCGCGTTCTGCATGGACCTCCATAAAGTTCGGCCTGATTATTCCTGGTGATTATAGCATGTGAACCCGCAGATTAGATCTTCCTGAAGGCTGGGGCCGATGAGCGGTCTCTCCTGGGGCTCCTAGCGCCTCTCGGCTGCAGAAATGAGATCATTCTCCCTCCATCCCATCAGTGTAGACAGGACGACATGAAGACAAGTGCAGGCCTGTGCTCATGTCAGCTTCTGCTCTGCCACAATAGAGGACATTCTGGAATTATTACATGCCGGCCCTAAGATAGCCAACTTCCAGAAAGCTAAACACACAACATTTCTTTAGGTGATTTCCATCTTAAATGAAAAACCAATCATCAGTCATTGTGTCCCGGAGTCATTTTTATTTTCAGGTGTTTTTTGGTTACTTTGTATCTTTCATACTTCTGTTTTCTTCTGTTTAGGCTTTGTTCACACAACCATATTTTTGATCCGTGTAAAAAGCAGACATAACACGGACACCTTTATTATATAGGGCTGTTCAGATTACTTTTTTTTTTTTACACGGACCAAATATTGCCGTGAAATAAACTGCAGCACGAGCTAGTTTCTTCCATGTTTCGGATGAGACTCGCCTATACAAAAATAAGGAAAAAGGGATCCCATCCGTATCGACCGTATAGCATCTGATTTTCACTGGTACGTTGCCATTATTAGCATAGGAAAGTGTATTTGTCCAGTAAATTTTATTAAAGGGGTTTTCAAAGTTTGTGATAAATGTATAGAGTGACTGCAGATTTCTGAATCCTTACAGCGAACGTGATGCGTTGTCTGAATTCTCCTGTGCCGGTGACGAGGGCTGACACGTCTAGTCGTAATGTGGCCGGAAGTATGGAAATCATATACTTGCCGTTACTTGTCGGTTCGCTCCATTTGCCGTCACCAGAGAGTACTGACAGCGCACTTTGTGAGGAATCGCAGGTCTGCAGTCACGTAGAGGGACTGCAGACTTTCATCACAAACCTGGACAAGTGCTTATGTATAAAAACAGATGGCAAATAGATGAAAAATCGTTTTGTCATCTCAATTTCCACAGACATATGTAATCCAGCTTTATTATACTCCTGTATGGGTCATTTACTTTGTTGCACAGTCCATATATGACCCCGTCGCTTTGCTTTGTGGTTTTCCTATTTTGCTGTACTTGTTAGGATTGTCCTTTGAAAATAAACTGAGTGATCATATGCAATCTACTGGTAAACCTGGTAGCGGGTTTTTAATTTCCCTACAGCACAACCGCAGGGAAAGTAAGGTATTACATGGTGTCTGTCGAAATCTGCAGACAGGCTGGTTCCTCCAACTAGAGAGATTTGCTTTGAAACTACTCATTGATCCCAAACTTTTTTTTTTCTACCAAATCCTTTGAACCTATCTCCAGGTCCAGTAGCACGCCTGTCAAGCACCAATATACGTTTGTAGGATGTCTAAATGTCTAATTATATCACCTTACAAGGAGGTTTAACTTTTATGGCAAGTTAGTTAGCAATGACGATCTCTCATTCACCATGGACAATCTTTCTCAGCCAATGTGAGGGTATAAATGATGGGTGCCTAATGTTAAATAAGGTTCATGAGCAATATTTCAGGGACACGTTGGAAGAAGACATGATTGCCTTTCTAGTCTGTTCACAAAGAACAGCAGGAGATTGCTGTGCAAATAATATGCCGATCCGTGGATGCCCAAGGCATCTCTAACAGTGTCCCAACCTGCATCAATAGCATCATTGCCTTCAGTACTGGCACCAATTCTGTACTTATGTAGTTGACATTTTCCTTTAACCCTATTATAGCCATACTTCTTTTGAAACCCATTTATAGACCCTGTTCTAAACAAAAAATTGAGTTCCTAGTGGTTCACCCCATCCGTGGGTTTACTAGGGGTGTACCGCATCCGTGGTGTTACTAGGGGTGCACACCCCATCTGTGGGGTTCCTAGTGGTGCACACCATCCGTCGTGTTTCTAGTAGTGCACCCTATTCGTGGGGTTCCTAGTGGTGCACCCCATCCTTGGGGTTCGTAGTGCTGCACCCCATCCTTTGAGTCTCTAGCCCTAGAATGCATGATGTCTGAAATTTAGACTTTCATATAACCCGGGCCTTTTAGGCCCTTGTGCAAATCATATGGAGGAACTCAAATAAATAAACTTTTACAAGTTTATTTAAAAATTGCAAAGTAAGATATGAAAAATGCACAACAGTGTAATTATAATTGTTTGCAAAAAGTAAGCTACTGGGCCTAAAAGGCCTGGGTTACGCATTCTAGGGCTGGTGGTGCACCCCTTCCATGGAATTCCTAGTAGTGCACCCCATCCTTGGAATTCTTAGTGGTGCACTTCATCCATAGGGTTACTAGGGGTGTCCTTTATCTGCGTGTTTACTAGTGGTGTACCGCAACCTTGGAGTTTATAGTGGTACACCAGTTCTGTGAGGTTCCTTGTGGTGCACCCCATCAGTGGGGTTTCTAGTGGTGCACCCCATCTGTGGGGTTTCTAGTGGTGCACCCCATCTGTGGGGTTTCTAGTGGTGCACCCTATCCATGTTGTTTCTAGTGGTACACTCCATCCATGGGGTTTCTAGTAGTGCACCCCATCTGTGGGTTTACTAGTGGTGTACCCCATCCGTGGGGTTCCTAATGGTGCACTCCATCCATGGGGCTACTAGGGTTGTGCTTCATCTGTGGGATTACTAGTGGTGTACCTCAACCTTGGGGTTCATATTGGTACACCTCATCTGTGGGGTTCCTTGTGGTGCACCCCATCTTTGGGGCTCCTAGTAGTGCACCCCATCCGTGGCGTTTCTAGTGGTTCACTCCATCCATAGGGATCCTAGTGGTGCCCCCCTTTCTGTGGAGTACCTAGTGGTGCACCCAATCTGTGGAGTTCCTAGTGGTGCACCCCATCCTTGGAGTTCCTAGTGGTGTTCCCCATCTGTGGAGTTCCTAGTGGTGCACCCCATTCTTGGGGTTCCTTGTGTTGTTCCTCATCTGTGAAGTTTCTAGTGGTGCACCCCATCTGTGGAGTTCCTAGTGGTGCACCCCATCTGTGGGCTTTCTAGTGGTTTACCTTATCCATGGTGTTTCTAGTGGTGCACTCCATCCATGGGGTTTCTAGTGGTGCACCCCATCTGTGGGTTTACTAGTGGTGTACCCCATCCGTGGGGTTCCTAATGGTGCACTCCATCCATGGCGTTCCTAGTGGTTCACCCCATCCTTTAGGTACCTAGTGGTGCACCCCCTCTGTGTAATTCCTAGTGGTGCACCCCATCCTTAGGGTTCCTAGTGGTGCACTACATCCATGGGGCTACTAGGGGTGTGCTTCATCTGTGGGATTACTAGTGGTGAACCTCAACCTTGGGGTTCATAGTGGAACACCTCATCTGTGGGGTTCCTTGTGGTGCACCCCATCTTTAGGGTTCCAAGTAGTGCACCCCATCCGTATTGTCCATTAGCCAAGTCCATTAGCCTAGTCAAGTAATAACTTGACCAGCCAAGATCTCCATGCTTCTCTTCTACCTTGCTCTTTTTTTAATTTTCTTACATTATTTTTAGCTTAATGCACAAACCACAAGTATGTAACATGAATCTAATGATTACTCTGTCCCATTACTAGCAGAGAAGTGTGACTACAGAAAAATTGTTGTGAAATAGACTCACATTTTTTGTGATTCTATGGTGCCAACTTCCTTATAGGCCATGCCAAGGTGGCGGAGGAGGTGTGGCGCCCACCAGCGCAAACGGTTTTTATTTCCTATTTTAATAGTACAGCATTTGACATACCAAAGATATGTAATACTAGTATATAATAAATAATTATAAATAATTAACAGAGTTAAATTCCACAGTATACTGGAGATATAGCTAGATATATTAACAATCGCAAGATATAATGTGTATGTACAATTTTTAATTATGCATGAATATCTGACCACAAGGTGGCACTCTTCTATTTATCTTTATGGATATTGTTCTCTGCAAAGTTGGATTTTGAGCAAAGTAAATATCCGCCCTATATATCACTTGACGAAGTATATACTGTGTGAATTCAGACATGTGTTTTTCTTTTTTACTTTTTACATATTAAAGTGTCTCGGTCTATCTTATAATGCATCGAATGATAATATTATTAGAAGTCATGAGTTCTGTGACCATAGAAAAGCATTACTATAAATTGTAGCACTCTGATTTCTAATATCTTTGTAATTAATAGTAAGGTGTATGTATTTCCTTATAATAACCACCTCAGCTGCTGCAGAACCTCTGTTCTAAAAACGTAGATGAAAATTTATTATTTAAAAAATAAATAACATAAAAAGAAAAAATATAGCCGCTGAGGTGTTTGCAGTAGTTGGGGCCTAGTAAGGTATGGTACATAATGCTGCTGAAGAACCTCTTTCTTTTAGGCCTCTTTCACACATCAGTGTCTCCAGTACGTGTGCTGACAGTTTTCACACAACAACCTGAGACACTTACACTTGTACCCTCATTTAAATCTATGGGATTGCGCACATGTCCGTGTGTTCACACAGACCGTGTGTCCGTGTGACCCACACGTGGACATGTCCTTTTTTTTTTCGGCAGCACGGACAGCTACATGTCCGGCACATGTGCACACAGATGACCTAAAATGTGTCATCTATGTGCCGTCCATGTGACACGTACTGGAATAGAATGCAAAGGAGAAATGACAGATGTTTAGGTTTTCGATACGCAAACATATAGATAGATTACAAATAGAAATTTGTCAGTGACCTAATTAGTGCCGTGTGTGTGTAGTTTTCTGTACTTGCATTTAGCAAAGAAATAAATTAAAAATGTTTTGTGGGACCCCCTCTTGCCAGACTAATATGACCAGCTCACAGATACCTGCTTTCCCTTAGCTGGTTACTAAAAATAGGGGGGCTATTTTTAGTAACCAGCTAAGGGAAAGCAGGTATCTGTGAGCTGGTCATATTAGTCTGGCAAGAGGCCAATAACAATGGAGCTTCCCAGCCTATTAATATCAGCTGCCTGCTTTGCCTTTACTGGTTATTAAAAATGGGGACCCTAAAAATAAATGTCGGGTCCCCCCTAAATTTAATAACCAGCAAAGGCTAAGCAGACAGCTGCAGGCTGATATTAATAGGCTTGGAAGGTCCATGGATATTGGCCCCTTCTCAACCCAATAAGACCAGCCCTCAGCAATGCCAGAAATAATGCATCCATTAGATGCGCCAGTTCTGGCTCTTAGCCTTCGGCTCTTCCCGAATGCTCTGGAGTGGTAGCGATTGGGGTACTGGTTTATGGTGTTCATTTCAGCTTTGTAATGTCAATTCACTGAAAAAAGGCTAAAAATCAATTTAAAACATCGCTGAAAGCTTTGACGTGACCACTCATCATTCTGTCTCTTGCATTGCCCTTGTGAGACCCGGAGGCTGTAAACTGCGGTAACCTTACTGACATCACCACAGTTCACAGCAGACGAGTTCTCATGGAGTGCAGCTTGAGGATCAGCATTGGCTGCTGCTACAGTCTATGGAGCGTTGTTCTCTGCACGAAGAAGACGGGGATCGTCATGGTACGTCCCATATTATGGATTACGGCAGACCCTGTGGATTATTTTATTTAAATAAATGGGTTAAAGAGTAAAATTGTTGGGGAGTGATTTTTACAAATAAAGGACTTTTCTGTGTGTGTTTATTTTTTTACTACAGGGTTAGTAATCGGGGTGTCTGACAAACGTCTCTCTAATATTAAACCCTGGGCTTGATGTCAGCGGACATTACACAGCTGACATCAACCCGATAAACCATTACCACGATTGCCACCGCACCAGGGCATTCTGGAAGACCTCAGCTGTCTGCTTAGCCTCTGCTGGTTATTAATATTAGAGGGAACCCCACATCATTTTTTTTGTTAGGGTCCCCCTTCCCAGACTCTGCTTTCCCTTAGCTGTCATTTCTATTCTGCATTCGCAGTGCAGTCGCACTGTTGCCACATGGATTGTACACACGTTCACAGATAACACCAGTACTGTTTTTTTCCAGGGCCAGAAGTATCAGGACATGTGAAAGAGGCCATACGAAAAGTGCTAAACATCATTAATGAAGTGGTTAGAATAGAACAACATCCTGCAAAAGTCACTTGTGGAGTAACACTAACACCTTAGAAACATGTTGCGATCTCATCCAGATGAGAATAGACGGCAAGGTGACAATGTAAATCCCTCTAAGAAAGGCTACAGGACAGATGTGATATCAAATAGACCATATGCAAATTAATTTTCTTGCACAATTCTGCAATGTATCATCAGCACATAGAGATCTATGGGTGCACAAGCGATCTCAGCCAAACTCACCATGTAGCCCGAGCCTAACTCACATACACTTTGGTAAAGTGGGTAACCCAATGTAAGGTCACCATTCTTATTTGTTGGGTCTAGTTACCCAAGGCGCTTTGGGTACCCTTACCAAAGTTTTGCTATCCATCAACCTTAAATCAGCCATTGTGATAGACCGCTCTAGCAGAGAGGAGGAAGTAGCTCCTAAATATTGCCAGTCATTTCTTTATTCTCATCAGGTGCTGACATCAGAATATAATGCTTTTATACATGTTATATCTACATTCGTATCAGCTAAGAATTTCCATGTGAATACTAGCACCGATGCCCTTTCTGCAGGCTGATAACAGAGGACAATTTCCACTGTCCAAAAGCGCAGCAAAAATTTTCACCTATGATAGAGCGCCACAATATATATATATATATATATATATATATATATATATATATATATATATATATATATATACATATACACTCACTGGCCACTTTATTAGGTACACCTGTCCAACTTCTTGTTAACACCTAATTTCTAATCAGCCAATCACATGGCGGCAACTCAGTGCATTTAGGCATGTAGACATGGTCAAGACAATCTCCTGCAGTTCAAACCGAGCATCAGTATGGGGAAGAAAGGTGATTTGAGTGCCTTTGAACGTGGCATGGTTGTTGGTGCCAGAAGGGCTGGTCTGAGTATTTCAGAAACTGCTGATCTACTGGGATTTTCACGCACAACCATCTCTAGGGTTTACAGAGAATGGCCCGAAAAAGAAAAAAAATCCAGTGAGCGGCAGTTCTGTGGGCGGAAATGCCTTGTTGATGCCAGAGGTCAGAGGAGAATGGGCAGACTGGTTCGAGCTGATAGAAAGGCAACAGTGACTCAAATCGCCACCCGTTACAACCAAGGTAGGCCTAAGAGCATCTCTGAACGCACAGTGCGTCGAACTTTGAGGCAGATGGGCTACAGCAGCAGAAGACCACACCGGGTACCACTCCTTTCAGCTAAGAACAGGAAACTGAGGCTACAATTTGCACAAGCTCATCGAAATTGGACAGTAGAAGATTGGAAAAACGTTGCTTGGTCTGATGAGTCTCGATTTCTGCTGCGACATTCGGATGGTAGGGTCAGAATTTGGCGTAAACAACATGAAAGCATGGATCCATCCTGCCTTGTATGGAGCATCTTTGGGATGTGCAGCCGACAAATCTGCGGCAACTGTGTGATGCCATCATGTCAATATGGACCAAAATCTCTGAGGAATGCTTCCAGCACCTTGTTGAATTTATGCCACGAAGAATTGAGGCAGTTCTGAAGGCAAAAGGGGTCCAACCCGTTACTAGCATGGTGTACCTAATAAAGTGGCCGGTGAGTGTGTGTATATATATATATATATATATATATATATATATATATATATATATATATATATATATATACACCTTGCACAAAGGCTGAGGTAGCGGTCCTGCTGCTTGGTTGTTGCCCTTCTATGGCCCCCTCCACGTCTCCTGGTGTACTGGCCTGTCTCCTAGTAGCGCCTCCATCCTCTGTACACTACGCTGACAGACACAGCAAACCTTGCCACAGCTCGCATTGATGTGCCATCCTTTGTGCAAGGTGAAACAGGAGGAGCACTGCCAGAACCGCCAGAACCCTGGAAAATGACCTCCAGCAGGCCACCAATGTGCATGTGTCTGCACAAACGGTTAGAATCCGATTCCATGAGGGTGGTCTGAGTGCCCGACATCCACAGATGGGGGTTGGGCTCACAGCCCAACACCATGCAGGACGCTTGGCATTTGCCACGGAACAGCAGGATTGGCAAATTTGTCACTTTCGCATTGTAGTCTTCACAGATTTAAGCAGGTTCACACTGAGCACATGTGACAGAGTCTGGAGACGCCGTGGAGAGCGATCTGCTGCCTGCAACATCCTTCAGCATGACCGGCACAGCCCTCCATGTGCTCGCCAGAGGTAGCCTGACTGCCATTAGGTATCTAGATGAGATCCTCAGACCCCTTGTGAGACCATATGCTGGTGCGGTTGGCCCTGGGTTTCTCCTAATGCAGGACAATGCCAGACCTCATGTGGCTGGAGTGTGTCAGCATTTCCTGCAGGATGAAGGCATTGAAGCCATGGACTGGCCCGCCCGTTCCCCAGACCTGAATCAGATTGAACATATCTGGGACATCATGTCTCTCACCATCCACCAACGTCACGTTGCACCACAGACTGTCCAGGAGTTGGCAGATGCTTTAGTCCAGGTCTGGGAGGAGATCCCTCAGGAGACTATCAGCCGCCTCATCAGGAGCATTCCCAGACATTGTAGGGAGATTATACAGGCACATGGAGGCCACACACACTACTGAGCATCATTTCCTTTTCTTGAGGGGTGAACACACCACACCATTGGAGGAAAACCTCCACTAAACTCAAAAAAAAAAAAAAAACACCAGAACACAGGCATGCTTACCTGTTCAAGGCCTCCAACAATTGCACTACCCAGGGTGCACCAGGCCCAAGTAAAGATAGCAAACAACACAGGTGCAAATAATACCGATGCAGCCAACCTACAATCAGGAATTGGCTGCTTGGAGCACCCATGCAAAAAATAGTCTATATGTGGCATGTTCACACAGGACTGCAAAGTATATGGTGAAAAGCCTATTAATGACGCCATAAATATAGCGGGCTAACCATGATGCATCCTGTGTGAACAGAGGCCACAGTGTACAGAGCCATCTAGGGCCCAGGCGCACCCTGGAAAAATGTACAGTGCACCAAAAACATAACAATGTATGCAAGGTATTGGTTGATATTATGGCCACAATATTGAAGCTGCCAACCCACGTCAAGGGTCCTTGTATCTTGGCAGTCCTAATCTAAAAAAACACCATTGGAGGAAAACCTCCACTAAACTCAAAAAAAAAAACACCAGAACACAGGCATGCTTACCTGTTCAAGGCCTCCAACAATTGCACTACCCAGGGTGCACCAGGCCCAAGTAAAGATAGCAAACAACACAGGTGCAAATAATACCGATGCAGCCAACCTACAATCAGGAATTGGCTGCTTGGAGCACCCATGCAAAAAATAGTCTATATGTGGCATGTTCACACAGGACTGCAAAGTATATGGTGAAAAGCCTATTAATGACGCCATAAATATAGCGGGCTAACCATGATGCATCCTGTGTGAACAGAGGCCACAGTGTACAGAGCCATCTAGGGCCCAGGCGCACCCTGGAAAAATGTACAGTGCACCAAAAACATAACAATGTATGCAAGGTATTGGTTGATATTATGGCCACAATATTGAAGCTGCCAACCCACGTCAAGGGTCCTTGTATCTTGGCAGTCCTAATCTAAAAAAACACCATTGGAGGAAAACCTCCACTAAACTCAAAAAAAAAACACCAGAACACAGGCATGCTTACCTGTTCAAGGCCTCCAACAATTGCACTACCCAGGGTGCACCAGGCCCAAGTAAAGATAGCAAACAACACAGGTGCAAATAATACCGATGCAGCCAACCTACAATCAGGAATTGGCTGCTTGGAGCACCCATGCAAAAAATAGTCTATATGTGGCATGTTCACACAGGACTGCAAAGTATATGGTGAAAAGCCTATTAATGACGCCATAAATATAGCGGGCTAACCATGATGCATCCTGTGTGAACAGAGGCCACAGTGTACAGAGCCATCTAGGGCCCAGGCGCACCCTGGAAAAATGTACAGTGCACCAAAAACATAACAATGTATGCAAGGTATTGGTTGATATTATGGCCACAATATTGAAGCTGCCAACCCACGTCAAGGGTCCTTGTATCTTGGCAGTCCTAATCTAAAAAAACACCATTGGAGGAAAACCTCCACTAAACTCAAAAAAAAAAACACCAGAACACAGGCATGCTTACCTGTTCAAGGCCTCCAACAATTGCACTACCCAGGGTGCACCAGGCCCAAGTAAAGATAGCAAACAACACAGGTGCAAATAATACCGATGCAGCCAACCTACAATCAGGAATTGGCTGCTTGGAGCACCCATGCAAAAAATAGTCTATATGTGGCATGTTCACACAGGACTGCAAAGTATATGGTGAAAAGCCTATTAATGACGCCATAAATATAGCGGGCTAACCATGATGCATCCTGTGTGAACAGAGGCCACAGTGTACAGAGCCATCTAGGGCCCAGGCGCACCCTGGAAAAATGTACAGTGCACCAAAAACATAACAATGTATGCAAGGTATTGGTTGATATTATGGCCACAATATTGAAGCTGCCAACCCACGTCAAGGGTCCTTGTATCTTGGCAGTCCTAATCTAAAAAAACACCATTGGAGGAAAACCTCCACTAAACTCAAAAAAAAAACACCAGAACACAGGCATGCTTACCTGTTCAAGGCCTCCAACAATTGCACTACCCAGGGTGCACCAGGCCCAAGTAAAGATAGCAAACAACACAGGTGCAAATAATACCGATGCAGCCAACCTACAATCAGGAATTGGCTGCTTGGAGCACCCATGCAAAAAATAGTCTATATGTGGCATGTTCACACAGGACTGCAAAGTATATGGTGAAAAGCCTATTAATGACGCCATAAATATAGCGGGCTAACCATGATGCATCCTGTGTGAACAGAGGCCACAGTGTACAGAGCCATCTAGGGCCCAGGCGCACCCTGGAAAAATGTACAGTGCACCAAAAACATAACAATGTATGCAAGGTATTGGTTGATATTATGGCCACAATATTGAAGCTGCCAACCCACGTCAAGGGTCCTTGTATCTTGGCAGTCCTAATCTAAAAAAACACCATTGGAGGAAAACCTCCACTAAACTCAAAAAAAAAACACCAGAACACAGGCATGCTTACCTGTTCAAGGCCTCCAACAATTGCACTACCCAGGGTGCACCAGGCCCAAGTAAAGATAGCAAACAACACAGGTGCAAATAATACCGATGCAGCCAACCTACAATCAGGAATTGGCTGCTTGGAGCACCCATGCAAAAAATAGTCTATATGTGGCATGTTCACACAGGACTGCAAAGTATATGGTGAAAAGCCTATTAATGACGCCATAAATATAGCGGGCTAACCATGATGCATCCTGTGTGAACAGAGGCCACAGTGTACAGAGCCATCTAGGGCCCAGGCGCACCCTGGAAAAATGTACAGTGCACCAAAAACATAACAATGTATGCAAGGTATTGGTTGATATTATGGCCACAATATTGAAGCTGCCAACCCACGTCAAGGGTCCTTGTATCTTGGCAGTCCTAATCTAAAAAAACACCATTGGAGGAAAACCTCCACTAAACTCAAAAAAAAAACACCAGAACACAGGCATGCTTACCTGTTCAAGGCCTCCAACAATTGCACTACCCAGGGTGCACCAGGCCCAAGTAAAGATAGCAAACAACACAGGTGCAAATAATACCGATGCAGCCAACCTACAATCAGGAATTGGCTGCTTGGAGCACCCATGCAAAAAATAGTCTATATGTGGCATGTTCACACAGGACTGCAAAGTATATGGTGAAAAGCCTATTAATGACGCCATAAATATAGCGGGCTAACCATGATGCATCCTGTGTGAACAGAGGCCACAGTGTACAGAGCCATCTAGGGCCCAGGCGCACCCTGGAAAAATGTACAGTGCACCAAAAACATAACAATGTATGCAAGGTATTGGTTGATATTATGGCCACAATATTGAAGCTGCCAACCCACGTCAAGGGTCCTTGTATCTTGGCAGTCCTAATCTAAAAAAACACCATTGGAGGAAAACCTCCACTAAACTCAAAAAAAAAACACCAGAACACAGGCATGCTTACCTGTTCAAGGCCTCCAACAATTGCACTACCCAGGGTGCACCAGGCCCAAGTAAAGATAGCAAACAACACAGGTGCAAATAATACCGATGCAGCCAACCTACAATCAGGAATTGGCTGCTTGGAGCACCCATGCAAAAAATAGTCTATATGTGGCATGTTCACACAGGACTGCAAAGTATATGGTGAAAAGCCTATTAATGACGCCATAAATATAGCGGGCTAACCATGATGCATCCTGTGTGAACAGAGGCCACAGTGTACAGAGCCATCTAGGGCCCAGGCGCACCCTGGAAAAATGTACAGTGCACCAAAAACATAACAATGTATGCAAGGTATTGGTTGATATTATGGCCACAATATTGAAGCTGCCAACCCACGTCAAGGGTCCTTGTATCTTGGCAGTCCTAATCTAAAAAAACACCATTGGAGGAAAACCTCCACTAAACTCAAAAAAAAAACACCAGAACACAGGCATGCTTACCTGTTCAAGGCCTCCAACAATTGCACTACCCAGGGTGCACCAGGCCCAAGTAAAGATAGCAAACAACACAGGTGCAAATAATACCGATGCAGCCAACCTACAATCAGGAATTGGCTGCTTGGAGCACCCATGCAAAAAATAGTCTATATGTGGCATGTTCACACAGGACTGCAAAGTATATGGTGAAAAGCCTATTAATGACGCCATAAATATAGCGGGCTAACCATGATGCATCCTGTGTGAACAGAGGCCACAGTGTACAGAGCCATCTAGGGCCCAGGCGCACCCTGGAAAAATGTACAGTGCACCAAAAACATAACAATGTATGCAAGGTATTGGTTGATATTATGGCCACAATATTGAAGCTGCCAACCCACGTCAAGGGTCCTTGTATCTTGGCAGTCCTAATCTAAAAAAACACCATTGGAGGAAAACCTCCACTAAACTCAAAAAAAAAAACACCAGAACACAGGCATGCTTACCTGTTCAAGGCCTCCAACAATTGCACTACCCAGGGTGCACCAGGCCCAAGTAAAGATAGCAAACAACACAGGTGCAAATAATACCGATGCAGCCAACCTACAATCAGGAATTGGCTGCTTGGAGCACCCATGCAAAAAATAGTCTATATGTGGCATGTTCACACAGGACTGCAAAGTATATGGTGAAAAGCCTATTAATGACGCCATAAATATAGCGGGCTAACCATGATGCATCCTGTGTGAACAGAGGCCACAGTGTACAGAGCCATCTAGGGCCCAGGCGCACCCTGGAAAAATGTACAGTGCACCAAAAACATAACAATGTATGCAAGGTATTGGTTGATATTATGGCCACAATATTGAAGCTGCCAACCCACGTCAAGGGTCCTTGTATCTTGGCAGTCCTAATCTAAAAAAACACCATTGGAGGAAAACCTCCACTAAACTCAAAAAAAAAACACCAGAACACAGGCATGCTTACCTGTTCAAGGCCTCCAACAATTGCACTACCCAGGGTGCACCAGGCCCAAGTAAAGATAGCAAACAACACAGGTGCAAATAATACCGATGCAGCCAACCTACAATCAGGAATTGGCTGCTTGGAGCACCCATGCAAAAAATAGTCTATATGTGGCATGTTCACACAGGACTGCAAAGTATATGGTGAAAAGCCTATTAATGACGCCATAAATATAGCGGGCTAACCATGATGCATCCTGTGTGAACAGAGGCCACAGTGTACAGAGCCATCTAGGGCCCAGGCGCACCCTGGAAAAATGTACAGTGCACCAAAAACATAACAATGTATGCAAGGTATTGGTTGATATTATGGCCACAATATTGAAGCTGCCAACCCACGTCAAGGGTCCTTGTATCTTGGCAGTCCTAATCTAAAAAAACACCATTGGAGGAAAACCTCCACTAAACTCAAAAAAAAAAACACCAGAACACAGGCATGCTTACCTGTTCAAGGCCTCCAACAATTGCACTACCCAGGGTGCACCAGGCCCAAGTAAAGATAGCAAACAACACAGGTGCAAATAATACCGATGCAGCCAACCTACAATCAGGAATTGGCTGCTTGGAGCACCCATGCAAAAAATAGTCTATATGTGGCATGTTCACACAGGACTGCAAAGTATATGGTGAAAAGCCTATTAATGACGCCATAAATATAGCGGGCTAACCATGATGCATCCTGTGTGAACAGAGGCCACAGTGTACAGAGCCATCTAGGGCCCAGGCGCACCCTGGAAAAATGTACAGTGCACCAAAAACATAACAATGTATGCAAGGTATTGGTTGATATTATGGCCACAATATTGAAGCTGCCAACCCACGTCAAGGGTCCTTGTATCTTGGCAGTCCTAATCTAAAAAAACACCATTGGAGGAAAACCTCCACTAAACTCAAAAAAAAAAAACACCAGAACACAGGCATGCTTACCTGTTCAAGGCCTCCAACAATTGCACTACCCAGGGTGCACCAGGCCCAAGTAAAGATAGCAAACAACACAGGTGCAAATAATACCGATGCAGCCAACCTACAATCAGGAATTGGCTGCTTGGAGCACCCATGCAAAAAATAGTCTATATGTGGCATGTTCACACAGGACTGCAAAGTATATGGTGAAAAGCCTATTAATGACGCCATAAATATAGCGGGCTAACCATGATGCATCCTGTGTGAACAGAGGCCACAGTGTACAGAGCCATCTAGGGCCCAGGCGCACCCTGGAAAAATGTACAGTGCACCAAAAACATAACAATGTATGCAAGGTATTGGTTGATATTATGGCCACAATATTGAAGCTGCCAACCCACGTCAAGGGTCCTTGTATCTTGGCAGTCCTAATCTAAAAAAACACCATTGGAGGAAAACCTCCACTAAACTCAAAAAAAAAAACACCAGAACACAGGCATGCTTACCTGTTCAAGGCCTCCAACAATTGCACTACCCAGGGTGCACCAGGCCCAAGTAAAGATAGCAAACAACACAGGTGCAAATAATACCGATGCAGCCAACCTACAATCAGGAATTGGCTGCTTGGAGCACCCATGCAAAAAATAGTCTATATGTGGCATGTTCACACAGGACTGCAAAGTATATGGTGAAAAGCCTATTAATGACGCCATAAATATAGCGGGCTAACCATGATGCATCCTGTGTGAACAGAGGCCACAGTGTACAGAGCCATCTAGGGCCCAGGCGCACCCTGGAAAAATGTACAGTGCACCAAAAACATAACAATGTATGCAAGGTATTGGTTGATATTATGGCCACAATATTGAAGCTGCCAACCCACGTCAAGGGTCCTTGTATCTTGGCAGTCCTAATCTAAAAAAACACCATTGGAGGAAAACCTCCACTAAACTCAAAAAAAAAAACACCAGAACACAGGCATGCTTACCTGTTCAAGGCCTCCAACAATTGCACTACCCAGGGTGCACCAGGCCCAAGTAAAGATAGCAAACAACACAGGTGCAAATAATACCGATGCAGCCAACCTACAATCAGGAATTGGCTGCTTGGAGCACCCATGCAAAAAATAGTCTATATGTGGCATGTTCACACAGGACTGCAAAGTATATGGTGAAAAGCCTATTAATGACGCCATAAATATAGCGGGCTAACCATGATGCATCCTGTGTGAACAGAGGCCACAGTGTACAGAGCCATCTAGGGCCCAGGCGCACCCTGGAAAAATGTACAGTGCACCAAAAACATAACAATGTATGCAAGGTATTGGTTGATATTATGGCCACAATATTGAAGCTGCCAACCCACGTCAAGGGTCCTTGTATCTTGGCAGTCCTAATCTAAAAAAACACCATTGGAGGAAAACCTCCACTAAACTCAAAAAAAAAAAACACCAGAACACAGGCATGCTTACCTGTTCAAGGCCTCCAACAATTGCACTACCCAGGGTGCACCAGGCCCAAGTAAAGATAGCAAACAACACAGGTGCAAATAATACCGATGCAGCCAACCTACAATCAGGAATTGGCTGCTTGGAGCACCCATGCAAAAAATAGTCTATATGTGGCATGTTCACACAGGACTGCAAAGTATATGGTGAAAAGCCTATTAATGACGCCATAAATATAGCGGGCTAACCATGATGCATCCTGTGTGAACAGAGGCCACAGTGTACAGAGCCATCTAGGGCCCAGGCGCACCCTGGAAAAATGTACAGTGCACCAAAAACATAACAATGTATGCAAGGTATTGGTTGATATTATGGCCACAATATTGAAGCTGCCAACCCACGTCAAGGGTCCTTGTATCTTGGCAGTCCTAATCTAAAAAAACACCATTGGAGGAAAACCTCCACTAAACTCAAAAAAAAAACACCAGAACACAGGCATGCTTACCTGTTCAAGGCCTCCAACAATTGCACTACCCAGGGTGCACCAGGCCCAAGTAAAGATAGCAAACAACACAGGTGCAAATAATACCGATGCAGCCAACCTACAATCAGGAATTGGCTGCTTGGAGCACCCATGCAAAAAATAGTCTGGGTAGTGCAATTGTTGGAGGCCTTGAACAGGTAAGCATGCCTGTGTTCTGGTGTTTTTTTTTTTTTTTTTTTTGAGTTTAGTGGAGGTTTTCCTCCAATGGTGTTTTTTTAGATTAGGACTGCCAAGATACAAGGACCCTTGACGTGGGTTGGCAGCTTCAATATTGTGGCCATAATATCAACCAATACCTTGCATACATTGTTATGTTTTTGGTGCACTGTACATTTTTCCAGGGTGCGCCTGGGCCCTAGATGGCTCTGTACACTGTGGCCTCTGTTCACACAGGATGCATCATGGTTAGCCCGCTATATTTATGGCGTCATTAATAGGCTTTTCACCATATACTTTGCAGTCCTGTGTGAACATGCCACATATAGACTATTTTTTGCATGGGTGCTCCAAGCAGCCAATTCCTGATTGTAGGTTGGCTGCATCGGTATTATTTGCACCTGTGTTGTTTGCTATCTTTACTTGGGCCTGGTGCACCCTGGGTAGTGCAATTGTTGGAGGCCTTGAACAGGTAAGCATGCCTGTGTTCTGGTGTTTTTTTTTTTGAGTTTAGTGGAGGTTTTCCTCCAATGGTGTTTTTTTAGATTAGGACTGCCAAGATACAAGGACCCTTGACGTGGGTTGGCAGCTTCAATATTGTGGCCATAATATCAACCAATACCTTGCATACATTGTTATGTTTTTGGTGCACTGTACATTTTTCCAGGGTGCGCCTGGGCCCTAGATGGCTCTGTACACTGTGGCCTCTGTTCACACAGGATGCATCATGGTTAGCCCGCTATATTTATGGCGTCATTAATAGGCTTTTCACCATATACTTTGCAGTCCTGTGTGAACATGCCACATATAGACTATTTTTTGCATGGGTGCTCCAAGCAGCCAATTCCTGATTGTAGGTTGGCTGCATCGGTATTATTTGCACCTGTGTTGTTTGCTATCTTTACTTGGGCCTGGTGCACCCTGGGTAGTGCAATTGTTGGAGGCCTTGAACAGGTAAGCATGCCTGTGTTCTGGTGTTTTTTTTTTGAGTTTAGTGGAGGTTTTCCTCCAATGGTGTTTTTTTAGATTAGGACTGCCAAGATACAAGGACCCTTGACGTGGGTTGGCAGCTTCAATATTGTGGCCATAATATCAACCAATACCTTGCATACATTGTTATGTTTTTGGTGCACTGTACATTTTTCCAGGGTGCGCCTGGGCCCTAGATGGCTCTGTACACTGTGGCCTCTGTTCACACAGGATGCATCATGGTTAGCCCGCTATATTTATGGCGTCATTAATAGGCTTTTCACCATATACTTTGCAGTCCTGTGTGAACATGCCACATATAGACTATTTTTTGCATGGGTGCTCCAAGCAGCCAATTCCTGATTGTAGGTTGGCTGCATCGGTATTATTTGCACCTGTGTTGTTTGCTATCTTTACTTGGGCCTGGTGCACCCTGGGTAGTGCAATTGTTGGAGGCCTTGAACAGGTAAGCATGCCTGTGTTCTGGTGTTTTTTTTTTTTGAGTTTAGTGGAGGTTTTCCTCCAATGGTGTTTTTTTAGATTAGGACTGCCAAGATACAAGGACCCTTGACGTGGGTTGGCAGCTTCAATATTGTGGCCATAATATCAACCAATACCTTGCATACATTGTTATGTTTTTGGTGCACTGTACATTTTTCCAGGGTGCGCCTGGGCCCTAGATGGCTCTGTACACTGTGGCCTCTGTTCACACAGGATGCATCATGGTTAGCCCGCTATATTTATGGCGTCATTAATAGGCTTTTCACCATATACTTTGCAGTCCTGTGTGAACATGCCACATATAGACTATTTTTTGCATGGGTGCTCCAAGCAGCCAATTCCTGATTGTAGGTTGGCTGCATCGGTATTATTTGCACCTGTGTTGTTTGCTATCTTTACTTGGGCCTGGTGCACCCTGGGTAGTGCAATTGTTGGAGGCCTTGAACAGGTAAGCATGCCTGTGTTCTGGTGTTTTTTTTTTGAGTTTAGTGGAGGTTTTCCTCCAATGGTGTTTTTTTAGATTAGGACTGCCAAGATACAAGGACCCTTGACGTGGGTTGGCAGCTTCAATATTGTGGCCATAATATCAACCAATACCTTGCATACATTGTTATGTTTTTGGTGCACTGTACATTTTTCCAGGGTGCGCCTGGGCCCTAGATGGCTCTGTACACTGTGGCCTCTGTTCACACAGGATGCATCATGGTTAGCCCGCTATATTTATGGCGTCATTAATAGGCTTTTCACCATATACTTTGCAGTCCTGTGTGAACATGCCACATATAGACTATTTTTTGCATGGGTGCTCCAAGCAGCCAATTCCTGATTGTAGGTTGGCTGCATCGGTATTATTTGCACCTGTGTTGTTTGCTATCTTTACTTGGGCCTGGTGCACCCTGGGTAGTGCAATTGTTGGAGGCCTTGAACAGGTAAGCATGCCTGTGTTCTGGGGTGAACACACCCCCAGGAAGAAGCATCACGCGAAACGCGCGTCAGGGCAACGCGGTAACAGCACGCCACCAGGCGGAGTACGCTCGAGTTTAAAGCACTATACAGGTAATATGTATGGAGTAAGGGACATTTCTTGTAAAATCAGCGGTATTGTTTTCACAGCCCAGGATCTGATATTGCGCACACAATGATGAATATGTTGTAAATTTTGGTCTAATAACATCTGATTATATGCTTGACCACACTATTGTAGGTCTAGGTTAAATTTATTTATTTATTAAAGGAATAGGATGTTTTTTAGCGCTGTAATTAAGGAGACTTGGTATGTGACTATATAGTACATGAATTAGCCACACTCCTATATTCATTTGATTTGCGGATATAGTGCTTTACTTGTGCTTACCGCATCTGTTGGTTGTATAGAGGCACCTTGTCTTTTATATATTTGTATGTATGTTGTGTATTTTAAGCTTATGTAAATAAAAATTTGTTCATTTGTATGAATAGTCTTTTGTGGCACTTCTTGGATCACAATATATTTATCTGTGTTCCTGGTATGTTAGAATTGATTATATGAAGTGTTACCCACTCCCAGTTGTGGGTTATGGGTTTGGGCATTGTGCTTACACTTCATGGGATATTAGTTGTGATTTACGTCGATAATTTTTATGTTTTATTGTTCTCAACACATTCCACTATGTAATGAATAAAGATTTACAAATGGAATATTTCATTCAGTGATATCTAGGATGTGGGATTTCAGTGTTCCCTTTATTTTTTTAAGCAGTATATATATATATATATATATATATACATACATATATATATATATATATATATATATATACATACATACATATATATATATATATATATATATATATATATATATATATATATATATATATATATATATATATATATATATATATATATATATACAGTCATGGCCAAAAGTCTTGGCACCCTTGACATTGTTCCAGAACATGAAGTATTTCTCCCAGAAAATTATGGCAATTGCATGTTTTCTTACACAAAAAAACTGAAGAAAAAGGAAAATTGGACATCATTTCACACAAGCACCCCCAAATGTGCCCGACAAAATGGTTGGCACCTTTACAAAATTGTGGGTAAACAGCTTTGTTTCAAGTATGTGATGTTCGTTTAAACTCTCCTGGGAAGTAACAGGAGTGGTTAATATGAAAATCACACCTGAAACCAGATAAAAAAGGGAGAAATTGTCTCAATCTTTGCATTTTGTCAGTGTGTGCCACACTAAGCATGGAGAACAGAAAGAGGAGAAGAGAACTATCTGAGGACTTGAGAACCAACATTTTTTAAAATAACAAGGTTACAAGTCCATCTCCAGAGATCTTAATGTTCCTTTGTCCACCTAGCACAATATAATCGAGAAGCTTACAACCCATGGCACTATAGCTTCTCTCTCTGGATGTTCACAACAGAGAAAAATTGATGAAAGGTTGCAACGCAAGATAGTTGGGATGGTGAATAAGCAGCACCAATTAAGTTCCAAAGAAATTCAATCTGTCCTGCAGGATCAGGTTACATCTGTGTCAGCGCAAACTATCTGTTGATATTTGAATGAAATGAAACGCTATGGCAGGAGGCCAGCAATGAGTCTGGCTCTAAATCCCATTGAACACCTGTGGAGAGATCTTAAAATTGGTGTTGAAGAAGGCACCCTTCAAATATGATAGACCTGGACACACAGACACACAATGCAAAGGTTGAGTTAATTTCTCCCCTTTTTATCTGGTTTTAGGTGTGATTTCCATATTGCCCACGCATGTTACTTGTCACGGGTGAGTTTGAACAAGCATCACATGTGTGAAACATAGTTGTTTACCCACAATTTTGGAAAGGTATCAACAATTTTGGAAAGGTACCAACAATTTTTTCCAGCCCATTTTAAGGGGTTTTGTGTGAAATTATAATAATTTGCCTTTTCCCCTCTTTTTTGTGCTATTCCAATACACACAAAGGAGATAAACATGTGTATAACAAAGCATGTATAATTGCAATAATTTTCTGGCAGAAATACTTCATCTTCTGGAACAATTTCAGGGGTGCCAACACTTTTGGCTATGGCAGTATATGTGTATATATATTTATACTAGACTGTGGCCCGATTCTAATGCATCGGGTATTCTAGAATATGCATGTCCCCGTAGTATATGGACAATGATGATTCCAGAATTCGCGGCAGACTGTGCCCGTCGCTGATTGGTCGAGGCAACCTTTATGACATCGTCGCCATGGCAACCATTATGACATCTACGTCGATACTGTGCCCGTCGCTGATTGGTCGAGGCGAATTCGCGGCAGACTGTGCCCGTTGCTGATTGGTCGAGGCAACCTTTATGACATCATCGTCGCCATGCTGTGCCCGTCTCTGATTGGTCGAGGCCTGGCGGCCTCGACCAATCAGAGACGCGGGATTTCCAGGACAGACAGAAAGACAGACAGACAGACGGAAAAACCCTTAGACAATTATATATATAGATACACATATGTACACACACTCCTCCAAAAAATAAATGTAACACTTAATCAACACAATGTAACTCCAAGTCAATCACACTTCAGTGAAATCAACCTGTACAGTTATGAAGCATCACTGATTGTGAATCAATTTCTCCTGCTGTTGTGCAAATGGAACACACAACAGGTAGAAATGATAGGCAATTAGCAAGACAACCTATCTAAATAAGAGGTTCTGCAGATGGTGACCACAGACCATTTCTCTGTTCTCATCATTTTTGGCTGTTGTTTTGGTCACTTTTGCATACTCCGAAACAGACGCCCTCCAAACTCCAAAGAGGACACTAGCAGACTGCTACAGCTCCAGGCCTCAACAGAGAAGTGCAAATAGAATATCACCCTCAATTCCCAACAGCCAGTTGGGAGCTATGAACACTCAGATCCAGGTGTGACCATTAGAACCTGGGGAGGTGGCCACTGGGTCCTACTGTCAGAAGGACCAGGCAAAAGTCTGCAAAGTAAACTGCTGAGACCTTCTTCAGACAGACGCAGGGCAACGGTCTTCAGCCTCTGACACAGCCATGACACCAGTACACCAGGAGACGTGGAGGGGGCCAAAGAAGGGCAACAACCCAGCAGGAGGGCCACTATCTCCTCCTTTGTGCAAGGAGGAACAGGAGGAGCAGTGCCTGAGCCCTTCAAAATTACTTTCAGCAGGCCACTACGGCTACTTTCACACTAGCGTCATTTGCAATACGTTGCAATGCGTCGTTCAGGAGAAAAAACGCATCCTGCAAAGTTGTCTGCAGGATGCGTTTTTTCCCCATAGACTAACATTACCGACACATTGCGACGTACTGCCACACGTCGCAACCGTCGTGTTGCGTCGTGTTTTGGCGGACCGCCGCCACAAAAAAAGTTACATGTAACTTTTTTTTGTGCCTTGAGTCCGCCATTTTCTACCGCACATGCGCTGCTGAAACTCCGCCCCCTCCCCCCAGACCTTGCAATGGGGCAGCGGAAGCGTCGTAAGACTGCTTCCGCTGCTAAACGTCTGGCATTTCTTTCACAGCATGCGTCGGTACGTCGGCCCGACGCACTGCAACGAGCCCGTACCGACGCTAGTGTGAAAGCAGCCTAATATCCATATGTCTGCTCAGTCTGTCAGAAACAGACTCTATGAGGGCAGATGTCCACAAGTGGGTGATGTGTTTATAGCCCAACACCGTGCAGGGCTATTGGCAATTGCCATTGAACACCGAGGTTGTCAGATTCGACATTGCTGCTCTGTGCTCTTCACAGATGAGAACAGGTTCACACTGAGCATATGTGACAAAATGACACAATCTGGAGAAGCCGTGGAGAATACTCTGCTGGCTGCAACATCCTCCAGCATGACCGATTTGGCAGTGAGTCAGTAATGGAGTGGGGAGGCATTTCTTTGGAGGGTCGCATAGTCCTCCATGTGATAGCCAAAGGTACATTGACTGCCATTTAGATACCAGGATGAGATCCTTAGACCCTATGTGAGACCATATGCAGGTGCATAGTGCCCTGGATCCCTTCTGATGCATGACCATGCTAAGCTTTATGTGGCAGAAGTGTGTCAGCAGTTAGAAGGCATTGATGCTATGGACTGGCCTGCCTGTTCCCTAGACCTGAATCCAATCTAGCATATCTGGGACATCAAGTCTCGCACCATCCACCAACACCATGTTGCACCACAGACTGTCCAGGAGTTGACTGATGCTTTAATCCAGGTCTGGGAGAAGATCATTCAAGAGAACATCTGCTGCCTCATCAGGAACATGCCCAGACATTGTAGGGAGGTCATACAGGTACGTGGAGGAAACAAACACAATGCTGAGCATCATTTCCTTGTTTTGAGATATTTCCACTGAAGTTGGATCAACCTGTAATTTGATTTTCCACTTTGATTTTGAGTATCATTCCAACTCCAGACTTCCATGGGATATTAATTTTGATTTACATTGATCATTTCTGGGGTTTACTGTTCTCAATGCATTCCACTATGCAATGAATATAGATTTGCAACAAGAATATTTCATTCAGTGATATCTAGTGATATCTAGATATCTAGTATTTGTGTTCCCCTTACCTTTTTGAGCAGTGTATGTTTATATATATATATATATATATATATATATATATATATATATATATATATATATATATATATATATATATATATATATATATATATACACACTACCGTTCAAAAGGTTAGGGTCACCCAGACAATTTTGTGTTTTCCACTTTTATTAGTCAAATGAGTTGCCAAATGAATTGAAAATCTAGTCCAGACATTGCCAAGGTTCGAAACAAAGATTATTTGAAATAATAATTTTCTCCTTCAAACTTTGCTTTCGTCAAAGAATGCTCCCTTTGCAGCAATTACAGCATTGCAGACCTTTGGCATTCTAGCAGTTAATTTGCTGAGGTAATCTAGAGAAATTTTGCCCCATGCTTCCAGAAGTCCCTCCCACAAGTTGGTTTGGCTTGATGGCCACTTTTTGCGTATGGTACGGTCAAGCTGCTCCCAGAACAGCTCAATGAGGTTGAGATCTGGTGACTGCGCTGGCCACTCCATTACATATAGAATACCAGCTGCCTGCTTCTTCCCTAATTAGTTCTTGCATAATTTGGAGGTGTGCTTTGGGTCATTGTCCTGTTGTAGGATGAAATTGACTCCAATCAAGCGCTGTCCACAGGGCATGGCAAGGCGTTGCAAAATGGAGTGATAGCCTTCTTTATTCAAAATCCCTTTTACCTTGTACAAATTTCCCACTTTACCAGCACCAAAAGCAACCCTAGACCATCACATTACCTCCACCATGCTTAACAGATGGCATCAGGCACTCTTCCAGCATCTTTTCTGTTGTTCTGCATCTCACAAGTGTTCTTCTGTGTGATCCAAACACCTTAAACTTGGATTCGTCTGTCCATAACACTTTTTTCCAATCCTCCTCTGTCCAATGTCTGTGTTCTTTTGCCCATATTAATCTTTTCCTTTTATTAACCAGTCTCAGATATGGCTTTTTCTTTGCTACTCTGCCCTGAAGGCCAGCATCCCCGAGTCGCCTCTTCACTGTAGACGTTGACACTGGGGTTTTGCATGTACTATTTCATGAAGCTGCCAGTTGAGAACCTGTGATGCATCAATTTCTCAATCTACAGACTCTAATGTACTTGTCTTGTTGCTGAGTTGTGCATCGGGGCCTCCCACTTCTCTTCCTACTCTGGTTAGAGCGTGTTTGTGCTCTCCTCTGAAGGGAGTAGTACACACCGTTGTAGGAAATCTTCAACTTCTTAGCAATTTTTCTCATGGAATAGCCTTCATTTCTAAGAACAAGAATAGACTGTCGAGTTTCACATGAAAGTTCTTTTTTTCTGGCCGTTTTGAGAGTTAAATGGAACCAACAAATGTAATGCTCCAGATTCTCAACTAGCTCAAAGGAAGGTCAGGTTCTCTAATCAGCCAAACTGTTTTCAACTGTGCCAACATACTTGCACAAGGGTTTTCAAGGGTATTCTAACCATCCATTAGCCTTCTTACACAGTTAACAAACACAAAGTACCATAAGAACACTGGAGTGATGGTTGTTGGAAATGGGCCTCTATACACCTATGAAGATATTGCATTACAAACCAGACGTTTGCAGCTAGAATAGACATTTACCACATTAACAATTTATAGTGTATTTCTGAATCATTTAATGTTGGCTTCATTGGTAAAAACTGTGCTTTTCTTTCAAAAATAAGGACCCTAAACCTTTGAACGGTAGTGTATGTATGTAAATATATGGACGTATGGGCATATGGACGCATGTAAATATATGGACTTGTGTGCGTATATATGTGTATTTTAGGTCAATTAGGATTGCCATAATTATTAATATTTGCCAAATCCCAGAATAATGAGACAGAGAGAATGTTTTAAGGCATTTTTATTACTTACTGCAAACTCAAAAGTTTACATACATTTCATTAGTATTTGGTAACATTGCCCTGAAACTGAATGACTTGGGTCAAATGTTTGGGATAGCCTTCCACAAGCTTCTAACAATAGTTGGTCGGAATTTGGGCCCATTCCTCCTGTAAAAACTGTTGTAACTGATCCAGGTTTGTAGGTCACCTTGCTCACACTGGCCTTTTCAGCTTTGCCCATAAATTTTCAATAGGATTGAGAACAGGGCTTTGTGATGGCCACTCTAAAACATTGACTTTGTTGTCCTTAAGCCATTTTGTTACCATTTTGGTAGTTTTCTTCGGGTCATTGTCCATTTGGAAGACCCATTTCCACCCAAGCTTTAACTTCCTGACTGATGACTTGAGATGTTGCTTCATTATTGCCACATAATCTGCTTTTCTCGTGATGCCATCTATTTTGTGAAGTGCACCATTTCCTCCTGTAGCAAAACAACCCCACAACTTGATGCGGCTGCCACCCCGTGTTTCACAGTTGGGATGATGTTCTTAGGCTTCCAAGCTTCTCCCTTTTTCCTCCAAACATAACCATGATCATTACCATGATCAAAAAGTTAAATTTTAGTTTCATCAGACCACAGGACATATCTCCAAAAATTAAGGTCTTTGTTCCTGTGTGCATTGTTTCTTTTGGAGTAATGGGTTCTTCCTGGCAGAGCGGCCTTTCAGCCAATGTTAATGGAGTACTTGTTTCACTGTGGATGTTGACACAATCTTACCAGCTTCCGCCATCATCTTCACAAGGTATTTTGCTTTTGTCCTTGGGTTCATATTCCTGAGCGGTATGATGGCTGGACATTCCCATCTTGTTTGTACTAGCGTATAATTGTTTGTACAAATGAACGAGGCACCTACAGGTATCTTGAAATAGCACCCAAGGATGAGCCAAACTTGTGCAAGTCCACAATTCTCTTCCTGATATCTTGGCTGACTTCTTGAGACTTTCCCATGATGCTACACAAAGAAGCAGTGTGTTTCAGGTGTGTATTAAAATACATTCACAGGTGTGTCTCTAACTATCTCAGATGTTGCCAGAAAAAGCAAGCTTCCAAACACATGACATCATCTTATGGGCAGTCCGGAATTGTTTAAAGGCATAGTAATCTTAGTGTATGTAAACTTTTGACTTTGCAGTAAGTAATACAAATTCATTAAAACATTATCTCTCTCTCATTATTCTGGCACTTGGCAAATATTAATAATTATGGTAATCCTAATTGACCTAAAATGGGAAAGGTTTATTCTGATTTCATGTCAGATATTGGGAAAAACATGCAGATGTGTCTTTTTATATAGTGAATGTAAACTTCTGGTTTCAATTGTCTGTGTGTGTGTGTGTGTATATATACACACACACACACACACACACACACACACACACACACACACACACACACACACACACACACACACACACACACACACACACACACACACACACACACACACACACACACACACACACACACACACACACACACACACACACACACATATATATATATATATATATATATATATATACACACACACACACACACACACACACACACACACACACACACACACACACACACACACACACACACACACACACACACACACACATATATATATATATATGTATAAATAAATATATATATATATACACACACACATTGTGCATCTATCTGTGTATTCATATGCATCTGTGTGTATTTGTGAGAATAATATGTATAAATGTGCTTGTGTACGTATGTGTATATATAATGTGCGTCACTAAATGTGTGTATGTATATATTTACACATATGCCTGATTTTGCTGCTGATTTCCTTCTTTTGTTCTTTCCCTCGTTTCTCTCCCTTCTCTCTTACATTCCTTATTTCTCTCACTACCACTCGGGATTCTGTGTAGGATTAACCCCATAAGGATGAGGAATGAAGATTATGAGGCACAGAAGAAGCTCTTTGGAATATTAATCAGTTTAGAGCGTTTAATTCTGTTTGACTTTTGCAGACACATTTCTTATTAACCTTCTCTACAAAGCCAATCTTACACCGATCGGAAAGAAAAAGATAAAACCTGTTTCTCTTGTAATTAAAAAAGAAAATACAGACTAAGGTTCGCAAATCATTTCTCCAATACTAATGAAATTAAGAGAGCGGTGCGCTTTAAGAGCGGAACGTACATATCGGGAAACAGTATATTCTGCTGGTAATGTCTCTCGCCTTCGTTCCGAGCCATAAATAGAGACGCTGAGAATCTTCTTACATTTAGTTCTCTAATGTATCGATGTATTTGGGCAATGTACGACCGGTTCTGTCCAGGAAACTGTGTCACAAATCAGTGATTTGTAGAAGTGGATCAAAAATAAAAAACTATAATCCTCATAAATAGTGATGAGCGAATATACTCGTTACTCGAGATTTCCTGAGCATGCTCGGGTGACCTCCGAGTATTTTTTAGTGCTCGGAGATTTAGTTTTTATTGCCGCAGCTGAATGATTTACAGCTGCTAGCCAGTGTAAGTACATGTGGGGGTTGCCTGGTTGCTAGGGAATCCCCACATGTAATCAAGCTGGCTAACAGATGTAAATCATTCAGCTGCGGCAATAAAAACTAAATCTCCGAGCACTAACAAATACTCGGAGGTCACCCGAGCGTGCTCAGGAAATCTCGAGTAACGAGTGTATTCGCTCATCACTAGTCATAAATCAATTCAGGTTTGGCTCAGAGTCCAGATCTCAGATGGTTCCAGGTGAATTATTAATAACCCCATAAAACGGTGTTTTAAAACTGTTACTTTTCTTAGGCTATTATGGAAATTAAAGGGTTTATCCACATTTTGGAGACATTTCTCTTTAAATACTTCAATGCATATATTTGGGACAAAAATCTAAATTTGTAATTGGGGGTTTATTGTAAAATGTTGGTGTTCACCAGACTCACTGGTTTCCTACATATTGAACTTTTGCTGTCATCTATGGTGATAAATCATCTGAGCGGAGCTTAGAAAAAGACAAAAAGAAATCTATCTCTCCCTCCGAATCATCAGAACTAGCTCACTGACAGATTCTCAGTAAGCTCATTCTGCAGCCAGGAATAGACAATGCAACACAGAGGCTATCGTTGTAAAGTTTTAAAAAGACACAGTAGAAAAAAATCATTTTAAGCCCAAATACGTACATTTAAGTGAAAAAATAAAGTCTCCAATCCCTTTAGAGGGTAAAAATATTACTAATCAATTGAGACAACATGTAAGGATAAATCATTGTGCCATTCAAATGTATTCCTGTAAATAAACCTTGCAGTTTGAGATGACCTAAGGTGGTGTCAGTGGTGGCGTTCTCTCCTGACCACCGGTGGAGGACAATGGTTGACATGCCCTGTTCGTCGGGTCTGGTGAGCATCATCGCAGAGCTGCGCGCTAATTCCTGGCTGTGATGCACCCTTTTTTTATACATACATCTTCTTCTGACGATGATCCATTCCTCATTGACACATTGAGGATAATAAGTAACATGTTTACCCTCCACTGCTCGATGCACTAGGTGGTCAGGAGAAATGAAAAGGGTGCCATCACTGTATCCAATGTCAGTTGTCCAAAAATAATTTTAATATGTTTGCAGAATTATGTATTTTTATTCCTTTTGTCCATTGAATAAATAGTAATATTTTTAGCGATTAACCCCCTTTAAAGAGTTCCCTGGTGATAATCTGATCACAGGGTGTAAGGTTGACCACATAATATAATATGTCAGCTGAAATAGACGATTTTACCATTTTGGACAAAGAATCATTTGGAATGTCTGAAGATCTGTCTGGATCAATATGCAAGAATAGTTTTGTTTCCATTTTGTCAAAAAATTTTGGGCCCTGTTGTAGAAAAAAAAATATTAAAAACAACTCTTTTAATAAATTTGGCACATGCTTCTCCACTGATCTCGGATCAAGAATGGCATTAGAAATGACAGTTTTCATAAATCTTTAGTATAAATTATTACAAGTAAAACTTGTAATTAGGCAAAGGGTTGAAGGAATGTTGGTAAATAAAATAGTATAATCGTTTTTTCGACACTGGATAATAATTTTTCTTAGCCATTGTATTTATCTCAGTGGATAACCTCTACTTTTTCTCCTTTATTCGCTTTAATTTTACTGAATTTAAAGAGGACCTTTCAATTTTTTTTTATTTTTTATTATTTAAACTGTGTGTCTTTTCTAATTGCTGCTGCTCCACTGGTTCTGTAACAGTTTTTTTCTTTTTTACGCCCCTCCATTCCAAAGTAATACCATTGCTAATAATGGCGTAAATTTACCCATTAACCTACTGAGCTCCTCCGTGGGCGTGGCCATGATTTGATTGGCCAGAATCAGAGGAGATGTTTTGATTGGCCAGAATCAGAAGAGAAAAAGCACACGCCCACAAAGAGTTCAGAGATACACAACAAGTTAGGTGAAAAGAACATTTTCATCTTTATTTCACAGGGGCATAACTTTGGAAGGGAACAAAATAAAAACGGTTCCAGAATCAGTGGAGCAGTGGCAGTTTGAGGAGATACTAATTTAAAATTTTTAAAAATCCTGTGAAATTTTACATTTTACATAATTCAAATTGGAAGTTTTTACAACTCAATCTGTGGTAGAGCCTCAATGATAGAAATATCAAAATGGCAGTGGAAGGGTTTGGCCATGGTCCTTTAATTTTGTTGTTGTGAGACCTCTGCGTTGTGATCTTTGTTCTTTCCGTGTCACTGGCGCTTTTAGTTGTGATCGCCCTGTAATCTGTGTGCTATATTCCCCATCTGCCGCTGTTTAGTTACATGTCGGTTAGTTAAACATACTGTTAGTTTGGTAGAACTGTGATAGCGAGTACATACAGGGAGCTCAGATGGATAAGTACACAAGCAATTAGTTTACACTTTCCCTTCTTTCTCCCTCCCTACTCCACTTCCAACATTTACTTTCTACTTACATTATATAACAATTAGGTCCCTAAACAAAGTCGTAGTATTTGCCAAAAAAATAAATAAATGTTGGAGAGAGCGCCTCATTTGACTAAGAATTACCGGATATTTGATAAGCTTGTTTAAAAATGGAAGTATCCAAATATAATGGTAAACATCTCCTCTTCCACATGGACTGAGGGAGGATTTTCCTCGCCGGCTTACACAGCGGGTGATAATATTTGTGAATGTAATGTAACTGCTCTGAACCTTCACTGTGCAAATATTGAAATCTATTGCAAGTCAAAGAAAGGGAAAGAAATCTGGGATGATGCAGTGGTATTTGCGCTGTCCTAATTAGCTTGATTATGTTTAGTCTTATTGCTTTGTGCGGGTTTGTTTAACCCTTAATTGGCCGTAAAATGGTTATTCCTGTAGCAGAGAATCTCACCATGGTCCTCAAGACTGTGAAGATTTCAATTCCCTCTTTTAGCGCGAATGATGTGTGCCCCCATCGTAATTCCAATTTGGTCATATTATTGTATTGCTCATTGTATCCGTCATTACTTTACTCTTGAACCACCACCAACCCCCATACATATTCGACCATTTTCATCAAGCTGAACCTACTGATATCGACAGGTTCGGCTGACATTCAAATATGTATTGGGGTTGCTGGCCAACTTATTGTTGGGGGAGATGTCGATTATGTATGTCCAAATTCGGACGGTGAATCACGTTGTTCTTTTGGAGCTCAGCCGCCGTCTAGCTCCTGGAGAACATAGAGCGCTCTTGTGTCCTTTATGAAAAAGCCACCGACAGACATTCTACTGTTGTCGTCATGTGTTTAGTGAATCATTCACTATGTCGTTGATCGGTTGCATCCAAGCCAATACTGATCTTATTTGCGTGGTCTAAAGCTCCCCATGTACCAATGTCGGACGATCCCATTGATATTGACTGGTTCGGCTGACGGTCTATTGTGTATAGGAGCCTCGGAGAGATGGTTGTTGGAGGAAATATAAATCCGGCATGTCCGATTTCGGACTGGTGATCACATTGTCTCCTGGAGATAAGTTTCCGCCAGACATATCTGCCGACGGCTTTCTCATAGAGAACACGAGACTACTGTGTATGGGAAAGACATTCCAATGAACAGCTGAAGCATTGTTAGGCCGTCAGCCATCTAATGTGTATGGCCTGCTTTCGAGATGATACCGGCATTCGTCTTTTAGTATTTCAAGAAAATATGTGAGATCTAGTTGACGTCTGTGATCTTGGACCACCATGGACTTGTTTGACAGTTTTAAAGTACTGGATACTTATCTGTAGGAATTCCTCATAGGTTTGTTGATTTTAGCTTGTAGTCTGTCGTCGGGATAAGAATCCTTCCTGGTCATGTGATGGACTTATAGGTACACAGCTTATTACAGTTGTCAGAGCTGTGTCCTCTAACGAGCCGTCCATCACATGACCAGGATAGGTTTTTATTCACTGGAAGTAAAGAGTGTGAGTTCAATGAGAGCAAGTAAAGGATTGCTAATGTATGCTCAGCCAAATGTTGCTGTCCTCTGACACAAAAGAGTGAACCAGACTTTCTATTCAAATTGCCTCTTCAGAGAGGAAGAGGACTTGAACTCTATAGCGCCACCTGTTGGAAGCAGCGATCTCACAAGTTGCAATATGGAAACGAGCAAGATCAGTATCTCAATTCGCAGACACGGTGTTTCAGGCTGTTGGCCCTCGTCAGTGCAAAGTATGAGAATTGATTTGACTAGGTGAGAGGCTGTGGACTGAGGTCTAAGGGGTAACTTTTCTACTTGTGGAGAGTGACATACTGGCTGTGGCATGCTAATTTAAGAAGGCTTATTTGCCATACAATGCTCCTCTGGGAAATTTAATATGCAAATTGCCCCTTTAGAGGGGACTTGAACTCTATAGCGCCAGCAGTTAATGAGTCTTGTAGGAGAACAGTGCATAGATGAGCCCTTCTCTTCCTCTACTTGGTTGAGATCTAAATGCCAAAACACTCACCAATCAATAATTTTGACATGTTTCTATGACCTGTTAAACTAATTTGAAATGATAAGCGCACTGTAATAATGATATTGAAAGTGAATGTGTTGTGAGAAAATTACCTATTGTTTAAATCAGGTTTTGTATATTTTTTAAAAAATGGAAATATTTTTTTCCTTTGTTCATATCACGATCTTTATTTTAAAAAAATATATAGTAATCTCGCAATTTTCACACTTTCCATTGGGACTTTTCCAGACTTAACTGTTCCTAAAGAGACAGGAAGCGTTCTCAGCAGGCTCCGTATCCTCAGAGACAGGATTACATTGACAGATAAAACCTCTACTCGCAGCTGATCGCACAGGATCCATCAATCACAATAGGTGGTGTCACAGCGACCTGCCCCCTCTCCCTTCACATTGACCTTTTCACCCGCTCATTAGATGCTTTAAATAAATGATAGGGTTGGACTCTGACCATTGTGGCTAATGTACATGTGTTATTTTATGAAGCAGCATGAAATTAGCATCTACAAGAAACCCTGTGATTAGCGTGAAAATTGAAAGATATTAAAAATTGGGATATGGAAAAAAATTACATGTAACACCAAAACCTGTTTTAAACAATGTCATTTTTATGGTATCCTATTTTGTTTTTGTAATCACTCAAAAAAGAGTGTTACTGCTCAGAGATTTCTGTTAGGCATCTTGTTTGAGGCTCCATTCAATGTCACCTTTACAGGTCCAGCCTAAAAAATCCCTGTCAAAATAGTACACCATGCTGATTGTTTGTTTAGTAAAGTTTGTTTTGTAAAGTGTCAGACACCATTATAGTTAATGGGGTCCATATGGTGCCCATGTTGCCTGTTATGGAGGGTGTATGACTTTTCTGATAAAGAAAGCAACCATTGGTCCCATGAAGTGGTGGTGTGTGTATACTATGTGTTAGAGATAATGATAATAATGTGTTTGTGTATGTGCTTCTACAGTGGGGAAATTATGTATTTGATACACTGCCGATTTGTGCAAGTTTTCCCACCTACAAAGAAAGGAGGGGTCTGTAATTTTTATTGTAGGTAAACTTCACCTGTGAGAGACATAATCTAAAAATAAAAAAGCAGAAAATCACATTGTATGATTTTTACATAATTAATTTGCATTTTATTGCATGAAATAAATAGTTGATACAATAGAAAAACAGAACTTAATATTTAGTACAGAAATCTGTGTTTGCCATTACAAAGGTCAGACATTTCCTGTAGTTCTTGAACAAGTTTGCGCAGGGATTTTGGCCCACTCCTCCATACAGATCTTTTCCAGATTTTTCAGGGTTCTGGGCTGGGCAACATTGAGTTTCCCAGTCTCCCTACAAAGATTTCTATTGGGTTCAGGTCTGGAGACGGGCTAGGAGACTGGCTAGGCCACTCCAGGACCTTGAAATGCTTCTTGCGGAGACACTCCTTAGTTGACCTGGCTGTGTGTTTCGGGTTATTGTCAAGCTGGAGGTCCCAGCCACGACCCATCTTCAGAGCTTTTACTGAGGGAAGGAGGTTGTTGGCCATAATCTCACGATACATGGCCTTCAATACGGTGCAGTCGTCCTGTCCTCTTTGCAGAAAAGCACCTCCAAAGTATGATGATTCCCCCACCATGCTTCACGGTTGGGAAGGTTTTCTTGGGGTTTGTACTCTTCCTGCTTCTTCCTCCAAACACGTCAAGTGGAGTTGATACTGGTCATAGGTAAACTTCAAATGGGCCTGGACATGTGCTGGCGTGAGCAGGGGGACCTTGCATGCCCTGCAGGATTTTAATCCAGTAATATTTTAGACTGTAGTCCCAGCTCTCTACAGATCATTGTCCAGGTCCTTCTGTGTAGTTCTGGGCTGATTCCTGCCTTTCTTAGAATTATCCTTACCCCACAAGGCGAGATCTTTCATGGAGCCCAAGACCGAGGAACATTGACAGTCATCCTGTGTCTCTTCCATTTTCTCTAATTGTTCCAACAGTTGTTGCCTTCTCACCAAGCTGCTTGCCTATTGTCCTGTGTTGTTTCTTAAAGAAATAGTAACATGTCTGTGAGAGCCAGAATTCCTGCTGGTTGGTAGGTAATCAAATACTTATTTCATGCAGTATAATGCAAATTAATTACCGTATGTAAAAATCATACAATGCCTCACAGTTGAAGTGGACCTACGATAAAAATTGCAGCCCTCTCCATTCTTTGTAGGTGGGAAAACTTGCAAAATTGGCAGTGTGTCAAATATTTATTTTCCCCACTGTATGTATATACTGTGTGTATATATATATATATATATATATATATATCATATTATTATCCTTATTACCGTATATACTCGAGTATAAGCCGAGATTTTCAGCCCAAATTTTTGGGCTGAAAGTGCCCCCTCGGCTTATACTCGAGTCATGATCGGTGGTGGGGTCGGCGGGTGAGGACTGTCATATACTCACCTGCTTCCGGGGGTCCTGGCGCTCCCCCTGCACGTCACACTGTCTTCGGTGCCGCAGCCTCTTCCCCTGAGCGGTCACGTGGGACCGCTCATTAGAGAAATGAATAGGCTGCTCCACCCCCCATAGGGGCGGAGCCGCATATTCATTTCTCTAATGAAGCGGTGCCGGTGACCGCTGATAGAGAAAGAGGCTGCGGCACCGAAGACCAGCTGTCCGGGGGAAGGAGCGGGACGCCGGGAGCAGGTAAGTATCGCATAGTCACCTGTCCGCGTTCCACAAGCCGGGCGTCGCGTCATCTTCCCGGCGTCTCTCTGCACTGACTGTGCAGGTCAGAGGGCGCGATGACGCATATAGTGTGTGCGCCGCCCTCTGCCTGATCAGTCAGTGCGGAGAGACGCCGGGAAGATGGCGCCGAGGAGCTGCAAGCAAGACAGGTGAGTATGTGTTTTATTTTGTTTATTGCAGCAGCACAGATTTATGTGGAGCATCTATGGGGCAATGGTGCAGAGCACTATATGGCAGAGCTATGGGGCAATGGTGCAGAGCACTATATGGCACAGCTATGGGGCAATGGTGCAGAGCACTATATGGCACAGCTATCTATGGGGCAACGGTGCAGAGCACTATATGGCACAGCTATGGGGCAACGGTGCAGAGCACTATATGGCACAGCTATGGGGCAATGGTGCAGAGCACTATATGGCACAGCTATGGGACAATGGTGCAGAGCACTATATGGCACAGCTATGGGGCAACGGTGCAGAGCACTATATGGCACAGCTATGGGGCAATGGTGCAGAGCACTATATGGCACAGCTATGGGGCAACGGTGCAGAGCACTATATGGCACAGCTATGGGGCAACGGTGCAGAGCACTATATGGCAGAGCTATGGGGCAACGGTGCAGAGCACTATATGGCAGAGCTATGGGGCAACGGTGCAGAGCACTATATGGCAGAGCTATGGGGCAACGGTGCAGAGCACTATATGGCAGAGCTATGGGGCTACAGTGCAGAGCACTATATGGCAGAGCTATGGGGCTACAGTGCAGAGCACTATATGGCAGAGCTATGGGGCTACAGTGCAGAGCACTATATGGCAGAGCTATGGGGCAACAGTGCAGAGCACTATATGGCAGAGCTATGGGGCTACAGTGCAGAGCACTATATGGCAGAGCTATGGGGCAACAGTGCAGAGCACTATATGGCACAGCTATGGGGCAATGGTGCAGAGCACTATATGGCAGAGCTATGGGGCAATGGTGCAGAGCACTATATGGCACAGCTATGGGGCAACGGTGCAGAGCACTATATGGCACAGCTATGGGGCAATGGTGCAGAGCACTATATGGCAGAGCTATGGGGCAATGGTGCAGAGCACTATATGGCACAGCTATGGGGCAATGGTGCAGAGCACTATATGGCACAGCTATGGGGCAATGGTGCAGAGCACTATATATATGGCACAGCTATGGGGCAACGGTGCAGAGCATTATATATATGGCACAGCTATCTATGGGGCAACGGTGCAGAGCATTGTATATATGGCACAGCTTTATGTGGAGTATCTATGGGGCCATAATGAACGGTGCAAAGCATTATATGTGGCACAGCTTTATGTGGAGCATCTATGGGGCCATAATCAATGGTATGGAGTATCTATTTCTAATTTTGAAATTCACCGGTACCTGCTGCATTTTCCACCCTAGGCTTATACTCGAGTCAATAAGTTTTCCCAGTTTTTTGTGGCAAAATTAGGGGGGTCGGCTTATACTCGGGTCGGCTTATACTCGAGTATATACGGTATATTATATCCTTATATATTTTATATATTCTGTTTTTTAATAAGAGGTTCATAATCTGTACTTTTTTCCTTCCAGCACTAGTGAGAGAAGTGTACAGTGCACAGCGTGAAAGAGATGAAGCGATTATGGCGCGGCTTAGACTGGCTAACGAGGAGAGGGATGAAGCTCTTCTTCGTGTCCAGCAGCTCCAGCAGTACATCAGAGAGTAAGAGCGGTGGTTGAATGATTTTGGTTATTTGTGGAGGTGGAAGCCATATCTTCTTTCATTCTTCTATCAGTAAGGAGGAGAAGACTTTGTCAAAATCTCTCATTTCTCTTCTCTAAATCCTAGTTGCAGATTCCATCAAATTTGATCCCATAAAATAGCGCCGCATGCGAACAGTCAGAGCGTTTAACACCTTGGCACAACCTAACAGCCCCCATTGTACGCCTATGGGCTGCCAATGGTGTCCATTATCTGATGAATCCGCTCCGATGTCCTAGTTTCCATTTATAATAGAAACCGCAGTGCACATGTGAAAGAGCCAAGCAGGTCAGACAGAAAAGTCCTTGTAAATCGGCAAATCAGTTCATCAGCTGGAAAAGTGATCGCCACTAAAAGTGAAGTCTGTAGTTGGAGACCAAGTCAGCAGCGACCAGAAGGAAAGGCTCCGATTCGTGATTTCATGGGTCAGAAGCATTATTGGGCAATCAAAGGACGTGGCAAAACGGCAAAGTTCTGCTACAGCAGAGAACATAAGACACCTGAGTTGCCAACTTGATTTTTTATGTTTCTAGACTTTAAAAAAAAAAAAAAAAAAAAAAACAATCATAGACAACATTTTTTCCGGACTGATTTTTAAATAATAATTATGATTCTAAGTAGCCCATATTTCCGATATGAAGACATTAACTGCATTCACTGTGACATGTAAAATAATAGTGTCTGCACCCTCTAAAAAAAGCACAATTTTTTTTATGGACAGTGTGAAAAAAGGGGTCCTGTTGTTTTGGGCTATCTGGGAATTTCTGAAGGTTTGGCATCAGCAATGACCATACCTACAGATACAAGTAGGGAGTGATGGGATTTGATTGACAGCTCCCACCTTTGCAGCCAGGCCATTACACCCTGTATGAGCCTGTGTACAAGGGATTGCTGTCCATCACTGTGTTTGGGTGGAGGAAGCATTCATAAAGAGTTTTTCATATAACTATGTAAAACTATACGTTGTCATTTTTACTTATTCTTCCTCTAGCATTTCATTCCTTTGGAATAGACAACATGGGAATCCTCACTGCCCTTCTCAAAAATAAATGTAAAGGAGTACAAGAAAAAAAAAAAACTTGCTGCAAGAGAACTGCAGATGAGGAAAAGCTTTTTTTCTCTAGCAAGGTAACAGCCCAAAATGTAAAGTCCCAGGCTACATATCGACCTCTTAGTGACCAGGCCAAATGTTTCAAATCTGACTTGCGGCAATAACTGTGGAAAGTTTCAGCATATCACAGTGATGCTGAGGTTGTTTTTTTTGTGACACATTAAATTTACCACTAACATAAAGTATAAAGTGAGTTTTGAGCTTTTTTTTATATAAAATATCAGAAATTTGATAGACCTTTCCAAAAATTATCAACTTTCAAACTTTGGATGTTAATTCGGCTAATCCGTATGGCCATACCACACAAAACAGTTACTCAATAACAGTTCCCTCATGTCTGCTTTACGTCAGCAACATCTGTAAATTTTTTTAATTTTTTTTAAGAATGTTAGAAAGTTAAAAAATTGTAGCAGCAATTTTTATTTTCAAGTAAATTTACAAAACTTATTTTCTTAAGGACATATTCAGTCTTGAAGTGACATTGGGGGAATAAATATATTGGAGAATCTCCAAAAGTGATATCATTTTAATAACGGCACCTCTCAATATATTCAAAACTGCTGACAGGTAGTTTAACCCTTCAGGTGCATTTCAGGAATGAATGCAAAGTGTTTTTTTGTCCCTTTTCATAGTATATAGGTCCCCGGATGCAGTTTGCTATAAAAAACCAAACATACTACACTTTATTCACTGCCCCTGGGACCATCGGTGAGTCTCTGCTGCTGCTCCTGATGTCTGGCATCGGCTGCAGCACTGACGTCACTTCAGCAGCCAATCGGTGAGCTCTGCAGCTCTGGGCGGGGCATTTCGTTTGCACTGATTGGCTGCGCACTGTCAGCGTGACATCAGCGCTGTGCCCAATGGAAGATATCGGGAGCGGCAGAAACTCACTAATGGATCTGGTTACGGAGATTAAAGCACGGTTTTGGGGGGTTTTATTTTAGACCAAACTACACCCGGAGACCAATATTTCCTGAAAAAGGACAATCCCTTTAAGAACTGTATTTATGATATTGATGTACCTTTTAATTTCTAAACTTGAAATATTTACTATGGGGAAAACCCCCTTAATGTTCTTACCCATAAAGGTCCGAGTGGTTAATTCCTTTTTTACATGCATTTGATGTGAATGTGAGATTTACTTTCTCCTTTTAATGACTTGCTTTTCTTGTTTTGGCATCAGGATACCCGGAGCTTTGTTCATACATGTAGGTCTATAAAAGCACATGGAAATATTGACATGGACCTACAGACGTGCCCCAGACAGACTAAGAAATACACACATTTAGCAGCTCTGACACTGTCAGATAAACATTCATATACCGGCCATGAAAGATTGACAGCGCAGGAGCCCGAGAAGATCACACACAAACAAATAAGATGACGGCGGGCGTGCAGCAGCATGGCGGGGTGTCCATATGTTTGTCATTGCATCCCGTTATCAGACTGTAGGAGACACCCACCACACAAACTTCTGCTGTCCGTGATAAAACATGTAGGTCACAATCACATTTTGCTACATAATCACATTTCCACATTGCTGGATCCAAAACAAAAATAAAATCTGGTAGTCAAAATACACTAAAACTGCTATGTGTCAGTTTGGCATAATTTTTTCACAATTTCTGAATTTTAAAGAGGAACCATCATTTTATTTATTTATTTTCATAAATCAATAGTACACATGATAATAAGAAGTTTTGTAATATACCGGTATCTTATGATGGAAATCTGCTTCTTTCTCCTGCTGTACTGATCTTTTTTTTCTCAAAATTCTGAATTCATGGGAACAACCTGTCTTCATTATATATAGATTTTCCCATTACTGAGATAGAAGATGATGGTTGGTGCTCGGGTGACTGCAAATATGCGATTTATATATTTCCAGTCACATTCCGACTAGACCTGTCCGTCCTCACTTAATTCACTTGCATTAAGTGAGGCTGTGCACGTCTAGTCGACACGTGACCGAATGTATACATATTGCATACTTGCTATACCGGAGTCAGCCCTGACAGCAAACACTATGCACGCTGCGAGGATTCACAAGTCTGCAGTTGCACAGAGTAACTGCGGACTGGAGCCTCAAGTCTGGACAAACCCTTTAATACAAGCAAATGGGATTGTAGGAAAATTGCAAAAAATCCAACTGGTTCCAATCTTTTGCTACTTGGTTGCCGCAGTACCTTGCCGGTTGCAATTCCACCCCATTCACTTGCATTATGCTGCAAAGTAACCCTGGCATAGAGGAATCTTTGGCCACTAGACCCATGTCAAGGCTAAAGTCGCTGCATAGCCACAGCCTAAGTATAAAAATCTCATTGGATAACATTAAGAGTCTAAGTTTTAGGCTTTAAATAACAAAAAAAAATAACAATACATTTATGAAAGGTGGTCATATAATGTGTAAAAACCTTTTAGTTACAATCTCTTGAAATAATTAAGTAAGGTTGTTTCCAATCCTGCCTTCTTTCAAAAACAGCGCCCCACCTATCTACAGGTCATGCACGGTATTGCAGCGTAGCTTGATTCCTTTTATCAGAGCTGAGCTGTAATACCGGACTCAACCTGTAGACAGGAGAAAGAAGGCAGCCATGTTTCTCTAATCCTCAGCAGCTTCTTTAAGACTCTGTCTTGAGGCATACACCAAGTTTACAAACTTTATCGTAAACCGGATGAAGTTTTATAAGTCACGTGACTTGGGACAGAATGACGTGGGTAATATTTCTGGGGATCAGAGCTGCGCTTTATATAAATCGCACACACCCCCACCTCCCCCATTCTTCTTTATGGCAGGAATAAAAAAAATAAAGTGAAGAAGTGAGAACCCTAATTAAAAGCGAAACGATCAATAAAAACATGTGAAGAGCCTGCTTTACTAAACCGCCTCGGCACATATGAAGAACTGATCCCTGTAGCCATATATTGCGGTAAACATTAATAAGTTAACAGGCTGCAGCCGAGGAGAGATGAGCTCGGCGTTATTGAAAGATACAGCAGAACAGCTGGCGCCGTAATGCGTCGTGAGTGCAGGGCGTCCCCTGAAGACACTCGCAGCGAAATTACTTCAACTCCCAAAGATTTGGAAAGAGAATTCATTTTGCTTCGGAATTGAGGAGCTAGTCTTTGGCCACTTAGCGCTTTCCCTCGCTCTGCTCTTGTGTTTTTCTCCTTCCAACGTCTCACTGTCTGTTTCTCTCTTGTCTCTTGTCTAGGATGGAAGATATTAACCCTAAAGAAAGTGACATGGTAAGCGCTCTCCCAGTGAGACCTCCCACTGCTTTTTTTTCAGCTTCGGGATTAACCCCTAGAGTAGGCAGAATAACTGGCGGATTATGCTCTTCCATAGAAGACATGCACCCAAGATACCGCTACAGTTCTCGTTAAACTTGTTTGGGGGACTGTTATTGTTGGTATATCATGATTTTTGGAGTACTATGAAATTCTAGTTCCTATTAATTATTTTACTCGCTTATATAGCGCCATTATATTCCGCAGCGCTTTACATATGTCATCATCACTGTCCCCATTGGGGCTCACAATGTAAATTCCCTATCAGTATGTCTTTGGAGTGTGGGAGGAAACTGAAGAACCCGGAGGAAACCCACAAAAACACGGGACGAACATAGTGTCTCCTTGCAGTTGTTGTCCTTGATAGGATTTGTTATCCAGGACCGCAGCGCTGCAAAGCAATAGTGCTAACCACTGAGCCACCATGCTGCCCTTGTGCAATTAGTCTGACACATATTGATGGACATCACTGTGAATCAAGAATCAAGTGAATGATATAACTTTGTGTACGTGTCTAACCCTAATCATGCAAATAGGAAGAAGGCAGGAACTCTAGCGTTAGCTATTGGATGTAGCAATCCTAAAAAGTCAATATCAACCTTTTAATGATGATGAGCCTTGCTATATGACCTAGGATAAGAAGCCAATCCAGACATTGCATTCGCAGAAACGTGTTTCTGGGTGTTTGCCCCTCATCAGTTCAAAGCAGAAAAGAACTGGTTTGGCTGGTTGTGCTGACTCTGACAGGGTAAAATTTTGCATTGTGAAGATCGCCAGGTTGGCATTAGGAGTTTTGTTAGTCATGCAATGCTCCCCTGGGAATATAGGTGGCTTAGAGTTCTAGTCCTCTTCCTCCTCTTTGAAGAGCATATTTTAATATTTAAATTCCCAGAGCAGCAGCATTGCATGGTCTATAAGTCTACTTATAATGTCTGTGCGCTTACTACAAGAAGAAATTTTATCCCTTTGTCCCTAATCAGCCATCTAAGACTGTGAGGCCACATGTACCATTTAATGGGGGTATCTGACTTTCTTACCACCCACCAATCCTGAAAGGCTGATGTTGAGTGGAAAAAGCATCAGGCGGTTGATTTTCCAATGCCTGCATTTGACTGTACACAAAAGATTGCTGTTAGCTGAACATTTGTCTGATTTCAAATGGGAAAGAAGTGAAAGCCTCTGCCAAATTCCTGTGGCAGCGGCTTATCTCCCCTGAAAATAACAATATCAGCCATAGAATTTCCAACTGCCCAATACTATTAAATTTATGGAGTCCAACATGGCCAGTTCTGCCAAGATTGGTGGGTTTAGCCAACTTTCAGCTAGTGTGTATGGGGTCTTCACCTTGGTTTTCTGGGGTGATAAGATGGCAGAGGTATCTATCAGTGGTTTCTTCCTCTCCTTATTGTATGGGTTGTAGCTTGGAGTGACTTTCAGTCAAAAGAGGACTGACAGTTATAAAGTCTACAGCCAAACCTTGCGAACCATCTAATGTGCGGGTGCTTCATGACCCTCCTCTGACAGTAGATGTCAGGGAGATTAGGACCTTGCAGTTGGATTTCAGCAACCCTGGTGTTTTTCCTGAAGTGTATTCTCAGTTGTTTTTTGAAGTGTTTTTTTTTTTTGGGAGTAGATTAAATAGTGGTGTCACGACCGACACGGGTAAGTCCAGCGGATGACACAACAAACACCAACAACGGGATGGAAAAAGGAAGAAGAAGGCCCTATCAGCAGAGAGCGAGGGATGGGGCACCTCCTAACCCCAACTTGTGCCTATCCCTAAGCTCCCCTAACGCCCTCTGCGGGTCCTTCTCCCCCGCTGCAGTCATGTGCCTAGACCCTAGCTGTCATCTCAGTATACCCTGGCTAGTGCACTGGCCGGCAAGGACGCTAGCCTCACCACTGCAGATGGTATAAACACAGGAGGTAGTGACAAGCTCGACACAGACAAAGAAAGGGAACAAGAAAGTTGGCTCCAGCCTCCCCTGCCAAGCTCCACACAAGCAGAGGACACGAAGCAAACTCCACAGAAGTAGCTAATACTCCTCCGCTGGCACCATAGAGCTCCAAACTCCTAGGCTGGTTTTCATTGAATAACTCTATTACCAACAGTCAGCTGATGCATCGTGTGACTATTGAAAGGATGTGGGAGTGGTCACCACCCACATCAGCTGACCAGCAACAAAACAACTGCCAGCATGGAAACTGACATTAGCCCTTGCTAGCCCAAAAAGGAAAAGAAGACACATTTAAATTATAGCCAAACCAGAGCTGCCACAAAACCAAAAATGAATCGTGACAAGTGGGAACTTCAAAGCAGAATCTGCCTAAAGAATGTAAAGGTCACGTTTTTTCAACCACTTCATGTAACTGGAAGCTTGTAGTGGTTAAAAGAAGCTGAAAAAGCCTGAACTTGCGCACAGCAAGTCGTTTTTACATTGCTGTGCATATTCTCATTCTCCTTAGTGTTTTTTTAGGCTGGTTACGCAACGAAGCCGCTTGAAAAAGACGACGTGTGCACATACCCTTAGATTTCTGGACAACTTGTGCTACAGCTTGGTCCAGCCATACTTGACATCACGTGCCCAGCCGTCCCTGTAACAAGACTTATTATTGTGCAGAAATCTGGGAATACTAGAGCTTGCAAAAAAGAAGACTGAGAGGAGACTTAATAGCTGTCTACAAATATCTCAAGGGCTGTCACATTGTAGAAGGATCATCTTTATTCTCATTTGTTTGCACAAGGAAAGACTAGAAGCAATGGGATGAAACTGAGTGGGAGGAGACACAGATTAGGTATTAGACATACCTCCCAACCATCCCGGATCCAGCGGGACTGTCCCGATTTTGACAGTCAGCCCTGCGATCCCGGGCGGGACATTAGTTGTCCCGCACTGGTTGGGAGGTGTGTACATCACCCGGCAGGGCAGTATCACGTGCCTAGGGTGGGGAAAATGCAGGGGGCGGCACCTGAGCAAGGTTTGTTGTTTTTTTTTTTTTTCATAAAAGCTGGGTCACCTCCCGACCGACCCAGCCCGCCTCCCACCCACCCTCCTTGAAGACGATACTCACCCTGCTCCAGCGATGCCTGGTCTCGGCTTCTGCAGCGCTCCTGAATGAGCGGTCACGTTGTATCGCTCATTAAGGTCATGAATATGCACATATTCATGACCTTAATGAGCGGTATCACATGACCGCTCACGCAGGAAGAAGGTGCTGCGCCGGGAGTCGGGACAGAGCGAGAGGGATGTCGGCGCGGCCGCGCGGTGAGGAACAGGTAAGTATGAGGGACGGGGAGACAGGGTAGGGGGGATAAAGGAGGACGGTAAGCCGCGCCATTCAAGATGGGAGCGGGGGGTAGGGTGGAGAGATGAGCCACGCATACAGGGGGGGAATATGAGCCATGCATACAGGGGGGGAATATGAGCCATGCATACAGGGGGAGGGGGAATATGAGCCATGCATACGGGGGGGGAATATCAGCCATGCATACAGGGGGGGAATATGAGCCATGCATACAGGGGGAGGGGGAATATGAGCCATGCGTACAGGGGGGGGGAAATATGAGCCATGCATACAGGGGGGGGAATATGAGCCATGCATACAGGGGGGGGAAATATGAGCCATGCATACAGGAAGGGGGAAATATGAGCCATGCATACAGGAAGGGGGGAATATGAGCCATGCATACAGGAGGGGGGAAATATGAGCCATGCATACAGGGGGGGGAATATGAGCCATGCATACAGGAGGGGGGAAATATGAGCCATGCATACAGGAGGGGGGGAATATGAGCCATGCATACAGGAGGGGGAAATATGAGCCATGCATACAGGAGGGGGAAATATGAGCCATGCATACAGGAGGGGAAAATATGAGCCATGCATACAGGGGGGGAAATATGAGCCATGCATACAGGAGGGGGGGAATATGAGCCATGCATACAGGAGGGGGGGAATATGAGCCATGCATACAGGAGGGGGGAATATGAGCCATGCATACAGGGGGAGGGGAATATGAGCCATGCATACAGGAGGGGGGAAATATGAGCCATGCATACAGGAGGGGGGGAATATGAGCCATGCATACAGGAGGGGGAAATATGAGCCATGCATACAGGAGGGGGGGAATATGAGCCATGCATACGGGGGGGGGGGAATATGAGCCATGCATACAGGAGGGGGAAATATGAGCCATGCATACAGGAGGGGGAAATATGAGCCATGCATACAGGGGGGAATATGAGCCATGCATACAGGAGGGGGGTCATTATACAGTATTAAGCATCATGTGGGATCATTATACAGTATGGAGAACTGTGTGGCCACTATACAGTATGGAGCATCATGTGTGGCCGTTATACAGTATGGAGCATCATGTGTGGCCATTATACAGTATGGAGCATCATGTGGGATCAGTATACAGTATGGAGAACTGTGTGTGGCCGTTATACAGTATGGAGCACTATGTGTGGCCATTATACAGTATGGAGCACTATGTGTGGCCATTATACATTATGGGGCATCATGTGTGGTCATTATACACTATGGAGCATCATGTGTGGCCATTATACAGTATGTAGCATCATCTGTGGCCATTATACAGTACGCAGCATCATGTGGGGCTATTATACAGTATGGAGCATAATGTGGCCAATGGTCATTATACAGTATGGAGCATCATGTGTGGCCATTATACAGTATGGAGCATCATGTGGCCATTATTCAGTATGGAGCATCATGTGGCCATTATACAGTGTGGGGCATCATGTGGCCATTATACAGTGTGGGGCATCATGTGTGGCCATTATACAGTATGGAGCGTCATGTGTGGCCATTATACAGTATGGAGCGTCATGTGTGGCCATATTTTTTTTGTTTGTAATTATTGTTTACGAAACATTGTGATCAGAAGTGCTAAATGGGTGTGGTTGGGGCGTGACTAGTTGTGAAATGGGTGTAGTCAGAGGTGTGGCCTAAAATTTGCCGCAGCGCACTGTATGTATTAGAAAAAACTTTTTGACAGTTAGGGTGATCAATGAGTGGAACCGGCTGCCACGAGAGATGGTGAGTTCTCCTTCCATGGAAGTCTTCAAACAGAGGCTGGACAGACATCTGTCTGGGATGATTTAGTGAATCCTGCTTTGAACAGGGGGTTGGACCAGATGACCCAGGAGGTCCCTTCCAACTTTACTATTCTATGACTTGCCTTTTTGCTGTTTTTAATTTTGCCATCATGTATGCCTTTTACAGATGAGACATCCATGGTAACTAATTATATTTCCTCCAGACTCTACAAGAATTGCTTGATAAACTGGATGAAGCGGAAGACGGCGCCGACATTGTACACAACGGGGATCTTGTATTAGAGCATATAAAGAGAAGTCAGGAAAGAAGAGAGCAAATCACCGCTGAGGAAATGGGGGCAGTCATCGTAGAGCGGGACACAGCGCGCGCTCAGGTACGGAGACTCACAGATTTTAGGTTTTTTATTCCTCATCTCTGACTTCTCTATTGAATATTTATGTATGTTATTAAGTAATGGAGAACTTCTCCTAAAAACAAGCTGCCCCCAATATATATATATGATAGAGTGTATCCGTCACGGACAATCAGCGCATGATACCACTCGGCCATAAACCTGCCGTCTCAAAATTAAGCCTTAAAAGTTCTGATTAGTCATTCAAGATTCTTCCATAATGGGAATTTTAAATTATCTATTGCTTAAAATTAGGTTTTTATGTAAAAAAAAAATAGTTTATTTGAATTTTTGTCAATATTTTATTTTTTTGCCCATACAAAGGACAGGATTTGAGTCAGTCTGTTGCTGTTATTGTCCATATGAATTTACTGAAAGAATAGGAAGTATGAGTGTAGAATAACCCCAATGGGCAATGTAAAAATTCCAAGATTTCTATATATATATATATATATATATATATATATATATATATATATATATATACATATACAGCTCTGGCAAAAATGAAGAGACCACCACATCAAAACCCTGTCATGGCCAGCCTAATCTCCAGACCTGAACCCCATTGAAAACCTCTCGAATGTAATCAAGAGGATGATGGATAGTCACAAGCCATCAAACAAAGGAGAACTGCTGAAATTTTTGCACCAGGAGCAGTGTGAAAGACTAGTGGAAAGCATGACAAGACGCATGAAAGCGGTGAATAAAAATCATGGTTGTTCCACAAAATATTGATTTCTGAACTCTTCCTGTGTTAAAACATTAGTATTGTTGTTTCTAAATGATTATTAACTTGTTTTCTTTGCATTACACCGTGTTCCAAATTATTATGCAAATTGGATTTAAGTGTCATTAAGATTTAATTGTTTTGTTCTTCAAATAAACTCATGGATGGTATTGTTTTCTCAGGGCTCAATGGTTCACTGAAATCAGTCTTGTTATCACACATGTTATAATTAGTTTTCCAGGTGATTCTAATTAAAGGGAACCTGTCACCACGTTTTTGGAAGATGGGATAAAAATAGCGTTAAATAGGGGCAGAGGTGGGCGTTACATTAGTGTGTGTGTTATGCGTTTATTACCCACCTAAGTTGCCGAAATAACTTTGCAAAGTCTCCGTTTTCGCCTGTCAATCAGGCTGGTCAGGTCACATGGGCGTGGTGTCTTCACCCAGATTTGGCGTAGTTTTCCGTTGGTGGCGTAGTGGTGTGCGCATGCCCAAAGTCCGGAATCCTCTTCCAGGGGATTTAAAATAGCGCGGTGTTCGTTATTGCATTGGTGATCGGTGGGCGCGGCCATCTTCCTTTGGCCGCGCGTGCGCAGAAGCGGCGCTCTGCTGGCCGCGGCTTCAGGAAAATGGCCGCCGCGATATCCATCTGCGCACGCGCGGCATCCCGCGGCCATTTTCCTGAAGCCGCGGCCAGCAGAGCGCCGCTTCTGCGCACGCGCGGCCAAAGGAAGATGGCCGCGCCCACCGATCACCAATGCAATAACGAACACCGCGCTATTTTAAATCCCCTGGAAGAGGATTCCGGACTTTGGGCATGCGCACACCACTACGCCACCAACGGAAAACTACGCCAAATCTGGGTGAAGACACCACGCCCATGCGACCTGACCAGCCTGATTGACAGGCGAAAACGGAGACTTTGCAAAGTTATTTCGGCAACTTAGGTGGGTAATAAACGCATAACACACACACTAATGTAACGCCCACCTCTGCCCCTATTTAACGCTATTTTTATCCCATCTTCCAAAAACGTGGTGACAGGTTCCCTTTAAAGGAAAACTACTTAAAAATGATGTTCCACGTTATTAAGCAGGCCACAGTTTTCAAGTAACATGGGAAAGAAAAAGGATCTCTCTGCTGCCGAAAAGCATCAAATAGTGCAATGCCTTGGTGAAGGGATGAAAACATTAGAAATTTCCTGAAAACTTAAGCGTGATCATCATAGTGTTAAGAGATTGGTGGCTGAATCTGAGCACAGACGTGTTCTTGCTGATAAAGGCATAATGAGGAAGGTTTCTGCCAGGCAAGGTGTAGGCTCCTTTAAAGGCTTGCTGTGGTGCATAAACCTACTATTCGGCCACCCTTAAACAGTGTTCACAAGCAGAAACGGTTGTAGTGGGCCCAGACATACATGAAGACTAATTTTCAAATAGTCTTGTTTACTGATGAGTGTCGAGCAACCCTGAATGGTCCAGATGGATGGAGTAGTGGATGGTTGGTGGATGTTTGGAAGACTGTTTGGAAATTAGTCTTCATGTATGTGTGGGCCCAATTCAACCATTTCTGCTTGTGAACACTGTTTAAGGGTGGTCGAATAGTAGGTTTATGCGCCACAGCAAGCCTTTGAAGGAGCCTACACCTTGAGGTCCGAGGGACTCCAGAGGCACCAGCAGCTTCAAATATCAGTTTGCTGCTTTGTAATGGCTTTTTAGCAGCTGCTCTCTTAATCCAGTGAACTTGCCTGGCAGAAATCTTCCTCATTATGCCTTTATCAGCATAAACACATCTGTGCTCAGATACAGCCACAAATCTCTTAACACTATGATGATCACGCTTAAGTTTTCGGGAAATTTCTAATGTTTTCATCCCTTCACCAAGGCATTGCACTATTTGATGCTTTTCGGCAGCAGAGAGATCCTTTTTCTTTCCCATGTTACTTGAAACCTGTGACCTGCTTAATAATGTGGAACATCATTTTTAAGTAGTTTTCCTTTAATTAGAATCACCTGGAAAACTAATTATCACATGTGTTTAAGATTGATTTCAGTGATGCATTGAGCCCTGAGACACAATACCATCCACGAGTTTATTTGAAAAACAAAACAATTAAATCTTTATGACACTTCAATCCAATTTGCATAATAATTTGGAACACAGTGTATATATACATATATATATATATATATATATATATATATATATATATATATATATATATATTTAATATTTATATCTATATATATATGTATATATGTATTATATTATAAAAAAAAATTAAAAAATGTTTAAATAATACATTTTTCCATAATAAGAGAAATTGAAACAGTGGGTAGTATTTTCTGATGACACTTTCCCTTTATTATGCTTTCGCAAAACCAATTTTTATGCCCTAGATGCCAAGCAGGACTTAAATTTACAAATTACAGTATTTATTTTTTTACACACTTTTTTTGCAAATAAATTTTATTCATTGTGTAATACACTTATACCGTATATAGTACCGAATATTCTGTATTTTAATACTTTTACCGTTTCAGTACCTCTTCTTTCTATCAGAGAATAAAATACTTTACAGGGTTTATCCAGGACTATTTTTATTTTTTTACTATGGGCTGCCTGTTCTACCTGGTGCCGGCACAGAGCAGTCATTGACCGCACCTGCCGGTGATTCAGCTGCTACATGTCAGCAGATTTTTCACAGTCAAAGAATGAATACTTGGGGAAATTGAACTATTCTCACAGAAAAAACCCAAGAACTAATATACAAATATTAAAATTTAACCTTTATTTCAAATATTAAAAATGTGCACTTGACAAAACCATCACCAATAAATACAAGCGTACTACAGAAAAGGCCGGAACAGTGCCAAGCCCTACACTCTCTACGTGCCCCCTACCTGCCTGCGGAGGTTGGCACCCTATTGTCCTACGCCGTGGCGCCCCCGCTCCTCGTCGGCTCTCCCTACTATCCCTGTCAGACCCTAACGGGATAGGGGACGAAATGCTCACATATACAATGTATGAAAATAGATAACTTGAAGGGACAAAAACTATATCAGTAAAAATATCTAGCTAGGACTAGAATTCTCAACTAGCTTGGTAAGCTGTATCCCTTTACTTTACTCTGTAGTTAATCTTGTCCTAACGCAACAATTCATGGCAGATAGGAATGCCTAATTAGAGATAAGGTTGAACACACATATGATATTGGTCCGTTTGCTCCTATATATATAATAGGGTCTCAAAATGCCATTAACCTTAATAGGGAGGTGTATCTGCTGTGATGTCAGGCATATCCCATAACACAATTCAGCCTTTAAATACCACACTGCAATATTTTAATTTATGATAAGGGCCTAAAGACAGCCATATCTTAAATCATTAATCAATGACATGTTTGTATATTTTTGTTGTTATGACCCTAAATGCAGACCAAAACACTACACCACATTATATCTTATGTTTTTCATACAAAGAATCATATCCCTTTTGACTCAACGCGTTTCTCCCCTTCTAATTCAAAGGGGTTCATCAGGAGTACATTCAAATAATAAAAAGGGTTACTTAGCTTGTGTATAAATTTAGCATGTTAGCAATTCAGATAACTGCACCACCGGGCCGGTCCCCTATCCATGTAAGCGCCATGATTTAAGATATGGCTGTCTTTAGGCCCTTATCATAAATTAAAATATTGCAGTGTGGTATTTAAAGGCTGAATTGTGTTATGGGATATGCCTGACATCACAGCAGATACACCTCCCTATTAAGGTTAATGGCATTTTGAGACCCTATTATATATATAGGAGCAAACGGACCAATATCATATGAGTGTTCAACCTTATCTCTAATTAGGCATTCCTATCTGCCATGAATTGTTGCGTTAGGACAAGATTAACTACAGAGTAAAGTAAAGGGATACAGCTTACTAAGCTAGTTGAGAATTCTAGTCCTAGCTAGATATTTTTACTGATATAGTTTTTGTCCCTTCAAGTTATCTATTTTCATACATTGTATATGTGAGCATTTCGTCCCCTATCCCGTTAGGGTCTGACAGGGATAGTAGGGAGAGCCGACGAGGAGCGGGGGCGCCACGGCGTAGGACAATAGGGTGCCAACCTCCGCAGGCAGGTAGGGGGCACGTAGAGAGTGTAGGGCTTGGCACTGTTCCGGCCTTTTCTGTAGTACGCTTGTATTTATTGGTGATGGTTTTGTCAAGTGCACATTTTTAATATTTGAAATAAAGGTTAAATTTTAATATTTGTATATTAGTTCTTGGGTTTTTTCTGTGAGAATACATGTCAGCAGAGCAGCTCTTCCTCTTCCACTCTACTCTGTCGATGGGGCATGACTGCCGACATCATGCTGATTGACAGCCGGCTCGCTGCAGTTAGTCAATCAGCATGATGTCAGCAGTCAGGCTCCATTGACAGAGCGGAAGAGAAGCCGCTGCTCTGTCAACGTGACATCAGTGGAAGGCGCTGAATCGCCGGCTGCCTTGTGCAAGCAGAGACTGGCACCAGGCACAACAAGCAAGTAGGTATCAACTCTCTGACTTCAAGTTATGTCCATAGCAAATAAATAAATAAAATCTGTAGTCCCAGATAAGCCTTTTAACTCTGAACCTGTCCTGATCATCCACAAGGGCGACTATATTGGAGTTTTTTTTTTCCAAATTTCAGTTTTTATTGAAGGACTATATAATGTTCAATTACAAAGACACAAAAAGAATAAACAGGACAATATCAGAATCAATGTATCATAAAATAGAAGTATGACGTCCAATAAAATCAAGTTATAAGAAGAAAAAGGTGAAAGAGGGGAGGAAACATTAGGACAGGTTGTTTTTTTTGTTTTTTTTTCTTATTTATTTAGCTTTCAGGTATAATATAGAAGAATGTTCACTAATAGTAAGCAGAGATCCTAAAAATTGCCTATTATGGAAACAAAAAAATATTTTTTTAAATTTGCATTTGAATCTGTGGTTGTCCTGAAGAAGGACAGAGTGACTCTGAAACGCGTTGACGTTAAACCAGCATTTCTTCATCTCATTGTGACTCTTCATTTAGTCAGCAGGTTAGTTCCATCGCCCTTAACACATTTTATATATATCCATCTACCGCATCTTGTAAATAGGTTTCCATTTCACAGCTTCAGGGTATTCTTCACCGTGAATTCTTCGCCTTCCCTTAGGCACAGCCACAGGGGTAGTTTTTACACAAGACAAGCATTACAAGGAGGGAGCTTTCAATCCATTTACTGCTGCTATAGGTTATATACCGTACATTACTTCAAAAGTTATGCACACCTTCACACAGATTTTTTTTTATTGTTCCTTTGCTTCCTAAATTTAAAGCTAAGAAACTTTCTAGATACTCTTCATTATAAATTTTGTACCACTTTGCTGCTGTGGAGTGCCTTTAAATTCTTTATGTAGCCAAATGGTCTGCAGAAAAAGATACAAATCCGTCAGATCTCCTCAGTCCTCCTTTCTTTCATTGTCAAAGATATCGGACGTAGTGGAGTGTACACAGATCTCCAGCGGACAGGGGAGAGAGTATCTAAAGCAGAAGGAGCCGATTGTACACAGATCTGCTATGGAGAAGGGAGAGAGTATCTAAAGCAGAAGGAGCCAATTGTACACAGATCTGTAGTGGAGAGGGGAGAGAGATTATCTAAAGCGGAAGGAACCAATTGTACACAGATCTACAGTGGAGAGGGGAGAGAGCATGTAAAGCAGAAGGTGCTGATTGTACACAGATCTGCAGTGGAGAGGGGAGACAGTATCTAAAGCAGAAGGCGCCGACTGTACACAGATCTGCAGTGGAGAGGGGAGAGAGTATCTAAAGCAGAAGGCGCCGACTGTACACAGATCTGCAGTGGAGAGCGGAGAGAGTATGTAAAGCAGAAGGTGCCGACTGTACACAGATCTGCAGTGGAGAGGGGAGAGAGTATGTAAAGCAGAAGGCGCTGACTGTACAGAGATCTGCAGTGGAGAGGTGAGAGAGTATGTAAAGCAGAAGGCGCCGACTACACAGATCTGCAGTGGAGAGGGGAGTGCGTATCTAAAGCAGAAGGCGCCGACTGTACACAGATCTGCAGTGGAGAGGGGAGAGAGTATGTAAAGCAGAAGGCGCTGATTGTACACAGATCTGCAGTGGAGAGGGGAGAGAGTATCTAAAGCAGAAGGCGCTGACTGTACACAGATCTGCAGTGGAGAGGGGAGAGAGTATGTAAAGCAGAAGGAGCTGATTGTACACTGATCTGCAGTGGAGAGGGGAGAGAGTATCTAAAGCAGAAGGCGCCGACTGTATTTTCTTCCCGGTTGGGTAAAAATGGGTAAGGTGGAAATCTTAGTTAATGACGCCAGAGCAAATGTCAGTAACAAAGCTCCAGGTTATTATAATTGATTAATCTACATCCGAAGTGCTGTATTTGTAGTCGCCACTGTCGCTTTAAATTCTACTCCTATAATATAATAATAATAATTTTTATTTATATAGCGCCAACATATTCCGCAGCGCTTTACAACTGCTATTCCTATAGAAATAAGTTGAGCTTCTAAAAAAAAAAAATATATTAGAGGGAAGCAAACATTTGCTCAGGTTTTCCGATCATGTTTGTGCGACCTGTTTGTCAATGACAGGGTTAAAACATCCCTGCTACCTCCTCTAATTCAGCAACGTCTCAAGATTCCCGCATTTGGATTGACATGCCTATTCCACTGCTCACAGGGCCCCGTTACTCTCCTGAGCTGCAAAATAGGGTCACAGATGCTCTCGCAGGTACAAAGCAACCTTAGAATTTGTAGTCAAAGGTTGCCAGCTAGCAGCTAACTGATTTCCCTTTCTAAGGCAATATAAACATTCACTTGTCTTCCTGTAGGCCCTGCCAAATTCCATAATTCCAGTAGCAAGGCAGCTTAAATGAGGCTGAATGTCGTCAAAAGGAGGCAGAATTACTGAATCAGTCTGTAGCAAGTCGTTAAAGGAGCGATTCCACCCAGCAGAGCAGAAAATAAGCTTCTGTAAATAAACTAATTGGCTTCCCTAAATAAATCCCCCGCGCCAATGAGACACATTTCACTGCTTTGAAATAAACTACACTTTTACCCCAGTGTCACATTATAGATCGCTCTCGACTTCCAGCATCAGATCAAATCACTCATCAATTCTGTCAAGGAGCGCAGGGGATAGTCTGGGGGTGGGGGGGGGGAGCTAGCCCCTTCATTCCTGTAGGCAATCCGTATTTTTTTCTTCCAGCTGTCGTCATGTGTTTTTAAAGTGAAATTCCATAATGAAACCATCTTTTTTATAGGATATATCATGAAGTCGCGGAAACACTTTTTGTTTGTGTTAGAAGGGCCCTCAAAATAAGCTGATCCTCTTAATCAGTTGGGATCGGTGGGAGTAACAGGCATTAAGTGTTAAGATTCTCTGCAGCGCCACCATAGGAGAAATAAGGAATTGCACATTTCCTGCTTAAATCTACAGACTCTTGTGTAATGCATGGACATGCCAGGACCTCCAGAGTCAGAGGCTCTTTTGGTGGGCATTTTATGGTCTTGCTAATAGATAAAGGTCCTAACTAGAGTACTCTTCTTAATTATCTGAGAGGATGGACAACTTCTTTAAAAGAATCTGTCAGCAGGATTTCACCCACAAACTATTTATATGTACATGTGGCTCTTTCAAAGACAAGTCCAGCAAAACCTTCACATGGCCAGTCCTTTCCTCCATTACTGAGAAATCCGCATCCGAATAGATATGTAAATGAGGCTCAAGACCCATGATAGATTGGAAATTTCTGTCATCCCAGCTCTATTCCCCACCCAGAGTTGGCTGCTCTCTGTGCTGTGTGACTTCAAGCAAAGGAGCCGTCAGTCAAGCAGAAGGAAATGCCGCTGGGCGAGGAATAGAGCTGGAGTGACGGAAGATTCAGATCTACCATAGCTCTTCGCCATGTTCTGTGGTCCTTTTCTCTCTCACGGATGAGCTTGGGATTTGTTTGTGAGCTGGAAGTCTCTTTTACAATGTAAATCTTTCAGTCACATGAGTGCTTCTGATTGGTGAACGTCATGCAGGGGCTAAAGTGACCGCCCACTCTCTGGTAGCATAAGTTCTAACCTAACCTTTACTAATCTCTCCACAATGGGGATACATTAATTAATAATAATAACAACAAAACTATGTTTTACTCAGCTCTGCAGCCACAATTCCATGAAGTGGCCAGTTCAACATGCTCAAACTGGTGAAAAGTCCTCTTTAAGGCCATAGACATTGTATGGACGGCGGGGTGCAGTAGCACCTGGTGTTCCATTTCACAGTTTTGTGGGACACAAGACCCCTATTCCAGCAGGGGGACTCTTGCCGATCCAACAAGTATCATCTATCCTGAACTGCTCCTATGGTGTATGTTTTGCATTCACTTCCCTTTGATTGTCTGTCTGATCCTTATTGTGTTTGCATCCTCTCCTTTCTTTCGATAAGGTCATTGATCCCAGAGATAGGTTTGCAATGATATGGCGTCCTACATGGGCGTATAGTGACCGGGTAGTTTCTACTTTTAATGGGCAGTCCTGCCAGTCCGGTGGCACACGGTCTTGTGCCTCTGTATATAAAGGTCCGTGCTGTGTAGAATTATGACGTGCTATAGAAGGCATTCATAGGTGTTCTGCTATAAGCTGCTGGAGTTTGAATGAATTTGTCATTTCAGGGTGCTAAACCTTGAACCTATAAAGTGCTGCATTGAAATCCTGCTAATCCTGCCGTCCGGGCCATCAGCAGTCAGTGCCGTGTGTGTGAGCACTACAGAGCCGCACTGTGCTCCGAGCTGTGTTCAGGGGAGCGGCTTCTTAGATATCAGTCGATTGCAGGAAAAGCCGTGCATTGCGTATTTTCACAGCGCCATAAATAACAGTCTAAAAATAAATCGTACTTTGTCTGGCCAAATGGACCGTGAATTAACCCTTTGAGTACAGTCACGGCTATGCCGGGCAATTTTACACCGTTGAACCCTGCATAAACCACCACGGTTAGAACCAAAGAAATGCATATTTCTGTCTTCTTGCAGCCATATTCTAATACTTTACGCCCGTCCATAGAATAATATGTAGGGGCGGCCGTCCATTGCTAAGGCACTCCTGCTTCATTCAGATTACCGACTATCGCAACCAAAAATCCACTGGTTGGATACATAGAGTGACTACCACACATTAAATGATAACATATACTATTTTATTGGAGTGTTTAAAAGAGAATAAAATAAGGTACCTCAACAAAGAGGGACACGGAGCAAGAGCTTAAAATATATACATGTGCAGAGACAATAGAATTAATAATGACAATAGGCAAATATTATCCCATTATACTGTAGCTGTCCTAGATATGCATCTCGTGATAGGTGTATATATATATTTACTGAGTTGTGTGTCCAAAGGAGAGTAGTGCAGTCCTGTCCTGTGTCCCTCACCCCGACGCGCGTTTCATGACACTTCCTCAGTGAGCGTCATTGTAAGAACCAGAAGCACCATCCATCTACGGTCATGGTGGGAAAACAACAAAGCTGACTCATCAAAGTGCTAGTGATTGCTATCGCACATTTCTTCTCACCGACACTCCACTTCTTACCCTCTCGAAATGTGATAATTTATGCATTATATATGGCGTTGACCATAATAAATTTCTGAAATTGCAAACAAACCGAAAGCATGCTGGCTACATTTTTCTGGACATACATTGCACAAGACCAAAGATAAATTGTTTTTTTGAGGGTCATCTCAGACTCTGGAGTCATTGTATAAAAATACACCGCTTTCTCAAGAAAAAGAGAAAGCGGTGTATCAGACACGCGAAACGCGCGTCGGGGCTCTACCATCCGGCCCAGGGTCTTCTATGTCCTACTGCTGGTAAGCTCTACCCCCTTTTTTTACTGGCCACCTTGATCTTTATGACATATGGTATGGTGTTATTTGTTTGGGGTATCTGCACTTCGCTTATTAGGTGACTAGTCTCACTGGCGTTTTTTTGGACTTGGGATCTGTGAAATATTTTGCAGTGGGATATTGACCCTGGTATTTCTGCCTTTTTTCTGTATTGCATCTTGTCATGGACTTTCATGTATTTTTAACATTTTTGTATGTATGAATAACATTTTGATCTTTTACTATATACACCTGTTTACTCCTCCTTTTTTTTTTTCTCCTATTGTGCACAAGTATTGGAGTGGGAAGCTGTTGTCAGCTCTACTGTTTATGGCTGGTCTCCTATAGGGTATGGGAGGACTTGTGAACTCTTGAGGTAAATAAAGTTGTGAAATCCTGGATGGAATTAGCCTTTGGTATTTTACTTCTGATCCTTTGTCCTGATAATGTCCCTCTGGGAACCAATGAGGATGGCGATTAGCTACCAGTTCAAGGTTTTTAGCTGGACGTAGACATGAGATGGAACTGGTCACCAGACGGATGCCGGGTTAGTCGGGAGCATTATGCACTGCTGAAAATCTTATGTTTTTGTGCTCATGGACTTTCTTAAATGTGGAGACCATGGGGTATCTAGTCTAGACATCTGCACATTGTCAGTCTGTGATGTAATACTGTGTTGATGTGTTAACGATTTATATGTCCTGATAATCCTGTCTGGAGTGATATGGACACAATGCTGTTAACAGTGATGTCATATCATCTAATGCAATGATAGGAAAGCAAAAGGGGCAAATACCCTAGGGGGCTTATGGCGGTCATAGCTGCCCTCCTCAGTATAATTCATGACTGGGTGCAATTGCAATTCTTGGCTTAGAAAGGCAGGAGGTGAGCACTTCTATATGGGCACAGCACTATTATTTTAGCAACTTCGGGCAGTATAATTTTCACTTCATAAGCTCTTTTATTTGGGCACCATATGGTGATCACATTTGAAAACTATGGTACTGCTGGAACAGGTACTGTTATTTTCATACATTACAGCAGAGCTTGATATTGCGACCACTTATGATCATCTTGGTGGAGCTACATAGACATGTTTTAGGGTAGATGCCATGGTTTATGCAGTTTCAAAAATTAGCCAAAGAATTCTGTTAAAATATTATATCTCCTTCAAAGAATTTAAAGGATCCCATGGAAGGATTCTGCTATTTTTTTTGCGGAAAAAAAAAAATCATAATGTTTAAGTGTGAAACGTGAAGCCACGTATTCAGCCCAGTTGGCATGGCATGGATTCTTAGCCATTACTGCCCGATATTCAGGCACTAATATAAAGATAAAAGCTTTGCAGTGATGCAGGGAATGACAACAGAGCCTTTGCAGACGTTTTCTATTACTTTTTTTTCTTTTTGACTTTTCATGAGCACATTTTTGGGAATATTTTTGCTGCCATTACCCCCCTTTTTAAAATTCACGCAGATTTTTAGCGGACATTTTTAAGATTTTTTAAGCAGACATTTATTAATAGAGGTATGGTGCTGGGTGGTATATGGTCGTGAAATGTTGAGGTCTACGGCTCTTCAGTATAGAACATTGGGTTCTTGTCCGTGCAGTTGCGTTGATAAACATATCCTATTACATTTATCAACCTGATTTCTTTTAAGTTGCTTTTCTTTTTGAGATCGGTTAGAAAGTTGATACCTATATAAAAAAAACTTTATGTAAAACCATGTGATGTAAAAGCTATAATAAACTATGTGACCCTCACCAGGTGCGGCAGCAGTGATGAAGCTCTCTGGTGCACGACCTGAATGTGTGAACTCGGCCGTAGCTTTCAGCTCCCTGTGTTAATTCTGCTCTATAATCCTGTGTCAGCAGCGATAGGCCGGGAGCTCGGAGTGCTCAGCCGAGATCTGTCACAGCAAAAGACTATACAAATATGCAAACGAAAGCATGTCAGTGTATCAACAAATACAGAGGTATAAACTCAAATATTTGATGCTCCTTCTAAGCACATATTTTCAGATGAATAAAAAAACAAATTACTACAGGACGGATAAATATTGACACTCGTCCTTCGAAAGGGAAAAAAAACTCAATCCAGGTTTCCTTTTGCCAAAGTGTGTGTGTATGTTTGTATTCACTGCCATGATATAGCGGAATCCCGTGAAGATCACACATCCTAGGCCGGCCTTGGCACACGGGCTGAAGGATTTCCATCTTATAGTGCAATTATGCAGTCATTTCCTGCAGGGCTGTTTAGGTGTAAAGGCCGCTGTGACATGGGCACGTTTTACTCCAGGAGAAAAAAAATATGGTTTGCTGTAAAAAAATGTGATGTTCACTTTACTCTAGGCACAGTCACTACTATTTAGAAGAAAGGATGCTAAAGGAATCGGTATGGAATATGGTTATCTGCTCAAACCCATCATGGAGTATGGACATCTTCTTGAACTCCTCATGGACTGTGGACATTCGCTAAACCCCTCAAGGAGGAGTATGGACATCTTCTTGAACCTCTTATGGAGTATAGATGTCTGCGTAAACCTTTCAAGAATGAGTGTGGACATCTGTTTGAACCCACAATGGAGCATGGACATCTGCTAAAACCCCTCATGATGTATGGACATCTTCTTGAATCCCTCATGAAATATGGACGTCTGCTTAAGCCCCTCAAGGAGGAGTATGGACATCTGTTTGAAGCCCTTATGGATTATGGACATCTGCTCAAACCCCTCATGGAGTATGGACATCTTCTGGAACCTGTTGTGGAATATGGAAGTCCACTTAAACCCCTCAAAGAGGATGTATGGACACCTGTTTGAACCCCTCGTGGAGTATGGGCATCTGCTCAAACCCTTCATGACGTATGGACTATGGCTTTCATTGCCATGACGTCATCGTCATACCAGTGAGGCTAGCAGGGCTTGCATCCTGAGAGAAATAACGTGGAAGTCAAATAATGAAAGGAGTGCAATGAAACTTCAATCCAAATCATTGAGTGCCAAGGACAGGGATACCTGTGTTGTAATATCAATGTGTACTAGCTTTTTACTGTGGCATCACTTTTAACATTTATTACACTATGATGTCACTATGTTTAAATCTATGTGCATTATCTCTATGCTGTGATGTCACATTGTGCATTGTTGTGTCCTGTGAGATCATGTGCTTTATTCCAATACTATGAGATCATTCCTTGTCACCTCTTGCCTGTGCTGTCACTTAATGCATTATTTCTATGGTGTGATGTCATTGTGCATTATCCCTGCACATCTGTTTTTTAGCTCACTTTTCTATTAAGTAATAATGTACATAATATTTGTACTATGACATAGTTATGTGCAATACCCTAGTATTGGGAAATCACGGTGTGCATTATCCTAATATTGTGACATCACTGTGTGCATTATCCTAGTACTGGGACATCACTGTGTGCATTATCCTAATATTGTGACATCACTGTGTGCATTATCCTAGTACTGGAACATCACTGTGTGCATTATCCTAATATTGTGACATCACTGTGTGCATTATCCTAGTACTGGGACATCAATGTGTGCATTATCCTAATATTGTGACATCACTGTGTGCATTAACCTAGTACTGGGACATCACTGTGTGCATTATCCTAGTACTGGGACATCACTGTATGCATTATCCTAGTACTGGGACATCACTGTGCACATTATCCTATTACTGGGACATCACTGTGTGCATTATCCTAGTATTGAGACATCACTGTGTGCATTATATCCTAGTACTGGGACATCACTGTGTGCATTATCCTAGTACTGGGACATCACTGTGTGCATTATCCTAGTACTGCAACATCACTGTGTGCATTATCCTAGTACTGCAACATCACTGTGTGCATTATCCTAGTACTGCGACATCACTGTGTGTATTATCCTAGTAATGGAACATCACTGTGTGCATTATCCTAGCACTGGGACATCACGGTGTGCGTTATCTTAGTACTGGGATATCACTGTTTGTATGGTTCGTGTGCTGTAACTTTGTGGATGAATTATTTCTGTTGTATGATATCACTGTGTGCATTACCGATACGGAATATGACTGGTTACTATAGAAAACTGCTTCACTGCATGTGTTTTAATGTATGAACATGTGTATGTCCGGGATTGCCATCTGCACCATCGCAGCTACAGCCACAAAATTTTGCACAGTCACACGTCTGGACCCCGAGAGCGTCATAGGCTATGTTGTAAGGTGAAATTTTAACCCCGCGCTTTCCAATTCACCAAACAATTTTGCCCCTATCTACATAATGGGGAAAAAGTGAAAGGAAAAGTGTTGGAGGCAAATTGACAGCTGCCAGATGTGAACAAGGGGGACTTAAAGAATGAGAGCGATGGCGCCAAAGAGTATATACCGTACAGTTGCTAAGGTGGGGCCCCGACATGGGATACTCACCACACACGGGATATGAACACACACACAAAATGCGCCAAACACTACCATGTGCTTGAACACATATCACCCTCAGCACACACTTCACCACACATACACCAACCTCGCCACATAAAAGTCGAAACACAAAAGTCGCCGCTCAAAACTCGCCATGAGCAAAATTCGCCACATGCAAAAACTAGGCTCACGAAAAACTCGCCACACGTGCAAAACTCACCTTATGGAAAGCTCGCCACATGCAAAACTTGCACACGCCGAAAAATTGCCACATGCACAAAAGTTGCAACACATGCAAAAGTTGCCTCACACAAAACTTGCACATACTCAAAAGGCACCACACATAAAACTCGCCACGCGCAAAACTCGCCATGCGCAAAACTTGCTGCACACAACTTGCTACACTAGCCTGTCACATGCAACTCGACACACAAAAAGTTGCTGCACGCATGTCGCCACACAAAACTCATCTCACAAAAGTCGCTACATGCATGTCGCCACACGCAACTCAACACACACAACTTGACACATGAAACTCGCCCTAAAACACACACAAGTCTGGTATTTTCCTTCAAAAATAAAAATCTGAATTATAAGCAGACAAACTACAAGAGCAACAACTGTACCATATAGGAAATACGGCAGCTGTCAGTCACATGACCAGTCTATTATGTGTATGTGTGAGCTAATATATACTGCCAGGGGGGGGGGCTTCCTGTTGGCTGGGGATTTATCAGGCTGCCAATTTAGCTTACAAATACTGAGGTAAAAATGCTGAGCAAATAACATGTGAACGAGGTCTAATACAGGAGGAGATGACATACAGGTACATACTATATACAGGAGAGATGACACACAGGTATATACTATATACAGGAGCAGATGACACACAGGTATATACTATATACAGGAGGAGATAACTTACAGGTATATACTATATACAGGAGGAGATGACATACAGGTATATACTATAGGAGGAGATGACATACAGGCATATACTATATACAGGGGAGATGACATACAGGTATATACTATATACAGGAGATGACATACAGGTATATACTTTATATAGGAGGAGATGACATACAGGTATATACTATATACAGGAGGAGATGACAGACATGTATACTATATACAGGAGGAGATGACATATAGGTATATACTATATAAAAGAGGAGATGACACATAGGTATATAGAGGAGGAGATGACATACAGCTGGTATATACTATATACAGGGGAGATGACATACAGGTATATACTATATACAGGAGATGACATACGGGTATATACTATATATAGGAGGAGCTGACATACAGGTATATACTATATACAGAAGAGATGACATACAGGTGTATACTATATACAGGAGGAGATGACACATAGGTATATACAATATTCAGGAGGAGATGACATACAGCAGGTATATACTATTTACAGGGGAGATGACATACAGGTATATACTATATACAGGGCAGATGACATACAGATATATACTATATACAGGAGATGACATACAGGTGTATACTGAGGAGAAAATGAGAGGTGTGAAGGGAAAATGAGAGGTGTGAGGTGAAAATGAAAAGGTGTGAGTGCAAAATGAGAAGAGTGAGGGAAAATAGTGGAGTGATCGGAAAATGACAGATGTGAGGTCGAAATGACAAGTGTTAGGGGGGAATGAGAGGAGTGAGGGGGAAAATGAAAGATGTGAGGGGGGAAAATGAGAGGCGTGATGGGAAAATAAGAGAAGTGAGGTGCTATAACTAACCACAGATATTTACTATGCCCAGGCAACACCGGGCTCTTCAGCTAGTGGTAAAATATAGTTGAGAAGAAACTGTTTGGATGTTTTTTATGCTTGCTTACATTGCTTTACAGTCATTAATACTTGTAGGAAGTATTAAAAAAATGGGAAAAAAGCCCCTTTTTGCTGGGAGATCACAACCCAGTCATGGCTGCTGGGATTTTTTTTTAATTTTTTGCTGCTGATTATTCAATACAAATGGAGCAGTTTTATGACCGCCTGTGTCTGGAGTCCAGGGTTAATTGATTGTTCATTCTCTTAGTTATATATTATTTAGCGTAAAGATGATGTAAGAGTTTTCTGGACTTGCTGGAGACCGTGGCCCCTTGGTTGTTTAGCACAGCGTCATACTTACAGGTGTAGCTGTTGGAGCTGGAAGGCCATGGCTCTGTACCGGTTCATCCAGACATCGCTCCACCTGTAGAGATGTGGCTGTTCCTAGTCCTGCTGCTCAACTCTCTCAAACGAACAGGGAAGAGCTGTTGCATCAGGCACAGTCATGCCCTTAGACATGGCCACTTTTGTACTGGGATGCCAAGGGCCCACCAGTAACTAACTCCAGGACCCCACTTCTCAGCTACTTGCAAATGGGACATTATCCTCAGTCACAAATGTATATAACAATGACCTGGGAGATTGTTAAATGAATAAGATACTGCCTTTGTCTGTACACAGTGATTCAAGTATATTGTGCCAAGTACTGCTCATATAAGAGGGTGGCCCACCGGAGGATTCTCCTGCTCTTCTGTGGGCCAGTCCAAGACTTACAGCTCTCTACTCATTGTGGGGGTAGCAGAGGTTCGATCACATCCTGTACACATTTAGGATCTATTTTTTATGCCCTTTTAAGGTAATAACGGTAACATAAATTCCCACATTGTATTATTGGGGTGGTAAATAATGAGACTTCACTGATTCTACAATATTAGGGAATTGCTTTGTCATTGCACATCCCTTATCTGTAGTCCCTTGTTTCCTGACTTTCCAATGTCAGGGCTAATTTGCATTCTGGTAATTCCCTTCAATATCCAGATTTGGACGCCGCCAATGTGAACGTACTTCATAAGCCGTGTGCGCCACTGAGTAATGAGAAGGACCACTTAAGATTGTGGCAGGTAATTCACTGCGGCGGCCTTGTTATTGCTATCAGGATTTGTGATTGATGAGTTTTGTGCTCTCCGATAGTCGCTCACTTGGCTCGGACTGTGTATGCACTGGGGACATTTCATGAAAATAAAAGTAAGGCAAAAATGTTTAAGAAAGCAAAGAATGACAGTTTTTTAAATTAAGTTCTCACGGTACGAAATCCTTTGGATTTTCTGTGCAAAATCATGCAGGGGAAGTTACAGGTTTTGCATTGGGGCTTTTCATTACATTGACTGTAAGCAGAGATCTAAAAATAATTAGAAATTGAAATACTAAGAATGTAAGAAAGTTGCAGAACATTTAATTACATAATAATTGTATATACATAAGTCAATATAAACATTACCTCTTGTCTAGTGCAGTGTCAGAGTAAGGCTAAGTTCACACTGTGTGTTTTTGCTGCGTTTTTTTTTCCTGCAGCAAATCCTGAGGGCTTGGCAGAAAAGAAGCTGCATTTTTTGCGGCTTTTTTGGTGCGTTTTTTGTGATTTTATATTCATTTTTTTTTTTTTTTTTTACATTCAATTCAATGGGTGAAAAATGCTGAAGAAGTGACATGCTCTATGTCCAAAAAACGCAGCAAAGCAGAAAATGCGGATAACAAAAAAACCAAGTTGTCTGCATGAGCTTTCTGAAATCTCATAGACATACAGTTGTGCTCAAAAGTTTACTTCCCCTGGCAGAATTTTTGCTTTCTTGGCCTTTTTTCAGAGAATATGAATGATAACACCAAATCTTTTTCTCCACTCATGGTTAGTGGTTCTGTGAAGCCATTTATTGTCAAACTACTGTGTTTTCTCTTTTTAAATCATAATGACAACCCAAAACATCCAAATGACCCTGATCAAAAGTTCGGGATGCAAAGAAATACCCACAAATAACTTCAGCTGAAATACTGGACTCTCTGAAAACTAGCGGTGTGGCTGTTTCCAGATGCACAATAAGGAGGCACTTGAAGAAAAATGGGCTGCATGGTCGATTCGCCAGAAGAAAGCCATTACTGCGCAAATGCCACAAAGTATCTTGCCTACAATATGCAAAACAGCACAGAGACAAGCCTCAAAACTTCTGGAACAAGGTAATTTGGAGTGGTGAAACGAAAATTTCACTTTTTGGCCACAACCATAAATGTTACATTTGGAGAGAGGTCAACAAGGGCTGTGATGAAAGGAACACCATTCATATTGTAAAGCATGGAGGTGGATAGCTGATGTTTTGGGAATGTGTGAGCTACAAAGGCACAGGAAACTTGGTCAAAGTTGAAGGAAAGATGAATGCAGCACATTATCAGCAAATACTGGAGGCAAATTTGCACTCATCAGCCCGGAGCTGTGCATGGGACGTTCTTGAACGTTCCAACATGACAATGATCCAAAACACAAGGCCAAATTGACCTGGCATTGGTTATAGCAGAAGAAAGTGAAGTTTCTGGCCATCTCAGTCTCCTGACCACAATATCATTGAGCCACTCTGGGGAGATCTCAAGGGCGCAGTTCAAGCTAGACAGCCCAGGAATTTACAGGAACTGGAGGCTTTTTGCCAACAAGAGTGGGCAGGTTTACCAATCTGAGAAAATAAAGAACCTCATCCAACTACCACAAAAGACTTCAAGCTGTTATTGATGATAGAGGGGACAATACACATTATTAACCCCTTCACCCCCAAGGGTGGTTTGCACGTTAATGACCGGGCCAATTTTTACAATTCTGACCACTGTCCCTTTGAGGTTATAACTCTGGAACGCTTCAACTGATCTTGGCGATTCTGACATTATTTTCTCGTGACATATTCTACTTCATGATAGTCGTAAAATTTCTTCGATATAATTTGCGTTTATTTGTGAAAAAAACGAATATTTGGCGAAAATTTTGAAAATTTCGCAATTTTCCAACTTTGAATTTTTATGCCCTTAAATCACAGACATGTCACGCAAAATACTTAATAAGTAATATTTCCCATATGTCTACTTTACATCAGCACAATTTTGGAACCAAAATTTTTTTTTGTGACGGAGTTATAAGGGTTAAAAGTTGACCAGCAATTTCTCATTTTTACAACACCATTTTTTTTAAGGGACCACATCTCATTTGAAGTCATTTTGAGGGGTCTATATGACAGAAAATACCCAAGTGTGACACGATTCTAAAAACTGCACCCCTCAAGGTACTCAAAACCACTTTCAAGAAGTTTATTAACCCTTCAGGTGTTTCACAGGAATTTTTGGAATGTTTAAATAAAAATGAACATTTAACTTTTTTTCACAAAAAAATTATTTCAGCTCCAATTTGTTTTATTTTACCAAGGGTAACAGGAGAAAATAGACCCCAAAATTTCTTGTACAATTTGTCCTGAGTACGCTGATACCCCATATGTGGGGGTAAACTACTTTTTTCACAAAAATGATCTTTTCGCCCCCAATTTTTTATTTTCCCAAGGGTAAGAGAAGAAATTGGACCCCAAAAATTGTTGTGCAATTTGTCTTGAGTACACTGATACCCCATATGTGGGGGTAAACCACTGTTTGGGCGCATGGCAGAGCTCGGAAAGAAAGGAGCGCCATTTGACCTTTCAGTGCAAAATTGACTGGAATTGAGATGGGACGCCATGTTGCATTTGAAGAGCCCCTGATGTGCCTAAACATTGAAACCCCCCACAAGTGACACCATTTTGGAAAGTAGACCCCCTAAGGATCTTATCTAGATGTGTGGTGAGCACTTTGACCCAACAAGTGCTTCACAGAAGTTTATAATGCAGAGCCGTAAAAATAAAAAATCATATTTTTTCACAAAAATGATCTTTTCGCCCCCAATTTTTTATTTTCCCAAGGGTAAGAGAAGAAATTGGACCCCAAAAATTGTTGTGCAATTTGTCCTGAGTACGCTGATACCCCATATGTGGGTGTAAACCATTGTTTGGGCGCAGGGCAGAGCTCGGAAGGGAAGGAGCGCTATTTTACTTTTCAATGCAAAATTGACTGGAATTAAGATGGGATGCCATGTTGCGTTTGGAGAGCCCCTGATGTGCCTAAACATTAAAACCCCCCACAAGTGACACCATTTTGGAAAGTAGTTCCCCTAAGGAACTTATCTAGATGTGTTTTGAGAGCTTTGAACCCCCAAGTGTTTCACTACAGTTTATAACGCAGAGCCGTGAAAATAAAAATTCCTCTTTTTTTTCACAGAAATGATTTTTTAGCCCCCAGCTTTGTATTTTTACAAGGGTAACATAATAAATTGGACCCCAAAAGTTGTTGGCCAATTTGTCCTGAGTACGCTGATACCCCATATGTGGGGGGGAACCACTGTTTGGGCGCATGACAGAGCTCGGAAGGGAAGGAGCGCCATTTGGAATGCAGACTTAAATGGATTGGTCTGCAGGCGTCACGTTGCATTTGCAGAGCCCCTGATGTACCCAAACAGTACAAACCCCCCACAAGTGACCCCATATTGGAAACTAGACCCCCCAAGGAACTTATCTAGATGTGTTATGAGAACTTTGAACCCCCAAGTGTTTCACTACAGTTTATAATGCAGAGCCGTGAAAATAAAAATTCTTTTTTTTTTCACAAAAATGATTTTTTAGCCCCCAGTTTTGTATTTTCACAAGGGTATCAGGATAAATTGGACCCCAAAAGTTGTTGTCCAATTTGTCCTGAGTACGCTGATACCCCATATGTGGGGGGGAACCACTGTTTGGGCGCATGACAGAGCTCGGAAGGGAAGGAGCGCCATTTGGAATGCAGACTTAAATGGATTGGTCTGCAGGCGTCACGTTGCATTTGCAGAGCCCCTGATGTACCCAAACAGTACAAACCCCCCACAAGTGACCCCATATCGGAAACTAGACCCCCCAAGGAACTAATCTAGATGTGTTGTGAGAACTTTGAACCCCCAAGTGTTTCACTACAGTTTACAACGCAGAGCCGTGAAAATAAAAAATCCTTTTTTTCCCACAAAACTTATTTTTTGGCCCCCAGTTTTGTATTTTCCCAAGGGTAGCAGGAGAAATTGGACCCCAAAAGATGATGTCCAATTTGTCCTGAGTACGCTGATACCCCATATGTTGGGGTAAACCCCTGTTTGGGCACACGGGAGAGCTCTGAAGGGAAGGAGCACTGTTTTCCTTTTTCAACGCAGAATTGGCTGGAATTCAGATCGGATGCCATGTCCCGTTTGGAGAGCCCCTGATGTGCCTAAACAGTGGAAACCCCCCAATTATAACTGAAACCCTAATCCAAACACACCCCTTACCCTAATCCCAACAGTAACCCTAACCACTCCTCTAACCCAGACACACCCAACCCTATTCCCAACCGTAAATGTAATCCAAACCCTAACCCTATCTTTAGCCCCAACCCTAACTGTAGCCCCAACCCTAGCCCCAACCCTAACCCTAGCAATAACCCTAGCCCTATCACTAGCCCTAACACTAGCCGTAACCCTAGCCCTAACCCTAGCCCCAACCCTAGCCCTAACCCTAGCCCTAACCCTAGCCCCATCCCTAGCCCTAACCCTAGCCCTAACCCTTGCCTCAACCCTAGCCCTAACTCTAGTCCTAACTCTAGCCCTAACCCTAACCCTAATGGGAAAATGGAAATAAATACATTTTTTTATTTTTTTATTTTTCCCTAACTAAGGGGGTGATGAAGGGGGGTTTGATTTACTTTTATAGCGGGTTTTTTAGCGGATTTTTATGATTGGCAGCCGTCACACACTGAAAGACGCTTTTCATTGCAAAAAATATTTTTTGCGTTACCACATTTTGAGAGCTGTAATTTTTCCATATTTGAGTCCACAGAGTCATGTGAGATCTTGTTTTTTGCGGGACGAGTTGACGTTTTTATTGGTAACATTTTCGGACACGTGACATTTTTTGATCGCTTTTTATTCCGATTTTTGTGAGGCAGAGTGATCAAAAACCAGCTATTCATGAATTTCTTTTGGGGGAGGCGTTTATACCGTTCCGCGTTTGGTAAAATTGATAAAGCAGTTTTATTCGTCGGGTCAGTACGATTACAGCGATATCTCAATTATATCATTTTTTTTATGTTTTGGCGCTTTTATACGATAAAAACTATTTTATAGAAAAAATAATTATTTTGGTATCGCTTTATTCTCAGGACTATAACTTTTTTATTTTTTTGCTGATGATGCTGTATGGCGGCTCTTTTTTTGCGGGACAAGATGACGTTTTCAGCGGTACCATGGTTATTTATATCAGTCTTTTTGATCGTGTGTTATTCCACTTTTTGTTAGGTGGTATGATAATAAAGCGTTGTTTTTTGCCTCGTTTTTTTTTTTTTTCTTACCGTGTTTACTGAAGGGGTTAACTAGTGGGGCAGTTTTATAGGTTGGGTCGTTACGGACGCGGCGATACTAAATATGTGTACTTTTATTGTTTTTTTTATTTTATTTAGCTAAAGAAATGTATTTATGGGAATAATATATATATTTTTTTTCTTTATTTAGGATATTTTTTTTTATTTTTTTTTTACACACATGTGGGGAATTTTTTTTTTACTTTTTTACTTTGTCCCAGGGGGGGACATTACAGATCATTGATCTGACAGTGTGCACAGCACTCTGTCAGATCGACGATCTGCTGTGCAGGGCTGCAGGCTTACCAGCGCCTGCTCTGAGCAGGCACTCGGTAAGCCACCTCCCTCCCTGCAGGACCCGGATGCCGCGGCCATCTTGGATCCGGGACCTGCGGCGAGGAGGGAGGTAGGAGACCCTCGGAGCAACGCGATCACATCGCGTTGCTCCGGGGGTCTCAGGGAAGCCCGCAGGGAGCCCCCTCCCTGCGCGATGCTTCCCTATACCGCCGGCACACCGCGATCATGTTTGATCGCGGTGTGCCGGGGGTTAATGTGCCGGGGGTGGTCTGTGACCGCTCTTGGCACATAGTGCTGGATGTCAGCTGCGATATGCAGCTGACACCCGGCCGCGATCGGCCGCGCTCCCCCCGTGAGCGTGGCCGATCGCATATGACATACTATCCCGTCAGTGGTCATACGGGCCCACCCCACCTCGACGGGATAGTACGTCAGATGTCAGAAAGGGGTTAAGAAATTGGGTATGTGAACTTTTGATCAGGGTCATTTGGCTTTCTTCTGACAACTTGACCATGCAGCCCATTTTTCTTCATGTGCCTCCTTATTGTTCATCTTGAAACAGCCACACCGCTAGTTTTCAGAGAGTCCTGAATTTCTGCTGTTTGTTATTTTCTTTGCATCCCGAACAATTTTCCTGGCATTTGTCACAGGTGAAGATGTTACCTTTAGTAGCCATTCAAACCCATTTGTGTCAAATTCTGTGCGTGTTATCAGGTCAAAATCACCAGGGTATGTAAACTTTTGATCAGGATCATTTGAATATTTTGGGTTGTCATTATGATTTAACCCCTTTCTGACATATGAAGTACTATCCCGTCGAGGTGGTATGGGCCCATATGACCACCGACGGGATAGTACGTCATCACCGATCAGCCGCTCTCATGGGGGAGCACGGCCGATCGGGGCCAGGTGTCAGCTGACTATCACAGCGGACATCCGGCCCTATGTGCCAGGAGCGGTCACGGACCGCTCCTGGCACATTAACCCCCTCAACACTGTGATCAAACATGATCGCAGCGTTCCGGCGGCATAGCGAAGCATCACGCAGGGAGGGGGCTTTCTGCGTCCTTCCCTGAGACCCTCGGAACAAAGCGATGTGATCGCGTTGCTCCGAGGGTCTCCTCCGTCCTCCTCCCTGCAGGCCACGAATCCAAAATGGCCACGGGGCTCCTTCCGGGTCCTGCAGGAAGTCGGCTTGCAAGTGCCTGCTCTGAGGAGGAGCCAGAAAGCCTCCTGCAGTGCCTGTCAGATCGCTGATCTGACACAGTGCACTGCAAAGTGTCAGATCAGCGATCTGACACTATATAGTCATGTCCCCCCCTGGAACAAAGTAAACAAGTAAAAAAACAAAAAAACAAAAAAATCCTAAATAAAGAAAAAAAAAATATTGTTCCAATAAATACATTTCTTTATCTAAATTAAAAAAAAACAATAAAAGTACACATATTTAGTATCGCCGCGTCTGTAAGGACCCGACCTATAAAACTATCCCACTAGTTAACCCCTTCAGTGAACACCGTAAAAAAAAGAGGCAAAAAACAACTCTTTATTATCATACCGCCGAACAAAATGTGGAATAAATAAGGGATATAAATAACCATGGTACTGCTGAAAACGCCATCTTGTTCTGCAAAAAAACGAGCCACCATACAGCGTCATCAGCGAAAAAATAAAAAAGTTATAGTCCTCAGAGTAAAGCGATGCAAACATAATTGTTTTTTATATAAAATACTTTATATCGCATAAAAGCGCTAAAACATTAAAAAAAATTATATAAATGAGGTATCGCTGTAATCATACTGACCCGAAGAATAAAACTGCTTTATCAATTTTACCCAACGTGGAATGGTATAAACGCCCTTCCCCCCAAAAAAAGAAATTCATGAAATGCTGGGTTTTGGTCATTCTGCCTCACAAAAACCAGAATAAAAAGCGATCAAAAAATGTCACATGCCCGAAAATGATACCAATAAAAACATCAACTCGTCCCGCAAAAAACAAGACCTCACATGACTCTGTGGACCAAAATATGGAAAAATTACAGCTCTCAAAATGTGGAGACGCAAAAACAATTTTTTGCAATAAAAAGCGTCTTTTAGTGTGTGACAGCTGCCAATCATAAAAATCCACTAAAAAACTCGCTATAAATAGTAAATCAAACCCCCCTCATCACCCCCGTACAGGACCGGCGTTAGGGGCAGGCAGACCAGGCAGCTGCCTGGGGCCCGTGCTCCTCCAGGGGCCCCCAGCTAGCGGCAAGTCACGCAGCCGCTATGGGGCCCCTGTGAGGCAGGGGGCCCGCCAGCCGCCAGCGCCGACTCCCCTGCCGCATTGAACTATACCGGCGTCTGCCGGTACAGTTCAAAGCAATGATGGAGGAGAGAGCGTCACCTGGCGCTCCCTCTCCCATCATTCCCTGCTCTGCCTCTGACACAGCGGGTGCACGTCATCGCGCACTCGCTGTGTGCCAGGCAGTGCGGCGGCAGTTGCAAACACAGGAGCAGGGAGCAGCGCGGGCTCGAGGAGAGGTAAGGAGCTTGTGTTTTTTTGGTTTTTTTTACTGGACTGTGCGGCCATTCTCGGGCGGAGAGAGGCGGGGAAGGAAGGGGGATGTGGGCAGTGCTGTATACTACTGTATGGGCAGTGCTGTATACTACTATATGGGCAGTGCTGTATACTACTGTATGGGCAGTGCTGTATACTACTGTATGGGCAGTGCTGTATACTACTGTGGGCAGTGCTGTATACTACTGTGGGCAGTACTGTATACTACTGTATGGGCAGTGCTGTATACTGTGTGGGCAGTGCTGTATACTACTGTGGGCAGTACTGTATACTACTGTGGGCAGTACTGTATACTACTGTATGGGCAGTGCTGTATACTACTGTGTGGGCAGTGCTGTATACTACTGTGTGGGCAGTTCTGTATACTACTGTGGGCAGTTCTGTATACTACTGTGGGCAGTTCTGTATACTACTGTGTGGGTAGTGCTGTATACTACTGTGTGGGTAGTGCTGTATACTACTGTGTGGGCTGTGCTGTACACTACTGTGTGGGCTGTGCTATTCACTACTGTGTGGGCTGTGCTATACACTAGTGTGTGGGCTGTGCTGTATACAACTGTGTGGGCAGTGCTGTATACTACTGTGTGGGCAGTGCTATATACTACTCTGGGCTGTGCTGTATACTACTATGTGGGCAGTGCTTTATACTACTGTGTGGGCTGTTCTATATACTACTGTGTGGGCTGTGCTATATACTACTGTGTGGGCTGTGCTATATACTAAGTGGCTGTGCTATATGCTACTATGTGGGCTGTGCTATATACTACTATGTTGGCTGTGCTATATACTATTGGGGTATATTATATTCTATGGGGGAGGCTGTGTTATATATTACGTGGCTGTGTTATATATTTGGGGGGTACATTATACATTATATTCTATGGAGGATGCTGTGTTATATACTATGGGGGCTGCATTATATTCTGTGGGGGGCTTTATTAGATTTTATGAGGGATGATTGCATCATACCCTTTGATGGGGCTACATTATATTCTATGGGGTGGTGGGATGTATTATATCTTGTTCGGGGCTACATTATATTCTATGGGGGGGCTGTATTATATTTATATTCTATGAGGGGTGATTGCATCATACTCTATGAGGGGGCTACATTATACTATATGGGGGGGCTGCATAATATTCTGTGGGGAGGTTACATTATACTCTGGGGGGGTTACATTATACTCTGGGGTGGCTGCATTATACTCTGTGGGGTGGCTGCATTATACTTTGTGGGGTGGTGGCTGCATTATACTATATGTGGGCTGAATTATACTGTATCAAGGACTATGGGGAATACATTATACTATATGAAGAACTATGGGGTGCATTATACTATGGGAAGTGAATTGTACTACATGGATGACTATGGCGGTGCATTATACTATATGGAGCACTGTGAGGAGTGTATTATGCTATATGGAGGACTGAGGAGTATATTTTAATATATGGAGGACTATGAGTAGTGTATTATACTATATGGAGGACTATGGGAAGTGTATAATACTATATGGAGGACTATGAGGAGTGTATTATACTATATGGAGGACTATGGGGCACATTATATGATATGGAGTACTATGGGGTGTGCATTTTACAATATGGAGGACTGTGGTGCACATTATAATATATGGAGGACTATGGGGTGTATTATACTAAACAAGCAAAATGCTGCATATTCATTGGGTGATTGGATTGTTTATGCCGGAATAAAAATCATTGTTCTCAGCAGGACATCCCCGGTGTAAACTGTAGATGTGCTGCTGATAACATGATACTGTATGGTGATCTATTAGTGATCGTTCTGTCCCCTTCATTCTTTCTCAGATGGTGGAAAGAGGCCAGGAAAAAAGCGTCCAACGACTTCAGTATTGTCGATCACACTCGTTTAGCGGCCTGAGATCAGCGCATGTAAATACAACCGAAATGCTTCTGTATGATGTGCAATATGTTAGCATTTGGGGCCCCATTTTAAACTTTGCCTAGGGCCCCACTTTGCCTGCCCCCTTAGTTGGGAAAAATAATAAAATTAAAAAAATGTATTTATTTCCATTTTCCCATTAGGGTTAAGGTTGGGGCTAAAGTTAGGGTTTGGGCTAAAGTTAGGGTTGGGGCTAAAGTTAGGGTTGGGGCAAAAGTTAAGGATGGAGCTAAAGTTAGGGATAGGGTTTGGATTACATTTACGGTTGGGATTAGGGTTAGGGGTGTGTCAGGGTTGGGGGGTTTGGTTAGGGTTGGGATTAGGGTGAGGGGTGTGGTTAGGTTATGGTTAGGGTTAGGGGTGTGTTTGGGTTAGGGTTTTAGTTAGAATTGGGGGGTTTCCACTGTTTAGGCACATCAGGGGCTCTCCAAACACGACATGGCGTCCGATCTCAATTCCAGCCAATTTTGCATTGAAAAGTCAAACGGTGCTCCTTCCCTTCCGAGCTCTGCCGTGCGCCCAAACAGTGGTTTATCCCCACATATGGGGTATCAGCGTACTCAGAACAAATTGTACAACAACTTTTGGGGTCCAATTTCTTCTGTTACCCTTGGGAAAATAAAACATTGGGATGAAAAGATCAGTTTTGTGAAAAAATATAATTTTTTATTTTTACGGCTCTACATTATAAACTTCTGTGAAGCACTTGGTGGGTCAAAGTGCTCAAGTCACCACACATCTAAGTTCCTTAGGGGGTCTACTTTCCAAAATGGTGTCACTTGTGGGGGGTTTCAATGTTTAGGCACATCAGGCACAACAACTTTTGGGATCCATTTTCTCCTGTTACCCTTGGTAAAATAAAACAAATTGGAGCTGAAGTAAATTGTTTGTGAAGAAAAGTTAAATGTTAATTTTTTGTTAAACATTCCAAAAATTCATGTGAAACGCCTGAAGGGTTAATAAACTTCTTGAATGTGGTTTTTAGCACCATGAGGGGTGCAGTTTTTAGAATGGTATCACACTTGGGTATTTTCTATCATATAGACCCCTCAAAATGACTTCAAATGAGATGTGGTCCCTAAAAAAAATAATGGTGTTGTAAAAATGAGAAATTGCTGGTCAACTTTTAACCCTTGTATCTCCCTAACAAAAAAAAAAGTGTTTCCAAAATTGTGCTGATGTAAAGTAGACATGTGGGAAATGTTACTTATTAAGTATTTTGTGTGACATATCTGTGTGATTTAAGGGCATAAATATTCAAAGTTGGAAAATTGCGGAATTTTCCAAATTTTCGCCAAATTTCCGTTTTTTTCACAAATAAACGCAGGTAATATCAAATAAATTTTACCACTATCATGAAGAACAATATGTCACGATAAAACATTGTCAGAATCATCAGGATCCGTTGAAGCGTTCCAGAGTTATAACCTCATAAAGGGACAGTGGTCAGAATTGTAAAAATTGGCCCGGTCATTGACGTGCAAACCACCCTTGGGGGTAAAGGGGTTAAAAAGAGAAATCACAGTAGTTTGACAATAAATGGCTTCACCCAACCACTAACCATGAGTGGAGAAAAAGTTTTGGTGTTATCATTCATGTTCTCTGAAAAAAGGCCAAGAAAGAAAAATTCTGCTGGGGCATGTAAACTTTTGAGCACAACTGTAGCTGGTATTGTCAGATGCAGCTGAAAATTAGCATAAAAAAGCAGCAAAAACGCCCAGTGTGAACTTAGCCTAAGGCTTTGTTCACACGTTGGGGTTTTCTTTTCTTGCTGTGTGTTTTTATGCAAATTAAAAACTTCTTTTTACCAGCCTAAGGGTACCGTCACACAGTACCATTTTGATCGCTACGACGGCACGATCCGTGACGTCGCAGTGATCGTATGATTATCGCTCCAGCGTCGTAGACTGCGGTCACACGGTGCAATCACGGCGCTGGAGCGATGCCGAAGTCCCCGGGTAACCAGGGTAAACATCGGGTTACTAAGCGCAGGGCCGCGCTTAGTAACCCGATGTTTACCCTGGTTACCAGCGTAAACGTAAAAAAAACAAACAGTACATACTTACATTCCAGTGTCTGTCCCCCGGCGCTGTGCTTCTCTCCACTGTGTGAGCAGCAGAGCCGGAAAGCACAGCGGTGACGTCAGACGTCACCGCTGTGCTCGCTTTCTGGCTGGCCGGCGCTCACAGTGCAGAGAAGCTGAGACGCCGGAGGACAGACACCGGAATGTAAGTATGTACTGTTTTTTTTTTTTTACTTTTACGCTGGTAACCAGGGTAAACATCGGGTTACTAAGCGCGGCCCTGCGCTTAGTTACCCGATGTTTACCCTGGTTACAAGCGAACACATCGCTGGATCGGTGTCACACACAACGATCCAGCGATGACAGCGGGAGATCCAGCGACGAAAGAAAGTTCCATACGATCTGCTACGACGTACGATTCTCAGCAGGATCCCTGATCGCTGCTGCGTGTCAGACACAGCGATATCGTATGGATATCACTGGAACGTCACGGATCGTACCGTCGTAGCGATCAAAATGGTACTGTGTGACGGTACCCTAAGTTATGAGGTGTCAGAAGTGCACACACTTCATTTTTTTCCCAGACTGAATTGAAAAAACTTCTGTATTTTTTAACTTTGCAGCAATGTCAATTGTTTCAGCGTTTTTGCAGCATTTTTCCAACAAAGAAAGCAATGACAGTTCAAAAGCACAGCAAAAAACAAAACCATGCTTTTGCTGCGTTTTTTTGTGGATAAAATTAACTTTATTAAATATGTGCTGTAGACAAATGATTACTGAGAAGTGGATAAAACTGCAGCAAGTCAGCGATGAAGTGGAGACCATGTAAAGTTACTGAGCGGGGGGGCCGAGTGCTGAGTATCAGAAGCCAAAAAAGTCACCAATGTTCTGCTAACTCCATAACTGCAGAGTCCAAACCTCCTCTAGCATTTATGATGAGCAGAAACTGCCCCCCGTCGGGAGCTTCTTGGCATAGGTTTCACTGAATGCAGCCTTACATCACCAAGCACAATGCCAAGTGATGTAGTTTTTTTTTAAGAGATCGGTCTTGGCTCTGAACTGCACAGATGACAGCCGGCAGCACAAGTTTAAAAGTAGTGAGCTTCACTTTCTCTCATTTCTTGGTAATAGCTCACAAACCACGTAACATTCAACATTAAATAAAGTAAACACAAAATCTGATTTTGGGGCTGCCCAAAGACCCAAAGTGAAAGCTTTGTGTTTTCACTTATCCACCACAGAAGGATTATTATTATTACAACATACAACATATTACAACAAACCAGCTCATGTGCTGAACAAATGCTTTTCATCTGTCATTCTGGATATTTGACATCACAGATCGGACATTAAAGCATAGGCATATTGTTAGGGTACAGTGGGTACGGAAAGTATTCAGACCCCTTTAAATGATTCACTCTTAGTTTCATTGCAGCCATTTGGTAAATTCAAAAAAGTTCATTTTTTTCACATTAATGTACACTCTGCACCCAATCTTAAAGGGAACCTGTCACCACGTTTTTGGAAGATGGGATAAAAATAGCGTTAAATAGGGGCAGAGGTGGGCATTACATTAGTGTGTTTGTTATGCGTTTATTACCCACCTAAGTTGCCGAAATACCTTTGCAAAGTCTCCGTTTTCGCCTGTCAATCAGGCTGGTCTGGTCAAAAGGGCGTCTTGTCTTCCCCCAGATTTTGCGTAGTTTTCTGTTGGTGGCGTAGTGGTGTGCGCATGCCCAAAGTCCTGAATCCTCTGCCAGGGGATTTAAAAGAGCGCGCTGTTCGTTTTCATTGGTGATCGGTGGGCGCGGCCATCTTCCTTTGGCCGCGCGTGCGCAGAAGCGGCGCTCTGCTGGCCGCGGCTTCAGGAAAATGGCCGCGGGATGCCGCGCGTGCGCAGATGGATATCGCGGCGGCCATTTTCCTGAAGCCGCGGCCAGCAGAGCGCCGCTTCTGCGCACGCGCGGCCAAAGGAAGATGGCCGCGCCCACCGATCACCAATGAAAACGAACAGCGCGCTCTTTTAAATCCCCTGGCAGAGGATTCGGGACCTTGGGCATGCGCACACCACTACGCCACCAACGGAAAACTACGCAAAATCTGGGGGAAGACAAGACGCCCTTTTGACCAGACCAGCCTGATTGACAGGCGAAAACGGAGACTTTGCAAAGGTATTTCGGCAACTTAGGTGGGTAATAAACGCATAACAAACACACTAATGTAATGCCCACCTCTGCCCCTATTTAACGCTATTTTTATCCCATCTTCCAAAAACGTGGTGACAGGTTCCCTTTAACTGAAAAAAACAGAAATGTAGAAATTTGTGCATATTTATTAAAAAAAGAAAAATTTAAATATCACATGGTGATAAGTATTCAGACCCTTTGCTCAGACACTCATATTTAAGTCACATACTGTCCATTTCCTTGTGATCCTTCTTGATATGGTCTCCTTGATGTATTTCTGTGGCTCCGGGAGCCATTTTTTGTTCAGAGGTAACTAAAAGGGCTGATTCAGGTGAGGTAGTCATACACCTATTATTGAATACACCTGTTGAAAACTACAATATCTGTGGCTGCTCTGCTCTTTGCAGAGGGGTCTAAAGCTCGCCAATGCACACTAGATGGATGTCAGCCAAATTATGGCAGCAGTCATCTCGGCCAACTCTCCCATAAGCTCATGCGTTCTCTAAGAGGAAGCTGTCGCCAGACACACCTGGTAGCGGTTTACTTCTGGGAGACAATGCGATAGAGAGCCCAAAATCGGATATGCCGGGTCTTTATCTCCCCCAACCATCGTCAGTCCAGCGCCCCGATATACATTAGACTATCAACCAAATGCGACATACACACGTGGTCAAAATTGTTGGTACCCCTCGTTTAATGACAGAAAAACCCACAATGGTCACAGAAATAAATTGAATCTGACTAAAGTAATAATAAATAAAAGATCTATGAAAATGAACAAATGATAGGCAGACATTGCTTTTCAACCATGCTTCCACAGAATTAAAAAAATAAAATAAAACTCATGAAATAGGCCTGGACAGAAATGGTGGTACCCCTGAAAATAATGTGACAAAAGGGACATGTTAAATCGCGGTGTGTCCACTAACTAGTATCACATGTGCATACAATCTTGGAATCGGTGAGTGGACCTGTATATAGGGCTACAGATACTCACTGTGCTGTTTGGCGACATGGTGTGTATCACACTCAACATGGACCAGAGGAAGAAAAGGAAAGAGTTGTCTCAGGAGATTAGAAAGAAAATTATAGACAAACACATTAAAGGTAAAAGTTATAAGACCATCTCCAAGCAGCTTGATGTTCCTGTGACTACAGTTGCACGTATTATTCAGAAATTTAAGATCCACGGGACTGTAGCTAACCTCTCTGGACATGGCCGCAGGAGGAAAATTGCTGACAAATCAAAGAGACGGATAATACAAATGTTAACAAAAAAGCCCAGAAAAACTTCTAAACAGATTAAAGGTGAACTTCAAACTCAAGGAACATCAGTGTCAGATCGCACCATTCGTCGTTATATGAGCCAAGGTGGACTTCATGGGAGACGACCAAGGAGGACACCATTGTTGAAAAAAAGTCACAAAAAAGCCAGACTGGAATTTACCAAACTACATGATGGCAAGCCACAAAGCTTCTGGGAGAATGCCCTAGGGACAGATGAGACAAAAATTGAACTTTTTGGCAAGGCACATCAGCTCTATGTTCACAGACGGAGAAATTAAGCATATCAAGAAAAGAACACTGTCCCTACTGTGAAACATGGAGGAGGCTCTGTTATGTTCTGGGGCTGCTTTGCTGCATCTGGCACAGGGTGTCTAGAATCTGTGCAGGGTACAATGAAATCTCAAGTCTATCAAGGGACTCTAGAGAGAAATGTGCTGCCCAGTGTCAGAAAGCTTGATCTCAGTCGCAGGTCATGGGTCTTGCAACAGGATAATGACCCAAAACACACAGCTAAAAACACCCAAGAATGGCTAAGAGGAAAACACTGGACTATTCTGAAGTGGCCTTCTATGAGCTCTGACCTAAATCCTATTGAGCATCTTTGGAAAGAGCTGAAACATGCCGTCTGGAAAAGGCCGCCTTCAAACACGAGACAAATGGAGCAGTTTGCTCTTGAGGAGTGGGTCAAAATACCTGTTGAGAGGTGCAGAAGTCTCATTGACAGTTACAGGAATCAGTGATTGCCTCAAAAGGTTGTGCAACAAAATACTAAGTTAAGAGTACCATCATTTGTGTCCAGGCCTATTTCATGAGGGTTTTTTTTTAATTCTGTGGAAGCATGGTTGAAACTGGCTTTCATTTATTCATTTGAATAGATTTTTTTATTTATTATTACTTTTGTCAGATTCAAGCTATTTCTGTGACCATTGTGGATTTTTCTGTCATTAAACGAGGGGTACCAACAATTTGTAGATATCGGTGGGTTCTGCCAACATTACTCTAACATGTATGGGGCTTAACTTGAATGGCCACCTTGTACTTGCAGGACAAATAGAGTGCACAAGGAGGAGAAGCAAATCCTGCATTGCAAGTTTAAAGTGAATGTATGGTAGCTAGAAATACTTAACTTAAAAAAGAGTCATCACAGGACATAGTGGCCAGCAACTGAATTTAAAAATGTCAGTAGCAGTTAGGGCTCAATTTGTGTAATTTTTGTAAATTGCATATATTAATGATTTTTGCAATACAGTTTAATGATATATGATCCTAAAAGAACTTTAAGAGTATGCCACGCTATTAAGAAATATGCTGTATACAATGGTTGTCATGTGTAGATGAAGCCATAAATCATTAACAGCATTAGACTACTTCACAAAGCAAAGACGTTAGACATTAGGGACCATCTTTCATTGTCACATTAGTTGTACAAAAGTCAGTAATAGCCTTTTAACATTATTGGCTTTTAATGTACCCTAACGTTAAAGGGTTTGTCCGCTACTCTGACAACCTTTTCTTAATCTCTATGTCCCCGTCCCCCCAGTAAAACAGCAGGTATACTCCCCTCCGGTGCATGCACCATTCCAGCAGTATCAGCGCTTGCTCAATCGGGGATCGCGTGACATAATGTCTTGCAGTTCATATGCCCAATCAGCACTGGCTTCACGCTCCCCTTCTTCTGATGTAATTGACATTCGGAGGTAGTTAGAGAGCAGCTGCACTTCTCACTTCCTCCAGATGTCAACTACGTCCGGAGAGATGGGAGTGAAGCCAACGCTGATTGGCCACAGGGATTGTGTGACATAGGGATTGTGTGACATAATGTTATATGAGCCCTGGAGGAGTAATGCCGACACGGCAGGCACCGAGCGCCTGTACTTGGTTTGAACAGTCATTTTGTGCTGACAAAGTCACTTTAAACACAAATGACCGTTTTAGCTGTCTGACACATCGCCATCGTCATTAGCCATGTTTTAATTTTTTCGGCTGACCGAAGAAATCGTTCATCCTTGTAGATTCTTTCCTTGAAAGAACGTCCAAGAAAGATTTTTTTTTTTGTCCTGCACCCTTTGTCATTGAACATAGTTGAACTGGCTGAATTAATTTTACAGCCAATATGGACTAAAATCTGTGTGGTGATGTAAAAAAAAACTGTACCTCATCATCAAAAATCAACTGTGTGTCTGCTTTAAGTCTGTTATCTCACTGGTCTTGAGCCATTGACTAAACATCAACCACGATGGCATGCAAGGTGAGGCGGTGAATCCTTCTTTATCATGTCATAGATGGCTCCATCAAGAAAACCCTTTCAGAAATGTTTCAGGAGACCTTCGCATGTCATATTTTTATGGTTGTCTGAATAGTACATTTGTTATACTTTGACTAAGGGTCACTTGTGATCCGAAATGCGTCAGATGATGCACAGCTGTGCTTTTGTTCTGATTAGTCTGTGGATATAGAGCCAAGTCAAGATTTTTACCAAAATTTGGTGCTAGAAATCCCTTTTTTTCCATGTTTCAAACCACCCCCCCCCCATGATTTGTAAACATAAATGCAGTTACTAATAATCACACGGTGTAATAAAAATATTTGTCTTACCATTTAGAATCTAGTCCCTGTTTCTCTGTTCTCCTACCAGCTCAATGAGCTCTACTATTTGCAAGAGGTGACAATATGGTAGAGAAATGCATGCTTGTATGCCAATCATTGCCTATAAAGAAATTACAATCAGCCAAATTTGACTAAGTGGCATTGCGGGTACTGAATAGATTCACAGAGTAATGTATTTATCATTATAGTCCACCTTCTACATCCTGCTCGGCAGGAACTACCATCTGACAGCTCTAGGCAATAACTGGCTCCTTCCCAACTGCTATTAAGCACGTCATGACCACATCCTGCTCCAAGGAACTGGATCTACTACGTTTCATATAAAGCAGGCTGAAGTTGTCAATGTGCTTTGTGCACTTGTAAAAATAGTGAGAATAAGATAAATTCACCATAGGGTCACATCCAAGGTTCTACGTAGAAACATGACAAACTGTCAGCAGTTTATAGATGCCCCCACAATTAATAATGTAGCAGGGGGATTGTTAACCTGGCCATGACCAGGTTGGCTGATATCTATTCCTCCCCATTTCGTAAAAACTTGTACACTCGACTTGACCAGGCCTGCATATAGTCTACATAGGGAAAGTGGAGTAAGTTGCTGCCGAACCCCTCTTGTGACTTATCTTCCCTGAGAACAAAAGGATTGGACATGTTGAAATCTATTAGCCCTATCCTTCTTTCCCTCAACATCTGCTATCCGTGAAATTTTTGGACACACCACGCTCATAACCTGGTTGATTGACCGATCAGTTTACTTGAGGAGGAGCCAGAGATCTTAATCACGGCTGAAGCCTCTTGTTTGGTGCACTCTGCACAGTGGAAAATTGAGTGTAAGGAAAAAAGTGTGGTAGAAAAAAGTGCACACGCAACCGGGATAACCGCAGCCTTGAAAGGATTGTTAAGAAAAGGTCATTCAAAAATTTGTGGGAGATTCACAAGGAGTGGACTGCTGCTGGAGTCATTGCTTCAAGAGCCATCACACACAGACATATCCAGGACATGGGCTACAAGTGTCGCATTCCTTGTGTCAAGTCGCTCATGACCAATAGACAACGCCAGAAGCGTCTTTTACCTGGGCCAAGGAGAAAAAGAACAGGACTGTTACTCAGTAGTCCAAGGTGTTGTTTTCAGATGAAAGGAAATTTTGCATTTCATTTGGAAATCAAGGTCCCAGAGCCTGGGGGAAGAGTGGAGAGGCCACAATCCAAGCTGCTTGAGGTCTAGTGTGAAGTTTCCTCAATCAGTGATGGTTTGGGGAGCCATGTCATCTGCTGGTGTAGGCCCATTGTGTTTTATCAAGACCAAAGTCAAGTCAGCAAAGCCATCTACCAGGAAGTTTTAGAGCACTTCATGCTTCCCTCTGCCGACAAACTTTTTGGAGATGGAAATTTCATTCTCCAGCAGGACTTGGCACCTGTCCAAACTGCCAAAAGTACCAATACCTGGTTTAAACACAACAGTATCACTGTGCTTGATTTTCCAGCGAACTCGCCTGACCGTAACCCCATAGAGAATCTATGGGGTATTGTCAAGAGGAAGATGAGAGACACCAGACCTAACAATGCAGACGAGCTGAAGGCTGCTATCAAAGCAACCTGGGCTTCCATAACACCTCAGCAGTGCCACAGGCAGATCACCTCCATGCCACGCCGCATTGATAATAATAATAAAATGATCTCTTTATTTATGGAGCGCCAACAAATTCCTCAGCGCTTTACGGTTTTTCTACACATTATCATTGCCTTCCCCAATGGGGCTCACAATCTAAATTCCCTATCAGTATGTCTTTGGAGTGTAGGAGGAAACCCACGCAAACACGGAGAGAACATACAGACTCCTTGCAGATGTTGTCCTTGGTGGGATTTGAACCCAGGACTCCAGTGCTGCAGTGCTAACCCCTGAGCCACCGTGCTTTTCTCATGGGGGCCATACATAAAAGAATGGGAATAAGGAGCTCATGCATACAAGGATGGGGATTTGGAACCACGCATACCAGAATAGGGATTAGGGGAGAATGCATACCCGGCTTATACTCGAGTTAATAAGTTTTGATGCGGTAATTATTGCAAAAGGAGCCCCAACCAAGTATTGAGTACATTTACTGAACATACATTTCAGTAGGCCAACATTTCGGATTTTAAAATCATTTTTCAAGCTGGTGTTATAAAATATTCTAATTTACTGAGATAATGACTTTTGGTTTTCATTGGGTTGTAAGCCATAATCATCAACATTAGCAGAAATAAACACTTGAAATAGATCGCTCTGTTTGTAATTACTCTAAATAATATGAGTTTCACTTTTTGTATTGAAGAACTGAAATAAATTAATTTTTGATGATATTCTAATTTTGAGAGAAGCACTTGTGTATATATGTCTGGAAGTGCATTGGGGTGTGGCGATGCACTTACAGCTCCTCAGCCTCACACTTTTCTTGCCAAGCACCATTCTCCTCTAGTTGATTGACAAGTTATTGACTCTGATAGATTACAGGGAATATGGCTTCTCAATCTCCTGCTATATTCCCTACCTAGCTCTTATTTTCTATGGTTTGACAAATTGTAGGCTCTGATACACGGCAAGGACTACAACCTGAGGCTGAGGAGCTGTAAGTGCATTGTCACGCCCCAATACACTTACAGACAAACATATATGCAAAAATTCAAAAAGCCCCCCTGCTGGAACATTGCTTTGGGGGGTCATAAAGAGTTCAACTTGCTTATCTTTTAAAGAGCTACAAAGTCATACAAATGGTTTGGAGGTAGTAGATGTTTTCAACAGGTTCCCTTTAAGTTTCTGCTCCACTTTGTGACTCACTCGCAGTGAGATATAACCAGGTCACCAGGCATGGTTTCTTTTGTACCAGCATATCAGTCACCATGACTGGGCAGGTGTGGACACACCCGTCATACCTGGGCACGTGTTCAGTACAGAAGCTTTTGGTCCACCTGGATTGCGTAACGAATCACTCACGCTGTTTCAGGGTACACAATAGAAGTGACATCAAGGAAAACGCTGGATAAATGGCCTTCGCTTTTCATGCAGTTTACAAACAAGCTTATCACTAGACAGATAAGGACACTACAAATCATTGGTTCCTCTGGAGACCGTTTTAAAGAAGTTATTTCTTTTTTTCATGTTGGCGTTCCATTTCTGGGACTGCCCCTTTAAATATATAACATACTTCTCTCACACGGCGAGGGAAAATGAATGTCACTTTATAGCTGGAGCCCATAAAACCTTTTCCTATAATACATTTTCCATATGTTGGACATTCACCATATTAATATTTTTATGTTTCAATAAAGATTTAGTTATTGAACGTTCTATTTGGGGATCGTCGGTTTCTACTATAAAAGTCAAGCAAATAAATTTCTCGCCCTTGAAAAGGTTTTGTTCTATTTACCGGATGGCACCTCATTAGACTTAGCAGCTCTTAGAATTTGACCCATTTTTTACCTCCCAGTGGGCAAATTCTCAGTCATCTTGTTAAAAATCTATTTAGTGTTTCCAACTATTCCTAGGAAAATTGAGCAACTCAAAATATGAATTTTATAGCATTGTCAGGTGCTGACGCCCACCCTGAATATGGGCAAAGTCGGGCAGAAGCCTTGGCCCCTGTGGGAGTGGGAAGCCATTGCTGCTTACCTAGGTGTAATATTTCCTAGACTGGACACTAGAAATAGGGGCCAATTACTGTCTGAGAATTATGCCCTCCACAAGGGCTGGCTACCTGTGCAGCTGCATAGGGGTCTGTAGACAGGGCAGCCAAACAATTAGTGGTTCCTTTTATCTCTTTTAAGAGTCAATTATCTGCAGAGCTGTAAGTGATGTCAGTAACTTCTCAGTTTGAAGGAACATCTGAAATGTATGCAGGTACGGACTGAGACTGAAGATCAGCCCTGGCATTTGAGATCACACAGGCCCATGGTGTCCCTGTACACCAAGCACCAGATGGGATATATTACTAAAATTAATCTGGATGGAGTAAAGCAAGATTTACTACATGACCAATGTTTCAAATGATTTCCGTGGCCTACTGGGGTAAGTGATGGAGTCAGTGACTTTGTGCTCCTTCACAACTCTTAACAGTATGGGTGTCTTGAGAACACCAATTCTGTTAATAACGTAGCAGACAAGGTGGCCCACAACCAGACAGGCCCTTCTGGCCTTTGCCAGAATTGCCAGATGGCCAGTCCGGCCCTGAATGTATGTCAGGTACTTTGCTGTGAGGGACATCACAACTATCTCCATAAGGTATGCTGTTATTATGACATCATAACTGTCTGTCTAGCTATGGGGACATCACAAGTAGATTTAGTCAGGTAAGGGTTAGTTCATGATTAAAAAGTGTTCTGAGCACTTACATCGCTGTTTCTGTCTATGTAATTATGACAGAACTCACAAAGAAGCCATTGGGTAAAATGGGGAAAAAAGTCCCTTTAGATTTTTTACCTCCATTCTGTTTAAAAAGGACAGAATCCAAAGTGGCTCCCTCTGCCCTATTAAACTCAATGGCTCGGTTAAGAGGGTTCAGTGTAAATTTGCGTTTTTCAAGAATTATGCCTGAAATTTCAATGCAGTGCTCCACATAGAGCACAGGACAAACTTGAGCCTAGCCTAAGCTTAGGAAGTGGACTTATGATTTGTACCACTAAATTAGGAGTTGAAAACTCTAGCGGCTTTTACACAGTTCTTGCACAATGGCCCTCTGTTGTTGATACCCACCTCACCCTGACACGGCCATGGTTATCCACCTTTGCAGGAGAGGGGTAGTAGCTTTATTTCTTTCTATTTTTTTTTTTACTTAAGTGCATGTATTTCAGGCTAAAAATAATGTTCACAATTGGCTTTCATTAAAACATTTTTCACCTTTTTCCTTCTAAAGCTTTTGCTTTGCACTGTCTATTGCTGGCTGCAGAATGAGTCAACTGAGAATCTCTCATTAGTTTATTCTGATGATCTAAAATTTGTACCACAATATAGTTTTTTTGAATGTACGTCATACTTCTCTTTCTGAGCTCCTCACAGCTCATTTATGACCACAGACCACATCAAAGTTGAATGTGCAATGAAACAGAGAGCCAGGAAAAGCCATTTGGTGCAACATTTTTAATAAAAACCCAACTGCAAAAATAATTTTTAGTCCGAAATACAAGCATTTAAGTAAAAAAAAATAAATAAATAAACAAATAGTCCTTTCAGAATAGCATATTTACATAAATAAAGTATTGGGCAGTTTCACTACATATCAAGGTTTATCTAATCCTTTGTCTACAGGAGCTGAGTGATGGTCCCATGGTCTATTTTTTCATACGTAAACTTCTTTTTCATCCAGTTGACTTGAGCCCCTCTTATTCAGTCCAGAAACGCCATTCCCCGACTTGTCATCCACTGTCATTGGGTTTCTATAAAAGGCAGGGCACGACCGCGTCCCTTTTGTGCAAGGTTCTTTGTTCGTTAACTGTCAACACTGAATATTTAGACTTAAGATTTGTGTGTAGATGGATTTAGAGAAAATCCATTTGGAAGTCTTTTTAGAGGCCGACTTAAAGAAGGGCCTGGCAGCATCTAGTGTACTTTATGAATAAAAGGTGTCCCTTATCAACTTACAGTGCAAGCACTCAGCTACAATCTGTTTACATGACGGCAAATGGCTTTCTCTGGTCTCTTTCATAAGAGTTGAGCAGGTACAGCTTAGATCTATGACTGTCTAAGCTGAAGGCTTTAGACAGCTGTCTTGTAAAAAGATATATTCCTTCATCCACGCCTTGTAGCTCCATGGTCACCCAACAATCCTTCCACAACAGAATGAGAGAAGATAAGAACTGCTTGAAATGCGTTAGTGCTATCCGCTCAAGCACAGCTCGATATAAATTATGATTGTTGTGATGGTGATATGTAATACTTAAAAATTATGATCTATGTATTCCCCAGGTCTAAATTTTATTTATCTTGCCTGGCATAAATGAGAAATGGATCATTTCCGCCTGGCCTCTATTACCATTACTCAAAAAGGGTTCAACAATGGTTAGGAAAGTGTATGATGTCATCCGTGCCTGAACCCAGTGAGCCATTCTATTACACTCCTAAATAAAGTTGAGCGAATATGTTCGAAATTGGTCACCGAATTTGAATTTGCAATATTCAGGCTATATTGGTTCCCAATTCGTGTCAAATTTATGTTTGATGATCAGTTCCGAACATATTTGTTCGTTTCTACTCCCATTGACTCCATTGACTTCCGGCTGTGTTCAGCGAATATTGCAAAAACAATATTTGCCGTCGATCATAATTGGAACCACATTTTGAAAAATTCTCTCAATTCTACTTAACATTGAAATTTTAGGACCAAGAAGGAGAAGTCATGGAGTGATGGAAATCACAGGATGGATATACATGCAAATAATGAAATAATGGAAACATTATTGCTCTCCATTGGAATAAGAAGAAAACCCCCGCTTTTCACGGCTTGCTCTACAGAATTTTTGATATTAGGAGAATGGAATATATGACATTTGTCCTGAATGCAGGGGTTAAATTCTTTGAGTCAATTTGGGTGCCCTGAGATTGTTTTTGGGGTCAGTACAATAGATAATTCTTTTACACCTGTGTCTTTTGTCAGTCCTTGGTTATGTTATAGATTGAGCATGGCTGGATAATAGAATCTAGTATTAAGTTGATTGCTTATGCTATTGGTTTGCTGAGATTTTGCCGGTAGTTGTCTGCTGGATATTGGCTGTGTATTCAATTCCATGGATAAATGTTTCATTGAGATTTACTCTGCCATACAAACTTCATATGAATGTTGTTACTATATACGTGTTATTTGTAATTTTTCAAAAATCTCAAACAAAAAAAAAAGACTGTAGGCTAGAGGGGTCCGGCTACCATGCATTATTCCACCCCACACTTATAATCCGCAGTATAGACCTGGTGCAATGTTCCTTTGTGAAGGCCTCTTGATGGCATTGCCCACGTGGTCTCCAGACTAATCTTCGTCTATCACTGTATCAAAGACAAAAATGGGAGTCATCTCTGAAGAGGCTAGACTTCCATTCCAACCTACATTGCCATCTTGATCTGTATACAGTAGCATAGGATCAGTGGTACACCTTCATGAGTGAACATGCTACCGCGACCTGCAGAGTGTCTAGACTTGTCTCCCATCAAGCATATCTGGGACATCATAGGTCAGCAGAAGGGGCTGCCAGCAGCGGATCTTGATGATTTGCCCAAGTGCATTCAGCAACAGAACATCCCTCAGATGACCATTAATATCCTCATTGATAGCAGCCAAGTCTGTAAGTGCAGGGATTTCTGCATATGGCACTCATACTTTGCATCCACGTAAATCGAAATATTTAGAAAACTTTGTTTACCTTTTTAATAATTTCCTTATCATTAACATATCTATCCATCCTGTGAATTCCATAATCCCATGACTTTTTCTACTTAGTGCTGCAGTATCTAAAAAAAAAATATCTCTCCCACTGACAGTGAATGCTGATTTGATTTTTTTGTTTTACTCAGAAACCCATCCATACCTTTTAAAAGACATTTTATGTCCAGAGAGTAAAATATTATTTTTTGTGTGTCTCTGGCTAAAATTGACTTACTTTCCTACATTATTTGAAAAATGCCTTCTTTCTCCACAAAATTTTGCCTCTCCAGTGCATGGGTTTCATGTAGAATTGCTGCTCAACTCCCTTTACTTCAGTGGAGCTGAGCTTTAATATTGGACACAACCAATAGTAAGTGACGGTACTGCTGCTGGATAGGATCAGCCAGGTTTTTCTAATTCTGTACAAACCATTTGATTCTTCTCTGGTCTCTCATTGTTTTCTTTCATGATGATATGAAATTCAGTCATATACATACATGATGTGTCAGCTTACTGTGACTAATGAATACATGAACTCCGATGTTCATGCAAACGTTAAAAACAAGTGCAAGATCCATCCAACCACGTCAAGGTGACCTTTTAATATGGACGGTCCCAAACCACTATGTGTCCTACCTCTCTATGTGCTAAACCAGTCTCATCTGAATTGGGATTGAAGAAAAGACCAGGCATAGCTACCAATTAAAACATTGTATGGGAAAGGTGGGTGGATAAGGGCGCTAAGCACCTCTTTTTGTTCTTGTGGACAAGTCACTGCTTGACATGAAGTTGTTTAATCCCTGCACACGATATTTAGCGTTTTTTCTCTGCTGGAATAGCGTAAACTGAAGTCACAAGAATTGGTCAGAATGACAAAGTGAAGTGCACTAATTACAAAGTTACTTTTTTGCATGTTAAAATTTTGAGCCCGTTTTAGATCTGGTTGAGCCTATTGCTTGGACCAACAAGAAGACGAAATAAACCCCACCGCAGGCAGTTATGGCCAATTTTGACTTTTGACTAAGGGTGGTAAAAAAAAACAAACACTTTCTTATCCAGTAAGTGCAGTCTATTAATTTCTCTGGTTAAAAAAATCTCTGTGCCTCCTTTGTTTGAATGAACAAGATGGCCAAGATCATGGTGTCCTCACTACGGGACAGGTCCAACCATCATAACGAGCTAGGTTTAAATTTAAAGTGCTGCCGCCTATCCGGGAAATCCTACAATAGCACACCCTGCCTTTTGGGCTGTGTTTGCTTTGTTTCTGACAAAAGCATCCATGATTTTCTATTCGAAAATGTCCTGGTTGCAAACTTGTATTCCCGGCAGGGTGCATCACCACAGTGCCACCAGGTTGACCTGCGGATAATAGGGATGTTCATTTCCTGCTGATGTTGTTTGGGAGGTGCTCTAGGTCTGCTTGCTCACATTTGTTTCTTCTGATCTGTAATACCTGGATGACTTGTATGTATCCTTCAATTTGCTTCCCTTTGTTATGATGTTGTTGTCTATATTTCTGATGGTTTTCCAACTTGCATTGCTTTGCGTTAGTTAGTATGGGCATGTTTACCAGGCATTTCTTTGGTTTGTTTTCTCTACCAGCTAATTAGGTTGGACCTATTTCTGTCCTGCCAGTGACTCATTATTGTGCTTCAAACTAGCAGAGTATTGGGCAGAGAGATTTAATATTGTTGCAGACAAAAAGGAGTATCGAACTATTCCAACCCTTCAGTGTGCACATTGAGGCTTAACCCTTTCAAGACCTGGCGATTGTTCGATTTTACACTGTGTTTTTTGGACTGTTCTTTCAAGAGCTATAACTTTTTGATTCAATTTTTCCATACACATAGCCATATGAAGGCTTTTTGTTGTTGGAGAAGCTGTAGCTTTCTCTTACACCATTTATGCTACTATATAATGTACTGAAAAATGAGAAAAAAGCCCCACTCCAATGGGGGTAGGAAAAAAAAAAATAGAAGCGTGTGTCTACAATGAGAGCAAGATAATTTTTTTTCTTTTCTTAGCAGTTGAAGAATCCATTATTCTCAATGGTATTCATGTTCTGGTGGAAGTTCAGGTACTGTTCTGGTACCCGAAGCAAACTATTTAAAATGTTCAGGTTAAGTACCAGAACCCAAACTTCCACCTGCCAGTCCATCCCTACCCCTTACGGTACTGCCCTATCTGTGTGCATTTGTTCCCTCCAGATCATCCCATAAAAGCAATCAAACATGTTATGTACCCCAAAATGATGATAATGAAAACTTTGCCTCCACATGCAAAAAATAAGCCCTCCACAGCTATGGCAGCAATAAAAAAATACATAAAAGTTACAGTTTACAGTTTTAAAAAGAAAATGGCAACAAATCTTTTTTTTTTTACAAAGGTCAGCGTCTTTTAAACCATCATATAGGAGATCATGATTTATGCTACGTGTAGCATTGGTGATCTGATGATCGCAGCTTCAAGTTGCCTAGGGAGACTATTAAGCAAGTAAACAGTAATATATACAGTATGTATATATGTCTGTGTGAGTGTATATATATATATATATATATATATATACATATATATATATATATATATATATATATATATATATATATATATACACTGCTCAAAAAAATAAAGGGAACACTAAAATCCCACATCCTAGATATCACTGAATGAAATATTCCAGTTGTAAATCTTTATTCATTACATAGTCGAATGTGTTGAGAATAATAAAACCTAAAAATTATCAGCGTAAATCACAACTGTTATCCCACGGAGGTCTGGAGTTGGACTGATGCTCAAAATCAAAGTGGAAAATGAAGTTACAGGCTGATCCAACTTCAGTGGAAATGCCTCAAGACAAGGAAATGATGCTCAGTAGTGTGTGTGGCCTCCACGTGCCTGTATGACTTCCCTACAATGCCTGGGCATGCTCCTGATGAGGTGGCGGATGGTCTCCTGAGGGATCTCTTCCCAGACCTGGACTAAAGCATCCGCCAACTACTGGACAGTCTGTGGAGCAACGTGACGTTGGTGGATGGTGCGAGGCATGATGTCCCAGATGTGTTCAATCGGATTGAGGTCTGGGGAACGGGCGGGCCTGTCCATAGCTTCAATGTCTTTATCTTGCAGTAACTGCTCACACACTCCAGCCATATGAGGTCTGGCATTGTCCTGCATTAGGAGGAACCCAGGGCCAACCGCAACAGCATATGGTCTCACAAGGGGTCTGATGATCTCATCTCGGTACCTAATGGCAGTCAGGCTACCTCTGGTGAGCACATGGAGAGCTGTGCGGCCCTCCAAAGAAATGCCACCCCACACCATTACTGACCCACTGCCAAACCGTTCATGCTGAAGGATTCCATCCAGACTGCCTTCTCCCAACCGTAAAACATGGTGGCGGTTCTGTGATGATCTGGGGTGCTATTCCGTGGAGATCCGCCGGGCCAATGATATCCCTTCATGGAAGAATTAACAGCCGAGATTATTTAGGCATTTTGGGCGACCAAGCGCATCCAATGGATCAAGCACTGTTCCCGGAGGGGAACGCCATCTTTCAGGATGATAATGCACCAATCCATACAGCTAGAATCGTTAAAGCATGGCAAGAGGAACATTCTAATAAAGTTGAGCATCTCATCTGGCCCCCACAATCCCCAGACCTCAACATTATTGAGCATTTATGGTCGATTTTAGAGATTCAAGTTAGACATTGATATCCGCCTCCATCGTCGCTCAAAGAACTGGAGGGTATTTTAACTGCAGAATGGGCTAAAATTCCTTTGGAAACAATTCACACCTTGTATGAATCCATACCTCGGAGAATTGAGGCTGTAATCTCCACAAAAGGTGGACCTACAGCATATTAAACTAACTTTTGTTGATGTTTCCAGGTGTTTCCATTATTTTGTCCAACCCCTGTGTATATATATATATATATATATATATATATATATATATATATATATATATATACATACATACAGTGGGGCAAAAAAGTATTTAGTCATTCAGCAATAGTGCAAGTTCCACCACTTAAAAAGATGGGAGGCGTCTGTAATTTACATCATAGGTAGACCTCAACTATGGGAGACAAACTGAGAAAAAAAAATTCAGAAAATCACATTGTCTGTTTTTTTTTATCATTTTATTTGCATATTATGGTGGAAAATAAGTATTTGGTCAGAAACAAACAATCAAGATTTCTGGCTCTCACAGACCTGTAACTTCTTCTTTAAGAGTCTCCTCTTTCCTCCACTCATTGCCTGTAGTAATGGCACCTGTTTAAACTTGTTATCAGTATAAAAAGACACCTGTGCACACCCTCAAACAGTCTGACTCCAAACTCCACTATGGTGAAGACCAAAGAGCTGTCAAAGGACACCAGAAACAAAATTGTAGCCCTGCACCAGGCTGGGAAGACTGAATCTGCAATAGCCAACCAGCTTGGAGTGAAGAAATCAACAGTGGGAGCAATAATTAGAAAATGGAAGACATTCAAGACCACTGATAATCTCCCTCGATCTGGGGCTCCACGCAAAATCCCACCCCGTGGGGTCAGAATGATCACAAGAACGGTGAGCAAAAATCCCAGAACCACCTAGTGAATGAACTGCAGAGAGCTGGGACCAATGTAACAAGGCCTACCATAAGTAACACACTACGCCACCATGGACTCAGATCCTGCAGTGCCAGACGTGTCCCACTGCTTAAGCCAGTACATGTCCGGGCCCGTCTGAAGTTTGCTAGAGAGCATTTGGATGATCCAGAGGAGTTTTGGGAGAATGTCCTATGGTCTGATGAAACCAAACTGGAACTGTTTGGTAGAAACACAACTTGTCGTGTTTGGTGGAAAAAGAATACTGAGTTGCATCCATCAAACACCATACCTACTGTATAGCATGGTGGTGGAAACATCATGCTTTGGGGCTGTTTCTCTGCAAAGGAGCCAGGACGACTGATCCGGGTACATGAAAGAATGAATGGGGCCATGTATCGTGAGATTTTGAGTGCAAACCTCCTTCCATCAGCAAGGGCATTGAAGATGAAACGTGGCTGGGTCTTTCAACATGACAATGATCCAAAGCACACCGCCAGGGCAACGAAGGAGTGGCTTCGTAAGAAGCATTTCAAGGTCCTGGAGTGGCCTAGCCAGTCTCCAGATCTCAACCCTATAGAAAACCTTTGGAGGGAGTTGAAAGTCCGTGTTGCCAAGCGAAAAGCCAAAAACATCACTGCTCTAGAGGAGATCTGCATGGAGGAATGGGCCAACATACCAACAACAGTGTGTGGCAACCTTGTGAAGACTTACAGAAAACGTTTGACCTCTGTCATTGCCAACAAAGGATATTTTACAAAGTATTGAGATGAAATTTTGTTTCTGACCAAATACTTATTTTCCACCATAATATGCAAATAAAATTATAAAAAAACAGACAATGTGATTTTCGGGAATTTTTTTTCTCAGTTTGTCTTCCATAGTTGAGGTCTACCTATGATGTAAATTACAGACGCCTCTCATCTTTTTAAGTGGTGGAACTTGCACTATTGCTGAATGACTAAATACTTTTTTGCCCCACTGTGTGTGTGTATGTATGTATATATATATATATATATATATATATATATATATATATATATATATATATATATATATATATATATATATATATATATATATATATATATATATATATATATATATTATACATACAGCTCTGGCAAAAATTAAGAGACCACTGCTAAATTTTCAGTTTGTCTGATTTTTCTCTGTATAGGTATAGTTTTGAGTATGATGTAAATTGTTCTTTTATTCTATAAACTACTGACAACATGTCTCTGAAGTTCCAAGCAATACATTTTGTATTTATTTTCTGAAAATGAGAAATGGTCAAAATAACAAAAAATACTTGCAGACCTCAAATAATGCAAAAAAAAAAAAAAACAAGTTCATAATCATTTAGAAACAATACTAATGCTTTAACTCAGGAAGAGTTCAGAAATCAATATTTTGTGGAATAACCATGATTTTTAATCAAAGCTTTCATGCGTCTTGGCGTGCTTTCCACCAGTCTTTCACACTGCTTCTGGGTGACCTTGTGCCACTCCTTGTACAAAAATTTAAGCAGTTCTTCTTTGTTTCATGGCTTGTGACTATCCATTGTCCTCTTGATTACATTCCAGACATTTTCAATGCGGTTCTGGTCTGGAGATTGGGCTGTCCATGACAAGGATTTGATGTGGTGGTCCTTCATCCACACCTTCATTGACCTCGCTGTGTAGCATGGCTCATTGTCCTGCTGGAAAAAACATTCCTCAGAGTTGGGGAACATTGCCTGAACAAAGCTAGTTAAGGTAGAAAAAAGCCTTTCATCAATGAGAAGCAAAGGAGAGCCAGGCTGAAGTTTGCCAAAAACCATAAGGATTGGACCATAATAGAGTACTGGAGTAAGGTAATCTTCTCTGATGAGTCTAATTTTGGTTGTCTAATGGTTAGACGGAGACCTGGAGAGGTGTACAAGCCACAGTGTCTTGCACCCACTGTGAAATTTGGTGGAGGATCGGTGATGATCTGGGGATGCTTCAGCAAGGTTGGAATTGGGCAGGTTAATCTTTGCGAAGGACGTAGGAATCAAGCCCGGATACAAGGTTATCCTGGAAAAACAGTTGATTCCTTCTGCTCAGGCAATGTTCCCCAACTCTGAGGACTGGTTTTTCCATGCATTGCCTTTTGGGCTCCAAACACGGTGTGTATTATGGAATCCAAAGAGTTCAATTTTAGTCTCATCTGACCCACACTATATTCTCCCAATATTTCACAGGCTTGTCTGTTGTTGAGCAAACTGTAAACGCGCTTGAACATGCTTTTTGTTCTGCAATGGAGTCTTACATGGTGAACAAGCATACAGGCCATGGAGGTTGAGTGCATTACTTATAGTTTTCTTTTAAACAGTTGTACTTGCTGATTCCAGGTCTTTCTGTAGCTTTCCACAGTTGGTCCTTGGTTCTTGGACAACTCTTCTGATAATTCTTTTCACTCCTCTGTCTGAAATACTGTGGGGAGCACTTGTTTGTCACCGGTTTCTGGTGAATTGATGTTCTTTCCACTTGCAGATTATGTACAGTGCTCACTGTAGTCTTCAGGGGCTTAGAAATTCCTCTGTAACCAATGCCATCAGAATGTTTTGAAACAGTAAGCTCGCAAAGGTCTTGATACAGCTTTTTAGTTTTACCCATCATGAGATGGTTCTTGTGTGGCACCTTGGTAATGAGACATCTTTTTATAGGCCATCAGTTGAACCAGCTGATATTATTTTTCACTAAGTGGCGGGACTGCTTACTAATAACTGTTAGATTTCAGTTGGTGTCTTTCCATGTTTTTTTGCACCTCTCTTTTTTCATGTGTTCAATACTTTTTCCCTGTGTCATTTCTCATTATTACACATAACTTAATTTATGGACATCTTTGGTTTGATTTCCTCGCCCGTGTGGATTGGATGAGTTGTTACCTACATCTGGTGAGAATTTCGTGTCAAATAGCACCTTTAGAAATAAATTATCTTAAAAAATTGGTGATGTGTTCAATATTTATTTCACCCACTGTGTATATTTATATGTATGTGTGTATATATTTACATGCATATACAGTATATGAAGGTATATGTGTGTGTGTGTGTGTATATAAATGTCCATTTGTGTATTTACAGTGGATACTGTTTCATTGCTGCCATTTGGTAAATTCCAAAAAGTTCTTTTTTTCTCCTTAATGTACACTCTGCACCCCATCTTGACTGAAAAAACCCCAGAAATGTAGTAATTTTTGCAAATTTATTAAAAAAGAAAAACTGAAATATCACATGGTCATAAGTATTCAGACCCTTTGCTCAGTATTGAGTAGAAGCACCCTTTTGAGCTAGTACAGCCACACCTGGATTTGGGGATCCTCTGCCATTCTTCCTTGCAGATCCTCTCTAGTTCCGTCAGGTTGGATGGTCAACGTTGGTGGACAGCCATTTTCAGGTCTCTCCAGAGATACACATACCATAAGAAACGGCCTTCCCAAAAACCCTGTCTGATGACAAATGCACAACTAGCAGGATGCAGCCGGCCTTCACTGATAAAGGCATGGGGCAGCACAGGTGCAAACTACTGATAAAAACAGCCACCCCCACACCTACCAGATTATGGAGGGGTTGGCTGCCTAGTAGAAAAAAATTGCACATTGATATGGCTTGCATAGGACGTCAGTCACACAAGTGATGCAAAGGGTATGGTTTGCAGCCTATTGTGTTTTTTTTAAAAATTTTCTATGTTAGCCCCTCTCCAGAGATGCTCAATTGGGTTTAGGTCAGGGCCCTGGTTGGGCCAGTCAAGAATGGTCACAGAGTTGTTCTGAAGACACTCCTTTGTTATTTTAGCTGTGTGCTTAGGGTCTTTGTCTTGTTGGAAGGTGAACCTTCGGCTAAGTCTGAGTTCCAGAGCACTCTGGAATAGGTTTTCATCCAGGATATCTCTGTACTTGGCCGCATTCATGTTTCCTTCAATGACGATCAGTCGTCCTGTCCCTGCAGCTGAAAAACACCCCCATAGCATGATGCTGCCACCACCATGTTTCACTGTTGGTATAGTATTGGGCAGGTGATGAGCAGTGCCTGGTTTTCTCTACACATACCGCTTGCAATTATCACCAAAAAGGTCTATATTCATCTCATGAGACCAGAGAATCTTATTTCTCATAGTCTGCGAGTCCTTCATGTGTTTTTTAGCAAACTCAATGCGGGCTTTCATATGTCTTGCACTGAGTAGAGGCTTCTGTCGAGCCACTGTGCCATAAAGGCCCGGCTGGTGGAGGGCTGCAGAGATAGTTGACTTTGTGGAACTTTCTCCCATCTCCCTACTGCATCTCTGGAGCTCAGTCACAGTGATCTTGGGGTTCTTTACTTCTCTCACCAAGGCTGTTCTCCCATGATTGCTCAGTTTGGCTGGACGGCCAGGTCTAGGAAGACTTCTGGTGGTCCCAAACGTTTCCATTTAAGGATTATGGAGGCCACTGTGCTCTTGGGAACCTTGAGTACTGCGTAAATTCTGTTGTAACCTTGGCCAGATCTGTGCCTTGCCACAATTCTGTCTCTGAGCTCCTTGGCCAGTTCCTTTGACCTCATGATTCTCATTTAGTCTGACATGCACAGTGAGCTGTGAGGTCTTATATAGACAGGTGTGTGCCTTTCCAAATCAAGTCCTATCAGTTTAGTTAAGCATAGCTGGACTCCAGTGAAGGAGTAGAACCATCTCAATTGCAATGCAATTGTTACCATCCATCTCTCTTTTTCCTCAGATTGGAAGCTTGCGAGCAGGTCCCTCATTCCTCTTGGTATCTGTTTTGAACTGTGATTATTGTTCTGCTGTAATGTCTATTGTCTGTACAAATCCTCTCTATAATTGCAAGGTGCTGCGGAATATGTTGGTGCTATATAAATAAAATTATTATTTTTATTATCTCAAGAAGGATCACAAGGAAATGTACAGCATGTGACTTAAATATGAGTGTCTGAGCAAAGGGTCTGAATACTTATGACCATGTGATATTTCAGTTTTTCTTTTCTATTAAACTGACAAAAATGTCTACATTTTTGTTTGTTTTTCAGTCAAGAAGGGGAGCAGAGTGCACATTAATGAGAAAAGAAATGAACGTTTTAGAATTTACCAAATGGTTGCAATGAAACAAAGAGTGAAAAATGCAAAGGGCTCTGAATACTTTCCGCACCCACTGTATATATATGCGTGTGTATGTATGTGTATATATATATATATATATATATATATATATAATATATGTATATGTATAATGTGGTTTATATATATATACATATACATGTAAAGTCTGTGTGTATGTGTATATATGGTATTTTGTTCTTTTAGGGTACTATTCATCTGCAGGGATATAACTTTACAGGCTGCTCCACCGGCTACTGGAAAGTGACTGCGCAATCAAGAATGCTAATTCTGTCATGTTTATACCTTGAAACGAGGAGACGGTTTCCTCTCATCATCCACGAGTGTCTAAACATCACCCCTGAACAACACGCAGCTCTGTCTGACACCAAAGGCACGGTGTTTGGTCTGGAGGGAGCAGTGTTATTCTTTGTCTGCAGCATCCGAGGGGAGACATTTTTCTCTCAGCAGCACTGCCGGTCTCCGCACAACGAGACGTCTGTTCCTAAAGGAAAAGCAAGAAACACATTTTTCCAAGGGCCAAGCAAGCGACCACGGCATTGGAGAATGAGTCGCCAAGCCAGATTTGCTCACAGTGTTGCTCCATTCATCGCTTCTCTGCTGAAGCTGCACGGAGCACCTCTCTAGTTAACCCTTGACAGGACGATTTTGCTTTCTGAGGCCAACAAAAATAATTATGCCCATAGTTGCTTATTTTGGGCTGCACAGGAGGAAGGTGCTGATACCAAGAAATGTCGTAATTGCACTTTATGGCTTCTTTTCTCAAATAGCTGCTTGTGTTATTTTTATGTATGGGCTGCCGGAGTAGCACAGTATTCAGGTTGCTACACCATGGAGAGGGGATCCTGCTTCTAATTCTAGTGCCAGGGTTTTTTGTTTTTTTCTTTCGTGCCCAAGGCGGGACATTTTCTCCTCGGCTGTCTGAAGGAGGCTCAGTGTCTTCAGCATCTTTTAATTACTACTGCGCAGTATCTGGTAAAACACTTTACTGTCTCCAGGTATACACGGTTATACTTTATACTAGTGGCCCTGTCTGCATTCGTCGGCTTATTTCACGACATTAACACATGCGCGTCATCAGGAAAGTGTTTTTACATAAGCCGTACTAAATTATTTCTACCACATGTGGCGTTCTTCTTCAAAATAAAGAACAGAATACATTGGTTTCTTTGTTCTAGCTACTTTACTTCCCTTCATATTTTGAGGTTCGTTACCCAATTTTTCTGCTGTTTTTTAATCATATTCTTAGAGGATTTTTCAAATTTTGCTATTAAAAATTTAAAGGGAATCTGTTACTAGTTTTTTGTGCCTTATCTGATAGCATCATGTAGAGGCAGAGACCCTAATTCCAGCAATCTGTCACTTATTGGGCAGCTTGATGTCGTTTTAATAACATCAACATTTTCTCTGTTGCAGATCTAGCAGTTCCCTGAAAGCTGACCTCTGTATAACCCCGCCCACACCACTGATTGGCAGATTTCTGTGTCCACTTTGCATAGCCAGAAAACTGCCAGTCAGTGGTGGGGGTGTGGCTGGACTACCTGGCAGCAGGTTTACTAGTCCTCTAGTGATGATCTCCTACTGGTAAAACATTGATTTGATCAAAACTGCACCAGCACTTCAGTAAGTGACACATCACTGGAATCAGGGTCTTGTTCTATACATCATGGTGCACTTAGGTTAGGTGGCAAAAACCTGGGGAAAGATTCCTTTTATTATAATTACTTGGGAATTGGTGGATGAGATTTGTCCTTTGGCAAGTCAGAGTATGCCAATTTCACTGAATGAGAACCTTTAGACTCCAATATAGAGGAGTCTGACTCCCAATACAGTGCCAATACTGTTGATCATTACTAGCCATAATTATTATATTATAACATTAGAAATCATTCCTCACAGTGTTGACCAACCGTAGCATATCCCATTTCCAACTACAGGGTCCTACCAAAAGCCAAAAATGCCCTCACTACTAGTGATGAGCGAGTGTACTCGTTGCTTGGGTTTTCCCCAGCACGCTCGGGTGACCACCGAGTATTTATGACTGCTCTGTGATTTAGTTTTCATTGTGGCAGCTGAATGATTTACAGCTACTAGCCTGCTTGATTACATGTGGGGATTCCCTAGCAACCAGGCAACCCCCACATGTACTCAGCCTGGCTAGTAGCTGTAAATCATTCAGCTGCCACGATGAAAACTAAATCTCCGATCAGTCATAAATACACGGAGGACCCCCGAGCGTGCTGGGGAAAACCCAAGCAACGAGTACACTTGCTCATCACTACTCACTACCAGACATCATCCAGAATCAGCCACAAAACCCCTCTCGGTATAAGCTACAATAAGGCTGCAAAGTTGCAGCCACAGCCCCCCACGTTCCACTCCACTGAGGTACTTCACTTTCCCTTTCTACATGTAGATGGCCCATCCATGGCAGACTCAATCCAACTTCCTCTTCCCCCAACTGCCCCAAAACTCATTACAACAGTTTGTACAATTGCTCTTTGACCTATTTTCATTTTATGTGTATGGGGACTTAAAGGCTTTGGAGAACTTTGACACAAAAAAATAGTTACATTTGTTACTGAGATCTTGTGACTGTTACCTCTGACTTCTGGTCAGTCAGACATTGTGGTGAAAAGATGGTGGATTGGGACAGGATCGGGGCTGAGAAGAACTGAAGACAGCTGCTGCTATATATAAGACTAGGGTCAGGAAACTTACATTTGTAACACCTCTACATCGGTAAACGAAAAAAAAAAAATAATGCTGGAGTGGTGCTTTAAAGGGGTTGTCCACTACTAGGACAACCCCTTCTTGATCTAAATATTTGGCTCCAATAAAATAAAAAAAAGACTATACTCGCCTCCCCTGACCAATGCTGTTCCCACGGTGTTGGCACTCGCTCTATCCTGGTCTTCCGTGCGGTTGTTGTGACAAATGAGGTTGACGTCCAATCAGCGCTGGCGTCACTGTCCGCACCTTCTGTCACATTGAACATGAAGAGGAAGTCCGGGCTGCAGCTGATCTCTGACTTCCTCGCCATGTTCAGTCCGTATGAAGGAAGGGACAGTGATGCCAGCGCTGATTGATGGCCGGGGTCATGTGTCCCGCACTGTGGAATACATTAACACAATAGGAATAACAAGAAAATTAATAAATACTGATTCCTTGATGTAATTTTTTAGTTAAGCTGATAATATCTAAAGTGTGAAATGCAATGTACCCTATCCCTTTCCATTGTATTTCATAACACAAACAGTCTACACCTGGATTTGTAAAATTCTCATTTTTATATTCTGTGATAAAACTTTCATATAGGGTTATATTGCTATTCTGACATGGATTTGCAAAGTAAATACACTAGCCTCATCAGGAATAGGCACCCTAATTAATAATGTATGCAGTTTGTATTGTGAAATCTGTTGACACATCTGCTTTAATTTCTTTGTATTAACGTACAGCTGTTGGACCTTGTGTCACGGGTTTACAGAGACAGAGAGGAGTCAGAAGACCACAGTGTTTGATTTCCCCTACTCCTGCACTGATTAGAAGCACTTCACCTTCATATTAAATGGTGTTAATTTCTTTTAGCAGTTAAATTGCTCAATTCAGAGCTCCTGGAAGCTTTCCTGCATTACGGCTCTCAGCTGTGCACTGTTAGCAACTCCCAACTCCTACTTAATCTGGGTCCAAGCTAGCTCTCATTGTCAGAGATAGTTTTTGTTGCTGCATGGCTGGAGATTGTTGGTGGGTTAATTGGAGAAGGTGATTGGATTTATCTGTGACTGTTGCTAGGTTTTGAGTGTGTGATCCCTTTCTTCTCCTACTTTGGTTTAACACCATCCTACACTCCCCAGTACATTCCTCTTTTGTATGTGTGAGTATATTTGTATGCTTGGTATTTTTCGTTATCTCTGTTCATATTACCTTGTCAGTCTGGTTGGTGTATTACAGCACACTACTACTCTCCTCTTCCCTGGGCTATGAAGGAAGGAGCTATGGCAAGGTACATGGCCCCGGCATCTTCCCCATAAGAAGTAAACCGTGGGAACAGGGTGAGCTAGGGGACGCCTAGCCTTAGAGATGGGGAAGGAGCCCCTGGTCCCGGGACACTCAAACAACAGTCGTGTCACCTGCTTCATACAGTATATTTCATGCATTGTTTTTATTTAAGATGTCAGTAATTGTTTTTGCAGGTAAGAAATTCACATAGGACCACTTTCACATGTGGTATTCTTGTTCGTAACTTTTAATAACATTTTTAAACCAAAACTAGATTTATATAATTGGAAAACTTCCACCTTTTCTTCTGCATTTCTGAGGTATTTACAGATGCAAAATCTTGACCAGAATACTGTTATGTGAAAGTGACCTTATAAATCACACTTGGAAACTTTACTCTATAAGTCACCTATCGTTTCAAAGTCCTGGTGGTAAATTTGCCATAAAAATGAAGCTCCATTAATGTTAAGATTTTGCCTGTCGTGCATTTTGCCATATTTCTAAATGAGAAAAAAATCCCATTCTATTGGAAAGGATAAATTACGGCAAGGTAGAGCAAAAAGAAAGCGATGAACCTCTATAATGTTCTGAACATTCTAAATCCATTGTGCAGCTGTGGCATGGAAGACATGGTCCACGACAGTTTAGCCATCTACTTCTTCTAGGTAAAACATTTTCCAGTGTTTCAACCATGGTAAGGTTACAATCACAATATATTAGGGGTGTTTTACACCTATGGAGTAATCTAGCTATTTTTCACAATCTTCACATTTGCCTGCTCCATCTCTAATTTTCAGTTGTTTCTGAGCTAGTGGGTGGAGACAAGCTGCTGTTGTGTCTAAAACACAGTACGTACACAGATTCCTTCTCTTCTTTCTCTGTAGCGCATAGAAGACATTATACAGCAGACATGAGCTGTGTGGCTGTGAATCCAGCACTGAAATGAAATGTTACAGTATATCCAAGTGTGGGTCTCTCTCTCAATGTGCTAAGTGCTCCTCACTCCTCCTCTTTCCATAGAATACGATAAGAGGCGTAACCTGACATTTCGATGTGCTGGCAGTACACCTTTCTTTGACCAAGTTGGATTTTAGAGCTGTTTTTTTTTTTTTCAAAGTAGATGGTGAATTCGGAAAGAAGGGGAAGAAGAGGTGAGAAGTAGAAAAAGAAACCAATTTCCCCGAGAAGATATTTTACTAAATTTCCTACATTTCTTTACTACTGAGTTATGGAAAGTTTATTGAAATGACCGTGACCACTGTGACCCTAATTATACCATCTACCAAATTATATTAAACCCCGAATACCATAGTACAAAGTTATCCAGCCCTTTCATACACAAGCTCTCCATTTTTGTTTACTGAGCCAAGCATTAAATGATAAACTCCACTTCTTCCAAATATTATTTTTTCATAAAAATACCTTCACTCTAAGAAGTACAATCCAAGATTTCATTTTTCTTCAAATATTTACCATCTTGGCACCATCACTGGGATCTCTCAAGGGCAGCAGTATCCCATTGAGGTACATAGAAGTTTGGAGACAGCCACTGTGTTGGGTACAACTTTCAGTTTACCAATGGGTTTTACCAAGAAACCAATGGTTATGTCTATGCATTGCCTACAATATTGAGGATGGAAGGGAACGAAGTGGAAAAAGTCATTGTGTTTCAGAGTGAATTTTGCAGATGGGCAGTGCTTGTTTTTCCTTAGCCATATAGAACAAGGAAATGAACCTGCCTTTATGGGCCCACAGAGGGGAAAAAAAATCTTTTCCTTTCTACGCTAACACTTAGCTTCTCTACCGGTTTCAATAACTATTTTTATCAACCTGTTTTAAGAAGGAAGCCCTGCGCCTGACATGTGGTTGTGGGCAGAGGGACAGGAGGAAGGCGACCAATGAAAACACATGTCCTTAAGAAAAAGGAGTGTTTGCGTTGGAGCTGACTACGAACCAGTGACAGCGGGATCTTTGGCCTGGCTGAACATAAGCAGCTCAGTGTCTAGTGTACGGCTAACTTAAGGATGAAAGAAGCCGAATGTCTGTGGCCGAGGAAGTTTGGTTATTTTAGTTAAGAAAAGCAAAGTCTGGCAATGCTTATAGGAAGGAGCCCAGATGCTCTGCTCGCTGATGCCTAACTAGGATGTTAATAGGAGAACTTATCCAATGCTCCTAGTGTGCGCTGTGTGACTCCTCAATCCTCAGTCTGTGTCCGGCACTGAGCTTCTCTCTGTTACGTGAACGCTGTATATACTCACTGCACTGCGTGTGCTGGGAATCCTCTGTGCTTCTGGCTTACTGACCACTGACTGTGCCGAGACTATAGCCGTCTTGTAGTAGGCCCCACTGATTTACAGATGTAGCACATGGCCCACTATATACACTCTAACATTTTGAGAATTTTTCTGCTTTCTAAATAAATATAATGAAAAGAAAAAAAGGTAAATTCTGTACTATAATTAACTAATTTTGGGACTGCTCTAACACACGTAATCCAATGGATCCGAAATTTAATTTTTTTTCACTTATTACAACAAAATTCAAAGCCAATAAGACCCACTTAATTTCCAAAAGATATTGGCTACTCCCAGATATTACCAGGACACATTTGAGATGGACAGCAAAGAACTGTTAAGTTGTAAAAGACTTCAACCTACTCGGATCGATGATCACTCAAGATGCAGCGACATCGGAAGTCAATAGGAGAATAGCTATGGGCAAATCAACAACTAAGTCACTGGACAAGGTCTTCAAATCGAGAAACATTTCACTGGCAATGTAAACACAGCTCGTACATAGTCTGGTCTTTTCATATGGATGCGAAACCTGGATGAAAGAGAAACAAGACAGAAGAAGGATCGACGCCTTTTGAAATATGGTGTTGGAAAAGCATGTCATCAGTACCATGGATGGCAAGAAAAACAAACAAATCAATTTTGGATAAAATTAAGTCAGACAGAGTATTGTAGTTTTGCACAGTTTCCCTTCTCATGTGTCAATGATGCCTTGAAAGATGTGCCCACTGTTTGGGATGAATATTATTTTACATGCATATTTCCTGGGTTTCTACTGTTTAGCAGTTGTAGGGCCCCAATATGCAGGGTGCAAGACCTCTACTTCTAAGAAAATGGGGGTACAAAGAAATTGCCCTAATTAATTTGAAAAACAAGAAGTTACCAGTTACTGTCACTTGACAATTGTAACTCCAAATCCTGGCATTTCTGCGCATTCCGACCCCCTCCACCCGGCAGGGAAACCAACCTACTCACTGCCCCGACCATGCAGTAGTGTCTCTGCTGTGTGTCCTGCTGCCTGGTCCTGCGCACGCCGCACAGGTCTCCTGGCGGTGAGCTAATCCACTTGAGCGTTCTCCAACTCTTGAAGGGCCTGCACGCGCATTTTGGAAAGGCCCCCAGCCAATAGGTGGAATGCATTAAGTATATAAGGCACACTCCCCTGATGGGAGGTGCATGAGCAAGGTTATTTATTTAGTAGTTTTGTGCAACTAGCGAGCTGCCAGGACCCTGTATTGAAAACCAAAAAAGAGAAAAAACCCTTAAAAATTAACTTATATTGAATATGATTAAAATAACCAATCCATAAAATAGAGACTTTATTTTATGGATTGGTTATTTTAATCTTATCCAATAAAAGTTAATTTTTAAGGGGGTTTTCTCTGCTTGGTTTTCGCTCTAGTATTATAATATACTTCTGGATATAGATATACAGAGATATATATATATATATACGCTCCTCTGGTAGCTGAGCCTGAAGCCGCACCTGTGGTACCTCAAACCTGACACCACTCCTGCGGTGCCTGAGCATGAAGCTGCACACGCAGTATCTGAAACCGAATACCGCTCCTCCTCCAGGACCTGAGCCTGAAACCGCTTCCGCGTTACCTGAGCCCTGATGCCGCTACGGCAGTACCTGAACCTGTAACCGATCCCGCAGTACTTGAGTGTCTGTTCTGGTTAGCGTTTCATAGTCCATACTGTTGGAGCCTGTTTCAGTATCTAAATCCCATCCTGCCAGTGACTCAGAGTCTGTGTCCATCCTGCCCAGTGACCCAGAACCTGTCTTGTCTCAACAGTGTCTGAATCCTGTCCTACCAGGGACTCCGAGCCTGTGTCCGTGTCTGCGATCCTTACCCCTGGGGTCTGCAGCTGCAGTACCAGGGACTGCCTAGGAGTTGTACCTCGCGGCTACCTGCAGCTCAAGTGTAATTCCACCATCAGGAGCTCTAGTGAACACCAAGTAGCTGCTTACCTTCACCCCTCCTAGGGAAGCCCAGCTCATGGCACAGTTGAAGTACTCCAGGAATAATGCATGAGCGCAGTTATTTGTAGGGCAAGGCTTTTTGATAAGAAGATGCATGATGTGTTTTGTGTTCTTCAGTGTTTTCTCATAAACACAAAAAACATGACCACCTATTAAATTGAGTGTAATCTATAGATGTCTGGTAATTATGGGAATAATTAAGCTGGCTATCCTCTTAAGTATCTTTTGATTATCCCCTAAACATGAAAACTTATACGGTGCCACACATAGAAGATATTCGGTCTCATAGTAAAGATCAAAATTTGTCTCCATTACGTTACGTTGAGGCTTCATGGACTTTGGCCACAACACATGTTGCGTTGCCAAGAATCACTGTATGCCATTGCTACGTTGCTGCATAATGCAGGTGAACAGGATTGTATTATGATCTGTAAGGTTCAGCCTCAAGCAAGTTGAAAAAATTTGGAACCAGTTGGATTTTTTGCAACTTTTCACAGTACCTTGCAGGTTGCATTGTGACCCCACTCACCTGCACTTTGCAGGAAAGTAGCAGTGGTATAATGAAATCTTTGGCTAAAGTTGTGTTGTTTACCCAGCAGTACAGTAACGGGTATCCTCTGCCAGCTATCGCTCGTCTCCCTTCCTCCAGGTTTACGTCTTGCACATCCTACCCCAAAAGAGCTGCCGTTTTAAAGGGAACCTGTCACCCCCAAAATCGAAGATGAGCTAAGCGCACCAGCATCAGGGGCTTATCTACAGCATTCTGTAATGCTGTAGATAAGCCCCCGATGTATCCTGAAAGATGAGAAAAAGAGGTTATATTATACTCACCCAGGGGCGGTCCCGCTGCGGTCCAGGTCCGATGGGCGTCGCGGTCTGGTCCAGGGCCTCCTATCTACTTACGATGACGTCCTCTTCTTGTCTTCACGCTGCGGCGCAGGCGCACTGTGCCCTGTTAAGGGCAGAGCAAAGTACTGCAGTGCTCAGGCGCTGAGCCTCTCTGACCTTTCCCGGCTCCTGTGCACTGCAGTACTTTGCTTTGCCCTCAACAGGGCAGACAAAGTACGCCGGAGCCGGAGCCGCAGCATGAAGACAAGAAGAGGATGTCATCGTAAGAAGATGGGAGGCCCCAGGCCGGACTTCGACACCCATCGGACCGCAACGGGACCGCCCCTGGGTGAGTATAATCTAACCTCTTTTTCTTATCTTTCAGGATACTTCCGGGGCTTATCTGCAGCATTCCAGAATTCTGTAGATAAGCCCCTGATGGTGGTGGGCTTAGCTCATCGTCGATTTTGGGGGTGACAGGTTCCCTTTAAGTAATCAGTGATGAGTGCCACTATTTTCAACCTTATCTCTTGTCCACTCTGCCAGATTCCACATACTTGTTTGCCAACAATAAATATCATTTTGGGATGAAAATTCTGCAGTCTGTAGACTTTTTCTAAATGGGCCCATAGGCAGTACATGGGTCAGCTGATCAGTTTGCTTGCAGCTAGCTCTCCCAACTCCTCCATACACTGGCAAGCGCTTCAGTTTGCTTGCAGCTAGCTCTCCCAACTCCTCCATACACTGGCAAGCGCTTCTGTGTTCTCCACGAGAGATCCACTGTCCGATTACTCAGGCAGCAGCTTATTTCGCTCAGAAAAAAAGTATTGGCCATCCAAAATTGGGTATGCTGGATCCTTATCTCCATTGTCATCATTTGTCGAGGAAGAGTCAGGAAGTTCCAATAGACATTAGACTGTTGGCTGAGCTTAATGATATCGGTGTCTCCAATGTGTATGGAGGCCTTGACAATGGCTATTACTAGTTAACGTACAACCTTTAGACATAGATATTCCAAATTCATCTTTATTACCATAAGTAGTGGATTAATTCCATGCTAGATCCTTCTGGAGCTACGTGTTTTGTTGGGAAAAGTCTGGCTTAGACCTCTTTAGGACAGTTAGCTGCCAGCATAGTCACAACTGTCTATTTCTAAAGACACATTGGGTACAGGTTCTGGTGGGAATTAGTACATGATGTACATAGCTACAGAATCTGTTTGTTCTACTTAATATGAGTAAGTGTCTCACAGGGTTTTTATAATATTACTACAAGTATTTAGATTTGTGAGTCCTCAGTGGTTGATACCTTTTAATGGCTAACTGAAAAGATGGTAACAAATTGCAAGCTTTCGAGACTACACAGGTCTCTTCATCAGGCATAGACTAATACAAATTCTGAAGTCACATATTTATACACAACACAGCACAGAGATAATGCAATAGATGAGAAAATATACTTTTCTGTATATTACTAGACATCTTGTATCGTTGCTTCGGTGAACGTTGTGTAGTTCCTTTGAATGGTTGTTTATTGCTGCACTTGTAGAAATATCTTAAGACCATAATTGACAAATAAACACATCGTTCTCTACTTCTCCAGGCAGTAGGAATATCTAATTAGTTGATGAGAGATGAGTGGCAGCCCTAGCTCCAACCGCTGTAGGTATAAATACTTTCCATAGAACGTTTCTGTCCATCCTAAGCTGCTGTCTCTTTTTCCTATCTCCCTTTATAACACATAATATCGTAAATTCCTTTCGCCAGCACGCCTAAAAGCAGCTTTTCACGCATTGCCAATAAGTCAAAAAGAAAGTATTTTTTCTTGAAAGATGTATTTAGAAGTGTCTAAAATGTTTCATTTCATGATATTCTATTATCCCCCCTCCTCAGTGCAAACATCTGGAAAAGGAGCTTCATCTGCTGAGAGAGAGCAAACAGATCTGTACGGATATTGTAGCTGCGCAGAGGACCTTTGATCCAGCTTCCAAGGTGAACACCTTTTCTATGACTGCCCCTTTTAGCTTTAATAGCTTCTTTTTTCCTAAGTTCCGTTTAGAATTATTTTTTATTTTTGGTCACCTGATGATTGGGGAGTTGTTGTCAGTGACGGTCATTAAACTAGGACCCCTTCCCCTCCATTTAATTACTGTCCGAGGAAAACTATGGGTCAGATTTACCAATACTGTAATTCTTAGACTGTGCAGACTTGGGCCCCATTCTGATGTCCGATTTTCACGTACGAGTGCCATCTGTGGTTCTCATGGATGGCACTGGCACCTGTGATAGTCTATGGCGCCATTCACTTGTCCTTCATTTTTCACGGACCGATTAGACCATGTCTGATTTTGATCCGAGGGTCGGATCAGAATCTGTAATGCAAGTTTTTTGGTCCGTGAAAATATTCGGACCGCACTCAAATTACACCCAAGTGTGGTCCGATTTTCACGGACTGTCAGAAAGAATGGGGAGGAGGAACTTTTTTATTTTCTCCACCTACGAGAAAAACTGATGCTATTCGGACCAAACCCTGATTGAAATAATCAGTACGTTTTTCTCCTACGTGAGAAAATGAGACATCAGAATGAGGCCTTAGACTAGACAGGCTTAACATGTGCCCGATTTATCATAGGGTTTCACGCTGTTTGATGAATTTGGCTCATCTTCGCGCTGGCTAGTCCAAATTATTACCACCTGTTAATTGGCTTGTTTTGTTGCTAAAATGTGTGTTTTGGGGTGTATTTTGCCATTTTTAGGCCACATGACTTCAAAATATTCCACGTTCCATTCAAGCCCACCCATACTCTCAGGGCTCAGTTTTTCTTGTATGAGTACTACCCATGTTTTCACAAGATAATACTGGCACCTATTGAACTTAATAGAGTAGTTCACACGTCTAAGTTTTTTTTCCCTCTTTTTGGGTGGTCCCCACAAAAGCAAGTGTAGCGCCCCCACTGCCGCAGGGCCGAGGGGTACCCGGTACCGGGCCTCTGAGTCTCTGCTCTGGGGTTGTCACGGTGGCTAGACCCGGTCCGTGACCCTGCTGAGGGGCGCCCAATGAAAGGTGTGGGTGGTGATGATGTTATGGTGCGGTGCAAGTCGCAGTAAATAACGAGGACACCAGGTTGCAGTCTCTTTACCTCTTTACTGAAGGCTTCAGGATCCTTGGTCCGGAATACGGTTAACCGGGCTGTGGGAGTCCGGCCGGTCCGATGGCACCTCCAGAGTTCCCTTTGCAGGTGGAAATCTGTGCCTACCTTCTAGCGCTTGTGTGTTGTGGTCCTCCCCTGCTGTGCTTACGGGATAGTCCCCACAACTGTTGTGTCTGTTTCTGAAGTTCCCTCACAACTCGATTATGATGTTCTTCTTCGTCCCCCAGATGATATGGCTAGGACGCACCCGTATGACGGGTAGGCTCGGAGCTCTTCCTGGACCCTAGTGTCGCCCCTCTCCTGTTGTTGCCCCTATGTCTTCTTAGGTGATTTGGGTGAGACAGCCCGCCTATAACTGACTGTCCTGCCGTAGGTTTGAAGTTAGGCCTGGAGCTCTATACTTCCTCGGCGTTCCGGCCACCGTCTGCGCGCCTCAGTAGGATGTTGCCTCGTCTTACAGCACGACTCCTACTGGTGTTTCTCCTTGTTGCGTTGATCTCGTTTCTCACTCAGCACAATAAACCTCGCTTCTTGTCCTTTCTTAGGGTACCGCCGCAATCAGGTGCAGGCGCGGTCCCGTAACGTTCTTTTCTGTTCGCTAGGCCTCTGTCAGGATCCCACCCCTGACAGGGACCCCCCTGAATCTTCCCCTGCAACACCCTCTGCCACAGGATGTTGCCTGGTTCCAACCCAGTCAGCTTTCTCACTAACTTCCTATCCAACCCCCAGTTTTACCAGATTGTGAGGAGTGGCCTAATACATAGCACCCTTAGCTCCCCCCTGGAGGCCAGACTGTGAAGTGTATTGGTGTCTGTGATACCTGGTCAGGTGAACTCCTTCAGTGCCATCAGACGTACCATAGCCCCCTTAGCGGCGGAGCATCAGTACTGCAATGACCAGGACTCTGGGGCACTGCACTCCCCCCCGGTTAAATCCACTACTCCTGGACTGGGAAGAAAACAGCAATACATGTCAGCAAAAAGACATACAATTTTGAAATGCAATAACAACAAGCAAATTTGAACAGAGCTTCCCTTTATGGGAGGTGAGGACACTTGAACGTTACAAACATGGTTAAATACTTTAAATAACGTACTATAAATAACTTTTTCTTACCCAACCGGGTATTCTACTAAGTGCAAATTTGTGAACAATAAGTTAACATTGCCTTTAAGGACGTACACACTGAATCCACTAAAGACCTTCTTATAAAACACTCTGAGGCTAATCAACTTTTCCTTCATTTTCCATCTTTACATCTGCAGGACCACCTGTCTATCTGCCCCAGGCCTACTGCCTCTCGTTCTGTTGCAGGACCGCACCTTTCCGCCCGGGCCTTCTGCCTTTCTGCTACTATACACAGTATAGAGCGTATCATCCATCTCTCAGTTCAGGATTACCGAGCCATCTCTGTATGGCTCCTAGGAGGACTCACCGACTAACCCCGTACGGGTTCACTTCCTGTCCTCATTCTCTAACACATTATTAAACATTCCTTACAATTACCTAGCTAACTACATATAACTGCCACATGTCAGCATTATTACTTCTTCTGTTAAAGTATCATCATTCTCTAAGTGCTATCGATGAACGTCCCCTTGAAGAAGGGACCAAGTCTCTATGAGGTAGTGCAACTTCTCAAGCTGCAAGTCCGTATGCAGTAAGGACTCCGGTGCTGTTTCCAGGAACAGTTTCTTCGCAAAGAGTCCTTTCTTTTGTAAAACCAGTAAAGGGCACCTTTAAGAAGGTGCAAACTATTTACAATGAGTTTGTAATCATGCAGTGTTCATGATCCAGCAGTTCTTTCAACAATGATAAAACGAGAAACAAAAACAAAAGCAGCAGAAGGGATCCCGGGTAAACGAAGGGATCCCTTTAAGAGTAACCCTGACCGGGTTGTAGCAGCAGAGAAAACACAAAAAGGACAAACAGTTAACTATATACAAATGATGAAGCATTCTTGCTTACTCAGTTTTTGGCTGCCCCCACCGAGGCTTTACCTGGCAGGTGGCCCTCTGCGGCCCAGGCAGGCCGGACTCCAAGTCTACTCCCGATGCCAGGTGTACCCCGTGGGTTCGGGTCTTCTGCACGACCAGATCGTGCGCTGCGATGAGTGTCTGCGTGGGTCGATGGATGATGCTGGCGGCGGCAGAGTCTGCAGCAGCGGCTTCAGCGGCAAGCTCCTCCCCCTCGGTTTGGGATACCGCCAGAACGGCCGTACAGCACTGCATATCCCGGGCCCACCAGCTGCTTCCCTTTAGACGCCAGCGGTACGTCACCACCTCCCCCGGCTCCAGTAGGGACTTGGCGCCGTCTCCACACAGGCAGGGCTCCACTTCGTCCCGGGTGATGCGGACCCTCAGGGCTGTTCCAATCTCCTGCACGAAGCCCTTCCCTTCCTGGGGCTGGTAGACGATTACGACGCCCCATTTCGGCAGGGAGCCCTCCAGCAACTCACCACGCGCCTCCCGCTCCACTTCCCGCTGGAACTCCGCAATCAGGTGGTTCCTGTATTCTCCCCAAGGGAAGGGCCCCAGGTCTGGCCCCCCCGGTACTTTGGGGCCAGGCGGCGGGAACGCTGGGGCACCCATGGTCGCAGCGGCGGCCGGGTCTGGTGCAGAGGTGAGGCGGCCTCCCTGGGGGTCGCGGCACTCAGTACCCCTACTTGGGGTAACTCCTCTGGTGCCACTCCACTCTCCTGAGGGAGGCACACAGGCTGGGGACCGCGTAGGCAAAGGATGCCCCATCGACAGCTCCCACGGGTCCAAATCCTCCAGCGGGGGCATATCGGAATAATCCTCCGGTGACGTGATCGATGCGGGGCCATCCTTTTCCGCAGGCCTTCTCGGGTCTCTAGTCCCACCTCATCTGAGTCATAGTTTCGTTTCTTCGGCCTCCGCCCGCCATAGAGGATCAGGAGGCGGATCTCCCATGCTGACGGGCACGTCCCCAGGACACAGAAATATTCAGACTGGGCGGCCATTGCCTTTCGCGCTCTCCAGCTCAGGTACGCCCACTCCACGCCCTTCTCCTTCTTCTGCGCTTCTCGGAGTGCTATAATGGCGGCGGTTTTGGCGGGCATTTTTGGCGGCAGCGGCAATGCACAGTCTTTGCAATAAGTCACAGTCCAAGTATAATAAATCACAGTTCCAAGGCACACATGACCTGATTCCTAAGGCTTAAGTAGATCCTGTTCGTGATGCCAAGTTGTAGCGCCCCCACTGCCGCAGGGCCGAGGGGTACCCGGTACCGGGCCTCTGAGTCTCTGCTCTGGGGTTGTCACGGTGGCTAGACCCGGTCCGTGACCCTGCTGAGGGGCGCCCAATGAAAGGTGTGGGTGGTGATGATGTTATGGTGCGGTGCAGGTCGCAGTAAATAACGAGGACACCAGGTTGCAGTCTCTTTACCTCTTTACTGAAGGCTTCAGGATCCTTGGTCCGGAATACGGTTAACCGGGCTGTGGGAGTCCGGCCGATCTGATGGCCCCTCCAGAGTTCCCTTTGCAGGTGGAAATCTGTGCCTACCTTCTTCTAGCGCTTGTGTGTTGTGGTCCTCCCCTGCTGTGCTTACGGGATAGTCCCCACAACTGTTGTGTCTGTTTCTGAAGTTCCCTCACAACTCGATTATGATGTTCTTCTTCGTCCCCCAGATGATATGGCTAGGACGCACCCGTATGACGGGTAGGCTCGGAGCTCTTCCTGGACCCTAGTGTCGCCCCTCTCCTGTTGTTGCCCCCTATATCTTCTTAGGTGATTTGGGTGAGACAGCCCGCCTATAACTGACTGTCCTGCCGTGGGTTTGAAGTTAGGCCTGGAGCTCTATACTTCCTCGGCGTTCCGGCCACCGGCTGCGCGCCTCAGTAGGATGTTGCCTCGTCTTACAGCACGACTCCTACTGGTGTTTCTCCTTGTTGCGTTGATCTCGTTTCTCACTCAGCACAATAAACCTCGCTTCTTGTCCTTTCTTAGGGTACCGCCGCAATCAGGTGCAGGCGCGGTCCCGTAACGTTCTTTTCTGTTCGCTAGGCCTCTGTCAGGATCCCACCCCTGACAGGGACCCCCCTGAATCTTCCCCTGCAACACCCTCTGCCACAGGATGTTGCCTGGTTCCAACCCAGTCAGCTTTCTCACTAACTTCCTATCCAACCCCCAGTTTTACCAGATTGTGAGGAGTGGCCTAATACATAGCACCCTTAGCTCCCCCTGGAGGCCAGACTGTGAAGTGTATTGGTGTCTGTGATACCTGGTCAGGTGAACTCCTTCAGTGCCATCAGACGTACCATAGCCCCCCTTAGCGGCGGAGCATCAGTACTGCAACGACCAGGACTCTGGGGCGCTGCACAAGGAAATATTGTTCCGAATGTCGGAGGAAACTCGCCGATGCAAGTCCATTGGTCAGTGAAAAACTTGTTTCTCAGATGACATCTATGTACTGTTCGTTTATTAGGGACTGTTTGATAGGTGGAGTTAGAGAAACCTTCATCAGTTTTTGTTTTTTTTATCATTTGAGAAAGACTGATGAAGCTCTAAGCAAACTCTGATGACCCTGATTAAAAAAAAAAAAAACACTGATGAAACTGACCAATTTGTAGAAAAGGGATATTCGGCACTGACTAGGGTTCCAATCCGTAAACCAATAGTAGCAATATACCTGGCACTCAGGATGGCTTGAAAGTATAATAGATTTATTTGGCAATCCACACATTTAGTATGATAAATATCCCAATCCTCATGAACTGTTGGATGACCATTAGGCAAGTTTAGAAGGGCTAAAAACCAGGTTTATCTTAAAGAAGCACTCCCATCTTTTTTTTTTTTTTATTAAATGTGTGTGTATGTGCAGGTTACGTAGTGCGAGTGTAATAATATGCTCCCCTGCCACCATCTTCTCCAGTGTCCAGCACCGTTCTGAAATGTCAATATTTCAGAGAAAATCCAACCTGTTATGTCAGGACTAGCACAAGTTCTTGTTACTCGAGTTTGCCTAGTGTATTCAGGTATGCACCGAGTACCGCGGGTGCTCAAGTGACATGTTTGAGTCCCTGTGGCTGCATATTTCGCAGCTGTTGGGCAGCCTGCTACCTTAGTTTCTGCTACCCTTTAACGCGAAACGCGCGTCAAGCTCCTGGGCAGTGTGGTTTGCACTTACAATGGCGTATGGTGAGTATAGGATCTTGTTATTTACCGTGAGTGCTATTGCAGGAGGTCTTATAGTTCTCTTACTGCTTTAATTACCTACATGGTCAGTTATACCTCCCTATTTGTCCTTTTTATGTGGGTTTTATGTTTTTTTACATTTTTTTTTCTGTTTTTGTATAAATTGATTGTTTATAATGAAAGTTGGATATATTTTTTTTTTTATATTTTTTTTTTGCCACTTTAATTATTTTGCTGGTAGTTATAGGATTATGTACCTTAGAGGTTCTCCTGGCCTTTTTCCTCTCATGACAGTACATCACTCATTTATGCTAAGTATAAATCCTCTCCTCCTCCTCCTCCAGCATCTGTTAGCAGTAGTATTTATTTATACAGAGGACAGGGCAGATTATGATACCTCCCAGAATCAAATCACGTCATGAACACTGACAAAAACTTTTTTTTAATTCTATTTTGTGAGAATATTTATATTAAATCTGAAAGTGTCCACACAGAGTTGGACATTATCACCCAGAGTGCATGCTCCTGTGGTCGTGGTCTACACAGCTAAGGGCATGTCTCCATGGGGTGAAAAAATACACTGCGAATCTGACACACTGTCTGAACTTGTTATAATTGTTTTTCACCTTTTCGCATAACAAAAGAGGGAAACCTGCAGTTAAAATCCACAACTGAAATTGTCGCAAGGTGTATTTTAAAATCCACACCACATTAAAGGGAATCTGTCACCAGGTTTTTGCTACCCCATATTAGAGCAGCATGATATAGGGGAGCAGAGACCCTGATTCCAATGATGTATCACTTACTGGGCTGCTTGCTGCAATATTGATAAAATCACTGTTTTCTCTGCAGATATAGCAGATCTTTAAATGCTGAGCCCTGTATAACCCCGCCCACATCACTGGTCGGCAGATTTTTGTGTACACTGTGCATAGCCAGAAAGCTGCCAATCAGTGGCAGGGGTGTGACTGGACTACCTGGCAGCAGGTTTATTAGTCCTCTAGTGATAATCTCCTGCTGATGAAACAGTGATTTTACCAAAACTACAGCTCAGTAAATGACATATCACTGGAATCGAGGTGGAAAAAAAATTTGTGAGCAGAAAAATTAAATTATATTTATTTAAACCATATTGCTGGTTTTCTATTCTGCTGCCTATTTTCCTTGTGTAAATAACCATGGAAAATTCACATTGTTTCCTTCCTGTGTGGAGGTATGTAACCCAGCACTATATGGAGCTGATTTTGAACCAGTTTCTTTCGTCTAGGACCTATTCTCGTTCTTATGACCCTTTTTTAATGAATGAATTAAGATGTTTTGTGTATTGGGCATGTGGACTGGGGAAGCTGTACTTGGTGTGAGCACTTTTGGGATGAAGAAGAACCAGCACTCATGGTTTATCATGGTCATTTTCCCCTTATTAATAACTGAGCATTTCACTTCCAGGTATACAGTCCCAATAGAGCTGTTTTAATGTGGATTAGCCTTATATTTACTATTACATGGATTTACTACTAATAAATGAAATTGGCAATCGCAACAAGCCTGCTGTTTCTGATCCTTTGCCATATAGTATATAATTCCCCAAAATACTCCTTTTATGAGTGGTAGTAGTGAACTTGTAATAGTTTGGCAGTCATAGTGGCCATTGAGCATGGACGCTATCCAACTTTTGTGGATTACCCCTGTTTATAATCATACGGCTCCCGATAATAAGTGGCTTAGATTAGACATTCTAGACCATGCTATTTCCAAAAATATTACAGAAAATGGAAATGAGAAAAAAGGCAAATTCGGTATTGAGAGGATTTTTGATATTTCCTTAAAGCAAACTTTGAAGAAATAAAGCCGCACTATGCTCCGGCATCCTCATGTGAAACTCTTTTGTTGTAGTTTGTGCTGCAGATTTATCTTTTCTAATTTACTTACAGAAAGTTATCATTGATTACATATGCAGCAGGGCTGGAGCCCGACCCTTGTCACAAGCCTGCTTGCTGTCTGTCATTCCTGCTGCCATTTCCACTCCTCCCCTCGCCCCAGTTACGTGCAGAGGCTGCTGTAATCACAGGGAACCAATGCGCAAACTACAAGCAGCATAGTCAGAGCGTAGCTGCACGATGGCAGCCAGGTAAATTTCTTCAGAAATGCTCTTTCATTTCAGAGAATCCATAGAATCATAGAATGTTTGGCTCACTGGTAGAGCAACAGTCTATGAACATGGAGACACGAGTAAATTGTATGAAATGTCCCTGAGGAGATGTAATAGAATATTAGAGTTGGAAGAGACCTCCAGGGTCATTGTGTCCAACCCCCTGCTCAAAGCAGGAGTCACTAAACCATCTCAGACAGATGTCTCTGTTTGAAGTCTTCCATTGAAGGAGAACTCACCACCTCTCGTGCCAGCCTCACTGTGAAAAAGTTTTTTCCAATATCTAATCTGTATCTTCTCCCTTTCATTTTCATTCCAATGTTTCTCGTGTCTCCATGTGCAAATGAGAGTAAGGATGATCCCTCTACACTGTGACATCCCTTCAGATATTTGTAGACAGCTATTAAGTCTTCTCTTAGCCTTCTTTTTTGCAAGCTAAACATTGCCAGATCATTTAACCGTTCCTCTTAGGACATACTTTGCAGTCAGCTCACCATCCTGGTAGCTCTTCTCTGAACTTTCTCAAGTTTTTCAATGTCTTTTTTTAAAATGTGGTACCCAGAACTTACAAATTAAATTATGATTATAGAAATTATAGTTAGATGATCCGACCGGGAACCATAGCCAGATACGAAACTTCTCCCAGTGTCGCTCCACGTGACCAACAGGTCTCTTGCTATGGGAAAGCTCTGTCAATCCCCCTCTAGCAGCACTGAGAAAAGTTGTTGGGAGGCCAGACTAGTCTTGTCTCCAGCAGGCCCGGATTTAGGGGTGGGCCCAAGGGGCCCGGGCGCTGGGCCACCCACCAGGTGGGGGCCTCCCACCAACATAGGGATACATATCTCAAAACATGTAAAATACACGTCTCTTTGCTGTGAACCACTTCTAATGTTAAGGAACATTTAACAAAAGAGAAACTATTGAAAGTATAGGGACCTGGCTACGGTCCTACATCTCAGTGGCTGGCGCAGAGCAGCAGAGTCATGGCACCTGACCTGCATCAGCATCCACTGACCTGGCTAGCCTAGCCAGACTTCCTTAGTACCCTCCTTGTACCTAAGGCTTAGCTAATGGCATTAAGCAGCCTTCTCCGATCCCAAAAGAAGCTTCTAGGCGCTACCTATTCAGCAACACTCAAAACTGATCTAATCACTGCTGTGGCGTCACTGACCAGCTTAAAAGACTATGTCGCATCAAAGCGTGACTCCTTCAAAATTTATGAGAAGCAAGGCGAAGAGCTGTCTGGTTCATCTGAGTATGATCAGACGATAACTCGACACAGGCGCCGAAACGTGTGTCTCAATCCATCGGATTATGGCCATACAGAAGAAGTACAACTCTGCCCTTCTGAAAAATACAGAACAGAAACTTTCTTTCCTATCATTGATCAGTTTATCGCTTCTCTTGATCAACGTCTTCAAGCATATAAAGATATATCAAACAAATTTCGCTTTTTTAGCCATCTGAAAGAACTGTCTTCAGACGAGCTTAAGGCCACAGCAGAGCAACTCCGTCAGGTCTTATTCAGATGACTTGGACATTACAATTATCAATGAACTGTGTCAGTTTGTAACATTTGCCAATTTATTCACAGACAAGGAGCCAAAAGATATCAGCACTGAACTTTTCATGTGCAAGCTTATCATGGAAAAGGGTGTGCAGGACACTTTCCCAAATATTGAGATAGCTCTAAGGATAGATCTAATTTTGATGGTAACAAACTGCAGTGGTGAGCGTTCCTTCTCAAAACTCAAATTAGTCAAAAACCGATTAAGGACATCCATGAGGCAGGAACGACTTGTAAATTTTGCTATCATAAGCATCGAGTCAGATATACTGCGTGAATTGGACTTTAGTGACATCATTAGTGATTTTGCAGCACAAAAATCAAGGAAAGTGCATGGATTGTAAAAAATGAATGATTTTACCTGAATTACTGTGCGTAAATGATTTTTTGTAAATAAACTTGCGTTCGTTTCATTTTGTGTTTTTGCATTACATATTGCAACACCTTGAAAAATGGGCCTCCCTCCAAAATGGGCCCCGGGCCTCCCACCTCCTAAATCCGGCCCTGGTCTCCAGCTATAGTCCCGGATCATCTTCTAACTACTGTATATATTTTTTTTTCTAGTCCCCGGCTTGATCTTTTAAAGTATATTTTCTCTAAAACACTGGATTGTTTCAGAGAAAAATATACCTGGCTGTAATCATTGCAGCCAGGCTCTGGTTCATGCTGCCAACCATTTCAGCAGCATGAAGCCGCTTACAGGTTCCCATTAATGTATTTCAGCTGTCCCTCTGTAGATGTCATTCTATTTATCTGCCCCTGTGAGTGATATTAGCTGGATGAAATTAAATAGTTGCAGCTTCTCTCCTCCTACTGTTCCCTTTATATTGAAAAACTAAAAATAATGTGTGAAGCCTGCAAGTAATCGAAGCTAAAAACAGCAAATAGTATATGCTCTGTAAGATGGCCACAGGACAGGTCCTCAAGGAGGGATATGTATCATAGAGTCTGGTAGCCTCGGGGATATAAGCCTGGAAAAGCAGGCTCCAGCACATATAGTGCTGATAGAGTTAATAAGGCATGTCAAGGACCTGGGTTAAGAGCAGTTAAAGAAATGGTTGGGACTGGCTGCTCATATATCCGCACCTGGGGCGTGGTACGGCACATATAAGGAAGTCAAGCAGTATCATTAGGGTGGTTTGTGCAAGGTGAAAATACCTTACTTTTGTGGCTCAGTCTCTGCTAGAGGCTGAGTAAACGTCTGACATTTAACCGGGTGAGCCCGTGATATGTATGGACTGTATATTTTCCATTTTGGTGCTGTTATACCTTTGGTACCCAGAAGTGGCTGTTCTGTTCTGTTAAACTGGATGGTTTATGGACTTTTAATAAATCGCATGGTTGTTTTGAATCAACAAATCGGACCCATGTGTGTGCACCAGCGTCTATTAGAGAGCCGATCCCTTACAGTACCTAAATTTCGAATTTGCAATTACCGTATATACTCGAGTATAAGCCGACCCGAGTATAAGCCGACCCCCCTAATTTTGCCACAAAAAACTGGGAAAACTTAATGACTCGAATATAAGCCTAGGGTGGGAAATGCAGCAGCTACCAGTAAATATGAAAAGTTTAAAAAAAAGATACCAATAAAAGTAAAATTAATTGAGACATCAGTAGGTTAAGTGTTTTTGAATATCCATGTTGAATCAGGAGCCCCATATAATGCTCCATACAGTTCATGATGGGCCCCATAAGATGCTCCATATTAAAATATGCCCCATATAATCCTGCATAAAGGTTAATAATGGCCCCATAAGATGCTCCATAGACACATTTGCCCAATATAATGGTGCACAAATGTTGATTATGGCACCATAAGATGCTCCATAGAGATATTTACCCCATATAATGCTGCACAAATGCTGATTATGGCCCCATAAGATGCTCCATAAAGATAGTTGCCCCATATAGTGCTGCACAAACGTTGATTATGGCCCCATAAGATGCTCCATAAAGATAGTTGCCCCATATAGTGCTGCACAAATGCTGATTATGGCCCCATAAGATGCTTCATAAAGATATTTGCCCCATATATATTGCTGCACAAATGTTAATTATGGCCCCATAAGATGTTCCATACAGACACTTGCCCCATATAGTGCTGCACAAACGTTAATTATGGCCCCATAAGATGCTCCATAAAGATATTTGCCCCATATAATACTGCACAAGCGTTGATTATGGCCCCATAAGATGCTCCATACAGACACTTGCCCCATTTGCTGTTGCTGCGATAAAAAAAAAAAAATCACATACTCACCTCTCCTCGCTCTGGCACCGGCACTTTAAATATTCACCTTTCCTCTTTCCGGCCGCCGCTCCATCTTCAGCGTCTTCTGCACTGACTTTCAGGCCGAGGGCGCTCACTAGCCACGTCACCGCACCCTCTGACCTGAGCGTCACTGCAGAAGACGCTGAAGATGGAGCGGCGCCTGGAACGAGGAGAGGTGAATATCGCGCTGCGCTCCCCCTCCCCATTATATTCACCTGCTCCTGGCGTGGTGCAGTCCCTGGTTCCCCTGCGCCGCAGCTTCTTCCTGTATTGAGCGGTCTCATAGTACCGCTCATTACAGTAATAAATATGCAGCTCCACCCCTATGGGAGGTTGAGCCGCATATTCATTACTGTAATGAGCGGTACCATGTGACCGCTCAGTACAGGAAGAAGCTGAGGCGCCAGGAGAACCAGGGACATGCAGGGACCGCGCCAGGAGCAGGTGAGTATTATTAGACAGCCCCCGCTCCCCCTCCCCTGCCGACCCCTGGGTATGACTCAAGTATAAGCCAAGAGAGGGACTTTCAGCCCAAAAAAATGGGCTGAAAATCTCGGCTTATACTCGAGTATATACGGTAGATATGAATGTTAAGAGGATTTTAAGTACCATCGTTCACTGATGATGCACATTAACTCCTCCATGTTCCATTACATATACGGTACTATATATCCTACAAAATAAATATAGTACACCTTTTAGTATACAATTATTACAGTTGAAAGCAATGATGGAGGAGGGCCTCGTTATACTGTATAGAGCACTATATGGGGACAATTATACTGTATGGAGCACTTTTTGTGGCCATTATTCTGTATGGAGCGCTATGTGGGGCCCATTATACTGTATGGAGCACTTTTTGTGGCTGTGTGGAGTTTACAGTTGGAGAATCATACTGTCCTGGGGTTACCATTGTTTGTCTGGAGGATTGAGGGAGGGAATGTACAGTAGGGTCATCATACAGCGAGTGTGGAGGCAGGGCCGGCTCCAGGTTTTTGAGGGCCCCGGGTGAAAGAGTCTCAGTGGGCCCCCCCCCTTTAACACATGCCACGATTCATGATCGCATACAACACAGCGATGTAGTATATAACACAGCCCACGTAGTATATAGCACAGCCATGTAGCATATAACCCAGCCATGTAGTATATAACAGCCCATGTAGCATATAACACAGCCACGTAGTAAATAGCACAGCCGACATAGCATATAACAGCCCATATAGTATATAGCACAGCCACATAGTATATAACACGGCCCACGTAGTTTATAGAATAGCCATGTAGTATATAGCACAGCCCACGTAGTATATAGAACAGCCATGTAGTATATAGCACAGTCCAAGTAGCATATAACAGCCCATATAGTATATAGCACAGCCACATAGTATATAACACGGCCCACGTAGTTTATAGAACAGCCATGTAGTATATAGCACAGCCCACGTAGCATATAACAGCCCACGTAGTATATAACACGGCCCATGTAGTATATAGAACAGCCATGTAGTATATAGCACAGCCCACGTAGCATATAACAGCCCATATAGTTTATAGCACAGCCACATATTATATAACACAGCCCACGTAGTATATAGAACAGCCATGTAGCATATAACAGCCCACGCAGTATATAACACGGCCCACGTAGTATATAGCACAGCCATGTAGTATATAGAACAGCCATGTAGTATATAGCACAGACATGTAGTATACAGCACAGCCCCCTCCCCCAAGAATGGCCCCATAGTCCAGTACTCACTGTTATAGTTCCAAAAAAAAACAACACTCCTCACCTCTCAACGTTCCCGCGTTGCGCTGCTCCCTCCCTGCTCCGGTCTCGGCGGCTGCCGCTGCACTGCCTGACACACAGCGAGTGCGAGATGACGTCATCGCGCACCCACAGCGGCAGTGTTAGAGGCAGAGCGGGGAATGATGGGAGAGGGAGCGTCAGGTGACGCTCTCTCCTCCATCATTTGCTTTGAACTTTACCGGCAGATGCCGGTAAAGTTCAAGGCGGGGGAATTGGCGCTTGTGACAGGCGGGCCCCCCTGCCTCACAGGGGCCCCATAGCAGCTGCGTGATGTGCCGCTAGCTGAGGGCCCCTGGGGGAGCGGGGGCCCTAGGCACTGGCAGCTGCCTGCTCCTAACGCCGGCCCTGAATGGGCCCCCCTGTCTCACAGGGGCCCTGGCATTTGCGTGGGTACGCCGGGTGCTGACGCCGGCCCTGTGTGGAGGAATTTACTATGGGGGTATATTACTGTGTTTGGGGGCAATGATGTTTGCATAATACTTTATTATCTGTATTATTCAAAGTTTTTTTTATACCTTGTTATTACATATTTACATTAAGCCATTGGGCCATATGCTTTGTATTGCTCTTACATAACATTATATTATGCCAATATTTTATTCTAAGATCTATTAATTAAAATGTACTTTGTTCTTGAGACAACCCCTTTTAAGTTTGTCTCTATATGAAAAAGTTCATCATTTATATTTGATAAGAAAAATCTTTCTCAATTGCAGATATCAAGGTTGGCCCGCGCGATTCTATTCAAGCTTTTAATTTTGTCCCTCTATAGGAATTTGAGTTTGACATCCCTGATGTAATCCATACAGTAAATATTATAAGGAAGAAAACAAAATCACAGTTGATTTTTTTTTAATTTTTTTTTTATTTTGCACCTTTGCAATAAAAAGCGATCAAAACAAGCTAATGTGGTGCCATTAAAAACTACAGCTTAGCACACAATAAACACGCTATCATTTAGGTCCAGCGGGAGAAAAGTTATAGGTGTCATAAAATTGCAACTATTTTTTTACAAAGTTCAGATTGTTTTAAGCCACTAAAAAAAGATATTTGTTTGATATCTCCATAATCTTAGTGAGCTAAATAATCATGTTGAAGGTAATTTTTTCCATTTCCATTTAAAACATAAAAAAATAAATAAAATAACCAAAAACCGCAGGAATTTAGATTTTTCAATTTTGCCTCACTTGGAAATTTATGTCTTGTTTTTTGTTATGTTATATAGTAAAGTGAAAAGTGTCTTTCAAAACCATAACTCATCCCACAAAAACAAGCCCTTATATCTTGATGGAAAAATACAAAAGTTATGCCTCTTGGAAGACGAGGATGAAAAATTAAAATGCAAAACCGAAAATTAACTGCTTGATTAAGGGGTTAAGCACTTTACATCTCTTTTAGCCTCTTATTCTTATAATTCCACATGTGTTAATTCGTAGTTTTGATGCCTGAAGTGTGAATGTACAATTTTCATAGTCCTGAAAATACAGAAAAATCTTTAAATGAGAAGGTGTGTCCAAACTTTTGGTCTGTACTGTATATCGACGGAGAAATAAAAAAAAATGAGGAGGAAAAAACAAAAATGAAAAAACAAAAAATCGCTTTACCTTAATCTGAATTTAAGAGACTTGTACATTTGCCTTTTTGATATTCTCAATTTCTGAAATTTCAAGTTGGGAAACGGAAAAAAATTAGTAAAACTGAGCACAAAAACAAATGGGGTCATCTATTTCTGATCCTGTTTTACCGCACCCTTTGCAGCTCTAACACCTTGCACTGTATGTGTGTGTGGTTTTGGACATTTGACAATAGTTGCCATGTGCCACGTTCAATAAACTTAGAAGTAGTTCAGTTGTAAAATCCTTTTTTAATTAATTCTCCTTTAGATTTTACTAACTTGCGACATTGGTTGTATGATTTTATAGTAAGACAGTTATATTTATTTTCCTTTTTTTTTTTTTAGTTCACTGTTTTTCGCCTCTATGGAACTAAGTGGATATACTAGGAGATTTTCTAGCTCTCAGAGTACATATTGGCCACCATGTTTTTATTTCTACCACCTTATAGACTTCTCTTTTTCCCATTTGTGTAAATATTCAAGTACACAAAGAGTTATAACCAGAGTTTGTGTGAATCTGCTTTGCAGGAACCAGTCCATCAGCCACGCCGGTAATCTGTGATCACTGGATGGGAGCCCAGAGAGCTGACTCTTAAATGATGGCATCCTTGGATCCTTTTTTGATTAACCAGCCTGGCATGACACACTTGTGACGTCAAGCCAGCTTGGCTAATAAAAAGAAGAGCCACAGATGCCTCCAGGTAAGAGCCAGTTCTCAGGGTTTCCATCCAACAGTAACAGATCACCGACATTGCCTATGGACCGGGGTCCTGTGAATCGAAGCTCACTAACTCTAACAATAACTGTCACATGTTTACCACAACAGCGAGGAGCCAGTAGACTGCAGCATCTGATTTCTCCTACTCCTGCACTGACTAGAAGCACTTCACCTTCATATTAAACAGTGTAAGTTTCCTTTAGCAGTTCAGGAGTTAATCTGCTCAGTTCAGAGCTCCTGGAACCATTCTTGTGTGAAAGCTCTCAGCTGTGCAATGTTAACCACTCCCATCTCCTATATAATCGGGGCCATGGCTAGCACTAATTGTCAGAGTTATCTTATGCTGCATGGCTGGAGGCTGTTGGTGGTTGTTATTGGAGAAGGCATTTGGTGGATTCCTCTGTTGTTTATGTGAGTATAGTTGTATGTATGGTATTTTCCTTTATTCCTGTTCATATTACCTTGTTAGTCTGCTTAGTATATTACGGTACACTACTGCTCCCCTCTTCCTTGGGTGGGAAAGGGTGCAAACTGAGGGCAGATTCAGGACCTAAGGCAAGGTACGTGGCCCCGGCATCTTCACCATCAGAAGTAATCCAGGGAACAGGGCCAGCTAGGGCACTCCTAGCGTTAGGGACAGGGAAGGAGCATCTGGTCCTGGGACACCTGACAACAGAGCAGTGACAATATTTAAAGGAGTAACATGAACAGGAATGACTGACATGCCAAGGGAACAAGAGGGTTTGAGAAAAGAGGTGTCTGATCATACTTGTATGGACCCTAGGTGTCTCAGTAATAAAAGGGATACGGCTCCAGCAGTTCAAAATAGCCACATCTAATTGCAGCATAGGAAGCACAGCTCCAAATAGGTTTAAATAGGACTTTTACCCTAAATGTAAAAAATGGTTTTATGTTAATGTATTTTAAATTTCGAGCAGAAATCAAAGTTTGGTGATTTGTTACAACCTGGAAGGCCACACACTGACAAAAATATCTGGCTAAGTGAATGATATTTACCCTCCGTTTCTTATCAAGTCATTGACATGTAACATCCTATATGGCTACTGTCCTACAACTATAAACATTTTAGCTAATTACTTTAATTTTTAGTTTGCTAGTAAATGGCAATTTGTAAGTTTAGGTAGGAAAAATAAAATACTGTATGTAGAGTAAGTTTATTACAGTTTTTGGGTGAGCCTGTCAAATTAGTCATGTGATCATAGACTGCCCTTGAAGAATCATAAATTGCACTGGTCTACAAAAAAAAAAAAAAAAATTCTGGACTTTAAGAACAGTTTTAGACTAATTTGAGGGTGCTGATTTCAAATCTGATCTTATAATTTCTCTATTACATCAGTTTTTGCGCTATAGTTATATAGCCCATTTTCATGAATTCCATGATAAATATAAGCAGTGTATGAAAAGTGCCGGTTTATACGGTTCACTAAAGTAAATTTAGTTTTCATTTCGTCTCCCAATAAATGTGAGAATATCTTTGTTTTTTTTGAACATGCATAATTCCCATTTGTTATGATAATACCCTTGTTTTCTGTGCTACTGGGACAGTAGAGCTACAGCAGAGCATTGGGTGAAAACTGAATGGCCTCAGCGACAGAGTTTGGCATCTGGCGATAAGAATGTCATCCATGATCCTCTAGTGGATAGGAAGGACATTGTCTTTCCTCCCTTACACATAAAACTTGGATTGATGAAGCAGTTCGTCAAAGCTCTCAATCACAGTGGAGAATGCTTTAACTATATATGTTCAACTTTTCCTGGTCTTAGTCTAGAGAAAAAAAAGGCTGGAACATTTGATGGACCTCAAATAAGAACACTTATGAGAGACCCAAATTTTATCACATCAATGAATGAGACAGAAGAAAGAGCTTGTTATGCATTTTGTAATGTGGTGCAGAATTTTCTAGGGAATAAGAAAGCAGACAACTATGAAGAGATTGTGGAAGAGCTACTAATGAGTCTGCGAAATCTTGGATGTAGAATGAGTATCAAGATTCACTATTTGCACAGCCATTTGGACTTTTTTCCAGAGAACCTTGGGGATGTGAGCGAGGAACAAGGGGAGCGTTTTCATCAGGACATTCAAACAATGGAAGAACAGTATCAAGGTCGGTGGGACTCACATATGATGGCTGACTATTGCTGGAGCTTGATGAGAGACAACCCAGAAGCAGTACATCACAGATCAGCCAAGAAAAGAAAGTTCAAATAACTGCCATTTGCCATTCATCTGTGTGCCATATATATGTGTTTTTATATTTTGTAGTTTAATTCTGTAAGTATATTTGATTTGCTGTACATAGACTTTGTAATCTTTGTTATTCCTTGATTAAAAATATACAAAATGTAGTACCGAAAATCGTGTGTTTTTATCATAAAACATTAGGAGTAATTTTAATCAAAAATGGAAAATATCTCGAAATCCTGATGTGATAGCTAAAAACGGAGTTCATATTCATAATCAGCAGCAAAAATTGACTTAAAATATGTTTTAAAACCTTTTGCCAGAAAAATTGCTTTGACCAGTGTTATTAATGCTTACAGGTCACTTTGAATATCGACCATGTATTGCCAATTTTTGACCTAACGCAATAATCAGACTGGGGTTCTTGCCTTCTATATATAGGAGACAATGGACTTCCATTGAGAAGAAGGGCACAATATAATAAAAGTAGACTTTCCTGCAGGTCTCCATATAAAATTTCTCATTAATTAGGTAAAGTCAAGAGTGAAATCCATAATTAGACTCAAAGGTGCTTATTGCATTTAAGAGAAGTTTGTCACTCACTGGCTTCAGCTGGCCCTCTTTTGTATGTCTACATCCTGGGTATCTTTCAGTGGACCACAGATCTGAAAGAGGCCGGTAAGGACATCAGGTCACCTCATCTATTCCACTCTTGTAAGGGACTATTAAACAATACATATTTGCTGGTTAATAATTTGACTAGCAGTTTTCTCCCCCAACTCCTCCATAGGCTCCTCACTCTATCGAGCGCTCCTGTGTTCTCAACAAGAGAGCCACTTCACAACTCCCCGCCGAGAACAAAAGGATCAGCAATCCGAAGTTAAACATGACTAACCCTTCTTGCTCCCAAAATCATCTGTCAGAGGAAAGTTGGGAGGCCCCCATACACTTTAGACTGTCGGAGGAGCCATTTGATATCGGAAGTTTTGGCTGATGCTAGTCTCACGTGTATGGGGTCGTAATGCAGAAGAATATCCATTTCAGTGACTGTTGTGTGTTTTTGATTGTGTACCATATTAATAGGATGTATTTCCTTTGTTTGTAGCCATATTATTACAGTTTGGTAAAGGGTCAAGCTTTGAGAATACAGCTCTGGCAAAAATTAAGAGACCACAGCAAAATGTTCAGTTTGTCTGATTTTCCTCTTCATAGGTATATTTTTCAGTAAAATATAAATTGTTTTTTTTATTCTTATTATGATGGCTTGTGACTATCCATCATCCTCTTGATTACATTCCAGAGGTTTTCAATGGGGTTCAGGTCTGGAGATTGGGCTGCCCATGACAGGGTTTTGATGTGGTGGTCTCTTAATTGTTGCCAGAGCTGTATGTCTTTGCACACCAGCAAATTTTCATCTTTTATAAAGAAAGTTTGTTAATGTGAAAACTGTTGTGGCTTTATAACCCCCTTTTTGGTCGCATCTCATTAGCAGAAATATTACCAATCAATTAAAGTAAAGCCACCAGACACCACTTTAAATGTTTCATAATTCACTTTATTTGCCCATGTGGCCTTAGTGTCCAAAGCAAGTACTAACAAATGTGCACCACACATACAAATACAGGGTTTTATTATACATTAATATTTCTCCTAAAATATGGGGTGACAGGAGGGAAAGCTACAGAGTCAGCCAAACACCGAGAAGACCTGGCAGAGACAGTGCGGGTTAGGGAATTTATTAGTGAGAGGTACTAGTGTTTGGCATGAGAAAGAGCAGTGTTGAGACAGGAGGAATTTACAGGAAACTTAGTGTTAGTGTGCCACTTCCTGCATGGAAATTGAGACGAGGAAGCGTAAAGCAAAAGAAAGCATGTTTGTGAGTTTAAGCATGGTAGGAGGTTAGAAGTGTTAGTGCTGTACAATCACCGGGGTGGAAGGGTCTACATATGGGATGAGAGAACCAATTTGTAGAGCCAAAGTGGATAAATTGTCCATACAGTTCAGTACAAAATGGTCAACAAATATTGACTGGTAAGCCCCATTTGGGGTTACTTTACGTAAAATATCAAGGAAATTTCCTAATATATTGATATCAATAGAGTCTCAAAAATCTCTATCAGGATAGTTCTCAAAACATTTTGTGGTCGTCTTGAAACCCCACAACATGCTGTAAACTACCATCTGATAGGGTGTCAACTGGTAACCCGTGGAAAAATACGTTCCCCCAGCTGCTCCCTGTATTTTTTGGATAAAATATTGTCAAGGCAAGGAAGGGGTCTTGAGGCCAGTCAAACTTCACAGTAAGGATTCATTCAGACTTCAACTTTTTTTGCGAATGTGAAAAATCATGGTAGATTCAACAGTGTTTTATATCAAATTTTCATCAGTGTTTGGTCAGTGTGTCAGGTTTTACCATCAGTGTTTTGACAATGATTTTCACATGTGAAAAAAATAAATTAAAAAGTTTCTCCTAATTATTGCACTATTAATCATGGACAGCACACTTATGCCATCTGTGTCTTGTCTGTGACATTTCGCTGACCCATAGACTTTTTATGGGTAATTTGTTATAAAAAAAAACTGACAAGTTTCCATGATTTTTTTTCATGGATCATAAAAAAGCATGGACATGTGCACAAACAGCCCCATAAATTATAATAGGTACTTGTGCTAGCCATAAAGACCACTGATGAACCATGCATGTGAAAAACTGACGTTTGAATTAATCCTAAAAGTGTGGTAGTTCTCACGAAACCACTAGAAAAAAAGCAGCTGATAAGGAGTGTGACTGATCTGGGTGGAAATGGAGGCCCTGTTTCTGAACTGAAACTTCAAAATTTATGTAAGGATAAGTCATGAATAGTGATGAGCGAGTGTACTCGTTGCTTGGGTTTTCCCGAGCACGCTCTGGTGATCTCCGAGTATTTATGACTACTTGGAGATTTAATTTTCATCTTGGCAGCTGAATGATTTACAGCTATTAGACAGCTTGATTACATTTGTGGATTCCCTAGCAACCAGGCAACCCCCACATGTACTCAGCCTGGCTAGTAGCTGTAAATCATTCAGCTGCCGCTATGAAAAGTAAATCACCGAGAACTAACAAATACTCGGAGGTCACCCGAGCGTGCTCGGGAAAACCCGAGCAACGAGTACACTCGCTCATCACCAGTCATGAAGCCTTTAAATAAAGAAATGCCCTGGGCAATTCCCAGAGATCGTTAGGTATCACTCGACTGTACATTTCTTATTCTTATCGACCAACATCAGAATCTCAGAAACTTACAGGTGAAGTTATTCTTACTCTTAACAGTTTTTAACAAGGAAATATTTTTTGTGTTTTTGTGCATCTCCAATACTTCAATCGTTTAAATCCAATACATCACATTTGCCTACTCACTATAAAATATCCAAGTTTGAACCCAGGATCCAAAGTAACAGCACTAACAACGTAGCCACCCTGATGCCCCATTTACCTTCTAATTTCACATAGATAAATTCATTAAAAAAAAAATCTAGAAATATTTTGTCTCACAAAATGACCAGGAAAAGTTACTATGCAGATCTTGTATGTCAACAATAGGATCTGACACAACATCTGAACCGTGGAGCAAATTAAAAGGTGAACGGCTGAACGGCTGATAAAACATATTTTCATCTTAATAATTTGTATGTTTAGTGCCCCTTTAATGAAAACATGTCATTTGCCAGTAATATGTTAGAATGTTATCTGGTGTAAGTGACGCTATTCTCCTCAATTTGACATTGTTGTTTTTTTGTTACCGTGCTTCTCCATTTCTGAGACAAAGGTGATGAATCTAGTCTTTTAACCAAGGTGTCGGGGGTCCTCAAGAAGAAGTCTGTAGGGTTGAGGACCATGCCTCCTCGGCCAACAAGACTAGAACTAAGGTGTTATTTGAGCATGCTCGTGTGCTAGCCAAGTGTCTTCGGCATGCTCGAATAATATGTTCGAGTCCCCACACCTGCATGTCTCGTGGCTGTTCGATAGTCGCAACAAACAGAGGGATTGACTGTTTGTTAGACAATCCCCGCATGTGTTCGAAAAACAAAGGTAATTCCTTTCTAGGTTTAGTGAATCGAATTTTCACTATGTTTTATGCAAAAAGTAGATTAAATAGGCCTTACGGTATTACCAACTTTTTTTCAGGTCATGTTAATTTTAATGTCTGTCCCTTTCGCCAAAATGATACCGAAGTCAAAAGCCGTGTTTTATCAATTCACAAAATTTTGTAAATGAACCTTAACTTGTAGGATTCCCAGTATGTCAGGTTCAACTTTTGCGATCACAGATAAGTCATAATTCTTGAGGACACTAAACCTCCTGACCATGAACTTTTAACTTTTTTTCCCATTCAAAAAGGGGTTTCCATAAATGGACACAGCACCCGCGTTATTCACGTGAGCACCATTACCAGACTTTCAGGATGGTCCTAGAATTTGGATCCAACCTGTTTAAACATTTATGGTCCATCTCTTTAATGTTTGTCCTCTATAAATCATATTTGCTTGAGTAGTATTACTTATTTTTATTTATTTCGCCTTTTTTAAGCTGGTTGAGTAAATGTGAAATTAAGTTAAAGCTATTTACCGTAATAGTTATATTTGTATATGGTTACTGTGAAAAGTTAGTAACCCTCATCAGAAACCTCATTTTTTTTTCATAAAATGCGTTTGCTTAATTATATTTAGTCCCAAAATTAAACTTAGTGTTGAAGTGGGTGGTCAGGATTACACTGCCAATTTACTGTTTGCATAGCTGATCTTTTTTGTTTTTTCCTACTTGCCAACGTAATGTGAACATCCTCGAGGGTGATTTCCAACATTTACTGAAACTCCCAGCACATCATATTCATATAACATAGTACGGGAATATTTATCTTATAACTAGAGTAACTATATATGTGCTTAATTAATATCGCTGGCATTATACAGAGTCCATTGTACAAAACTAGACCGAAGAGAATACATTCCACTCAATATCTCGTACTCTACGATACCCTAGTCATCAAGACGTAATCTACAGAAATAAAAATCCTTCCGCTCTTGAGAACTGAGATTTTTAATTCATTTATTCACTTATTTGCTTACATAGCTCCATTAATTCTACAGTACTTTACAGACATCACTGCCCCCCATTGGGGCTCAGAATCTAGATTCCCTATCAGTAAGTCTTTGGAGTGTGGGACGAAACCAGAGGAAACCCAGGCAAACAGGAAGACAACATAAAAACTCCTTGCAGTAACTAATTGTGCCTATTATATGATTTTGGCACAGGTAGTAATGTCTCCTAGTCTTTCCATGTGTAGTAACACTCATTCATCCAACACTAAGCAGTGAATGAAAGTGGGAAACCAGTGATGAAACCAGTGATGAAACATGCTGGGCTCAGAAACTGAAAGCTGAATGATTCTAAAAGTGAGTTACACACATGGTGAAAATTGTTGGTACCCCTCGTTTAATGACATAAAAACCCACAATGGTCACAGAAATAACTTGAATCTGACAAAAGTAATAATAAATAAAAAATCTATGAAAATGAACAAATGAAATTCAGACTTTGCTTTTCAACCATGCTTTCACAGAATTAAAAAAAAAAAACAAAACTCATGAAATAGGCCTGGGCAGAAATGATGGTACCCCTGAAAATAATGTTACAAAAGGGACATGTTAGCATCACAGTGTCTACAATCTTGGAATCAGTGAGTGGGCCTGTATATACAGTGCTTTGCGAAAGTATTCGGCTCCCTGGAACTTTTCAACCTTTTCCCACATATCATGCTTCAAATATAAAGATACCAAATGTAAATTTTTGGTGAAGAATCAACAACAAGTGGAACACAATTGTGAAGTTGAACGAAATGTATTGGTTATTTTAAATTTTTGTGGAAATTCAAAAACTGAAAAGTGGGATGTGCAATATTATTCGGCCCCTTTAAGTTAATACTTTGTTGCGCCACCTTTTGCTGTGATACAGATGCAAGATGCTTGGGGTATGTCTCTATCAGTATTGTACATCAAGAGACTGAAATTCTTGCCCATTCTTCCTTGGCAAACAGCTCGAGCTCAGTGAAGTTTGATGGAGATCGTTTGTGAACAGCAGTTTTCAGCTCTTTCCACAGATTCTCGATTGGATTGAGGTCTGGACATTGGCTTGGCCATTCTAACACATGGATACGTTTATTTGTGAACCATTCCATGGTAGATTTTGCTTTATGTTTGGGATCATTGTCTTGGTGGAAGACAAATCTGCGCTCCAGTCTCAGGTCTTTTGCAGACTCCAACAGGTTTTCTTCAAGAATGGTCCTGTATTTGGCTCCATCCATCTTCTCATCAATTTTAACCATTTTTCCTGTCCCTGCTGAAGAAAAACAGGCCCAAACCATGATGCTGCCACCACTATGTTTGACAGTGGGGATGGTGTGTTCAGGGTGATGAGCTGTGTTGCCTTTACGCCAAACATATTGTTTGGCATTGTTGCCAAAAAGTTCGATTTTGGTTTCATCTGACCAGAGCACCTTTTTCCACATGTTTGGTGTGTCTCCCAGGTGGCTTGTTGCAAACTTTAAACGACACTTTTTATGGATATCTTTGAGAAATGGCTTTCTTCTTGCACTCTTCCATAAAGGTCAGATTTGTGCAGTGTACGACTGATTGTTGTCCTATGGACAGACTGTCCCACCTCAGCTGTAGATCTCTGCAGTTCATCCAGAGTGATCATGGGCCTCTTGGCTGCATCTCTGATCAGTCTTCTCCTTGTTTGAGATGAAAGTTTAGAGGGACGGCCGGGTCTTGGTAGATTTGCAGTGGTATGATACTCCTTCCATTTCAATATGATCACTTGCACAGTGCTCCTTGGGATGTTTAAAGTTTTGGAAATTATTTTGTATCCAAATCCGGCTTTAACCTTCTCCACAACAGTATCACGGACCTGCCTGTTGTGTTCGTTGGTCTTCATGATGCTCTCTGTGCTTCAAACAGAACCCTGAGACTATCACAGAGCAAGTGCATTTATACGGAGACTTGATTACACACAGGTGGATTATATTTATCATCATTAGGCATTTAGGACAACATTGGATCATTCAGAGATCCACAATGAACTTCTGGAGTAAGTTTGCTGCACTGAAAGTAAAGGGGCCGAATAATATTGCACGCCCCATGTCACGGATCCCTACTTTGTGGTGTCACTTATTCGTCACATGCCTGCTCTCACACGTGACTTGGGGTTGTGCCTGCAAGGGTTAATCTATCTCCCCACTCTCAGTCCGGCATTCAACCTCTGTCCTATGCTGTAATGGGAGCATAAATCACACACCGACCCTGGCCACACACCCGCTCATGCACGCTGCCACCACTCATCGAATACACGGGCGATGAGTCCTGGAAAATAATAATAATACTAATAAAAATATGTCTATCACTCATAAGGCTCACACACCTTAGGCTATGGATTCTTTTAGAACATTCAAGGTTCAACTTGTTAAAGTTTTATATTTTAATAACAAAAGGTTCAATGCTTACAATAAGAAAAAGGTATACAAATATGATAATAAAAAGACATACAACTTATGCAAAACAGTATCAAAATAAACAGGAGAAACTTACAGAAATTATCTAACTGGTAGTTGCTTTCTGCTCCCTGAGGGTAGGACTAATGTAGATTGGATCACACCAGCTTCTCAGGCTGCCCCATCATGTGAACACAATTCTCTGTCTGCAGCCTAAATTTATAACTTTGATCTGGAGGTCAGGTTTCTAGACCGGCCCCTCAGGTTAATATCATAATTTCTGGCTTGTTGATTGGCCATGGCCGCTCTACTAATGAATATATATTATTTTCCTCTTGAGACACTTGTAACCAGGTTCCCAGGAATAGATCCCCTCAGGCCACAATTAGCATCTCCCCTCCAAGCGCTAGGAGGTGCCAAATGTTACCTTCTTCTTGGCCCTAGCTAGACCTCCTGGTGAGATATGGGGACACAATGTCTACTAGTCCCAAGGAAGTACCTGTTAACACCTACTGTAGGTGCGACTTGCCTTCAGGACAGATGTTACAATATCACTAGTCACACATATAACCCTAGACATATGTCACTACACACATATAGATATATATATATATACACATATTTCACCACACCCCACTTTTCAGTTTTTGAATTTCCACAAAAATTTAAAATAACCAATAAATTTCATTCAACTTCACAATTGTGTTCCACTTGTTGTTGATTCTTCACCCAAAATTTACATTTGGTATCTTTATGTTTGAAGCATGATATGTGAGAAAAGGTTGAAAACTTCCAGGGAGCCGAATACTTTCACAAGGCACTGTAGGGCTACAGATACTCACTGTGCTGTTTGGTGACATGGTGTGTATCACACTCAACATGGACCAGAGGAAGCGAAGGAAAGAGTTGTCTCAGGAGATTAGAAAGAAAATTATAGACAAACATGTTAAAGGTAAAAGTTATGAGACCATCTCCAAGCAGCCTGATGTTCCTGTGACTATAGTTGCACATATTATTCCGAAATTTAAGATCCACGGGACTGTAGCCAACCTCCCTGGACGTGGCTGCAGGAGGAAAATTAATGACAAATCAAAGAGACGGATAATACAAATGGTAACAAAAGAGCCCAGAAAAACTTCTAAACAGATTAAAGGTGAACTTCAAGCTCAAGGAACATTAGTGTCAGATCGCACCATCCATTGTTGTATGAGCCAAAGTAGACTTCCTGGGAGACGACCAAGGAGGACACCATTGTTGAAAAAAAATCACAAAAAAGACAGACTGAAATCTGCCAAACTACATGTTGACAAAATGATGAGACAAAACTGGAACTTTTTGGCAAGGCGCATCAGCTCTATGTTCACAGATGGAAAAATGAAGCATATCAATAAAAGAACACTGTCCCTACTGTGAAACATGGAGGGGGCTCTGCTATGTTCTGGGGCTGCTGAAACTATTTCATGAGTTTCATCTTTTAAAAAATTCTTTGGAAGCATGGTTGAAAAGCAATGCCTGACTTTCATTTGCTCATTTTCATAGATTTTTTATTTATTATTTCTTTTGTCAGATTCAAGTTATTTCTGTGACCGTTGTGGATTTTTCTTTCATTACACAAAGGGTACCAACAATTTTGACCATGTGTTTATGTATAAAAGATAGATTTGGTTTTATTGAGTATTGTCAGGGAATATAGCACACCTACATTAGTATTATGAGCATTAGGTAAGAACCCGATACACACAATAGAAGAAAAAATACCTATACAAATGATGTGCTAAGCTCAACACAGAAGTAAAAAATATGTATTTTATTATATTAAACAATGATTAAAACTAGTGAAATAAAAAAACAAAGTGAGACATATAAAACACAGTAAATAAGAGGACAATAGCTCCACACTCCCAGGACCCTGATGAAGCTTGATGCGGAACGCGTTTTGTAAATAGGTGAGAACTGTCTGTCTATGACTCTTCAATCTTTTTTTTTTTTTTCTGAATGTTTACACTGTGAGAATAGTATTGACTACTTGCGGCTCATACATTTATCTTGGTATCCGTCCTCAATCCTGAGACTGCATTTAACATGTCTCTTTATTAGGGTAGGTGCAGACAACCGTAGTTTCTCTCATCCAAGCGAATCGGGTCAATTATGCAAATGACGCTGTGATCAGACTGTGAATCAGTGGCATCTGCATCTTTCGGATGAGGACAAGAGAGAAGATGGAGAAAAACATTTCTCCATCTTCCCCATTGTCAGTCTGATGTCATCTGAGTGCAGCCCGTTGTTTTCCATAGACTTGTATCGGATCAAACTTTTACATGCAGTGAATCTGTCTGAGGAAAATCGCTCACTTGCACCTGCCCTGACTCTGTCTCACTTTTTGGGAGTGTGGTGTCATTGTCCACCTAATTACCATACGTCTGACAATGTATATTTATTGTTAGGGAATAAGATGCTTGTATTATAGATAAGCTCCCCTTATATTTAGTAGTTGGGGCACAGATTAGACCTCCACCAAAATAAATGGGAAAAGGTGGGGGTTTTTTACTTCCCTTTGGTTTAGAAGTTGCTGATGCAGCTTGTGTAGGAGGTGTCGATTTTGGCTCATGGGTCCTACTGCAAAAGCTTGGTTTGCCCTTCCCTCCTATTAATGTCTCCAGCTTCAGTCATCCCACACCCAAATGAGTTCCAGGGTCCAGTTGCAAAATAGACCCCTGATTCTCATTATACTTACTGCATTGCCATAAAAGCTGTATTCATGTTAGCAAGGGCATTCTCCGACTGCAACAAGAAAATATGAGAACTCACTAATTATAATAACTAACAAAAGTATCCAAGATGTGCATCGTGGATTTCCTATTTTGACCATGAATGGGTGTAAGCAAATGTTTATATATATTTGTATATTTATAAATCTTTATACATTATGTGCAATAAATATTGCTAACTGTAGAACCGATTTCCTGTAGATCCTTTAGTAAAGCCATAGATTCGCTGTGCGTTACTCTCTACTATGGCAATGTAGCCATCTGTTACTCACCCAGCCTGTAATAACTGTGTGGCCGGCTCCTGTTACCCGGCATCCCCTGTGTTTACTCATCAATATTTGCTTTCTGCGTTGCCTTTTTTACGGACCTGGGTTTTGTTGTTGATGCGAATTGCTGGTTTAAGTGCTTGGAACCACATCAGGTCCGTGAAGCAACGGCTGTCAGCTCTGTTTGCACCCTGCCGGCAGCACCGACTTTGCAAGCCTGTCACGGGAGGGACCTGTTTAGTGAGAATAGGGAACATTTCTTGCCATTTGGTCAAACGGAGCTCATAAATCATCAGGCTTGTTTCTTTTCAAGTCATAAGAGTTACAAATATTTCTCATTTTACTCCTCCGTCCCTATAATTCAGAAAGATTGTCTTTGTCTAATTTTTCATTAAATGACTTACAAGGAAGGAAACATATCTCGTGGTGCTTAACCCAGAAACCGAAAAGCCTTTAAGAACAATGGAGCTGATGCCTTCAGCAAATTACAACACTTTTCTGGTATAAAAAATGCTTGAAAGCTCACAAAACATTTGTGCCAAAATATAATAATAATTTTTATTTTTCTAGTCCCAGCATATTCCTCAGCACTTTACAATTTTAGAGGGGACATGTGCAAAAAAAAAAGTTAATACAGAATAAAACATAACTCAGATATCAAAAAGAGTGAGAACCCTGCTAGTCACAAGCTTACAAACTATGAGGAAATAGGGGAGACATGAAAGGTAAATGGTAAAATGTGCTTATATTGTATGGTACATCCATAATATACTAAATCGGGTTTGCAGTTAACACTGCATGAACCGGCCTCCAGCCACTCTGTGACCAGTACAGACACAGAGGGCTATTAAGTGCATAGAGGGTATGAACAGATGGTACGGAGGTCATGATTTTGAGAAAATTTTGTATGGGCAAAATGGGATACTTAGATAAAAACAGGGCATATTGTGGATTAATCTAATCGTCCTTGGTAGTGCATTCCAAAGAATTGGAGCAGCAAGTGAGAAGTCTTGGAGATGGGAATGAGAGGTTTGGATTATTGAGGATTTTAGCTTTAAGTCATTAGCAGAACGGAGGGCACGGGTAGGGTGGTAGGCTGCGATGAGGGAGAAGATGTAGGGTGGTGCTGAAGCGTGGAGAGCTTTGTGGGTGAGAGAGATGAGTTTATATTGAATTCTGTATCGGATGGGTAACCAGTGCAATGACTGGCACAGGGTAGAGGCGTTGGTGTTGCGATTGGGAAGGAATATGATCCTTGCTGCTGTATTCAGGATGGATTGGAGAGGGGAGAGTTTGGTAAGAGGAAGACCGATTAGTAGAGATTTGCAATAGACGAGAATAAATAAAAGTTACAGTAAGCGTCAAAGTTAAGAAAATGACTAATTCTATAAATGTTTTTGAGGTATAGATGAAATGAGCGGGCGAGTAATTAGATGTGGGGAGGGGGGTGTGTGAAGGAAAGTTCCAAATCAAATATGACACCAAGACAGCTGGGGAATAATGGAGGAACCACACACGGAAATGGCATTATCGGGCATAGGTAGGTTAGTGGAAAGAAGAAGTACAAGGAGTTCAGTTTTTGACAAATTCAGTTTTAGATAGAGGAAGGGCATAATGTTAGAGACAGTGGAAAGACAATCACTGGTGTTTTGTAATAATGCAGGGTTAATGTCAGGAGACAATGTGTATAATTGGGTGTCATCAGCATAGAGATGGTACTGAAAACCGAGTCTACTGATAGTTTGTCGAATAGGGGCGGTGTACAAGGATAAAAGGAGGAGGCTTAGGACTGATCCTTCAGGGGACCCGACAATAAGGGGGAGAGGAAGAGAGGCCAGCCAAAGATACAGTGAAGAAGCAGTCAGAGAGGTAGGAAGAGAACCGTGTCCTTGAGACTGATGGAGCGGAGCATAGTGAGGAGGAGCTGGTGCTGTTTCGAATGCTGCGGAGAGATCCAAGAGAATCGGCAGAGAGTAATGACCATTAGATTTATCTGTTAGGAGATCATTAGAGACTTTAGTGAGGGCAGTTTCAGAAAAATGTAAAGAGTGGAAACCAGATTGTGAAATGTCAAGAAGAGAGTTTTCTGTGAGATAGCAGATTAGACTGGAATAGACAAAGCGTTCCAGGAGTTTAGAGATGAGGGGAAGATTGAGAACAGCTCTATAGTTAGCAGTGCAGTTCTGGTCAATGGATGTTTTTTTTAATAATGGATGTATGCTGATGTGTTTATATGAGGAGGGGAAAAATAACAGATGAAAGATTAAATATTTGAGTTAGACGAGTGATGACAGCAGGGGACAGGGAGATGTGAGGGAATAGGGTCCTGGCGCAGGTAGGAGGATGAGAAAATGCAGGGAGCCTGCTCACTTCATACGACTGGTTCAAAAGACAGAAAGTGAGCAAGATGCAATGGACGAGGGAAGAGAACGTATTAGGCAAGTGTGAATAAAAATGCTGCAAAGTAAGAATGCTTTTAAAAAAAATAGAAGTGTTAATAGTTTTTGGATCAATTTTTGAAAGAATTATCGCTTTAACCACCTGCCTAAAGATTTTGCACAGTAAGGTACAATAAATGGAACTATATACTCGGGATTAGAGAACAGAACAGGAGTAGGACTTGGTTATTCTGCTTAGAAGTGTAGAAAAGCAGCAGTACTCAATGTCAAGCAGCAGCAAAAGCTAATAAAATTTTAGGGTGTATAAAAAAGAAAGATACAATCCTGTTATCCAAATTGATTGTTTCCCACTATACAATATAACTATTTTAAGAGCATAGTTAGCTCCAATCACTAATATTAAGCCCTTATATCACAATACCAATAATTTATAACCGCAACAAAGCTGTTAGATGCCATTGGTAGCACATCACTTCCCATTCCCATCCTGTGATTGCAGGGTGCTGATGGTATTTCCATTGCAGCTGGAGACCTATTGAAGGCCCTGGCTTTGCCATAATGTTAATACCGATTGATTTGACTATATATTGACAGCACGGTGGCTCAGTGGTTAGCACTGCAGCCTTGCAGCGCTGGGGTCCTGGGTTCAAACCCCACCAAAGACAACACATGAAAGAGTTTGTATGTTGTCCTGGTGTTTGTGTGGGTGTCCTCCCACGTTTCCAGAGACATACTGATAGGGTATGTAGATTGTGAGCGCTGCAGAATATGATGGCGCTATATAAGCAAAGCATAATAAATAATATACCACAATGCTTATGTATTACAATATATTGTATAAGTAATCAAATGAGTCCCTAGGAGGACTATAAATAAAAGCTTCAAGTTTAAATTGACCTCTATCTTATTCCAAAAATGAAAAATAAAAATATTGGTCACTTATTCCCCCTCCATCTATTCCAAAATGGAAATAGAACAAGTGATCAAAAAATCGTAGGTATTCCAAACTGGTAGCGATACCCGGTAAACAATGGGGGATTTGGTTTTTTTTAACATCTTTTTACTCCAACATTTTCACCATAATTTGTTTCCCATTTTTTATGTTAAAATAATAATAATAAAAAAGTACAACTTGGAAAAAAAAACAAGCTTTGTAATCATCAAAATAAAAATATTATTGCTCTTGGAAGAAAAGGAAAAACAAAAGCATGGCGGGAGGGGAATAGATGGAACGGGGACAGCACATGGACAAATTATAGTCTCTGACTTTTTTTTTTACACAACCCTTTTTTATTATTTGCGGATCGATGGCCCATCTAAAGAACGGGTCGGCTGAAAAAGTCCAAACAGCACGAGGATGAGATCCGTGTTGCATCGATGTTCTGCCCATTTAAATCATGGACTTGTTGATAAGGACTTGAGTATTTGTAGCTCTTTTGCATTAAATAAAAACACGGCTAATTTGTTTTCAGCATTTTGCAGCCTTTTTTCTCGCCCATTCAAATGAATGCAAATAAAAATACATAAAAAAGAGTATTTAGCATTTATTTTGCCAAGAGATGCGGTTTTAATGCAGAAAAAATCCGCTGCAAATACTCAACACGTCGTAAGCAGAAGAATCGGATTAATCAGTATCTCGTCGCTCCGCACTAAGTATTTATGAATGTTCCCTTATCTCTGCTCTGCTGATCTGTGTACTAAGACATATTCGATACATAGATATCTTTAACAGTAGTTCTCTTGTTATAAAGCCGAATCAGTTAAAGATTAGGTCTACCATCTGTCCGCAGAGGTGACTTCCGTCACTTGTCTGCCGTCAGTCGTCTTCTCCCTCTGCAAATGCAGCTTTTGGGCCATTTTCCACCAACTCCATATTCATCCTTTCCACTATGTATTATTTTATGTGGTTCTGCAACTCTGGGAAAAGGAAACCTGCAGAATACTTTCTATTATTACTTTGTATCACATTGTATCACAGTGTTCTGTGTTTACATTTATAACCAAAAACATGTCTGATTGTACAACAAAGATTATTACATAGTTGTTGCTGAATCCCACGAGATGTCTAGGTCGATGGGGGGATGGACAAGTATCTTTTGTCTACTGATAGAAATCATTGATTATTCTTTCAGTAATCTGTTAATGTTGACCGACTTTTTTTAAAGTATTTTCAGAAAACTTTTTTTTTTTTTTGCAATTTGTTTATGCAACATTTACATGACACGTTTTTTGCTATATTACATGAAAATCACTTCTAAAAATAATGTTTCTTATTCAATTATAAATACATGTACCTGTAGCACCAAATATGTTGTTTTCTTTATTTGGGAGTATATAAATTTATATAGTGGTTTGCAGCCTTGTTTTGAGTGGGGTAGAATGGCATTTTCTTTATCACGCACATTGGTTCCTAATAATTAGTGATGAGCGAACGTGCTGTGATAAGATGTTATCCGAGCATGCTCGGGTGCTAAACAAGTGACTTTGGTGTGCTCGAATAATGTGTTCTAGTCCTCGCGGCTGCATATCTCAAGGGATTGCCTAACAACCATAAGACAAACAGCCGCGGAGACGCAAACATATTTTTCGAGCATGCCAAAGACACACTGTTAGCACCTGAGCATGCTCGGATAACACCTTATCAGAGCATGTTCGTTCATCACTAATCCATGACACCCTATTAATTACTACAGAATAACTCCTACCCATGCACATGAGCCCAGCATCAGCAGCTGGGTCAGGTTCACACAACCGATGTCTCTATATATGTGAAAAACGTAAGGATTATTCTTATCCGTTTGATGAGAGTGTTATCAGTTCTTGTATGTGGAGAGAGAAAAAAGTTTTTCCACCTTATCCTTTGTCTGTCTTTGAAAATTGGACCCATAGACTTACATTGCCGATTTTGATCCAACCCTCGGTTCAAAATCCAACATGTCTCCAATTTTTATCCCTGGACCACTCGGTTTGAGGAAAAAATCTAACATGTACACAGTCCAATAGAATATCATAAGTATGAGTGCTATCCATGAAAACCATGGATGGCACTCGTACAAGAAACGTGTGATGTGAGCACAAGCCCCAATATCAACAATACCGCTGGGCTATACTGGGATTCAAGCTGGAGTGCCCATCTACCCACCCACAAATCAGGAGGTTGGTAGACTGTGTAGCCGTTGTCCACCAGAGCTGTTGCCCATGAATCGAATGTTCATTTCTCTGCCATAAGCCATCTCCGAAGGGAGGTCACGTGTAACCACTCCAGCCCAGGACCTCAACATCCAGCATCTTCACCTCCAAGATGGTCTGAGATCAGCTACAGCTGATGCAACAATTGGTTTGCATAATCAAAGAATTTCTGCACAACCTGTCAGAAACCGTCTGACGGAATCTTATCTGCATGCTCATCGGGGTCTCCACCTGACTTTAGTTCGTCATCATAACTGACTTGAGTGGGCAAATGTTCACATTTGATGGCGTCCTGCACATTAGAGAGGTGTTCTCTTCATGGATGAATCCTGGTTTTCACTGCACAGGGCAGATCGCAGACTACGTCGTTTGGCGTCGTGTGGGTGAGCAGTTTGTGGATGTCCACATTGTGATTGGAATGGCCCATGGTGGTGGGGTTATGGTATGGCAGGCTTATGTTAGGGTCAATGAATACAGGTGCATTTTATGGATGCCATTTTGAACGCACAGAGACAAGATCCTGAGAACCATTGTTGTGCCCCCCCATCCTGGACTACCCCAGTACTGTAAACTGCACATTTTAGAGTGACCTTTTATTGTGGCCACCCTAAGGCACACCTGTGCAATAATCATGTGCCTAACCGGCATCTGGATATGCCACACCTGTGAGGTGGATGGATTATCTTGGCAAAGGAGAAGTGCTCACTAATACAGATTTACACAAATTACACCCTCACCGGCATGTAATGCAATTAATAGATTTAATAAAAGAAATAAAAAAATAGCTACAGTTAACCCCTTAGCCGCAAAGCCTGTTTCCACCTTCCTGACCGGGCCAACTTGTACAATTCTGACCACTGTCACTTTATGAGGTCATAACTCTAGAAAGCTTCAACGGATCGAACTGATCCTGAGATTTTCTAGTGACATAATGTGGTAAAATTTCTTTGGTGTGACTTTTGTTTATTTGAAAAAAAAAAAAAAAACAACGGAAATTTGATGAAAATTTTGAAAATGTCAAACTTTTAATTTTTATAATAAATAACATTTCCCACATGTCTACTTTACATCAGTAAAACATATTTTTTTTATAGGAAGTTATAAGGATTAAAAGTTGACCAGCGACTTCTCATTTTTACAACAAAATTTGAAAAACTATTATTTTAGGGACCACATCACATTTGAAGTCACTTTGAGGGGTCTATATGACAGAAAATAACCAAAAGTGACACCATTCTAAAAACTGCACCCCCCGAGGTGCTCAAAACCACATTCATGAAGTTTATTAACTCTTAAGGTGCTTCACAGGAATTTTTGGAATGTGAAAGGAAAAAATAAACATTTACTTTTCTTTCACAAAAATTTTCCTTTAGACCTATTTTTTTTTTAGATTTTGCAAGGGTAACAGGAGAACATGCACCATACAATTTGTTGTACAATTTCTCCTGAGTACGCCGATACCCCCTTATGTGGGGGAAATCTACTGTTTGGGCACATGGCAGGGCTCAGATGTCATGTCCGGAGAGCCCCTGATGTGCCGAAACAGTGGAAACCCCCCCCACAAGTGACCCCATTTTGGAAACTACACCCCTTAGGGAACTTATGTAGATGTGTATTGAGCACCTTGAACCCATAGTTGCTTCACAGAAGTTTATAACGTAGCGCCATGAAAATAAAAATATCATATTTTTCTCAGATACATTTTTTTTGCTTCAAATTTAGCATTTTCATAATGGTAACAGGAGAAATTGCCCCATACAATTTGTTGTACAATTTCTCCTGAGTGAGCAGATACCAAATATGTGGGGGAATACTACTGTTTAGGAGCTTGGAAGAGAAGGAGAGCCATTTGACTTTTTGAATGCAAAATTTGCTGGAATTATTAGACTCCTTTGTGACCTTATCTAGATGTGTATTGAACACCTTGAACCTCCAGATGCTTCACAGAAGGTTATAACGTTAAGCCGTGAAAATGAAAAAAATATCAAAACATTTTTCCTGCAAAAATCTTTTTTATTAGCTCCAAATTTTGTATTTTCACAAGTGTAACAGGAGAAAATGGATCCCAAAATTTGTTGTGCAATTTCTCCTGAGTTCACAGATACCCTGTATGTCATCGAAAACTACTTTTAAGGAACAGTGTAAACCTCAGAAGGGAAGTAGCGCCATATTACAGTGCAGATTTTGCTGCACTTGTTTGAGGGTGCCATGTTACATTGGCAGAGCCCCTGAGGTGCCAACACAGCTGAATCCTCCATAAATTACCCCATTTTACAAACTGCACCTCTCAATGAATTCATCTAGGGGTGCAGTGATCATATTGACACCACAGGTGTGTCACAGAGTTTTATATCATTGAGCAGTGGAGATAAAATAATTTACATTTTTACCATCAAGATTGTGTGTTAGCCCCAAGTTTTCACACTGGGAAATGGGTAAAAATGACACCTAAGTTTGTCCCACAATTTCTGCTGAATGTAGAAATCCCCCATATGTGGCTGTACAGTACTACTTAGCCATACGGAGAGACTCGGGAGGAACAGAGTGCTATTTGCCTATAATAGTTTGCGGATTCCATCAAGTGACCCCATTTTGGAAATTATACTCCTTTGGGAATTTATCTACAGGGGTAGTGACGATTTGGACTCCATGGGTGTTTTCCAGAAACAAGCATTAGTGGATCATTAGTGGGTCAGTACGATTACAGCGATACCCAATTTATATTTTTTTAAATATTTTGGTGCTTTTGTACAAAAACTATTTTATAGAAAAAATAATGATTTTTGCATTGCTTTATTCTGAGAGCTATATCTTTTTATTTTTCCGCTGACTGAGCTGTGTGATGGCTTGTTTTTTGCAGGACAAGATGACATTTTCAGTGGTACCATTTTTATTTACATTCGTCTTTTTGATCGCGTTTTATTGCACTTTTTATTCGGTGGTATGATGAAAAAGCATTGTTTTTTGCCTTTTTTCTTTTGCAGTGTTCACTGAAGGGGTTAACTAGTGGGACAGTTTTATAGAACGGGCTGTTATGGACGCAGCGATACCAAATATGTGTACTTTTATTGTTTTTTTTTTATGATACATAAATGTATTTATTGAAACTGGTTTTTTTCTTTGAGGATTTTTAAAAAATATTTTTACACCTTTCAATATTTTTATTTTTTACTTTTTTACATTGTCCCATGATGGGACATTACTGAATAGCACTGCAGGGCATCAGACCAGCATCTGGCAGGCAGGGAAGGAGGCGCGTCAGGTCATCCTCTCTGCAGGCACTGCGAAGCCACCTTCCCTGAAGGACCCTGCGGCCATCTTGCGGCCAGGGGTCTCCATGGAGTCCATCAGGACAACGCGATCACATCAGCGTGAGGCTGCGCGTTCGTGCCGCCATACATATACTGCTGCTTGTGGGAACGCAGCTCCCTCAAAGCAGTACATGGACAGTGCATGTCTGGAAGGGGTTAAAGATGAATAGCTCCGCAATAACCTGGGAATTCCATGTTATACATTTTGTACTAATATTCAGCAATCTCTCTTTATTAAGACCAAAATGTTGCTGGGCGTCAGTTCACAGTCCCAGTTGAAGCAGACTGTCAGCGTAACCAGCCGTTGACCGCAACTAGAAAAGTTTTTGGAGATTTTAGAAGTATTAAGCTGACATTACAAGAAGTAAGGTGGTGGGGCCAATTTTTCAATTTTTCCTCCTCTTCTTCCAAGAGTCATAACTTTTTTATTTTTCTGCCCACATAACCGTATGTGGATTTGCTTTTTGTGGAACGAGTTGAATTTTGAAACCCACAATGGAAAATGGTTAAAAAAACAAATGTGGTAAAATGGCAAAAAAAAAGCAATTTCACAATTTTTTTTTTCAGGGCATTCATTGGGTGATAAAAATAATCCAGCAATATGATTCTAAAGATTGATACAATTACGGTGATACCAAGTATTTTTTTTTAATTACATAATTATTTTCTTCTAAAAGAAAACCCAAACATTTAAGCCCTTATTTAAAACCATTAACAGTTACTGCTGTGACCAGCTCCAGAGGTCGACTATTTAACAGATTACATAATTAGTAAATTGAATGCACCTGTGTGTAATTTGTTTTCAGTATAACTACAGCTGTTCTGTGAAGGCCTCAGAGGTTTGTTTGAGAAATCTGGGGAGCAAACAGCATTTTAAAAATCAAGTAACACACCTGATAGTTCAGGTATAAAGTTGTGCCCTAGCTCTAAAACATCTCGTGGAGCAATGTTCAATCCATCATCCAAAAATGGAAATGACAGTGAAGTTTGGAGGTGGGAACAACATGATGTGGGGCTGTTTATCAGTATATGGCACTGGCAAACTTTATATAATTGATGGAAGAATGAATGGACAAATGTACGAGACATTCTTGATAAAAATCTGATGCCATCTACCAGGATGATGAAAATGATGCAAGGGTGGACATTTCAGAAAGACAAGGATCCTAAACACACAGCCAGGGAAACTCTCGATTGACTTCAAAGACAGAAAATAAAGCTGCTAGAATGGTCCAGCCAATCACCTGACCTGAATCCAAAAGAGAATGTATGAAAGGAACTAAAGCTCAGAGTTCATAGAAGGAGCCCACAGGAGCTTCAGGATTTCAACAGTGTTTGTGTGGAAGAATGGACCAAAATCACACCTGAGCAATGTCTGCAACTAGTTTCTCCATACAGGAGGCATCTAAAAGCTGTGATCACCAATAAAGGCTTTTGTAGGAAGGGTTAATTAAGTTTCAGTAAGTGTGTTCAATACTTTTTCCCTGTGTAATTTCTCATTATTACACATACAGTGCTGAAAATAAGTATTTGATACACTGCTGATTTTGTAAGTCTTCCCACCTGCAAAGAATGGAGAGATCTGTAATTTTTATCATAGGTACACTTCAACTGTGAGACACAGAATTTTAAAACAAAAAAAGCATAAAACACATATATATCAATTTTTAATGAAATAAGTATTTGATCACCTACCAACCAGCAAGAATTCTGGTTCTCACAGACCTGTTAGCTATTCTTTAAGAAACCCTAGTACTCTGCGCTAATTACCTGTATTAATTGGACCTGTTTGAACTTGTTACCTGTATAAAAGACACATGTCCACATACTCAATCACACTCCAACCTTTCCACCTTGGTCAAGACCAAAGAGTTGTCTAAGAACACCGGGGACAAAATTGTAGACCTGCATAAGGCTGAGATGGGCTACAGAACAATAGACAAGCAGCTTGGTTAGAAGGTGTCAACTGTTGGCACAATTATTAGAAAATCGAAGAAACACAAGATAACTGTCAATCTGCCTAGGTCTGGGGCTCCATGCAGGATCTCACATCGTGGGTTAAGGATGATTCTGAGAAAGCTCCGAAATCAGCCCAGAACTACACAGGAGGACCTGGTCAATGACCTGAAGAGATCTGGGACCACAGTCTCAAACATTACCATTAGTAACACACTACGCCGTCATGGATTAAAATCCTGCAGTGCACGTAAGGTCCCCCTGCTCACGCCAGCACATGTCCAGGCCCGTTTGAAGTTCGACAATAACCATCTGGATGATCCAGAGGAGGCATGAGAGAAGATCATATGGTCAGATGAGAACTTTTTGGTGTAAACTCCACTCGCCATGTTTGGACGAAGAAGAAGGATGAGTACAACCCCAAGAACACCTTGTGAAGCATGGTGGGGGAAGCATCCTATTTTGGGGGTACTTTTCTGCAAAGGGGACAGGATGACTGCACTGTATTGAAGGGAGGGTGGATGGGGTCATGTATCATGAGATTTTGGCCAGCAACCTTCTTCCCTCAGTAAGAGCATTGAAGATGGGTCATGGCTGGGTCTTCCAGCATGACAATGACCTGAAACACACAGCCAAGGAAATTAAGGTCCTGCAGTGGCCTTGTCAATCTTCAGACCTGAACCCAATAGAAAATATTTGGAAGGAGCTGAAACTCAATGTTGCCCAGTGACAACCCAAAAACCTGAAAGACCTGGAGAAGATCTATATGGAATGTGGGCTAAAATCCCTCTAGCAGTGTGTGCAAACTTGGTCAATAACCACAGGGAAACGTCTGACCTCTGTAATGGCTTATGTACCAAATATTATGTTCTGATCTTCTGTTGTATCAAATACTTATTTTCCCCTGTACACTGTATGTGTATTTTTTTATTTTATTTTGAATGGGGCAAAAGGGAGTGATTGGAACTTGTTTATTTTATTTTTACAAACTTTTTTTAACTTGCTTCAATAGTTTCCTTAGGATACTTGAAGCTGCGACCTTCTGATCACCTGTTCTACACATAGCAGTGCTTCAGCTCTGCTATGTATCGCATAAATGCTGATCTCCTAAGAATGCCTGCCATGGGAGCATCTAAATGACAGGCACTAGGGTCTTTTGCAGACCCCAGTCTGTCATGACAACCCATCGGTCCACCCCCGATTTTCATGATAGGGGCGCCGATGAGCGGGTCTTATGATGCTCTTCCAGTTTGCGCAAGTTAAATGCCACTCTCAGCATTTAATGTTAACAGCCAGCGGGTGATCTCTATTTCACCCTCGTCGGTTAGGGGCATATGACAGCTGATCAGATCAGCTGTCATGTTCAGGGAAAGATGCAGGCTTTGCACCAGAGCCCACATCAAATGCTGGGACATGACGCATGACGTACCTATACGTCATCAGTTGGGAAGGGGTTAATGGCCATTGACGTAGGAGTCAGAATTGGAGTGTGGAAAAATAAGAAAATGAGTCAGAGATGGAATCTGAACCTTTGGTTTTCTGACTTCACAGCCCTGTTAGAGATCTCATGAGTTTCTTGCTACCTAACTCATCTCAAGGACCTTTGATTCCAGCGCTGTGTTACTTACTGACCTGCTTGCTATTGTTTTGATAAAATCACAGTTTTATCACCGGGAGATTATCATTAAAGGACTAGTGAACCTGCTCCATATTCATAAACTCTGTATAACCCCACCCCCACCACTGATTGGCAGCTTTCTGTGTACACTGTGCATAGGCATAAAGCAGCCAATCAATGGTGTGGGCGAGGTTATACAGAGCTCATTATTTTAGAGAACTGGTAGATCTATAGCAGACAAAACAGGAATTTTATCAAAACTGCAGCAAGCAGCCCAGTAAGTGACACATCTTTGTAATCGGGCTCTTTGCCAATACTTCACGCTGCGCTCAGATGGGATAGCAAAAACTTAATGCCAGAATCCCCTTATTCCTTATATCTCACCAATTTTTGAACTTATTGTCCTCTTATGAGGGTGAAAGCACAAACCAATAGGATCAGAGAGATGCAATCCAACGAACGACATGGCGTAACCGAGAAACAGCGGTATCCCCAGTCATTGCACGCTTTGCGCCTTGTGTATCCTTCCTTCCCCAACAGTGGGCACCCTACCCATCGTGTAGCGATCTATGAAGTTAGCAGGGCATGGGAAAGAATGTTTGACTCTCCTTTAATTAATAAGGTAAATGTAATCGTATTTGTGTTTGCAGCATGGCGGCTGAGCCTCGGTGCGCCGTACACCCACATCACCTGTGATCCCTGTACAGCAGGTAATTACAGCGCAGCAGCTGGACAGAGGCTTTACCATGCATCAATTGTTCTCCTCTGCCAGATGCTGTGTAGGAAGGACAGTCAACACATCTGTTCCTTTAGCTGCTAATTAAACAAAGCCCGGTCCCTGCTCATGTTAACCCGTTCTAGACTGCCCCCCCCCCCATGTGCTGGAATCTTGGCTCAATTCACAAGGTCCGTAGCCACCCTGTAGTTGTAAATGACTGTCCCGTAAAAAAAAGTGTTGTTTTTTTATCAGTTAGAACAAGCCTGATTTATTTATTTTTTTATTAATTTTAAATATATTTATTTACTAAAATGGAAATAATGCATTAAATTTGCCAGAAATTGTAGGTCATTACGGCTGTATTATCGCGTTTTGGACTTGTTGCTTTTTTTTGCCGCAGTTGCAATAAAATTGCTAAATTTTTGCCTTGATTTTGGAAATGCGTGGCAAAACAATGCAATTTTCAGCCAAAAAATTGCATTGTGACTGCAACAGTAATTGATGGCCCATCCTTAAGATAAGCCGTCAAAATTAGATTGGAGGGGGTTAAACCCGCCATTCCTAATAGATGGCTGATTGATGGTTCGACTAGCAGCCATCTTGGCCAGCTATCCCGTACACAGGAACGCTCGCTCGGCCGATCTCTCATATGTTCTCATGTATGGCTGCAGCTCATCTCTGGGAGAGCAAAAGAATCTGCTGTCCAAAATCTGATCCTTAACTCCCCCGATAATCAATTGTCCTGGACCCTCATACTAATTAGACTGTCGACTGAACCCGTCGATATTTGAGGGATCAGCTGACATTTGTGTAATGTGTATGGGAGCTGTAAACTCCTGGTTCCACAACACAAAATACTAACCAGTGAAGGTACGGAGAACCAGACCCAACCAAATGATTACTTCAGACTTTTCTTAAGGGCCTCAGTACACAAAAGATAGCTGTTGGCCAAATGCTGGACTCTTCTGACCGCAACTTATCTTGCCAAAAACAAAAGTATTGGCAGTCCAAAATCGGAAATGCTTGATTCCCGATGTCAGGTCAGAGGTGGTAGGCCCTAAACACATTTTACTGTTGGCCCGAGCCCACCGATATTGGTGAGTTTGGCAAACGTTAGTCTAATGTTTATGGAGGCCTTAAGGATTGTAGTTCCTGACAAGTTATTTCTGTTTCCGGTTTCACAGTAGGCCATTCTTAGATGGCCAGTATATTAATATAATATATTAAAGCCGAAATATTAATTACTTTGCTTTTTTTTTTTTTTAAAGAAAATCTCTCTTGAGCTTTCCCCCCTAATGTATATGTACAGTATGTAGTGTTCTTTCATTTTATTAATATATTCACCTGCCTCCATCTTCTTTGGTATCTGGTATTTCCCCACGCCTCTTCTGCGTCACGTGACAACAACAGTTCAGTATATCGCCTTTGTCTATGCTTGGGCCAAAAGTCTATCTTACAATGAAAGCCTATGGAGCCTTGTTCTGACTCTCCATAGACTTACATTATAAAAGCCACTTCTGAATCATGCAAAGCCCATTCTCCCTTCCTTCCCATTCTCCCTTCCTTCCCTCCCTTCCTTCCTTCCCTCCCTTCCTTCCTTCCTTCCCTCCTTCTATTCTCCCTTCCTTCTATCCTTCCCTCCTTTTCTTCCTTTGTTCCTTCCTTCCCTCTTTTTCTCTCCTTCCCACCTTCATTCTTTCTCTCCTTCCCTGCTTCATACCCTCTTTTTCTCCCTTTCCTTCCATCATTCCTTCCTTCCTTCCTTCCATTTTTCCATCGTTCTTTTTCTCTTTCCCTCCTTCCTTCCCTTCCTCCCTCTGTTTCTCTCTTTCCTGCCCTCCTTCCTCCTCCAATCCTTCTTTCCCTCTTTTTCTCCCTTTCTTCCATCCTTCCTTCACACCTTCATTCTCTCCCTCCTTCCTTCTTTTTCCCTCCTTCCTTCCTTCCATTTGTCTCATTCCTTCTTTCCCTCCTTCCTTCCCTCTTTTTCTCCCTTCCTTCCCTTTTTCACTCCACATAGAATCCTGATTTCCATTTAGTAGAACTGAGGGATGTCCGGGTCGTATGACCGTACTATAGCAGGTGATAGGCAGTTTTATTATGACCATGTGACTGACCATAATTATAGCCAAATTTTCCACTGGTTTCCCAAGGATTTCCTAGCCAACCACCAATATGGCCACTATAGTTTCCGCAGTTCTGACTATTTATACATCGATGTACTGTCTGCATATTATTGCATTTATCATTCGAGTCTTTGAAAGTGGACCCTTCAGGGCGCTGTAATGGCAGCCTCATGCCAACGTTCCTGGATATAGATATTTTAAACATCTTGACCATGAGCCTCCTTGTAGCATCTCTCCCGTCTGATGAGCTACACACTTGTCTGGCTGCTACCGTACTTAGTGGATGAGACCAGCGTCTGTCTGCGGAACTTCGTGCCAAGTTAGGGGAGGAAAGGAAAGTTAGGAAGGTGCAGTTTTAAATGGGGACTTTGTGTGACAAGATAGAGCTTATTCTGTTTATTTAGGTAGCACAAAAATACTTTATTACATTTAGTTGGCTAAATCACAGAATGAACAAGCTGAGAGATAAGTGGAAATGACGCATATTTATAATTATACATATTTTATTTACTGTACTGATCTACAAACATAGATTTGGTTCTGTTTGATTCTAAACATCACAAGTCCATTATAAGGGGAGGCAATATGGACACTTGCCCAGGGGTTTCCATTGTCCAGCTCCATTGTCCTACCTGCACTGCTGCTAGTGGGGAACGGGCAGCTGCCAGTGGTTGGATATATTTACAGCTGGCATATCACCCCTCGTATACCCACTAGCGCACACCGACAGTTGGGCTCCTCTACAAGCGTCAGTGGATCCTATGGGTTGATGACTGCTTTGCACACTCTTGGCATTCTTTTGATGAGCTTCAAGAGGTAGTCACCGGGGATGGTTTTCACTTCACAGGTGTGCCCTGTCAGGTTTAATAAGTGGAATTTCTTGCCTTATAAATGTGGTTGGGACCATCAGTTGTGTTGTGCAGAAGTCTGGTGGATACACAGCTGATAGTCTTACTGAATAGACTGTTAGAATTTGTATTATGGCAAGAAAAAGGCTATGTGCACACGTCAGAATTTATTGCAGAAATTTCCTGAACAAAACCGGACATTTTCTGCAATAAATCCGCATGCGTTTTTTTGCGCGTTTTTTGCATGTTTTTTGGTGCGTTTTTTTCCGGAGCTTCCCAATGCATTAAATAGCGGCAAAAACGTGAAAAATGCGCAAAATTAATGAACATGCTGTGTTTTTTACAACGATGCTTTTTTTCGTGGAAAAAAACGCATCATGTGCGCAAAAATTGCAGAATGCATTAAAAATGATGGGATGCTTATGTATGCGTTTTTAAGCGTTTTTTTTCCATGGAAAACGGCCGAAAAAACTTGAAAAGAACGCAAAAAATCCTGAACGTGTGCACATAGCCAAAAGCAGCTAAGTAAAGAAAAACGAGTAGCCATCATTACTTTCAGAAATGAAGGTCAGTCAGTCAGAAAAATTGGGAAAACTTTGAAAGTGTCCCCAAGTGCAGTGGCAAAAACCATCAAGCGCTACAAAGAAACTGGCTCTCATGAGGACCGCCCCAGGAAAGGAAGACCAAGAGTCACCTCTTCTTCTGAGGATAAGTTTATCCGAGTCACCAGCCTCAGAAATCGCAGGTTAACAGCAGCTCAGATTAGAGACCAGGTCAATGCCACACAGAGTTCTAGCAGCAGACACATCTCTACAACAACTGTTAAGAGGAGATTTTGTGCAGCAGGCCTTCATGGTAAAATAGCTGCTAGGAAACCACTGCTAAGGACAGGCAACAAGCAGAAGAGACTTGTTTGGGCTAAAGAACACAAGGAATGGACATTAGACCAGTGGAAATCTGTGCTTTGGTCTGATGCGTCCAAATTTGAGATCTTTGGTTCCAACCACCGTGTCTTTGTGTGACGCAGAAAAGGTGAACGGATGGACTCTACATGCCTGGTTCCCACCGTGAAGCATGGAGGAGGAGGTATGATGGTGTGGGGGTGCTTTGCTGGTGACACTGTTGGAGATTTATTAAAAATTGAAGGCTTACTGAACCAGCATGGCTACCACAGCATCTTGCAGCAGCATGCTATTCCATCCGGTTTGCGTTTAGTTGGACCATCATTTATTTTTCAACAGGACAATGACCCCAAACACACCTCCAGGCTGTGTAAGGGCTATTTGACCAAGAAGGAGAGTGATGGGATGGTACGCCAGATGACCTGGCCTCCATAGTCACCAGACCTGAAACCAATCGAGATGGTTTGGGGTGAGCTGGACCACAGAGTGAAGGCAAAAGGGCCAACAAGTAATAAGCATCTCTGGGAACTCCTTCATGATTGTTGGGAGACAATTCCCGGTGACTACCTCTTGAAGCTCATCAAGAGAATGCCAAGAGTGTGCCAAGCAGTCATCAAAGCAAAAGGTGGCTACTTTGAAGAACCTAGAATATAAGACATATTTTCAGTTGTTTCACACTTTTTTGTTAAGTATATAATTCCACATGTGTTAATTCACAGGTTTGATGCCTTCAGTGTGAATGTACAATTTTCAGTCATGAAAATACAGAAAAATCTTTAAATGAGAAGGTGTGTCCAAACTTTTGGTCTGAACTGTATATATATATATATATATGTATGTATATATATATATATATATATATATATATATATATGTATATGTATATACAGTGCCTTGCGAAAGTATTCGGCCCCCTGGAACTTTTTAACCTTTTCCCACATATCATGCTTCAAACATAAAGATACCAAATGTAAATTTTTGTGAAGAATCAACAAGTGGAACACAATTGTGAAGTTGAACGAAATTTATTGGTTATTTAAAATTTTTGTGCAAAATCAAAAACTGAAAAGTGGGGCGTGCAATATTATTCGGCCCCTTTAACTTAATACTTTGTTGGGCCACCTTTTGCTGCGATTACAGCTGCAGGTCGCTTGAGGTATGTCTCTATCAGTTTTGTACATCGAGAGACTGAAATTCTTGCCCATTCTTCCACGTCATTTTAACATTGTAAAATAAAGTCCATAAATCAATGGCAGAATTTTGTCACTGTTTTTCAGTACATTCTATGGTGTAGCCAGTCGTGTCATTCATAACTACAAATCATCCTTCAAAAAATAAACAAGCCCTCCTTTGGCTATGTTGACGAAAAAAATAAAGTTATGGCTAGGGGAAAAAAAAACAAAAGCACAAAAATGAAAAATCGCTCTGTACTTTGGGGGTTAATATACAGTGTTCTGCCTGGTGAATCTATGACTGCAAAGATGGGGTTTATATCATGAATATATATATATATTTTTCAGATTTACACAGGAAATATGGAAAGCTTTCGGTTCATTGCTCAAGGCTTCCCCATAAGACATCCGTGACTCAGGTCGTTTCTGCAGTTAGGCAAACAACATGTTTGCCAAAGATCTTGTAAGAAAGGTTATAAGAGTAACAGGCCAGCAGCGTTCTGTGCGGAGACGACGTGATCGGTTTATTTCTGCATATCGCCAGCCTCCAAGCTGTAGCGTCCGGTCTCATTCCTCCGGACTGGCAGTGCCCATGCAGCTCTGCTCACGCTGTTGACTTGACTCCGCTGGAGTTTAATAAGTATATAGATCTGCTGATAACTCTTCTTTTTGTCATATATGTGTCAATAGAGCCTCCAGTAGCTGTATCTAGTGCTCCTGGCACTGTCACCTCTCTCCGATAGCTCTGGCAATATTTATATGTTGACATTAAAAGGACATTATTATGCACCTGTAAAAACACAGTTACTCCACTTCATGTTGACATTGTGTCTAGTATTGTGCATTCTTTTCTTCGTCTCAATATTTTTCTCTGACGCGCGTGCCAATCACATAGGAAGTTAATCGATTATTACAGCCATCCTGAATTTTTTAAAGAAATACTAAACTAATGAGGAAATTGCGTGAAAAAGCAAATCCTTAAAGGGGTTGTCCAGGCTTGAGGCTCAAATCTGCACTGTATGTGACTGCAGACTTGTGAATCTTCACAGCATGCGCCATGCACGCTGTCAGGATTCTCCAGTGCTGGTGCCGGTAGCGAACAGTGCGTGAACACAAGTATACGATTTGCATACATACGGTCAAGTGACGACTAGTCATTCATGGCCCCGCTCAATACAAGTCTAGTTGGAATGTGGCCAGAAGTATGCAAATCGCATACTTACGGTCACATGACCGTTACCAGGCTCCGCATCGGAGAATCCTGACCATGTGCACTGAGTGTGATGTCACGATTCACAAGTCTGCAGTCACATAGCGTGACTGCAGACTTGATCTCCAAGCCTTTTATGTATTTTATTTTTAATAATAATAATAATAATAATAATCTTTATTTTTATATAGCGCCAACATATTCCGCAGCGCTTTACAGTTTGTACACATTATCATCACTGTCCCCGATGGGGCTCACAATCTAAATTCCCTATCAGTATGTCTTTGGAGAATCCAGTTTAAAATGTTAAAAAGCTGTAGCATGAGTTGTGTATTACAGCTGCAAAACTTGAACCCTCACTTTGTGTTCTACTGAACTCAATGTCATTCACCATTGTTATGTCTCGAGTGGAGAGGTGGATCCCCAAAAGCCTGGATGAGTCGTAATAGTACAGCACAGACCGGTGGCACTGGTGCAGCTAGCCAATCTAGTTGTAACAATGGTAGCATGTATTGCTGACCTGGAACAATGACAACTGAAGTAGCTAAACTGGAAGAATGGCAGCAGAGCTGGAACTTTGATGTAGCAATATTAAATTCACAATGAGCAACTGGTGTAGCAGAGCAAGATTTCAAAGGTGGTGCAATGTAGCAGAGCTAGCACAGGGAAATAGACAAAGCTGACTTTGCAAAGAGGAAACCTTCTAACAAAGCTTAGTTTGCAATGGAGTCAAAATGAATTAGTGCAGTAAAGCTTTGTTTGCAACAGAGGCTAAAAGCTGAGCTGACACAGTGATGTACAAAGTTGGCTCAGTGCGTCACAAAAAGGTTGCAGAGCTGAGTTTGCAATGGAAGCTCATTTAGCAGAGCTAACACAAAAATGTAGCAAGGTTGACTCAACAAAAAGGAACTGGTATAGCAGTTGAGTTTGCAATGGAAGCTAGTGTAGAAGAACTGGCTTAGGGATGTAGCAAAGCTGTATCGGTGAACAGAAACTGGTGCAGCTGGAGCAATGCTGGAACCACAGAATAGCAGCAGAGCTGATGTAGCAGTGTTGAAACCACAAGGAATGGAGTAGCAGATTTGAATTACCAGTTGTAGTGTAACTTAGCAGCAGCAAGTCACTTACCTGAATACGTAGGTGGTGCCCTTCTGCCCGAGTCTGGCTATATGGCCCAGAAGATTGACATCTATTAGAAAAAAACCACTTAGAGTTGGAATAGGATGGAGGACTCAGCACTGGAGCCTGGAGAAATGAGTAACGACCATTGAACCCTATGGTAAGCCAAGTTTGGTTTGGTACAACTCTAGGTGAAAAGCATGTGAAGCTTCAAAACCATTATGGCTTGGCAGTATCCTCTATTCTTCTGAAATGTTACTAGATTTCTCCTTACTGTGGTTTTCTATAAGTTCTTCCAATAGATATTTTGTACATTCCGGAAGAGCTACATGTTTAATTTCCATATCCAGAATCTCATTCCTTGGAACAACAGGTAATCTTCAGGCCCAACCATTTTTTGTTGTTGTGTGTGTGATATATTATAATAGTGATCACAACTTTGTTTCTACTTTAGAACCCTAAATCCCCAAAGCTAAATGATCAAATTTGGTCAGTCTCTGGTCACCACTAGGGGGAGCTTGAGAGCGTTTTTATTTATTATTATTATTATTATTATTATTATTATTTGGCTTTTCAGACCCTATAAATCATTTGGACAACCTCTTTAAGTTCAATATCTAACCAGTATGCAGTAAGCATCTGAGCGCCCCCTTGTGGTGTCTGCAGTCATCCAGAATGTTACCGATTCACTCTACGGCAAGACAAGGAAAAACAGATCACTATAAAGCTATGCTAAGAAATAAGCCAGCACAATATGGATACATCAGGCATATTATACACAATTTGAACCGTTTATAAATTAAAAATAAAAAAAATTAAGTTGACTTAATGCAAAACTACATTAAATCTTAGTAATTGATAAATATTTAAATACATTTTAATATATATTAAAAATAAAAGAAATCTGTATGTTATATGGGAATTCTCAATTTTCAGCATTGGTTTAGATATATTGTATATTTCGTAATAAACTAGGAACATCACATTTTAGCGTAGTTAATGATCGTTTGCAAATTCCTTGTGCATTGAATGGCTATAATGTAATCCGGCTGATGTCATTTATTCCCAGCGTTGAAAGCGACCATGTCTCACTCCGCACCAGAAGAAAACAGCTTTTATTTCATTCCGCTGAACACATTTACGTCAATTTCCAACGAGGAAGTCAAAGACGTTTCACATTCCCAAACGTATCGGCGTTCTAGGGCTCAGCCGCGGAGTAAAAGCAAAGCAGTGCTTGACACTGGGTGACTCATGCCTGGGAGTTACTCACCGTCACAACACTGGCTTCTTGTTCAGGAGAGCGAGGGGAAAATTCAGAGCGCGGTTCCTGCTGGACGCTGGATCGTGATCCTCACACAAATAGAAAATTATTAGACGATATTCCACGCTATATACATGCTGCCCACATATATATATTGCAGCAAGCACAAGTATTTGGAAAATGTTATATATGCTTTACATTTATCAAAATATTCCTCCTACTTTTGGCTAATATTTAAGAATTGGGAAAGATTTGTCGGCTGATTCGAATACAAAATCTCCACATTTTGGAACCCCAACAGGATGAGATTTCCCACACGGTAATCATTAATTTAGGTAAAACGAATAAAAAATAATGGTGTTCTACTCCACTGTATTGTTTGCTTGCTGGTCATATGCATAGCCTGCACATCTTTGGCAAAAATCATCAAGTTTGCTAGTGTTCCAGGATTCTGACCCCCCTCGCATACAGCTGAAGACCACTGCTGCTGTCATATTAATGGGGTTGTATGTACTAAGACAATCCCTTTTAAGAAAATTCTCATGACCTGTTTAGGGTTTTTAAGGACATGATTGAGAAATATTGGATTATACAGGAGGTTCACCCATGACCTCACTTTTTTGATCAATACAGTTTTCTGCTAGTTGCAATACATTTGTAAGAGGTAACAATGAATCATTATTTATTTATTTATTTCAAATTACAAAAAAAATCATTTCAAATCCTTTTATCAAAATGTTAATATGGGGGAAAAAAAACAACGACTGTACAAAGCTAAACGTACAGCAGGGGCCGCCTAACTGGTGACGCATGTTGTCATGCTGGCTCCTCCAATGTCTGCTTCTCTCAGTAGGCAGCGTTCGTGATGGGACAATACCACACCCATTCCACTTTTTGACATCGACCGAGTTTAGACCATCCTTATGCCCAATTATTCTGTTCTTTTCCCTGTTCTCCAGGTATTGATGCTACTTTCTGACCCACCCTCTGCCAGACCACTCCATCAGCCAGCAGCCACTTCTTAGACCCATGTAAGGGTCCCTATATAATTCCAGAACCCTGTACAGGTGTAAAGGGGTGAAGACCAGGGAACCCCCTGGGATCTGATAGATGGTGTGGCTAGTGCAAAGCCTGTCTGTGAAAGCCCTATTAAGTGTTGCCAGATTTCCACTGTCTGTGCTCCCTGACACAAGTTTCCCACTCTCAAGCATTTTTCATGTCCTAGAGAAAAGGAGTGACGGCAGGGACTGTGCACTATAAGTCCAACTGTGGCATCCGCATACACCAGCAGACTTGGGAGTCTTTTAACCCTGACTCTAGTAAAGAGTAGATGAAGTGGGCAATCATGTGTGGTGCCATCTTCCTATCTTCATTTTAGTTTATCGGATTGGTGAAATATTTTGACTTTTTTGGAATCTCACTTAAACTACATGAAGACACATGGGGGAATCGCTTCCTGTCTGAAATGTGAATAAGGGAGATGGAGACCCCCCAAACTCTCATATGTTAGAGGGCTGGATGTAAAACTGACAGGTACAGGTAGTATTGCTATGCCATTTCTCAGGTCGTTATACCCCTTTTAGACTGGTTTCAGTCTGACCAAGTAGCCCATATGCCAGAAAAGGTTGTGCATATCGGCTGAAAACAACCGCTTGAAGGCTTTTTCCTTTAAGCACACATTTTGTAGTATACCTTTTCGATTTGACAGGTTTTCTCAACCAGTGAATCTATATGGCCCACAGCATTTGGCAGACTTTTTTTTACCAGGGCAGATAGACCTGCAATATTGGGCATCGATGTAAGGGGTAGATTGCTGTTACTAAAACTCTTGAGTTAAGAGTTTTAATGAGAGGGAGAAAGAAAAATTATTCCCTTGTTCTGTACACTACAACCAATGAGGGCCATTGTATGGTGACCAGAGATCGGGTCTAAAATTACCTACCTGTACCTAAAGAGGAGTGCTCCCTCGTACACTGCTGCCAGCTGAGAGGAGCTCCGATTCCTACCACCACTAGCACTCGTGAGGGCCCCTTAATTGGAGCTGCATACATTATACTTGTATGACATGCCCTATGGATATGTCTTAAATATACAAGATGGGATTATTATTTTCAATTTATTTTTAGTCTATGCAGTATAAAGAAATTAGAAAAGTAAAGATTTTAACTTTAAATATTCCTTTTGAGCATACCTAAAGCTGACCATTCACCTTGGACAGTTGTCATGCGTTTGGCAGACCGTTATCTCTTCTGAACCCCGTCATACACATCCACAGTTTGGATAAGCGTGATTTCAATGGATAGAGCAGATCTAACTTCTGCTAAAATCCAGTGGTGGTGGTTTATTGTGTAGGAACTATGTAAATAATTTTATGGCCAAAAGAAGATCAAAAATATTTTAGCTAACCAAAACATGTAACTTACAAGCTTTGTGAGCAGAGAGGCCTCTTCATCAGGCAAGTCATAAACGCTTGTAAATATAATATTCCTGGTTAGCTAATAAAGGTATCACTCCTAGAATACTTTTGTATCATTTGGGTGTAAAAGTAAATTCAGACATTTTTCTGGCAAACTTGGTAGCACAATATCGTTTTTTAATTGTACATCATTCCTGCAGGAATAAAAGGATTGGACCTTAAAATTCAACATCCCTTAATCCTTTCCACCAATGTCATCGGGAAGCCTCCCGAACCAGACTATATTACCAACTGTGGATGGGTGCCTCAAAACTGTTCCCCGATAGATGATGTTGAAGGGGAGGAGGATCCGGTGTGTTCAGTTTTAGAATGCCAATCCTTTTGTTCTTTGTGAAGGAAGGGGCATGTCATTGGTGCAACCACACAGGAGCCCAACAAGTAGGGGGCCCATTTCTACATCCAAAGCAGGTGGAATTGTGCACTATATTGAGCTCTTGGGTTCCAGTGGACACATATATTGTTCTTGCTTTGGGACCCTTTTGTGTCTGTTTCTCCCAGTGGCTAGAGGAACGCTCCTGTCTTGGGAGAAGTCGGAAGAAATGGCCAAACCATCAATCGTCTGACATCTATCTATTATGTATGGGTGGTGGGCTTTAGATGGTTGACACCAAAATCGGCATATTAGATTGACATTAATCTAACGTGTATGGGGCTTAAAGACAATTTAATTCATAAATGTTCAGCTATCTCATTAACCGAATGCACCATTATACACTTCAAGCACTACATATTGATATATAGGGTCAGTATGTTGTCTCTGTAAGGCGTTTGCATGTTGTCCCCATGTTTGTGTGGGTTTCCTCAGGTTTCCTCACACACTCCAAAGACATACCAATAGGGAATCTAGGTTGTGAGCCCCAATGGGGACAGTGATGATGATGTCTGCAGAAATAATTGGTGCAATATAAGCAAGTAAAATAATGAAAAAAAAATCGGTCATCAGCAGCTTGTTGTAACAAATCTACTGGAGGATCACATATGCAAAGCTTCTAGTGTGAAATTGTTGGAATAAGTTTCGGAAAACACAGCCATAACTTTATTTTCTAATAATACAAATGTTATTACACATCACATGCAAATAGATAAGGCTGATTATTCCACTTATGTCTATGTGTGTACAATGTAGGCAAAGCAAACAGATAAAAAAGTGTAACTTGACATTAAAAAATGAGAAGCAATTGTCGTCCAAAGTTTGTGATCCCTTTTCAAGTTATCTGGGTTACTGTGTAATCTTTTCATTAAAAAGGAACCTGAGACTAGGTTTAGGGTTACTAAATCACCCGGCATGGCATTGTGCCGTTGGGGTTTAGTGGTCGGAACATGCCTATGTCAAAACAATTAGTTGGCTAAAAGGACTTTATGCGTCAAATTCTTAAAAAAATGGCACACATGGTTCAAGAATTTTGCTCAAAAGTTTTTTTTTTATGTATTTTTGTTTTGAACCTTATGCAACAGTTTAGCTAAAAAAGTCACGTTCCGCTAAAATGATACAAAAGTTTTGCCTAAATTTTAGACATATATGAAATTACTCTTCAAGAGAGAGTGGAATGGAGTTCATTGGTGCAAACATTTTGCAACTTTTTGAAAAGTCACTATTGATTACGTAATTGGCCAAAAATATTAGAAACCCTAAAATCTGCCCACAATGTTGAACATGAATAAAACTAATACATACAAACAGATATAAAATAGACTTTAAAAAACGCACAAAATAAAGGAATAATAAGGTACAAATGAAAAATAAACAAAAGGATAGACAAAAATAAAAGCAAATGCAATAATGAATTGGGCCCTATCTACTTGTAGGAAGTCTTTCTAATTGGAGCCTTTATAATGATGATATGTAAAATGCAGAACAAATGCTCATTTGTAGAGTCCTGTGATTGCCCTCCAGTCAGCTCTGTCCCTTAGCTAATAGAGATAGGGCTATAGTTGCAAACTTTTCAGTCAAATGCTGGTTACTGCAGTCACAACATGGAGTTGGACTCTCCGGAGTCCATGGAATTTTAGAAGTATCCATCCAGACTATATTTAGGGACAATAAACTTAGTAAGTTCACAGTATTGAAGACTTTTTTAGATCCCTTTTATTTTTTTAAACTTTTTTATGGCTATAATATAATATTAATATTTAAGGAATTCAGCATAAATTACTACATCTGCATTTTACTTAGAATGTGTTTCTTTTTTCAATACATCCGTATCTTTTCCTGAATTTTGTTCAGAGATACAGTTTCTCAGTGTACAAATCTGTTACATTCTCATGACATCCATTATAAAAATGTATAACACTTGGTAAAGTTTAAAAAAAAAACATGGGAACCTGTAGTTGACGGCTAACTCATGGATCTGATATATATATATAGGTTATGAAATCCTGTAAAAAAATGTATTCGACTCATTTTTGACACATGGGAGCCCAGGAGTGATAGATGGCCAACGGATGGCATACATAGGCTCTATACATCAGGTAGTCGAGTAAAAATATGTATGCAATCCAATATGTGTTATTTTTAATTGGGAACCTGTGGCCAACAAATTGCATTATGTGTTAGATACATTTATTTTTAATATGGGAATAGAGATGAACAATAAATAATTGTGCTGACCTGGTCCAGGATCCAGTTCAGTCCTTCGAGGCAGTCGGACCATGGCAGTCTTCACTCCCATGACAGTCATCCTCAGCCAAGCGTGCTTGGTACCTCTTGCACTTAGTAGATAATGCAACTTATGTCATGACGTCTTGTGGATCAGTAAGTGCAAGAGGCTCCCTGGATTCCAGCCACAGAAGTGAAGATTGCCTTGGACCGACTGCCATGGAAAACCGGACTGAACACCGGGCAAGAACCTTTTTGCAATCCTACATGGGAACCTACGTTCAGCTCTGAGAGAGGGTTGCAAGCCACATCCAGCTCTGAGAGAAGGTGCGAGCAACATCCGCTCTGAGAGAGGGTGCGAGCAACATCCGCTCTGAGAGAGGGTGCGAGCAACATCTAGCTCTGAGAGAGGGTCGTGAGCCACATTCAGCTCTGAGAGAGGGTCGCGAGCCACATTCACCTCTGAGAGAGGGTCGCAAGCCACATTCAGCTCCTGCACTTTCAAACTAGTGACACCCAGATCCCCTGTTACTGGTATAATGACAACCAAAGCTTTTCCACTAAAATCACACCAAGGCAGTAGGCCAATATCAAGGGGTTCCCACAGTACTCTCATTCACTATTCGTGCATCAAGCACTCCCATCACACCTCCACATCCAGCGTCAAACACCTCTTCTTATAAGTAATATCATCCTGTCTCCTGTTTACCATACTTAAATAATCTCTAAACCTCCACGGCCAGTATATGTGCATCCAGATCTGCTCTTCGGTGCAAGGCTACTCACAAAAGTCACCATCTGGAAATGTTCTCTTCATAGCTCTTTGGTCATGAACCACACGTCATGGGCTCGTGAGGCACAGTTTGGGGACCCATTTTCTAGTGGGTACAATTCGCCAATCTAATTCGTTTTATAGATGCCCTCAATGAAAGTGTTTGTTTCTGGTGAAAAATTCTCTTTAAGAGTATTCCGGGTCTAGGGAGTTGTACGGATATTTCCAAGACCTTTAAGGAGTAAACCTTCACTAAGCCAAATCCTGATAATTACCCTTTGCTTCAGTACCGTTTCAGTTGGCAGAGACTCATGAACACACAGTCCCTTCCCCGCTTTGTAAGTTTCGCAGGTAACCCAACCCTTCCCTCTTAACAGCAGTTGCATCATTCCACAGTTCTGTTAGGTGTATGCATTTTATTATTTTATTGGCAGGGAGCTATGAGCCAGCAGGTGTCTGGGACGAAGGCAGGGATGGCGGCGTAAGGCATCCTACCAGTAGACTGCACTATAAACCATAAAGGTTGGGGAGGAGGGGGGACTCGCTTGGCTTTTGTCCCAGTTGGAGATCTTCATTTTGACATATGGAGAGTGTTTGCTGTTTGGGCTTAACAGGATGTGATTTTCGTTCTTTCAAACAGTCTGCTAACTTGGCAGAGAAATCCAGTGCAAGCGGCAAGTGTGCGAGTCCTATACAGAATGTCAGAGTATAAAAATATCAAAAGACACATTTTCTCGTAGCTTTCTGCTCGGTTTACACAGGCAGTAGGTCACAGACTGATTCAGACTCTAGAACTTGCAGTTTTTAAGACTTTGATTTACTGGATTCTGCACTTCTAAGCATTGCTTACAACTAAAACACATTTTACAAAATATTTGTAACAATATTACTTTGCTTTTTTTGGAACCACTTTGAATGGAGAAAACCAATCACGTCTCCATTCACAGCAGTGCAAAATGCAAAACAAAACTTTATTCTTGAGATGGGTGTGGGTCCAAGAGGTGAGGCTTGCATCTTCCAGACGTTTATGGCATATTCTGTAGCGGTGCCCTGAATGGTTGGCACCGGAATACTGACTGCTTTCCCTTTTTCATCATTTTGCATCAAAATCCCTGCTTTAAAAATAATTGAAACAGCTGATGCTCACCCTCTCCGTATCCAGTGCTGTGTCTCCAGCACCGCTCTGCTGATTGTTTCAGTCAACGGCGCTGCAGCCAATCACCAGAGCAGCGGGTCATGATGTCTAGCGATAAACCCAGTGATTGGCTGCAGCACTGTTGACCAGCGGCAGAGACACGGTGGTGGCCCCTGGAAAGGTAAATGATGGCTGCATTAAGGGAAGAACCCCTTTAATTATTGAACACTGACTGTGTAGTGACATACACTATTGACAAGAGAACATAGTAATGCTCAATTTATACATTACCAGAAGGAATGACGAGGAATTAAATCAGTGTTTTAAGAAAGAAAATGCTGCTCCATACACACAATGCAAAAGTGATACTCTGCAGCATGTGGTTGGTGGGAGGTGCTATCAGTGATTGACAGGTACATCTGTATGCACACTTATACAAAGAAAGTTGTCAATCACTGATAGGATTAAATGGTTAAAACACAGGTTATACTGACACTTCTCATAAACTATATATCATTCTGTTCAGCCCCCCTTGCTCTATAACATGCTGCCTGCAGATTGGACTGCATTTTCATGGTGACAGGTTCTCTTTAAGTCTGTGACCCATGGAGACGCATAAGCCTGCACAGGAGCTGTGCATAGATGGAAATTTCTAATCAAGATTATTTACAAAGTGACTTCATCTTTTTTTATTCAATGCATTGGATAAATTAAAAACGTTGAATATGTTAACAGTATGTAAGGATCTGTGTGCTGGGTGCAGTGGTAACAGTGCTATTCATCACATAATTTACAATTAGCTGAACAATGGAAAAACAAAAACAGTTTGGGGAGAAAAAACCTTTTGTTGTTAGCGCTGTAGCGTAGTGTGACAGGCAGTGACCACAGGGAAAGTTCACAGCAAAACGTGTTTAATGTCCAAACTCACACTGTGCACAGCACACGGTATCCTCCGGATCGCAGCCGGGAAACAAGACAGTTCGTAAATGCTTCTGGTAGCCGAGGGCGACTGCACCACCGTATCACACTGCGGGGTGCCAGGAGTTTGCTCTGCGCTCCCTCACACTGGCTGAGCTTCTGCAGAGCCATCTGCTTCTTGGTGCAAACTCTACTATGACACACCCAAACCCTTGCTGCAGGTTTTTTTTTTAAACTGTAATCTGTGGCCATGGGCCACTTGCAAGACCCGGCCTGGAGGAAACGGACCGCACCGCTACCTTACTGTAGTCCGTTTAAAAAGTAAAAGCCCATACCGGCTTTTCCTGAACAATGCCTTGACCAAATAGCTTGACCAGGTCCATGCTTAAGGTACCGTCACATTTAGCGACGCTGCAGTGATCTAAACAGCGATGCCGATCGCTGCAGCGTCGCTGTGTGGTCGCTGGAGAGCTGTCACACAGACAGCTCTCCAGCGACCAACGATGCCGAAGTCCCCAGGTAACCAGGGTAAACATTGGGTTACTAAGCACAGGGCCGCACTTAGTAACCCGATGTTTACCCTGGTTACCAGTGTAAATGTAAAAAAAACCAGACACTACATACTTACATTCCGGTGTCTGTCGGGTCCCCCGGCGTTCTGCTTCCCTGCACTGTAAGCGCCGGCCGTAAAGCAGAGGGGTGACGTCACCGCTGTGCCCTGCTTTACGGACAGCCGGCGCTGACACAGTGCAGGGAAGCAGAACGCCGGGGGACCCGACACACCGGAATGTAAGTATGTAGTGTTTTTTTTTTTTTTACATTTACACTGGTAACCAGGGTAAATATCGGGTTACTAAGCACGGACCTGCGCTTAGTAACCCGATGTTTACCCTGGTCACCAGTGAAGACACCGCTGAATCGGCGTCACACAGGCCGACTCAGCGATGTCTGCGGGAGATCCAGCGACAAAATAAGGTGCTGGCCTTCTAGCTCCGACCAACGATGTCACAGCAGGATCCTGATCGCTGCTGCATGTCAAACACAACGATGCCGATCGCTGCAGCGTCGCTGTGTGGTCGCTGGAGAGCTGTCACACAGACCGCTCTCCAGCGACCAACGATGCCGAAGTCCCCGGGTAACCAGGGTAAACATGGGGTTACTAAGCGCAGGGCCGCGCTTAGTAACCCGATGTTTACCCTGGTTACCAGTGTAAATGTAAAAAAAAGCAAACACTACATACTTACATTCCGGTGTCTTTCGGGTCCCCCGGCGTTCTGCTTCCCTGCACTGTAAGCGCCGGCCGTAAAGGAGAGCGATGACGTCACCGCTGTGCCCTGCTTTACGGCCAGCCGGCGGTGACACAGTGCAGGGAAGCAGAACGCCGGGGGACCCGACAGACACCGGAATGTAAGTATGTAGTGGTTGTTTTTTTTTACATTTACACTGGTAACCGGGGTAAATATTGGGTTACTAAGCGCGGCCCTGCGCTTAGTAACCCGATGTTTACCCTGGTTACCAGTGAAGACATCGCTGAATCGCCGTCACACGCCGACTCAGCGATGTCTGCGGGAGATCCAGCGACGAAATAAGGTGCTGGCCTTCTAGCTCCGACCAACGATGTCACAGCAGGATCCTGATCGCTGCTGCGTGTCAAACACAACGATATCGCTATCCAGGACGCTGCAACGTCACGGATCGCTAGCGATATCGTTGTTAAGTTGCTCAGTGTGAAGGTACCTTTACTTTTATTTTGCCTTGTGACTAACAGGCATCCTGCTGTGACCACTAGGCACTCCAGTGGCCTCAATATGCTTCTTTGCACATCCTGGGGGATACATGGCGACCCTTCGCATATGACCCCGGTCACTGCCTTACAGCGCCTAGAAGGGTTTACTTATGGAATCAATACTATAGAGGAAAGGATCCTGCACCGCTGCAACACCTGAGCCCAAATATCCACTGTGTTTGATTACCACGTCAAATACACCGCCCTTTTGGATTCACGGCTGCCAAACCCTGTAAGCAATTGCATAAATCCATATACTGAAGAGAAAAAAGGGTGGCACTCACCGTTTCTAAAATCCAATCTTTATTGTGACGATATAAAACATGTTCAGCAGGGGGAGTGTAGAACAAGAAGAAAAAAATCGGACGACGGCCATTTCGCGCTCCCTTGCGCTTCTACGGGTCCTTATGGAAATTGCTTCTTTTTCCCATTTTCTGTCACTCACCTGTCTAGGTGCACGGCAAAATGCTCCAGTAATCACAATAGTCCAAACTATAGCCAGTACTCACATCTTCTTATAAAAAATATTGCTTTATTGCTCCTGTAGTAGAAAAGACACAAAAAATGTTTGAACACAACAGCACAAAAATGTTAAAAAGTCATAGAAGAAATATCCGCTGCGCTCCCAGGCAACATGTTTCAGACCTGCATGATCCTTTGTTAAGCCTCTTGAGACTTGACAAAGCACCATGAAGGTCTGAAACCCATTGCCTGGGAGCGCAGCGGATATTTCTTCTCTGCTTTAAAAAAAGTTTGTGCCTTTTATACTCATTTTGCCTTTCTACCCAGTTAATTTTTCTCTTTTCCATTAGGTCTGTGACATCATATGATTAAAACAAGGCTAGCTGACTCCTTTTAAGCCCTATGTACAAATGCGAAGTCTCTTTTCCCTGCATGAGTCATCACTGCAAAAATCACTGACGGGGAGGAGCAGAGCAGCTGGGTCAGCAGGGGAAAAGGGGGATGACTCACACAGGGAAAAGAGACTTCCTGTTTCTACATAGAGCAAAGAGAGGAATTAGCTGGGTAGAAAGGCAAAATGAGCAATTGTAAGTGCACAGTGCTGTATAATATGATGACTGCAATATATTAACTGAATACATCTTTGATTGAAGTGCTTGTTTAAGAGGTAAGCCTGCCCCAAGAGGAGTCTGGTAGCATCTTTCTCATTAAGAACATACTGTATCTATCCAGCATGGAGCTCTCCTGTATATTGAGGGGTCGGGAGAGAGCTGTAGGCTGAATGATCTGCTGAAGAATCTTTCAGCTGACAAATTTGTGGCTCCTGTAGGCAGGAATGCCAAGCGATAAACTCCGTTATGAATGGCTTTAGACTGGATGAGGCTTGTGTACTTTGAAAAATTCATGTTGCCAATTAGATTTCTTGGACCTGATAAGGATGCTGTATCTACTGACAATCCATGGATGTATAATAATTTTATGAACGTTTATACCCAATATCCACCCACCTAGCCTGATTGCCAGCTCCTCAGACTCCCTCCTCCCTGCTGTTGCTGAAACCTCACACTGCTCAGTACAAGCTGCAGCAGTCAGCTCATCAGCTCTCCCACTCTTTAGCTGAACATTAAACGCTCATTTTAATATCAAGCTCACACAGTCATTCTGACATGGATTTTCAAAGTCAATACATCAGCCACATCAGGTCTGAGAGATCTATTTACGAATGCATGCAGTTTATAATGTGAAAGCTGGTGACAGCTTTATCTGTCGCAACCTTCAGACAGCTTACTAATGTTTCGGTCTCCTTCCTATCTGCAGGCTCCAGTAACTTTTCTTCAACATAATCAAGACAGATTGATTGAGGACTATAAAAAGCTGGAAGAAGAGATCCAGACCCTGCACATATATTACAGGTATGAATATAGCGGACTCTATTCAGTTATATGGAATAATATAGTGGATAGCCAAGGTGGCCAAGATGCTTCTGGCGTAAAGCAATATTTTGGTAGAATCAGTTGATCCTGTTCTGGTCCCTGGTGGCAGATGTCAGGAGATCAAGCTGAATTTCTGTAAAGAATAAGCCACTGCCAGAGGCGTCGGGCCGGTGTATTTCCCTCTCCTCTTCGAGTCTGGAGGAATCGTTGTCTTTCAGATGAATGCCATCTAATGTGTATGGGCTGCTTACCTTAGTCAGAGATATTGCAGTCTTCTGGGTTATAAATGATAGTGACATAGACAGAAGAGGGCCCCTGTGCAAGAACAATATAGGGGCCCTTTGCAGTCCAATAGCTCATATTTATGCACAATTGCACCTTCTTCGGGTAGTAGTGGGCCCCTGTGCGGCTGCCCCTGGTGTTAGGTATACTTGGGATGTCTCCAGGTTCTTCAGCACCAGAAGCATGCAATGTTCCTGTCTTCCTCATGTATCTGTCATGTGTCATACAGCAAACAAAGGGCAGTCATAATAAACTGTCCACCCACCATGTCCCGATCAGTGCACTCTCACATTTACGTGCTTTTATAAGAAGACTAGGTCATTGCATTCTTGTCATTTTTGTTGGCTTGTTCAGATCTGGAGCTCTCCTGCGTTTACTAGTTGTACGGAATGGTTACAGCTTTTTAGGGTTTGCATTATTCAGTGACAGAAGGTTTGGGATGTTCTGAACAAGAACTTAAAGGAGGTTTACAATGTCATAATTTGACATGTGACGTGCACATCAGATGATTACCTACGGTGGGAGTCATAGCCTTGCTAAAAAAAGGGGACCTCCATATTGGTATTAGTAGAATGGTAGAATCCGTACAGCTTGGAAGTATCAAATACTGTATTTTGGGATGATGTGAAAAAATATCAGGACTCAATATTTTATTTTTTTCTGTAGGGATTAAAGAAATTGTCCAGTTTCTAAAAAAAAAAAAAAAACACCCAAAAAAACAAAAAACAGCAAACGTAAAACATAATAAAATCCTGACTACAGCTCTGATGGAGCACCGGCCTTTACTTACAGCCTGTGACTGCTGCAGTCAGTCAATGGCCGCTGTGGTCACCTTGCACACTACTGGTTTCATAGTTACCGGGGATAAAAAAGGGAACAGAAAATTGATAAAATGGTGGAATCCAAATAGAATGTGGCTATAAGAAACTTCCAAATCATTGCATTCTTGTTCTCTTTACATTTGACACAGCTGCGCAACTTTTTAAAGAGTTGGGTTTGTACGTTTCAGTGATCGTTCGGAGAAGGTGGGGGGCAAGTGGCCACTGATGTGCTGCCTGTGATGTCTACTCAGGCCTTAGTGTAAACTAAAAGAATAGTGTAAAAACACTGAGGACGGGCATTCATCCAAAATGAGAAACCACTGCATGTGGCAGACGGGTCATGGAGAGTTCAGCTAGCTGCACCTATGGGAAGAATCGGGCAGGGACTTCTCAATAGTCTTTTTTTATTACTCATAACACTGTGAATGAGTATATATCTCATTTTCTATATAACTCTAACCTGACATTCTGGTTTATCCTGTTGGTGGATTTAGATCTATCACCAGGTGCAGTTCCACTTCCTCTGCATAGTTAGTCTTTCTGTAGTGTTTAATACTATATTGTAATTATTTGATACAATTGTTTTTGTGTAATGGGACAGAAGCTTTTATGTATCCATACAAAGCACAAAGGTAGAGAGGAGAAAAAGCCAGAGCCTGCAGCTCCCATATGGGACAGGAGGAAAGTAATCCAGCTCACCCTCATCAGATGTCCTTGTAGATGTCCTCACCCTCATTAGATGTCCTTGTAGATGTCATCACCCTCATCAGATGTCCTTGAAGATGTCATCACCCTCATCAGATGTCTATTTTCTGCATTGATCTCCCATATGGGACAGTAACTGGAAGCACCCAGCCCAAGTTGTCCCCATCTACTTTCCCCATCAGTGGTGTGAACAGTCAATATCTACAAGAATTCAAAGGGGTAAACTGACTTAAAGGATTTAATGCCCATCTTTTGTAGGAGGGGAGAACAAGCACACATTTAGGCCCACTAGTCCAGATCGAGAGATGAAGCTGAAAGGGTTAATTTGAATCCAAAAGAGGCAATTAATGAGATGACCCCCACCATAAGTAAGTTGTAGTTCAGGTGTCTATGTGGCCTCATCTGATGCTACCTCTCCACCCTTTGTACCTATGCCTCTACCCAATGAGCAAGACACTAGGCTTTTAACTATGAGGTCTCTCTTCCATATCCTGCCTGGATTAGGTCTTTCTGATTGGGCGATGGAATAGAGTGATCAATTTTTGGACTTTATACAAGAAATAAGGGGCCAATCAATCAGTTTTTGCCAAAATTTGGGGGTACTTTGTCAACTTTTGCTGTTTTTTATGCTAGTCTTGGCTAGTTCCACCAATTTTTTTAAAAGTTGACAAGATCTAACTTTTTCAACCATGCCCCCTTACAGCTATCATAATTTACATCACAAAAGTGGCATAAACTATGACCAAAATTTAAACCTGTCCTTGCGATGGTACATGGCAGATGAAAGATGTGCCAATTTCATCAAGCAACGCACCTTTCCCCTCTGTTTTCTTTATCAAGACTGGCCTGCAAAACGCCAGCCTTGATGAATTGGGGCCTAAGAGTCTCTATTCATTGTGTATCAGGGTCCTGAGTAGCTACACCAGTCCTCTATTTTTAATGATCACCCTCAGATGTTGTAATGAAGAATATTTCATGTCCTATATAAATATAATACTGTTCTTTGAATATTCCTTTTTTTTCTCCCAAATATACCCTGTGGAGTTTATTTCTTGGCCAGTCTTTACCCCGCCTTACTTCGTAGGTGCATCTCATCCAGTAAAATTGCATTCTTTGCATTGTGCAATTTGCACAGACGGAAAATAAAGAGTTAATCCACTCACTTCCAGGCTTAGAGATAAGAGAAGGCTTGTAATCAGTTGGTAAGAGCGGGTTCCAGCCAGAATGTCACTATGTGGAGAAAGCGTCACAGTTCCACCTGCTTCCTGCTATAACATAACCGGAACACAGTGAAATGAACTGTCTTGTACTAGGCACAGACCCGTGGAGCCTCCCGAGTGATATAAAGCATATTTTCTCCTTGTTTTTAATCATGGTTGGTTTACAGCTGCAAACCTGAGAGCCACATGCAACCTCTAAACCTATCATGAATGTTCCAGATTTCATAGGTTAATTACTTCATCCATTTCCTAAGGAAAAATGTAGCTTATTGTCTCTGGCAGTTGGTGGTAAACTCAGTTTTCTTCTACCTGCCGGTCAGTGAAGCGTTTGGTCTTAAAATTCCTAGAGGCACAATCAGTGTGGTCAATGGAGCAATTAGCGGTCGATTGTAGGGACACCAGTAGTCTTTGTCCCGGTAATAACACAATACAGTCAGTATTCACGTACTTGATGACCTGGTCCCCCCCCAAAAAAAAAAAAAAAAAACAGGTCAAGTGTGCATTTATTATCATTGGGGAGAGGGGACTAAGCATCCAATAAACCTCTTTATGGCAGCATTTCTTCTGTGTGGACAAAAGGATTATATGTTGGTGTCTAACTACTCAATTCTCCTCCAATATTGTTCAGCTGTCAGATTGGGGGAGAGTTATGAGACCACCATACAAATTACAGTAGATTAGCATAAACTCCCTCCGAATTGGCGTGTTCAGCTGATATACGTATCCATACACATTAGACAGTTGTCGGCTAAATGCTGTTTTCTAGACCAACCTCCCCAAAATATGATGGGAAGAGAAGAATGAAGCACTGGCAGACACCTAGTAGCTTATCTCCTCTGAAAACAGAAGGATCGGCATTTTGAAACCCAACAGCCCTATTCTTATCTCCCACCCACCCCAAAATCTGCTGTTACTGGAGAAAAAGCAGGAGTGGCAGGAGGCCTTCTTCCACATTAGAAGGTCAACCAGTCAAGCCGAAATCGACATGTCCAACCAACACTTATTTAACTTGTACGGTCAACTTTAATTGGCTTGAAACTTGAAAAGACCCGCAGTTATCAATGGTCTTGGAATAGCACATCCACAGGGGTACAGGAAGATGAGATGTGGGGAGCTGTTTGGTGAGGAGCTCATATTGTAGAGATGCTATAGTTGTCCTATTAATGCCTTTGGGGAGAATTGTGTCCATTGAGGATTTTCTTTCCGAATAATAACAAATAAATAGGTTAATTATGACCCTGCGATCTAGTGTAATGGAAGAAAATCCCTGTTGATCATTATGTTCTCTCCATGTCAAATATAGGGATAAAAAACAAGAAGAGATCTTTGTGTAACACAGTGGGCACCATGTGAGGGTGAGCTAGAGGGTTGGTCACTCACCTGATCAGGTTGTGCACTGCAGAACTACTTAAAGATTGATGTATAATCAAATTGTGGCTGCTGCTCCGGCCACTGTACTCACACCAAATGGAGAGAGGACATAACAAGTAAAGGAGAGAGAAGTGCGGTGGATCCTGGGCGCTGCAGCTGACAAAGGATAATCCAAGCTAGATTTATTAAAAAAAAAAAACCTTCCACTTTATTGCAATGCATTTCGGGGTAGAACCAAAAAGTAGGTTCTACTCCGAAAATGAATAAATATAAAGGAGGACATAGAGTCAAACCATTACCAAAAAACTAAACAAAGTTTATTAAATCAATAATTTACAGAATCAAATGTTGATTACATGGGTCAAATATATATATAAATAAGTGAATTAATCCTCAGGTGTAAAAGAATGACCGAGGGGCTCCTGGAGAAACTGGAAAGTAGGCACATATAATACATCATTTAGTAACAGCCTAGTCACAGCTTATGTCACTGATAATGTCAGGTAGAGCGTAACTACACATACTCCCTTCAGGACACAACACCGCCACAGTATAAATAGCTTAATGTGCCAACATGCCTATCTAGGTGCAAGTGAATAAAGGCAATAATTACCCATATCTAAGACCAGTTCCCATCCAGACCTCGGTCAGACCCCAATGCGCGTTTCGCGTGCCAAAAGCCTCGCTTCCTCAGGGGGAGGCTTTTGGCACGCAAAACGCGCGTTGGGGTCTGACCGAGGTCTGGATGGGAACTGGTCTTAGATATGGGTAATTACTGCCTTTATTCACTTGCACCTAGATAGGCATGTTGGCACATTAAGCTATTTATACTATGGTGGTGTTGTGTCCTGAAGGGGAGTATGTGTAGTTACGCTCTACCTGACATTATCAGTGACATAAGCCGTGACTAGGCTGTTACTAAATGATGTATTATATGTGCCTACTTTCCAGTTTCTCCAGGAGCCCCTCGGTCATTCTTTTACACCTGAGGATTAATTCACTTATTTATATATATTTGACCCATGTAATCAACATTTGATTATGTAAATTATTGATTTAATAAACTTTGTTTAGTTTTTTGGTAATTGTTTGACTCTATGTCCTCCTTTATATTCATTGATATATGAGTTCTCAAATACATGGGCATATGATTGACTGGTCATCTTTCAAATGGTTTACTCCAAAAAGGGTTAAAATAAATTGGATGTTTTTTATACTTTCCACCTTGATTAGCCTTTGGTAGCGCCTGGAACTCACCGCACTCCCCTCTCCTTTACTTGTTACATCCTCTCTCCATTTGGTGTGAGTACCAATCAACCACCGCCACAACCACCTTTAACCTTTTCTTCTTATTTGTTGCTTTGAGTTGGACGTTTGATTTTTTGTATTTATGAATTGAGATTTGACTTACTCGTTCCTCCCTGTGTAGAAGGTATATATGGACAGATTGTGGCTCGTCGTACATTCCCTACCGTGTCATATGTCACCGACTAGATATGGAAACCAAAGGGGAAACACTGCCACAGTTGGGTTTGCAGTTGGGATCTTTTAGTAACAGGTACAAAAGGAGAGAGGAGAGATAAAGCTGCTTTAAAAAAAAAAAAAAAAAGTTCTCGGGCATATCTGTGTGATAACAAGTAAAACACCTTTACTGCCATTAAATATTTACCAAGACTTGGCTGTAGGGCGGGTGCTGCGCGGATCTGAGTGTGGAGCCATTGATAAGCTATCGGAGAGGGGCTGAGTTAATGAGTAACCACCTAGGGCGCACATTCCTTTTAAGTCTTTCCTCTCCCCTGAAAATGACCTGAAATGAGTCTGCCGGGAACATATATCTCTTCTTATTTCACAAGAGTGGCCAGAAACGAGTGCTAGTTGCAAAGGGGGTCATAATTGCTGAGAGTGACCTAGAGAATTCAATGAGTGACTTGAAAGATACATTTCAATGAGGGTGGAAGAAAAATGTCTAAAAGTTCATCTGGATGAAAAATAAATGGCATAAAAATGTCATTATGTTTGACGTATGTGCCACATGCCAGACTTTTCCTTACAGCCCCAGTGACTTGATGTATTCCGAAAGAGCATTTGTGAAGATATAGTGAGGCGTGGCACACTAGTCTGTATAAGAGTCATCATTACGGAAACCTCATAGACTGCAGTTACATATTTACCATTATTTATTGATTGGGAACATATCTAATTTATAAGGGATGCAAATTTGCTCGTCATCCAGAAGGAAGAAAACTGACTTACCATGCTCCATGCATCAGAGATAACTATTTCAGTAGCTCTTCTCTCCATGTCATTGTTTGACCCTTAACAAGCGTTGTCATATGTGGAAAGCCCCTCATACACATTAGCAGAAAGCCATCTCTCCCATACAATGTCGCAAGTAGAGTCCAATGGGCCCTGGTGCAAAATTTGGACCTAGACCTGGACCTGGCCCCCCACGCATGTTGGTCAGATTTTTGGACCCTTCTAGCATTGTAAATCCCATAAGAACATACGTGTGACATCCCACTCACCCATATATGTCCGCTATCCTGGACCCCTTTCTGGTATATGTGTTCCCCATCCTGGTATACATGTCCCTCATCCTAAGCCCCTTCTTGGAATATATGTCCCCCATCCTAGTATACATGATGTAGGCATTGATGCTATGGACTGGCCTCCCTGTTCCCCAGACCCAAATCCAAACGAGCACATCTAGGACATCATGTCTCTTTCCATGCACCACAGACAGGAGTTGACTGATGCTGTAGTGCAGGTCTGGGAAGAGATCCCTCAGGAGAAGATCCTCGGCCTCATCAAGACCATGTCCAGGCATTTTAGGGAGGTCATATGTGAAGGCCACACACACTATTGACTACTGAGCATCATTTCCTTGTTTTGAGGCATTTCCACTGAAGTTGGATCAGCCTGTAATTTTATTTTCCACTTTGATTTTGAGTATCATTCCAAATCCAGACCTCCATGGAATATTAATTTTGATTTACATTGATCATTTTTATGTTTTATTGTTCTCAATGCATTCCACTATGTAATGAATTAAGATTTGTAATTGAAATATTTCATTCAGTGATATCTAGGATGTGGTATTTTAGTGTTCCCTTTATTTTTTTGAGCATTGTATATGGCATAGCACAGTAGACTTTGCTATAACATATGAATAATCACTTGGACATTATTCTGTTAACTAAACCAATATTCATATTTATTCAGGATTAGCAGCAAATCGGAGAACTTTTATGGTGTGGCTTAGCCCCAGTGACATTGTCATGGGGTTACTGCGACAGTGTGGAGCCAGAAGACCGCAGCGTCTGATTGCTCCTACTCCGGCGCTTAGAAGAAGCACTTCTACATTTTAAGTGTTTATTTCTTCTGGCAGAACAGGGGTTAATCGACCATGTTGGAAATCCGTGTGCTCACAGCTGAGCTCGATTAGCTACTCCCTTCCCCTGTATAATCTGGGCTCTGTTACTAATCCTTGACAGAGCTATCATTTGCTGCATGGCTAATGATGGGAGAGGAAGACAAATGAGGAGAGTTGAAGGAGTTATTAGTGACTGTTGCTTGCTTTGTAAGTGTGGTAATTCCCTATCCTTCTCTATTTTGTTTATTACCCCATCCTCCACCCCCCGATGCATTCCTCTGTTATATGTGAGTGAATATTTTGTATGCCTACAGTTTTCTGTTAACCCTTGTCTATGTTGCCTTGTTTGCCGGGGTGGTGTACTCTGATGCATAGTAGCGCCTCATCTTCAATAGGTGGGGGAAAAGAACAGATGGAGGGCTAACTTTGGAGATAAGGTAAGGTCGGAGGCCCAGGCATCTTTGCCATCTGAAGTATCTCGGGGAGCAGGGCAAGCTAGGGCACCCCTAGTATTAGGGACAGGGAAGGAGCCCCTGGTCCCGGAAGCTGTGCCGTGACACACATTGACCTGAGCTGTAATATCCGATGTGGACAAGAGTGGCACTCAAAAATAAATGTAGATCTTATTTTTCTAATCCCAGATAACCCATTTAAGGAGCAGTGTACCTGTGTTTTTTTATATCATCTGCGCTCAGAAGTTGTCCATCAAGTAAAGTATCTCAGAGTGACCTAACCTTCAACGAGGATAAGGAACCATATGGGAAATGGCCGACTGTAGGTGTGTGCCTAATTGGAGAGAAGGTATTATAAAAGTCAAAAAGACAGGAGATAGTTGTACAAGACAAGCGTGGTATAAAAGAGGTGGGGTGCACGTAGGCTTTTGTGTCTCGCTTCTGTCAGACGCTTGGACTTTGATACCTCATACAGTGTTTGCATTTAATTAGACAGAGCACAGTGTGACAGACCGTCGATACTCACTCCAGGATTGATTTCCATTCCATCTGCTCGAGAGTAAAGTGATGTGACAATGTGGAGCCCTGGACCAAACAGCCAGGAAGTAGCATTATTGTAGGTATATGTCATTGCAACAACTGTAGGGCTTGTGCACACGTTGCAAATTTGTTGCGTTTTTTTCTTTGCAGATTCATCACAAAACCTGAAGTGTTTCCTTATGCCAACAAAGTGAATGAAAATCCTGAAGCCACATGCACACATTGCTTATTTTTGATTTGCAGATTTAAATCTTCCCCATGTAAATGTTCAGCAAATCTGCAGCAAAAGCGCATGGCTGGTTTCACACCAGCGTTCGGCAGGGCTGCGGACAGCAGCTTTCTTCCTCCGTTAAGCCCCGCCCATTTCCACACCTCTTCCTTCAGCTCCGCCTACGTCTGCATGCGTCCTGCGTATCCTATCTTTAACATTGGGTATGCAGGCCATGCAGATGTATGCGGATTCCTCCGCATGTGTTGTTTTGACAGTGCTCTGAACTGCATCGAACGCAACATGTTGCATTTTGGTGCGGTCGGCGCATCGTCAATATGATGCATGCGGAGGCATCCGCATACATCCGCATGGCCTGCGTACCCAATGTTAAAGATAGGGTACCCAGGACGCATGCCGACGGAGCTGAAGGAAGAGGCGCGGCAGTGGGCGGGGCTTAACCGAGGAAGAAAGCTGCCATCCGCAGCCCTGCCGAACGCTAGTGTTAAACTAGCCTTAAAATACTCCTATTTTACGCGGCATTTTCATGCCAAGAGATGCAGAAATTTTTGCGCTAAATTCTTAACGTGTGTACATCCCTTATAAGTACACTGAACTGTTCCTGTGTTACAGCATGTATTATAGTCTAAGGCCTTGTTCACACGTGTTTTTTTTCTGCATGTTTTTCAAGAATAAAAATGCTAGACCTTACAATAACTTCAAAGAGATTTTCTGAAATCTCATGCACACTCTAGGGTTATTTTTTCCTTGCAGATGTAAACCAAAAGCATCTTCTTTCAGTGGTTTTCATCCATTCAAATAGGAAAAAATATGAAAAAACAAACATAAAATATGTACATATTTTATGCAGCACTTTTCGTGGCAACACACTGGATTTTGGTACAGAAAAATCTGCGGCAAATAGTTAGTGTGCACGTAGTCTTAAGCTGCATTCATAATTCTGCAGGCTTCAGAGCTACAATTTTAAACTGTTTCTTGCAGGTTCAGTGTCACTTACTCTGGAAATCACCATCTTGGGACCTTATATAGACTGAACAAGCAGATTTCAGTGGCAGTACCAACCATCTAATGTTTGTAGGGTCATTCCAACTTTTCCCCATATGGGAGATGCTGGAAAGAATAATGATCAAGAAGTAGAATATTAACTACCCAAAAACAAATGCATGATTGGGTGAGCGTGCATGTATATTTCGGAGCCAGTAAAGGAAGCAAGTTGGCTGGCAGCTATCTAATGTGTATGGTAAGCCAAAGAAGACTTTTCACCACTTTTTACATGTTAAACTGGCTCCATCATGATAAAGAGTCTGTATAAAAAGCTGGACGATAAAGAAGCGAGACAGAAGAATCGTCACCTTCGTTAATGTGGTTCTGGCGAAGGATGTCATCAATACCATGTATGGCAAGAAGAACAAACAAATTAATTTTGGAACAAATCAAGTCAGACATATCTCTCGAAGCAAGGATCACCAAGCTACGACTTGCCATCTTTGGACATATCATATGAAGAGAGCAATCACTGGAGAAGGACATCATGGTCAGATAATGGAAGGAACAAGGCAAAGAGGAAGACCAGCGACCTGATGGCTTGATTCTATCAAGATAATATCGGAGAAGACCCTGGTGGACCTATCTAGGCTTACACAAGATTTATCTACAGATCGATCATTCATCAAATCACCATGGCTAGAGATCGAGACACAGGCTATTAACCCCTTTCTGACCTCGGACGGGATAGTACGTCTGAGGTCAGAACCCCCGGAGCCCGCATCAAAGCCGATGGAGCCCGCATCAAAGCCGGAACATGTCAGCTGTTTTGAACAGCTGACATGTGCCCGCAATATCAATGGGTGGAATTGCGATCCACCCGCCGCTATTATCTAGTTAAATGCCGCTGTCAAACGCTGACAGCGGCATTTAACCGGCGCTTCCGACCATCAGGCCGGAAATGAGCGCATCGCCGACCCCCGTCACATGATCGGGGTCAGCGATGCATCAGGATAGTAACCATAGAGGTCCTTGAGACCTCTATGGTTACTGATGCCGGCCTGCTGTTATCGCCACCCTGTGGTCTGCGCTCATAGCAAGCCTGCAATTCAGCTACATAGCTCTGATGATTGCTGCTACTATGTAGCTGAGCCGATCGAGTTGTGCCAGCTTCTAGCCTCCCATGGCTATTGAAGCATGGCAAAAGTAAAAAAAAAAAAAAAGTGAAAAAATAAATAAAAAATATAAGTTTAAATCACCCCTCTTTCGCCCCATTCAAAATAAAACAATAAAAAAAAAATCAAGCCTACACATATTTAGCATCGCCGCATTCAGAATCGCCCGATCTATCAATAAAAAAAAGGATTAGCCTGATCGCTAAATGGCGTAGCGAGAAAAAAATTCGAAACGCCAGAATTACTTTTTTTTGGTCGCCGCAACATTGCGTTAAAATGCAATAACGGGCGATCAAAAGAACGTATCTGCACAAGAGCGGTATTATTACAAACGTCAGCTCGGCACTCAAAAAATCAGCCCTCACCCGACCCCAGATCACGAAAAATGGAGACGCTACGGGTATCGGAAAATGGTGCAATTTTTTTTTTCTTTTTAGCAAAGTTTGGAATTTTTTTTCACCACATAGATAAAAAAGAACTTAGGCATGTTTGGTGTCTATCAACTCATAATTACCTAGAGAATCAAAATGGCCCATCAGTTTTAGCATTTAGTGAACCTAGCAAAAAAGCCAAACAAAAAACAAGTGTGGGATTGCACTTTTTTTGCAATTTCACCGCACTTGGAATTTTTTTCCCTTTTTCCATTACACGACATGGTAGAACCAATGATGACGTTCAAAAGTAAAACTCGTCCCTCAAAAAATAAGCCCTCACATGGCCATATTGACGGAAAAATAAAAAAGTTATGGCTCTGAGAAAGGGGAAAAACAAACACGGAAAAATGGAAAATCCCAAGGTCATGAAGGGGTTAAATACAGTACATAAAATAAATAGCTAAGTAGTATAATTATTTCTCAACTATGTTGTGGCGATATTGGCTTCTATAGTTTATGGTGGCTAATATGCTAACTTTAACGTCATACGGGGGGAAAAAAAATAAAAAATAAAACAAATGCCCGCAGAGAAAGTCAGAATTGTCTTTTTCATCTTCATTAATGCTTTAAGCTGTAATCTCCTTTCCCTGCACTGTCATGTCATTTCAACACAGTTCTCCTCTGTAATGAAAAGCTACAAGAGGAGAGCTATGTTGTAATGACATGACAGCACTGGGAGAGGAGAGCTGCATTGTAATGGCATGACAGCACTGGGAGAGGAGAGCTGCGTTGTAATGGCATGACAGCACTGGGAGAGGAGAGCTGCGTTGTAATGGCATGACAGCACTGGGAGAGGAGAGCTGCGTTGTAATGGTATGACAGCACTGGGAGAGGAGAGCTGTGTTGTAATGGCATGACAGCACTGGGAGAGGAGAGCTGCGTTGTAATGGTATGACAGCACTGGGAGAGGAGAGCTGCGTTGTTATGGCATGACAGCACTGGGAGAGGAGAGCTGCGTTGTAATGGAATGACAGCACTGGGAGAGGAGAGCTGCATTGTAATGGCATGACAGCACTGGGAGAGAGCTGCGTTGTAATGGCATGACAGCACTGGGAGAGGAGAGCTGCGTTGTAATGGCATGACAGCACTGGGAGAGGAGAGCTGCGTTGTCATGGAATGACAGCACTGGGAGAGGAGAGCTGCGTTGTAATGGCATGACAGCACTGGGAGAGGAGAGCTGCGTTGTAATGGTATGACAGCACTGGGAGAGGAGAGCTGCGTTGTAATGGTACGACAGCACTGGGAGAGGAGAGCTGCGTTGTAATGGCATGACAGCACTGGGAGAGGAGAGCTGCGTTGTCATGGAATGACAGCACTGGGAGAGGAGAGCTGCGTTGTCATGGAATGACAGCACTGGGAGAGGAGAGCTGCGTTGTAATGGCATGACAGCACTGGGAGAGGAGAGCTGCGTTGTAATGGCATGACAGCACTGGGAGAGGAGAGCTGCGTTGTAATGGCATGACAGCACTGGGAGAGGAGAGCTGCGTTGTAATGGCATGACAGCACTGGGAGAGGAGAGCTGCGTTGAAATTACATTACTGTCTCCTAATATCCGAAAGGATGTCGCAGTTTAGAGCGATCATCCTTATTCTCATTTGTACATGGAAATACGAGATGCAATGGAATAAAACTGAAAGAGAGAAGATACTGATTAAAATTTTTTGAAAAAAATTGACAGTGAGGGTGATCAATGAGTGGAACAGGCTTACATGAGATGTGGCGAGTTCTTCAATAGAAGTCTATTTAGAGGCTGGACAGTGTCTCAGATGGTTTACTGAATCCTCCATAAAGCAGGGGGTTTGACACAATAACCCTGGGAGGTCCCTTCCAACCCTCACGATCTATGATTCTACCATGATGGGAGAGGAGCGCTGCATGGTAATGACATGACGCAGCAATGGGAGAGGAGAGCTGTATGGTAATGACATGATAACGCTGGGAGAGGAGAGCTGCAGTAGGGAGTAGTTTGTATAGATCCAGAGCGTTGTAAGTAATAACATGACAGCACAGTACCCCTTTTCTCCTGGTAAGGAGAAATATAAAAATGAAAACTATATTATATTCAGCTCTTCAGCCCCTCTATAATAGGGTAGCCAGTTTAACATGCAAAAAGTGGTGAAAGGTCCTACAGTATATGAGATGTCCAATTGTCGGACGAATGCTTGTTTAGCCAACAGCCATCTCTCTTGACTCCCCCTCCCATAGGCATGCACACGTGTTTTGACTGGAAAGAAAGGAGAAAGCTGCTGTCCAACATCTCTAAGTGGTTTATTCTCTTGGAGAATAGCACATTTGTGAGATGTTATTCAACCTGTATGATCCTTCTGTTTCCTGACATCATTTGTCAGAAAAAAAATCAGGAGGCCCCCATACACATTATATGCTTGGGCTGGTCCCAGATTTCCTCTTAGAAACCCAACTGAACTGTAATGGGTGTATGACGACACGCTTGCCAATTATTTCCAATATCGCCCAAGCAGAATAGTGAGCTGTGGACTATAATACAGGCTACAACTTCACATCCGTATAAGAAAAGTAACATATTTGCAAAGTGTCGCTACTTTTATGAAGTTTATATCTATATATGAACTGTAAAATTATCTTAAAAGAATTTTACTGTAAACCTGATGCATGGCTGGAAATTACATTTTATTTTGATATTTTGAATTGTTCCTTAAAACGGGTCGGTCACCATATTTCACAATACAAGCTGCAATAATTACTAAATAGATACAGCATCCTTATCAGGTTTAAGGTATTTACTGATACGCCTTGTTGGAATTCATGGCTGTACAATCCTATATGAAAGTTTAACTCGGTCTCTGCCCAATTACCATGATTTACAAATCTTCAGTGTCCCTCCTCCCTGCTGAGATGTCACACTGCTCAGTACAAGCTGCACCTGTTATTCAGGCTCAGTGAGTGGATAATGAATACACATGGAGTCATGATCTATTTCATTCTGTAACTGGACTCCTAAAATACTCATCTTAATATCAGGATTATACAGCCATTTTCAAAGCAAGTACACCAGCCTCATTATATCTGATAGAGCTGAATGTGTGCAGTTTGTATTTTGAAAGTCTGGTGGTGATCGATTACATTAAATGAGCAGATTACATTCCAGTCACAGATGAGTTGCATAAAAGCTATGGAAAGGTTATGTACCTACATACATGGGAAAAGCAGAGCATGAGAAAGGCATAGGTGGTCATATGAATTAATATTGGTGCAATGACTGCTAAATATGCCCATATGGTACTAATAACTTGAATACCTATGTAGTTAAAGTGTAGCTGTCATTTCAAATGCCTTTTTAGAATAAGCTGTCATGTGTATGTAAATGTGAAATATCACTTTTTCTGGCCAGCATATGACTTATATCCTGCATGATTCACCAGTTCTCGCCTCTGCAAATGTCTTTCAGCTAATGGGTAAAAACTAGCTGCTAGAATATCTTCTATACATAGTTCTCTGCTGTCTACGCATACTTAGAAGGAGCAGTAGTATGGAGGATTCTATATATCATTACTGAGCAGTGTTGCTGTGAATCCTGCACTGGGTTGAGATAAACACTAGAAAGCTGCAGCAAGATGTGTCTGGATCTCCTTCTGCCTGTTTTTTCACTGTGCTCCTCCCTTCACCCTCCCCTCTCTATAGACTTCAATATGTAGCTGTAACCTCATCCATCAGTGAACTGTCTATGTATCTGATTTTGACATAGACACATTTTAGTTTTTTTTGTGTGAATAATGAGTTGAGGAGGCTGGGAGGGAGAGGAGAACAATTATGGCCTCATAATTTAGGAAAATATCAAAAACGTTATGACAAAAAACACATCGGAGAAGGACATAGCAGTTAACCCCTTCACCCCCGGAGCTTTTTCCGTTTTTTTCATTTTCGGTTTTTGCTCCCCTCCTTCCCAGAGCCATAACTTTTTTATTTTTCCGTCAATATGGCCATGTGAGGGCTTATTTTTTGCGGGACGAGATGTACTTTTGAACGATGCCATTGGTTTTACCATGCCGTGTAACAGAAAACGGGAAAAAAATTCCAAGTGTGATGAAATTGCAAAAAAAGTGCAATCTCACACTTGTTCACCAAATGCTAAAACTAACCTGCCATTATGATTCTCCAGGTCATTATGAGTTCATAGACACCTAACATGTCTAGGTTATTTTTTATCTAAGTGGTGAAAAAAAAATCCAAACTTTGCTAAAAAAAAAAAAAATTGCGCGATTTTCCGATACCCGTAGTGTCTCCAATTTTCGTGATCTGGGGTCGGGTGAGGGCTTTTTTTTTTGCGTGCCAAGCTGGCGTTTTTATTGATACCATTTTGGTGCAGATACGTTTTTTTGATCGCCCGTTATTACATTTTAATGCAATGTCACGGCGACCAAAAAAACTTAATTTTGGCGTTTTGATTTTTTTTCTCGCTACGCCATTTAGCGATCAGGTTAATCCTTTGTTTTTATTGATAGATCGGGCGATTCTGAACGCGGCAATACCAAATATGTGTATGTTTAATTTTTTTTTTATTGTTTTATTTTGATTGGGGCGAAAGGGGGGTGATTTGAATTTTTATATTTTTTTTATATTTTTAAACACTTTTTTTTTTTTATTTTGGCATGCTTCAATAGCCTCCATAGGCTACACTACACGATCTGCTCTGCTACATAGAGGTGAAGCACAGATCACCTCTATGTAGTAGAAATGGTGGTGTACTTTGAACGCCGACCACAGGGTGGCGCTCAAAGCAATCGGCCATCAACAACCATAGAGGTCTCAAGGAGACCTCTGGTTGTTATGGCAATGCACCGCTGACCCCCAATCATGTGATGGGGGTCAGCGGTGTGAGCACCTCCGGCCGCGCGGCCGGGAGCGCTAGTTAAATGCCGCTGTCAGCGCTTGACGGCGGCATTTAACTAGTTAATGGGCGCGGGCGGATCGCGATTCAGCTCGCGCTCATTGCGCACACATGTCAGCTGTACAAAACAGCTGACATGTCGCGGCTTTGAGGTGGGTTCACCGCCGGAGCCCACCTCAAAGCGGGGGATCTGCCAGCTGACGTACTATTCCGTCAGCTGGCAGAAAGGGGTTAAAAGGCGTCATGCACAGCTGGAGACGGCATCATGTAGTGATTAGTGATGAGCGAGTGTACTCGCTGCTCGGGTTTTCCCAAGCACGCTCGGGTGGTCTCCGAGTATTTGTAACTGCTCAGAAATTTAGTTTTTGTTGACGCAGCTGCATGATTTACGGCTCCTAGCCAGCCTGAGTACATGTGGGGGTTGCCTGGTTGCTAGGGAATCCCCACATGTATTCAAGCTGTCTATCAGCTGTAAATCATGCAGCTGAGGCAACGAAAACTAAATCTCTGAGCACTTACAAATACTTGGAGATCACCCGAGCAACGAGTATACTCGCTCATCACTAGTAGTGATATGTAACATAAGAACATGTATAACGACTAATAGAGTAAGTTCAGAGTGGTGCATGGATGACAAAGAACATGTATAAAAACATGGCAAAAGCCCTCCACATAGCCATAGGTGACCTCTCCTGCTGGAATGGTGCTGGCCCCGACAGCGGTCAATAAAGAGCGGTGTTCCGCTACTTACACTCTTCACATCCGGGTGCCTCCAGAGCTGATCGATGGGGATGTTAGGAGCCAGCCCTCCATCATCTGATATTGATAACCTCTCCTAGGATTGGTCATCCATATCATACCAGTAGAAAATAAAAATGTTTAAAGTGCAATGTACCATGAGTAGATGACTGCAGGCCTTGGCGTGACCGTTGTCCACCTCTCACCCATTCATTGAGTGAAGCACCCGCTGGTGCACCAGTATGGCTTCAGTCAATTATTTAGGATGGAACCTTTAAATATATTACCGCAAACCCTTTCTCACATGTTTATGTAGCAACAAGAAGCCGGGTTATTACTCTCCGTGCTCTCGGCAATTACAGGCAGTAATGTATTCAGTGACATTCTACAGGAATATTACTTTCTAATATTGTGTGCTGTACTGCTCGCGTGCATATTAATCTCCCCCGGCACCGGACGCAGCTGCTGCTGACATTTCATGGTGATGGGTAAATGGCGTGTTTCATTTCAGAGCTCAGGTCAAACTTTTTTCTGTTCGTGGAGGTAAATACTCTGAATAGGTAACCTGCAGACGATACATTTGCATCGCTCAAGTGATACTGAGGCTTTTCTCTCATTGTGGCGTAAAGCGTTAGGCCTCGTACATGGTTTTCTTTTGAACACTAAGGGTGCGTCAATACCCTGGTGTTGGCCGTGTTACTTATGCCCTACCAGCCACTGCGAGCCAGTGACCACAAGATTTGGTTTCACAATTGAGTGGCCCTTTGCAGGTTGTAAATGGCTTGTCCACATTCTTGACATAGGTGCCAGGGATGGAGAAATTCATGGCTAAGTCATAAATGAGTGAGATGTGAATACAAAGATTTCTCTTTTAGGGTGCCCCTACATTTTGAATAGCTGTCTTTCCTGCCTCCCCATTCACATCGACGCCCGACCATGTTTATCTGTTTTCTGTAGGGCGAGAGAGAAGAGGGCCACAACCTGAGGACTCATGCAGCAGCTGAACAAGCAGGGGAACAAAGAACCGGGCATTTAAATTAAAAGCCACCCAATCTTTATATCCCCCCAACACATCAGATGTATGCTACATGGACATAGGCACTCCTTGTGCAGCCATATGATGCTTTGTTCAATACCATATTATAGCTCTAATGCAAAATACCTCTACAATAAAGTGAGGTCTGGGATTTTTTCATCATGAATATGACACAAATAAATCCACAAAAACAAATTAGAAGGAAGTACGGTAGGCGTGTATAATTGCCATATGACTTTAGACAACTTAGGCCTCTTCAGGCCCCCATGCATGATAGCTTAATGTGTATGGGGACACTGGCCGACTGATGGTCAGGAGAAGTGGCGATCATGCATATCTGATTTCAGCACAACCAAAGCAATACAGAGCATGAAACCACCAAAAGGCATACAGGCTAGAATAAAATTAAAAAATGCCTTTATTTATAAAAAGTGGCAAATGGTTACAATAAATATAAAATTATTACTAAAGTGCGCAAGAACAGGACTAAAAAAGATCATGAATTGTATAATTATTAACAGCAACCCCAGAAAATCTCAATAGAAGGATTCATATATATTCCTCAACTGTGCATACCATATTGTGCAAAAGAGCAAATAAATAATTACTAAAACATAATGTGGTATGTATACAAAAAAATCAATCATCAATTAATCGTGAGGTAGATGGATTGCCAAATAAAGTGCAAATAAGTGCAACAACCACAAGACAGGGCCAAACAATGAACAAAGTATACAAGAATCCGCAAGGATAAAGAAGGTGCAAAAATTAGTGAAAGGTAGCACAGCGAGATATATGTGATATACCTGAAGGGTATGCAGAGTCCCGTGCCTGCGCACCCCGACGCGCGTTTCGGAAAACTGCCTTCGTCCCCCTGGGCATGTTTTAACACATACATGTTGTGCGGTCCAAGTACGATGATGTATGGATAGTCTGGGGGTCTCCTGATTTGAACTTAACAGCCTCTATACAACCATAGCTCTTGATCCATGCTCGAACTATGAAGCATGGATGTGCGAATCTGACCTAAATCCAGCATACCCAATATTTTTTTCCTCATTCTCTGTCATTGTTAGAGTGCTAAACTGGGTCAAATCAAACCGAGTCCATATACATTAGACAGCCAGTTCTACCAAATTTGGTGGGTTCAGAAGATGTTCGTATATTAAGTATGGTCACCATTGGTAAACGAGTTTTTCCCACTAAAACATATTCTTTTAAAGGAATTTTTCATTCAGTATCACCGCTCTATCACTTTCCTCCAAATATCTAATGTTACTCCGTAAGCCAATGTTTCAATGTGAGAGACAGTAGCCCCCAAGAGATTTAATGCCCCATAGACATTTGACTAAAGTCGGCTGCACCCACCGTTATCGACAGATTCAGCCGACAGTCTAATGTCTATGAGGAGAGCAGTCGACTTATAGTCTGCAGAGAAGTGGATCGCACATGTCTGATTTCAGACTGCCGATCCCATTGTTCTTCCTGGGACAAGTCGCTAGCTGACGTGTTATTCGACATCTTTCTCATAGAGAACACAGGAGTACTCCTGTGTATGAGAGAGTTGGCTGCCAATCGAATGATCGACTGAAGCATCATTCGGCCAGACTTAAAATCAGAAAGGACACATCATCTATCTATGAATTGTTGCAACTATTCCAGAAATAATTTTAAACTATGGATGTGTCGCTACAATAAAGAGAAAGATCTTACCAATAGCACAAAGAGGAGATCACCCTGCATATGAACAAATCATTTGCCTCTGTATCACTTGACCATAGGCCTAAAAATTACGGTTTGTTTTCAAGCTAGAACTAGGACTTTGGACTTAGGAGTTATGTTTACTCCAGTCAGTGATAAGGTAATCAGATTTATGGACGCCCACTCATGTTCTAGAATCAGTGCCGGAGATAAGGAGAGATTACCGGACACAAGACCCTCTGCTCACTCTGCACTATTTCAGAATTTTTTCCAGGTGAAACTGGACAAAACAAAAACTCTTACGTAACTTTTAATAGGTGACAACATATCACAAGGCCTGACCGATATTATGAGAATACTGCCAAAACCCATTATTAACGTATATACAGTGGGTACGGAAAGTGTTCAGACCCCATTAAATTTTCACTCTTTGTTTCATTACAGCCATTTGGTAAATTCAAAAAAGTTCATTTTTTTCTCATTAATGTACACCCTGCACCCCATCTTGACTGAAAAAAAAAAATTTTTTTTGCTAGTTTTTGCAAATTTGGTAAAAAAGAAAAGCTGAAATATCACATGGTCATAAGTATTCAGACCCTTTGCTCAGTATTGAGTAGAAGCACCCCTTTGAGCTAGTACAGCAATGAGTCTTCTTGGGAATGATGCAACAAGTTTTTCACACCTGGATTTGGGGATCCTCTGCCATTCTTCCTTGTAGATCCTCTCCAGTTCCATCAGGCTGGATGGTGAACCTTGGTGGACAGCCATCTTCAGGTCTCTCCAGAGATGCTCAACTGGGTTTAGGTCAGGGCTCTGGTTGGGCCAGTCAAGAATGGTCACAGAGTTGTTCTGAACGCACTCCTTTGTTATTCCTTTGTTATTTTAGCTGTGTGCTTAGGGTCATTGTCTTGTTGGAAGGTGAACCTTCGGCCAAGTCTGAGTTCCAAAACACTCTGGAAGAGGTTTTCATCCAGGATATTATTATTATTTATTTATTTATAAAGCACCATTGATTCCATGGTGCTGTACATGAGAAGGGGTTACATACAAGTTACAGATATCACTTACTGAGAACAAACTTACAATGACAGACTGATACAGAGGGGCGAGGACCCTGCCCTTGCGGGCTTACATTCTGCAGGATATCTCCGTACTCATACAGCATTCATGTTTCCTTCAATGGCAACCAGTCGTCCTGTCCCTGCAGCTGAAAAACACCCCCATAGCATGATGCTGCTACCACCATGTTTCACTGTTGGAATTGTATTGGACAGGTGATGAGCAGTGTCCTGGTTTTCTCCACACATACAGCTTAGAATTGTCACCAAAAAGGCCTATCTTCGTCTCATCAGACCAGAGAATTGTATTTCTCATAGTCTGGGAGTCCTTCATGTGTTTTTCTAGTAAACTCTATGCGGGCTTTCATATGTCTTTCACTGAGGAGAGTCTTCCGTCGGGCCACTCTGCCATAAGGGCCCAACTGGTGGAGGGCTGCAGTGATATTTGACTTTGTGGAACTTTCTCCCATCTCCATACTGCATCTATAGAGCTCAGCCACAGTGTGTAATAATTATAGGGGATAATTCAGGAGACTCTTTGCATGGAACAAGACATCAGGACACAGTTTTATAGGTGGTAAAGTTTATGTTATCACACGGTGATTCAAGCAGGTGCAGAGAGAAACTCAAGTCCACAACACTTGGTGCAAATAATAAACGCAGCTTAGCAGTCAATAGGAAACTTCAGAGGTAGATGCAAACAAACAGAAAGTCTATGAAGCACAGTTATACTTGAGGAAACTTGACACGAATAGATCCTTGACTTAGGGTACCGTCACATTCAGCAACTTTCCAACGATCACGACCAGCGATACGACTTGGCAGTGATCGTTGGAAAGTCCTTGTGTGGTCGCTGGAGAGCTGTCACACAGACAGCTCTCCAGCGACCAACGATGCCGAAGTCCCCGGGTAACCAGGGTAAACATCGGGTTACTAAGTGCAGGGCCGCGCTTAGTAACCCGATGTTTACCCTGGTTACCATTGTAAATGTAAAAAAAAACCACACATACTCACATTCCAGTGCCTGTCACGTCCCCGGGCATCCACTTCCCTGCACTCCTCCTGCATCCTGTGTAAGCGCGGCCGTAAAGCAGAGTGGTGACGTCACCGCTGTGCTCTGATGTACGGCCGGCCGGCGCTGACACAGGATGCAGGAGGAGTGCAGGGAAGCGGACGCCCGGGGACGTGACAGGCACCGGAATGTGAGTATGTGTTGTTTTTTTTTTTACATTTACAATGGTAACCAGGGTAAACATCGGGTTACTAAGCGCGGCCCTGCGCTTAGTAACCCGATATTTACCCTGGTTACCAGTGAAGACATAGCTGCATCGGCGTCACACACGCCGATGCAGCGATGTCAGCGGGTGATCCAGCGACGAAATAAAGTTTCAAACGATCTGCTACGACGTACGATTCTCAGCGGGGTCCCTGATCGCAGTAGCGTGTCAGACACAGCGAGATTGTAACGATATCGCTGGAACGTCACGGATCGTGCCATCGTAGCGACCAAAGTGCCACTGTGAGACGGTACCCTTAGTCCAGACACAGATAGATATGCTATTAGGCAGTTCAAATCATATCTTAGCTCAACCAGGGAGGCCTGGTTAATAGTCTCAGGTTTTGCAGAGCAGAAATAGCTTACATGTCCAGCAAATGCAGATGGAAGTAACACGAGCAGCAGATGAAGGAGGATTACTGAACACTGGTGTATGCAGCAGGAACTCAGAGCAGAGTGGCAGGATCTCCAACACAGGTTCACAGGAGCAGGTGCAGGTGCAAGGCCAGGGAGTAATCAGGAGCTGGATGCAAAGCAGAATAATCTAGCACAGACTGAAGGCTGGGGTGGAGTTTTATAGCAGGAAGACAAGTGCACATGAGACCAAAGACGCCATGTTGAAAAAGGGCAGTAATGCACAAAAGGTAAAAAATGTTCAGAGTCCTGACACAGTGATCTTGGGGTTCTTCTTTACCTCTCTCACAAAGGCTCTCCCACGATTGCTCAATTTGGCTGGATGGCCAGGTCTACGAAGACTTCTGGTGGTCTCAAACTTCTTCCATTTAAGCTCTTAGGATCCTTGAGTACTGCAGAAATTCTTTTGTAACCTTGTCTAGATCTGTGCCTTGCCACAATTCTGTCTCTGAGTTCCCTGGCCAGTTCTTTTGACCTCATGATTCTCATTTGGTCTGACGTGCATTGTGAGCTGTGAGGTCTTATATAGACAGGTGTGTGCCTTTCCAAATGAAGTCCTATCAGTTTAATAGCTGAACATAGCTGAACTCCAATGAAGTAGTATCACAAGGAAATGGACAGCATGTGACTTAAATATGAGTGTCAGAGCAAAGAGTCTGAATACTTATGACCATGTGATATTTCAATTTTTCTGTTTTAATAAATTTGCAAAAATTTCTACATTTCTGGGGGGGTTTTCAGTCTTCAGTCAAAATGGGGTGCAGAGTGCACATTAATGAGAAAAAAAATGAACTTTTTTGAATTTGCCAAATGGCTGCAATGAAACAAAGAGTGAAAAATGTAAAGGGGTCTGAATACTTTCCGTACCCACTGTATGTGTAGTATGTCCTTTTCATAAGACACAGCCGCAAGACATTGAGGCTCGGGGACTTGAACATATTAAACGAGCACGCCGAAGACCCTTGGTTAGCACCTGAGCATATTCAGATAACACCTTATCAGAGAACGTTCACTCATCACTACTCTTCATGAAAAAGACCATCAGCTGTTACATAAAGCAGCTTTAGGAAAAGTGTTGAAGTCAATGTTCGGGGCATTCTAACAAAATATATTTACATATAAGAAAATATATATGCAGCTAAAGCAGCTTTGTCTTGGAAAAACTTGATGGGTCCACTGGCAAAGACGTGTGCACATAACCTTTGTTTTCATTTTTTGATGTGCTTTTTCAGGCAGAGTAAGACTGAAAAAGCAGTCATGTCCGCATACGCTAATTTTCAAAATTCCATAGTTTTTTGGCCTGAGGTTGTAGACAAAGGACTAAACTGTGAGCCATCTCTATTATACTTACATGCCCTAATAAGACTAAGGTATACCTTTATATAATGGGGACATGCATTAATCATGAAAATAAACCAAGTTGTAATAAACATGCTATTCTGCACCCAATTAAAGCCTTCAGCTATGAGGTTGCATCTCATTATGTAATGTTGTGGCATATAGACAATGTACAAAGGATATTTAGCAGGTATAGATGGTGCAGGAACAAAACCGAATTAATAAGGATGAATGCCCACGCAGAGGATTTTGTTACAGAAAGTTCAGCAATGCCCCCATTCAGATGAATATAACTGATTTTCAGTTGCAGAATTTCCTGCAGTTTCTCCCCAAGGTGAGATTATTACGGTGCATTTCCTTTTTTTTTTATCTTAAACTTGATTTCAATACATTGGAAAATCCCTTGAAACTCCCAAAGAGAAACTGTTATGTTGAAAATGGTACCTGATCTGCCGGCGGGATGTTATAGAATAGGAGATGATCAGATTGATAGACATTTCTATTGGGAAAAGATTCACTAAAACTTGTAATTTATTCATTGAAATGCTTGGTGCTAGAGTCCAGTGGGCGGTCCTATTCAATGATTGACAGTCTTTTCCGTATGAATATGACCGCCCACTGTATTCTTCTGTATACAAATACCAGGATATGAATAAATTATAAGTTATACTTAATATTTTCCAACAAACCTACATATCATTCTTTTCAGCACCGCACACCGTGTGTTCTACAGATCGGACTGTATGTACAATCGGACAGGTTCCCTTTAAGAGTTGGTTAATTGCCCTTTTTTGAGATACAGTGAGAATCCAAGCAGTAAAGGCTTCATTCACATGTCTGATGTATATGTGTGAGACTGCCAACTGTTGGCTGGGAGAGATGTCAATCACGCATGTCCGATTTTGGACTAACAATCCCATTGTTCTCCCAGAGATAAGTCCCCTGCAGAGGTATCTGGTTCCAGCTTTCTCATGAAGAGTACCGGAGTGATCGAGTGCTCCTGTGTATGGGAGAGTCTGCTGAGATGGCTGTGTGCCAAATCATTGTTCGGTCAACAGTCATCTAATGTGTATGGCCGGCATTTGAAGGACTATTCAATTCATTTTGATTGCCATAAAAACCCAGAATAAATTATAGACTACCATTTGCATTGAATATGTAATTTACAGCATTTGGTTCTTTTTGTGTGTCTTTTAACCCCTTGGTAACAGAGCCAATTTTGTGCTTAATGACCAGGCCAGTTTTTTCAATTCTGACCACTGTCACTTTATGAGGTTATAACTCTGGAACACTTCAATAGATCCCGCTGATTCTGAGATTGTTTTTTCGTGACATTGTACTTCATGTTAGTGGTAAAATGTCTTCCATATGACTCGCATTTATTTATGAAAAAAATGGATATTTGGCAAAAATGTTGATACAGGAAAGATATATATCTTGGTACCGTGTTAGCCAGTGGATTGAAAAATATTTAGAATTGAGAGTCCTCAGTAGTTGATACCTTTTAATGGCTAACTGAAAAGATGGTAACAAATTGCAAGCTTTCGAGACTACTTAGGTCCCTTCATCAGGCATAGACTAATAGAAATTCTGAAGAATCACATATTTATGCACAACACAGCACAGAAATAATGCACGTCACCTGTCTTATCTATGTCAGATTCGCTCATTCATTTTGATCACTATGATAGATCCTATCACAATGATCAAAATAAAAAAAAAGTAAATAAACCCCCCTTTATCACCCCCATAGGTAGGGAACATAATAAAATAAAGAAAATATATTTATTTTTATTTTTCCACTAGGGTTAGGGTTGCAATTAGGGTTAGGGTTACAATTAGGGTTGGAACTGGTTAGAATTAGGGTTAGGGTTGCAATTATTGTTAGGGTTAGGGTTAGAATTAGGCTATGTGCACATGGTGCGGATTTGGCTGCGGATCTGCAGTGGATTGGCCACTGTGGATTCGTAGCAGTTTTCCATCACGTTTACAGTACCTTGTAAACCTATGGAAAACCAAATCCGCTGTGCCCATGGTGTGGAAAATACCACTCGGTATTTTCCGCAGCATGTCAATTCTTTGTGTGGATTCCGCAGTGTTTTACACCTGTTCCTGTATAGGAATCCGCAGGTGAAATCTGCACAAAAAAACACTGGAAATCCGCGGTAAATCCGCAGGTAAAACACAGTGCGTTTTACCTGCGGATTTTTCAAAAGCGCACACATATCTGCAACGTGGGCAAATTGCCTTAGGGTTAGGGTTGGAATTAGAGTTAAGGTTGGAATTAGGGTTAGGGTTAGAATTAGGGTTAAGATTAGGGTTAGGGGTGTGTTGGGGTTAGGGTTAGGGTTATGGTTAGGGTTGGGATTAGGGTTAGGGGCGTGTTGGGGTTAGGATTGTGGTTAGGTTTGGGATTAGGGGTGTGTTGGGGTTAGGGTTGAGATTAGGGTCATGGTTAGAGTTAGGATTAGGGTTAGGGGTGTGTTGGGGTTAGTGTTGGAGTTAAAATTGAGGGGTTTCCACTATTTAGGCACATCAGGGGGTCTCCAAACGTGACATGATACCACCATTGATTCCAGTCAATCTTGCGTTGAAAAAGTCAAATGGTGCTCCCTCCCTTCCGAGCCACGATGTGTGCCCAAACAGTGGTTTACCCCCACATATGGGGTATCAGCGTACTCAGGACAAACTGGACAACAACTTTTGGGGTGGAATTTCTCCTGTTACCCTTGTGAAAATAAAAAATTGAGGGCTAAAAAAATCATTTTTGAGGAAAGAAAAATTATTTTTTATTTAAACGGCTCTGCGTTATAAACTTCTGTGAAGCACGTGGGGGTTCAAAGTGCTCACCACACATCTAGATAAGTTCCTTGGGGGTTCTAGTTTCCAAAATGGGATCATTTGTGTGGGGTTTCTACTGTTTAGGCACATCATGGACTCTGCAAACGCAACGTAATGCCCGCAGACCATTCCATCAAAGTCTGCATTTCAAAACGTCACTACTTCCCTTCCGAACCCTGACGTGTGCCCAAACAATGGTTTACCCCCACATATGGGGTATCATCGTACTCAGGACAAACTGGACAACTTTTGGGGTCCAATTTCTCCTGTTACCCTTGTGAAGATAAAAAATTGAGGGCTAAAAAATCATTTTTGAGGAAAGAAAAATTATTTTTTATTTTCACGGCTCTGCGTTATAAACCTCTGTGAAGCACTTGGGGTTTCAAAGTGCTCACCACACATCTAGATTAGTTCCTTGGGAGGTCTAGTTTCCAAAATGTGGTCACTTGTGGGGGAGCTCCAATGTTTAGGCACATCAGGGGCTCTCCAATGCAATATGGTGTCCGCTAACGATTGGAGCTAATTTTCCATTCAAAAAGTCAAATGGCGCTCCTTCCCCTCCAAGCCCTGCCGTGCGCCCAAACAGTGGTTTACCTCCACATATGAGGTATCGGTTTACTCAGGAGAAATTGCCCAACACATTTTAGGATCCATTTTATCCTGTCCCATGTGAAAATGAAAAAATTGATTCTAAAAGAAAATTTGTGTGAAAAAAAAGTACATTTTCATTTTTATGAATCAATTTTTGAAGCATCTGAGGGTTTAAAGTGCTCACTATGCATCTAGATAAGTTCCTTGGGGGGGGTCTAGTTTCCAAAATGGGGTCACTTGTGGGGATGCTCCAATGTTTAGGCACACAGGAGCTCTCCAAACGCGACATGGTGTCTGCTAAAGATTGGAGCTAATTTTTCATTCAAAAAATCAAATGGCGCTCCTTCCCTTCCGAGCGCCCAAACAGTGGTTCCCCCCCACATATAGGGTATCAGCGTACACAGGACAAATTGGACAACAACTTTCGGGATCCACTCTCTCCTTTTACCCTTGGGAAAATAAAAAAAATTGTTGCTAAAAGATCATGTTTGTGACTAAAAAGTTAAATGTTCATTTTTTCCTTCCATGTTGCTTCTGCTGCTGTGAAACACCTGAAGGGTTAATAAACTTCTTGAATGTGGTTTTGAGCACCTTGAGGGGTGCAGTTTTTAGAATGGTGTCACTTATGGGTATTTTCAGCCATACAGACCCCTCAAACTGACTTCAGATGTGAGATGGTCCCTAAAAAATGGTTTTGTAAATTCTGTTGTAAAAATGAGAAATCACTGTTCAAATTTTAACCCTTATAACTTCCTAGCAAAAACAAAAAATTGTTTCCAAAATTGTGCTGATGTAAAGTAGACATGTGGGAAATGTAATTTATTAACTATATTGTGTCACATAACTCTCTGGTTTAACAGAATGAAAATTAAAAATTTGAAAATTGCAACATTTTTAAAATTTTCACCTAATTTCCGATTTTTACACAAATAAACGCAAAAATTATCGACCTAAATTTACTACTAACATGAAGCCCAATATGTCATGAAAAAACATTCTCAGAATCGCTAGGATCTGTTGAAGCGTTCCTGAGTTATTACCTCATAAAGGGACACTGGTCAGAATTGCAAAAATGGCCTGGTCATTAAGGTCAAAATAGGCTGGGTCATGAAGGGCTTAATGGGCTAAAGAAGCCATCCTCCTCCCATCATTTTATCCACTTAATAGATTACAGTCATCATATTATATAGCACTGTGTACTTACAATTGCTCATTTTACTTTTCTACCCAGCTAATTCTTCTCTTTTCCATTAGATCTATGACATCACGTGATTAAGAACGGACTAGCTGAATCCTTCTAACCTCTATGTAGAAACAGGAGGTCAATTTTCCCTGTATGAGTCATGAGTTATTGAAAAAGTCGCAGGCAAGGAGAAGAGGGAGCAGCTGGGTCAGGAGATGAAGAAGGGAATGATAAATGCAGGTACAGGAGACTTCCTGTTTCTACATAGAGCAAAGAAACGAGAAGAATTAATTGCGTAGAAAGGCAAAATGAGCAATTGTAAGTAAACAGTGCTATATAATATGATGACTACAGTATATTAAGAGGATGAAAACGTTGTTGTTAGTGCTTCTTTACCTAGTGTAGTTTAGTGAAGCTCAATATATGCTTACCAATTACTTTACTCCTATGAATATAACAATGCATTTAGATGGTTGACTTTGCTTGTCATAAAACTTGTCATAAAAGTGCATGCTCATCCCATGAGTCACCCGGAAAGCTCGGGGACACATCCTGTTTCATGAGATATACAGGAATTATAATCTGCATAATTTTTATGTGGGAGGGAAAGGCTTAAACAGCCGAGAATCTGAGGATGAAAATAAAATCAAGTCCGTTTATGATTAAACCTGCAGATTTGGACACTGGACTATGTTGCAATGACCAAGCTACAACACCACATAGTGTTACTTGTGTCCATAGAAACTTTTTGTGCGTAAAAACTAAATTAATGTGTCATGTAAGCAATTTAAAAATGGAAAATATATTTTCTTCTACATATGTCAGCAGCCAATTGGTAATCCATGTTTTACTCTGCAAACCTTACTACAAAATATAATAAATTGCAACAAAACTTAAATTCAATGCAACAAATGTTAAAAGAGACCACTTGAATAATATTGCATCACGTCAGATACTCATGCCATCTTTTTTCATGGTGGCCAGGTGTAGTTACATATTAATAATAAAAAATTGCCGTGTGCACTACTGGGAAGGATGGTGCTAAGGTTAGGTTCCCACACCTTCTCAAACCATAATCAAAAAGAACCTAGCACTCAACTTGATGCTTTAGAGTGAGTTTTATTGTAGTGGTACTCAATAAACGTTTCGGTCCTACACCTGGACCTTCGTCAGTAACTACATGTGAAATATAACCAAAGGTGAAAACAATACAAAAAGGGTAAACAATAACAAAATAAAGAAAACAATTATACAAAAAAAGTATATACATAAATGCTGAGGAGAGAATATGGCATCACTTCCTAGAAATGGTCAATTGTATCCAGGAAATATATGCTGGAGAGAAACCCCAAGGATCTAGGCTAGAGAGCTCCACTTATTTACAGAAGTAGGGGGCCCCCCATAAATAGAACAGTGAGGGGTGAGGTACATACCGTACTGTAGAGTATAAAGGGGACCAAAGGGTCAGAAGACACACAGAGGCGGCGTCTGAAAGTGTACAGACAAACCCCCGGGGGGATTGTGAGAGATGCATAACAATCGGTGGATGTGTGAAGAGAGGGGGCATAAAGGATGACTCATACCTTACACAAGAGCCAAACAGGAGCGGTACTATGGGTGTGCAAAGAAACAAAGGAGGGGGTTGGTCACCTCCTCATAAAGAACAGGAAAGGATTAGATGAGCGCTGGTGTGAGGATTACCTGTGGAGACCGTGGCAGATTGTAGCGGGAGCAGACGCGGATTCCACCGCTGGTCTGCCGGTGAGAGGTGACATCGCCATTAAGAGGAAGTAGGGCGGGACTGACAGTGCCCAAGGACCAATCAGCGGCAAAGCCGCACACCGGAAGTGACGTCGCGCGGGAATAACCACACAGTGCAGTTACATACAGAGATGTGATGTGTGGAGAGCGGAAGTGACGTCGGGTTGTCAGGGTAACAAGGCGATACACAGTCCCAGGTAACCGGTAACAGCGGTACAGAGCGCTATAGTGAAACATAGATAGACACAAGTGCGGAGTACATAGGCACATTGCAGGATGGGTGGACCTAGAGCTGAGGTGCCCAAATAGAATATTCTGTAGAGGGTGAAAGGACTCCTTGGTGGTGGTGATCCTACGTTCTATTATTTTGCCATATAACACGATAGGCCGATGTGAATAGTGGACTTGGTCCAATGTGACATGCGGAAGTGACACAGATCTCAATACAGGCGATTCTAATGGCAAAAAAAGGAAACAAGAATTAGCTGACAGTGGACACACCGTAAATATACATTACAATAGTATATAAACAATAGGATGGCTGGAGTCCGTACAGATCTGTGGATAACACCATAATGATGGAACAGTCAGCAGATGGAATAATACATTCTTAGATAAAAGAGGCTAGATCATAGTCTCTATTAAGTCCCAGAGGATGAAGTGTCTCCAATGTATGGATCCAAAATGCCTCCCGTCTTTTGAGACGGGCAACCCGGTCCCCACCCCTCCTGAAAGGGGGGATATGTTCTATGACCTGATACTGTAGCTGAGAGACAGTGTGGCCCTGATTGTGAAAGTGAAGGGGAATGGGTAACAGTAAGTTCTTGCGGCGGATCGTCGATTTGTGTTTAGAGACACGGTCTCGTATAGGTTGCGTAGTTTCCCCTATGTATAAAAGTCCGCAGGGACTGTTGCGGTCGGTACTTTTAGTGTAGAGATCAGTAGTTATGGAGCCATCTGGTTGGAGGATGACCAGGGTATCCAGAAAAGTCTCCAGGATCGTGTCAGACACGGAGCTTAAACCGGTGCGCCTCCAAGAGATGGCCACTAAATTTATCCAACGGAGTCCGTTCACCCTCTACAGAATATTCTATTTGGGCACCTCAGCTCTAGGTCCACCCATCCTGCAATGTGCCTATGTACTCCGCACTTGTGTCTATCTATGTTTCACTATAGCGCTCTGTACCGCTGTTACCGGTTACCTGGGACTGTGTATCGCCTTGTTACCCTGACAACCCGACGTCACTTCCGCTCTCCACACATCACATCTCTGTATGTAACTGCACTGTGTGGTTATTCCCGCGCGACGTCACCTCCGGTGTGCGGCTTTGCCGCTGATTGGTCCTTGGGCACTGTCAGTCCCGCCCTACTTCCTCTTAATGGCGATGTCACCTCTCACCGGCAGACCAGCGGTGGAATCCGCGTCTGCTCCCGCTACAATCTGCCACGGTCTCCACAGGTAATCCTCACACCAGCGCTCATCTAATCCTTTCCTGTTCTTTATGAGGAGGTGACCAACCCCCTCCTTTGTTTCTTTGCACACCCATAGTACCGCTCCTGTTTGGCTCTTGTGTAAGGTATGAGTCATCCTTTATGCCCCCTCTCTTCACACATCCACCGATTGTTATGCATCTCTCACAATCCCCCCGGGGGTTTGTCTGTACACTTTCAGACGCCGCCTCTGTGTGTCTTCTGACCCTTTGGTCCCCTTTATACTCTACAGTACGGTATGTACCTCACCCCTCACTGTTCTATTTATGGGGGGCCCCCTACTTCTGTAAATAAGTGGAGCTCTCTAGCCTAGATCCTTGGGGTTTCTCTCCAGCATATATTTCCTGGATACAATTGACCATTTCTAGGAAGTGATGCCATATTCTCTCCTCAGCATTTATGTATATACTTTTTTTGTATAATTGTTTTCTTTATTTTGTTATTGTTTACCCTTTTTGTATTGTTTTCACCTTTGGTTATATTTCACATGTAGTTACTGACGAAGGTCCAGGTGTAGGACCGAAACGTTTATTGAGTACCACTACAATAAAACTCACTCTAAAGCATCAAGTTGAGTGCTAGGTTCTTTTTGATTATAGTTACATATTAAGACGTGGCTGCTACGGTAATACTTTTTCCCGGGATATAAAATGCTCTAAACTTTCTAAGGCAAAAACTTGTAGAATTAGCTTTAGACCCTTTTCAGCTGTCATAATGAAGTGTCAATTCCCATAATTTCAAGATGTCTTTGAAAGATACGGACTGTTTTTTTTCTATGATTCTTGACTTTTTTCTTTTGCTAAAAAATAAACTATATAAATGAATACAGTATATAGATGGAGGTTAGAGAGGTCATATCTAGATGGGCCTAAAGGTGTCTCTGCCCTATTAGTCATGGTCGTTAGTCATGTGTAACAAATTTTGTATTAAGGTCCAGTTGTTGGATCTGCATGGGACCTCCAATGATCAAAAGGATAGGGAACTTTTATCCCCCTTCCTTACTAGCCACAAGACAACGGCCAGGAGGAATTGACTGGTGCAGCTAGTCACACATGGTGCTTACGATACAAAGATAGCTCAGTGCAGCACGGCTTTCCACTAGCTTTGCAGTGCCATAGACTTTGAATGGATCATCAGCAGCATGTGTTACTGGCCACTTAACCCCCCACCCCACCTCCCACTACCACTAGCTGCAAGATGGCTAAGTGGAGAACAGGGGAAACAAGTTCCTCATTCTGGCAATCTGTAGGGTTAACAGCAGTGTGACCCACACCAATCTAACAATCATCCCCTATTCAGTGGATTGGTGTAAAAAGGGGTATCCGTGCCTCCATAAATTTAGTCGCACCTCTTGGTGTCATAGACAAAAGTTAGAGCGGCAATCCAGCGTTTTTTTTATGTCACCACTAAGGTGGTGTCACTAATCTACATTCCCAGCGTATTATACTTAACAGCTGACATCTTCTGCTCTTTTCGGCACCGCTATGGTCCGTTCCACCACCTGGTGACCACAGCTCCTGCCTACATGGAAGTCAGAGGCAACGGTCACAAGCTCTCAGTGGAAGTCTATGAGATTCTCGCTCTCATAGACTTACTTTGAGTTTTGACTTTCAGCTCACACAGCAAACACTGGGGTGATCCAGCAGGTCATAACTTGGAGAAGACAACCGGAGTGGCGCCGAGAACAGCAGAAGACGGCAGCTGGTAAGTATATTACTAGGGGTAGGGCATGTGTATTAGTGACACTACTTTGGCGGTGAAATAAAAAAAAACGCTTGAGTGGTTCTGATTGCTCCTATAGCCATCTATAATTTTAATAACCATCAGTTTTGAGCCAGGGACACATGTTATTATTTAGATTTACTAGAAAAATGTAAATAACCATTTTATTGGTTTTGTGGTTCATCAAGAAGTTGGTTTGCAATATTGGTGACCCCCTAAATCTCCTGGAACAAGGAGCTGCAATAATTGGCCACTGTGCAAAATACATGGCACAAAAGCTGTTGATAATCCATTTCAGTTATCACAAATATCAATAACTCCAAGCAGCATATTGCCAATATACTTTAAAACTTTTTTTTGAAATATGTCATAAATAAGAGGTAGTTTTCCTTCAGTGCTCACAGATCTTGCTTTGTGTTTCTTCAGCTTGCACCAGTCCTTGTCTCAAGAAGTGAACCTGAAGGAGCAGTTCTCCAGGACAATCAGCCTATACGACGATGCTTTAAAAAACCGAGGAGAACTTCTTAAAGTAACGCATCAGCAGAATGAGGAGTTGGGACGTCAACTGCATGAAATCCAGTGTCAGAATACCGAACTGAAGGAGTCTGTGCGAAAGGCAACCACTTGTCAAAAAGAAATGGAAGACAAGGCACACAAGTAAGTCCAATTACCTTCCATTCAGAAAATAACTTCTTAAAAGATACTTGTCCTTTAAGTGGATCTCACAGCCTAAAAATCACAAATCCCCCAGTTCATCATTTGGCTTTTTTTAGGCCCCTTTTCTGTTTTCTCTTGTGGTATTTGTTGACTGTTTTTGTGCCAAAATCTTCAAAATAGTGCACGTGGGTCATGAATTTTGCGCAACGTCAAAATTCATTTTTACCGTTGTCTTTAAACTTTTTTGCCACATTTTAGTGCAAAAAAAAATTGCACATTTTGTAAAATTAGGCAAACATTTTGCAACGTACATAAAATCATTCCAGGGAAAGGGACGAACACACAAAAAAGTGAAGGCGCAAATAAAATGATGAAAATGGCATAAAACAAACAAAAAACAGTCACAAAACTAAACTAAAAAAAAATTGCAAAACCAATGATGTATTGTCCCAAAAGTTCCTTGACGTTAAAAACTTATATATACAACTTATAAGTCATTCCCGGAAAAGGTTTCTTGGCATCTATGGCAAAACCCCTAAAAATATCCATTCTGTTAAATGGACCTCAAAATGTATGTTACTTTTCCAAATGTGCCTAGGATGGGCAAAGTTTTGTGTTTTGTCCTTAGTGGTCTCTGGGGACAAATGTCTCATAAATGAGGATTTAAAACTTTAGAAGTTTGACTATTGAATAAGTGTGTCTACTGTAGCTCTTTGGACTTCCATTTGTGGTTGTGTAGTTTTGAAAATGTCAAAAATTAGTTGGGTATCTTGGCTAGTAAAAAGAAGCACGTAAGAAGGCCTACTCTGTAGAGAATTTGGACATGGTACAAATGGTCTGTAGCATACACCCTGTCCCCTGTTTTGCCTCCGGCCACCAACTGTAGAGGAAGTTAGATGAAGCCAAGGAACTGTATGTATAGAGATCTTCTCTGGAGGGTTTCCACTTTGTGCACATTGGATTCACTTGTACAGTTTTGTTAAGGTATGGTCACTAGAGTTATTTGATATAGCTTCTGGAACAAATTCTGCTCCAAGATCCACATCCCAAACCTTTTTGAATAAGCTTCCCATAGATGTCAGTTGTAAAAGCACATTTATCGTGCACATGGTGATGTTTATTTCCAGTGGGGGGGGGGGGAAGGAGCAACATGTCAATTCTTGAGGTGTTTCTGCTTGAATAAAAGGTCCAAATCTGATCACTGAATCCAAAGAAGCTGAATAAACCCTCCCCATGTACAAAAATCACAGAAAAAAACCCAACAGTTTTTGATGCCAAATTTGCACCTAAATTTTTCAGCTACAAAAATCAACATAAAAACACCATGTGGGCACCCTTTAAGGAAGATTGAAGTATTTTAGTAGATTTGTAATTATGATATTTTTCAGTATTAACCCCTTCATGACCTTGGGATTTTCTGTTTTTCCGTGTTCGTTTTTCGCTCCCCTCCTTCCCAGAGCCATAACTTTTTTATTTTTCCGTCAATTTGGCCATGTGAGGGCTTATTTTTTGCAGGACAAGTTGTAATTTTGAACGACATCATTGGTTTCACCATGTCGTGTACTAGAAAACGGGAAAAAAATTCCAAGTGCGGTGAAATTGCAAAAAAAGTGCAATCCCACACTTGGTTTTTGCTTGGCTTTTTTGCTAGGTTCACTAAATGCTAAAACTGACCTGCCATTATGATTCTTCAGGTCACTATGAGTTCATAGACACCTAACATGACTAGGTTATTTTTTATCTAAGTGGTGAAAAAAAATTCCAAACTTTGCTAAAAAAACAAACAAAATTGCACCATTTTCCGATACTCGTAGCGTCTCCATTTTTCATGATCTGGGGTCGGTTGAGGGCTTATTTTTTGCGTGTCGAGCTGGCGTTTTTAATTATAGCATTTTGGTGCAGATACGTTCTTTTGATCGCCCGTTATTGCATTTTAATGCAATGTCGCGGCGACCAAAAAAACGTAATTCTGGCGTTTCAAATTTTTTTCCCGCTACGCCGTTTAGCGATCAGGTTAATGCATTTTTTTTATTGATAGATCGGGCGATTCTGAACGCGGCGATACCAAATATGTGTAGGTTTGATATTTTTTTTTTTATTGATTTATTTTGATTGGGGCGAAAGGGGGGGGATTTAAACTTTTATATTTTTTTTATTTTTTTCACATTTTTTTTTACTTTTTTTTTTTTTTACTTTTGCCATGCTTCAATAGCCTCCATAGGAGGCTAGAAGCAGGCACCACTCGATCGGCTCTGCTACATAGCAGCGATCTGATGTTCACTGCTATGTAGCAGAAAAGCAGGTGTGCTGTGAGCGCCGACCACAGGGTGGCGCTCACAGCTGCCGGGGATCAGTAACCATAGAGGTCTCAAGGACCTCTATGGTTACTATTCTGAAGCATCGCCGACCTCCGATCATGTGACGGGGTCGGCGATGCGAAAGTTTGAAGAAAAGAGCAGCATCCGTTTCCAGGTGAAAAAATATAAAAGTATTTATTCTGCCATTACATGATGCAACGTTTCGGCCAACAACCGGCCTTTATCAAGCATACATTAGAGCATAAGTGGCCATCTTAAATAGTGTGGAGCCCAGGTACGGACCAATCACTACAGATACAGGGGTCGGCGATGCGATCATTTCTGGCCGCCCGGCCGGAAGCGGTAGTTAAATGCCGCTGTCTGTGTTTGACAGCGGCATTTAACTAGTTAATAGGTGTGGGCAGATCGTGATTCTGTCCGCGCCTATTACGGGCACATGTCAGCTGTTCAAAACAGCTGACATGTCCCGGCTTTGATGCGGGCTCACCGCCGGAGCCCGCATCAAAGCGGGGCTTCTGACCTCGGACATACTATCCCGTCCGAGGTCAGAAAGGGGTTAAAGGGAATCTTCCCAAGCCGCCTATATATATATACTTGATATCTGAGATATCATGTCTTATTTTAGAGTGATCCACATTTTTTTTAATGTGTAAATGAGCGGTTAAGATTAGTGATGAGCGAATATACTCGTTGCTCGAGATTTCCCGAGCAAGCTCGGGTGTCCTCCGAGTATTTTTTAGTGCTCGGAGATTTAGTTTTCATCGCCGCAGCTGAATGATTTACAGCTACTAGCCAGCCTAAGTACATGTGGGGGTTGCCTGGTTGCTAGGGAATCACCACATGTAATTAAGCTGGCTAACAGATGTAAATCATTCAGCTGCGGCTATGAAAACTAAATCTCCGAGCACTTACAAATACTCGGAGGACACCCGAGCGTGCTCGGGAAATCTCGAGTAACGAGTATATTTGCTCATCACTAGTTAAGAGCTATAGGCCGGACATAGTTCTCCCCGTGAATCTGCCTCCAGAGCTTATTTTAAATGTAAAGGAGCGTTACTAGTGTGAGACACGTAATGACTGACAGTCTGCTCTCTTGAGCTACATGTCTCAACCTGGTAACGCATACCGCATTCAGCTATATCCACTGCATGTTGTACTCAGGGCCTGGCTGGCACTTTTCATCCTGCGGGGCAATCACAAGGCAGTGGCCCTCGAGTTACAGTGGCCTACCTCTGCCCTTCTTATCTCTGGCCGTTGCATTAAAGCAGCAGAGATACCAGGCTTTAAAAACAGGCAGCTACATAGATATGGGGACAGAACAGAGCTTGCTACATAGATCTGGAAGCAGAACCAAGCTTACTGCCTACATAGCTACTGTAACAGAAGCAAGCTGTCTACATAGACACGACAATGGAACTAAGATTACTACGTAGATAAGGGAATTTAAATTAGCTTATTTCAGAGATATGGGAGCAGAACCGAGCTTACTGCCTACATATAAAATGTAACTGAAGCAAGCTGACTACATAGACACGAGAATGGTACAAAGATTACTACCTAGAAAAGGGAACTGTAAGGAGCTTACTACAGAGATATGGGAGTAGAACCGAACTTACTACAGAGATATGGGAGCAGAACAGAGCTTACTACAGAGATATGGGAGCAGAACCAAGCTTACTGCCTACATAGATACTGTAACAGAAGCAAGCTGACTACATAGACACGAGAATGAAACCAAGATTACTACCTAGATAAGGGAACTGAAAGGAGCTTACTACAGAGATGTATGAGCAGAACTGAGCTTACTACATAGATATGGGAGCAGAACCAAGCTTAATACCGTGTTAAGGGAGTAGATCTTACTAGAGAGGTGTTTGAGCAGACCTGAGCCTACTACGTAGATATGGGAGCAGAACAGAGCTTTCTGCGGAGATATGGGAACTGAAAGGAGCTTACTACAGAGATATGGGAGCAGAACCAAGCTCACTACTGGGAGATGGGAGCAGAACCAAGCTTATTGTTTACATAGATACTGTAACAAAAGCAAGCTGACTACATAGACACGAGAATGGAACCAAGATTATGTAGTAAGGGAATAGATAGATAAGGGAACAGAAAGGAGCTTACTACAGAGATAAGGGAGCAGAACCGAGCTTACAACAGAGATAAAGCAGCAGAATCGAGTTTACTACAGAGATAAGGGAGCAGAACCAAGCTTACTACAGAGATATGGGAGCAGAATCGAGCTTACTACAGAGATATGGCAGCAGAGCAACGCTTGCTACAGAGATATGGGAGCAGAATCAAGCTTACTGCCTACATAGATACTGGAACAGAAGCAAGCTGACTACATAAACATGAGAATGGAACCAAGATTACTACGTAGATAAGGGAACTGAAAGTAGCTTACTACAGAGATATGGGAGCAGAACAGAGCTTACTGCAGAGATATGGGAGCAGAACAGTGCTTACTACAGAGATATGGGAGCAGAACAGAGCTTACTGCAGAGATATGGGAGCAGTACAGTGCTTACTACAGAGATATGGGAGCAGAACAGAGCTCACTATAGAGATATGGGAACAGAACCGAACTTACTACAAAGTTAAGGTAGCACAACAGATTTCACTACAGATATATATGGGAGCAGAACTGAGGTTGCTATAAAATTAAGGGAGCAGAATCTAGTTTACAACAGAGATAAGGGTGCAGAACCAAAGTTACTACAGAGATATGGGATGAAAACCAAGCTTACTACAGAGATAAAGGAGCAGAATTGAGCTTACTACAGAGATATGGGAGCAGAACAGTGCTTACTACAGAGATATAGGAGCAGAACCGAGTTTGCTACAGAAATAAGGGAGCATAACCGAGCCTACTACAGAGATAAGTGAGCAGAACCGAGCTTACCACAAAGATAGGAGAGCAGAACAGAGCTCACTACAGAGATAGGAGAGCAGAGCTCACTACAGAGATAGGAGAGCAGAACTGAACTTACTACAGAGATAAGGGAGCAGAACCGAGCTTACTACAGAGATAGGAGAGCAGAACAGAGCTTACTGCAGCGATATGGAGCATAACAGCGCTTACTACAGAGGTAAGGGAGCAGAACCGAGCTTACCACAGAGATATAGGTGCAGAACCAAGCTTACTACAGAGCTATGGAAGCAGAACCAAGTATACTAGAGAGGTTATGGGAGCTGAACCAAGTTTACTACAGAGATTTGGAAGCAGAACAGCTCTTAATACAGAGATATGGGAGCAGAAGAGCGCTTACTACAGAGATATGGGAGCAGAACAGCGCTTACTACAGAGATATGGGAGCAGAACCGCGCTTACTATAGAGATATGTGAGCATAACCGAGTTTACTACAGAGATAAGGGAGCAGAACAGAGCTCACTACAGAGATAGGAGAGCAGAACTGAACTTACTACAGAGATAAGGGAGCAGAACCGAGCTTACTACAGAGATATGGGAGCAGAACTGAGCTTACTAAAGAGATATGGGAGCTGAAAGGAGCTTACTACAGAGATATGGGAGGAGAATCGAGCATTTACAGAGATATGTGAGCAGAACCAAGCCTTACTGCCTACGTAGATACTGTAACAGAAGCAAGCTGACTACATAGACACAAGAATGGAACCAAGATTACTATGATGATAAGGAAACTGAAAGGAGCTTACTACAGAGATATGGGAGCAGAACTGAGCTTATTACAGAGATATAGGAGCAGAACCAAGCTTACCACAGAGGTATCGAAGCAGAACCAAGTATACTAAAGGCCCCGTCTCACTAAGCGATTTACCAACGATCACGACCAGCGATACGACCTGGCCGTGATCGTTGGTAAGTCGCTGTGTGGTCGCTGGGGAGCTGTCACACAGACAGCTCTCTCCAGCGACCAACGATCAGGGGAACGACTTCGGCATCGTTGAAACTGTCTTCAACGATGCCGAAGTCCCCCTGCAGCACCCGGGTAACCAGGGTAAACATCGGGTTACTAAGCGCAGGTCCACGCTTAGTAACCCGATGTTTACCCTGGTTACCAAAAAAAACAAACAGTACATACTCGCCTTTCGGTGTCCAGGTCCCTTGCCGTCTGCTTCCTGCTCTGACTGAGATCCGGCCGTACAGTGAGAAGTGAGAGCAGCAGTGACGTCACCGCTGTGCTCTCACTTCTCACTGTACGGCGGCTCAGTCAGAGCAGGAAGCAGACGGCAAGGGACCTGGACACCGAAAGGCGAGTATGTACTGTTTGTTTTTTTTGGTAACCAGGGTAAACATCGGGTTACTAAGCGCGGCCCTGCGCTTAGTAACCCGATGTTTACCCTGGTTACCAGTGAAGACATCGCTGGATCGGTGTCACACACACCGATTCAGCGATGTCAGCGGGGCCTCAACGACCAAAAAAAGGTCCAGGCCATTCCGACACGACCAGCGATCTCGCAGCAGGGGCCTGATCGCTGGTACGTGTCACACATAGCGAGATCACTATGGAGGTCGCTGTTGCGTCACAAAACTTGTGACTCAGCAGCGATCTCGCTAGCGATCTCGCTATGTGAGACGGGGCCTTAAAGAGGTATGGGAGCTGAACAGAGCTTACTACGTAGATAAGGAAATTGAAAGGAGATTACTACAGAGATAAGGGAGCAGAACCAAGTATACTACAGAGATATAGGTGTAGAACCAAGCTTACTACAGAGATATAGGAGCAGAAGCGAGCTTACTACAGAGATAAGGGAGCAGAACAGAGCTTACTACAGAGATATAGGAGCAGAAGCGAGCTTACTACAGAGATAAGGGAGCAGAATCGAGTTTACTACAGAAATAAGGGAGCAGAACCGAGCTTACTACAGAGATATGGGAGCAGAACCGAGCTTACAACAGAGATAAGTGAGCAGAACCGAGCTTACTACAGAGATAAGGGAGCAGAACGGAGCTTACTACAGAGATAAGGGAGCAGAACTGAGCTTACAACAGAGATAAGTGAGCAGACCTGAGCTTACTATAAATAAATAATAATAATACTAAGGGTACCGTCACACAGTGAAATTTCCATCGCTACGACGGTACGATTCGTGACGTTCTAGCGATATCGTTACGATATCGCAGTGTCTGACACGCAGCAGCGATCAGGGATCCTGCTGAGAATCGTACGTCGTAGCAGATCGTATGGAACTTTCTTTCGTCGCTTGATCACCCTCTGACATCGCTGGATCGTTGTGTGTGACAGCGATCCAGCAATGTGTTCGCTTGTAACCAGGGTAAACATTGGGTAACTAAGCGCAGGGCCGCGCTTAGTAACCCGATGTTTACCCTGGTTACAAGCGTAAACGTAAAAAAAACAAACAGTACATACTCACATTCCGGTGTCAGTCCTCCGGCGTCTCAGCTTCTCTGCACTGTGTGAGCACAGCGGCCGGAAAGCGAGCACAGCGGTGACGCGGTGACGTCACCGCTCTGCTTTCCGGCTATGGCGCTTACACAGTGGAGAGAAGCAGAACGCCGGAGGACTGACACCGGAATGTGAGTATGTACTGTTTGTTTTTTTTACGTTAACGCTGGTAACCAGGGTAAACATCGGGTTACTAAGCGCGGCCCTGCGCTTAGTAACCCGATGTTTACCCTGGTTACCCGGGGACTTCGGCATCGCTCCAGCGCCGTGATTGCAAAGTGTGACCGCAGTCTACGACGCTGGAGCGATAATCATACGACGCTGCGACGTCACGAATCGTGCCGTCGCAGCGATGGAAATTTCACTGTGTGACGGTACCCTAAGTCTACTACTTCGATGCAAGAACAGAACCGAGCTTGCAGCACATGTATGGTACCAGAACCAAGAATCAGAATCTACATTACTACATAGGATACAGTACCAGAACCAAGGTTACTGCTTAGATATGGTACCATAACTGAACTTACTTACAAACATACATATAACTCCAGAAACACAGACATGCAAACACACAGTACAGCAGAGGCGTTGCTAGGGTCCTAAAAGATCAGGGGCCCAAGCCCTAAAGTGCATGTTTCCCCATATGACCCGCCCATAGCCATTTAAAATAGCATCTATACATATACAGTATAATTACAGTTTATCACTGTTGTTAACCAAATACAATCAATGCAAAGAGCAATATTATCAAAATTACTGCTATAAAATACCACAACAATACGGCTAGACAATGTCCACTACCATTACCACTACGCAGCGAATACATAATATTATATCACCATTACCTCTACATAACAAAACACTACTAAAAAGACCAATATTACCACCTTACAGTGACCATATATTGGTAGATATCAGTCCCGCAGAACATGCACGTAATAATAGTACAGTTACTTTATATAGTAATTTACAGCTGACGTTTTTTCTAATTCGGTTCGTTCACTTTTCCCATCTTCTCCATCTGGCCCGGAGCGCCATTGCCACTTCCCTAGCAACGACTCGTCGGCACAGATTTCAACAAAAGCACATTTGACTTCTCTCATTTCCTGCACCGTCTCCATCTATTCCCAACCTACAAAAATTCCCACTCTGCATGCACCTGTGGTGTGGAACACTGACCCCAATATTTAAAAAATTGTGTCATTACTAGGATTACTCCTTCCCTCCAAAAATTAAAGTGTTCCATAGAAAGTATTAATACCTACTGTGCAAAGGCCTGTGTGCTCCTTTGAAGGATATAATATCCCAACTTACCCTTGAGTGTCCACTTAAAGTTAACAATGTCTCCCCCCAGTAAAAAAAAAAAATTGGAAACTGAGTGCCCCTATCAAAACTAATAATGTCACCATTTATAACAAATAATGTCCTCTGTATATACAGAATGATGGTCCTACAGCCCCTAATTACACAATATGATGGTCCCCAAAGCCCTTTATTATACATTGAGGACCCCAAAGCTCCTTAAATATAGTAAAATAGCAACATAGCCCCTATACAATATTATGGTCCCCACTGCCCCCTATATATAGTATGAAGGTCCTAAGTGCCTCATATATATAGTAAGAAGTTCCCCACATATATGGTAACACTGCCCCATACATGTATAGCATGTACTCCCCACATACAGTATATAGTAGGATGGCCCCAGTTCTTTATATATATATATATATATATATATATATATATATATATATATATATATATATATATATATATATATATATATATATATATACAGTGGGGCAAAAAAGTATTTAGTCAGTCAGCAATAGTGCAAGTTCCACCACTTAAAAAGATGAGAGGCGTATGTAATTTACATCATAGGTAGACCTCAACTATGGGAGACAAACTGAGACAAAAAAAATCCAGAAAATCACATTGTCTGTTTTTTTATCATTTTATTTGCATATTATGGTGGAAAATAAGTATTTGGTCAGAAACAAAATTTCATCTCAATACTTTGTAATATATCCTTTGTTGGCAATGACAGAGGTCAAACGTTTTCTGTAAGTCTTCACAAGGTTGCCACACACTGTTGTTGGTATGTTGGCCCATTCCTCCATGCAGATCTCCTCTAGAGCAGTGATGTTTTTGGCTTTTCGCTTGGCAACACGGACTTTCAACTCCCTCCAAAGGTTTTCAATAGGGTTGAGATCTGGAGACTGGCTAGGCCACTCCAGGACCTTGAAATGCTTCTTACGAAGCCACTCCTTCGTTGCCCTGGCGGTGTGCTTTGGATCATTGTCATGTTGAAAGACCCAGCCACGTTTCATTTTGAATGCCCTTGCTGATGGAAGGAGGTTTGCACTCAAAATCTCACGATACATGGCCCCATTCATTCTTTCATGTACCCGGATCAGTCGTCCTGGCCCCTTTGCAGAGAAACAGCCCCAAAGCATGATGTTTCCACCACCATGCTTTACAGTAGGTATGGTGTTTGATGGATGCAACTCCGTATTCTTTTTCCTCCAAACACGACAAGTTGTGTTTCTACCAAACAGTTCCAGTTTGGTTTCATCAGACCATAGGACATTCTCCCAAAACTCCTCTGGATCATCCAAATGCTCTCTAGCAAACTTCAGACGGGCCCGGACATGTACTGGCTTAAGCAGTGGGACACGTCTGGCACTGCAGGATCTGAGTCCATGGTGGCGTAGTGTGTTACTTATGGTAGGCCTTGTTACATTGGTCCCAGCTCTCTGCAGTTCATTCACTAGGTCCCCCCGCGTGGTTCTGGGATTTTTGCTCACCGTTGTTGTGATCATTCTGACCCCACGGGGTGGGATTTTGCGTGGAGCCCCAGATCGAGGGAGATTATCAGTGGTCTTGAATGTCTTCCATTTTCTAATTATTGCTCCCACTGTTGATTTCTTCACTCCAAGCTGGTTGGCTATTGCAGATTCAGTCTTCCCAGCCTGGTGCAGGGCTACAATTTTGTTTCTGGTGTCCTTTGACAGCTCTTTGGTCTTCACCATAGTGGAGTTTGGAGTCAGACTGTTTGAGGGTGTGCACAGGTGTCTTTTTATACAGATAACAAGTTTAAACAGGTGCCATTACTACAGGTAATGAGTGGAGGAAAGAGGAGACTCTTAAAGAAGAAGTTACAGGTCTGTGAGAGCCAGAAATCTTGATTGTTTGTTTCTGACCAAATACTTATTTTCCACCATAATATGCAAATAAAATGATAAAAAAACAGACAATGTGATTTTCTGGATTTTTTGTTCTCAGTTTGTCTCCCATAGTTGAGGTCTACCTATGATGTAAATTACAGACGCCTCTCATCTTTTTAAGTGGTGGAACTTGCACTATTGCTGACTGACTAAATACTTTTTTGCCCCACTGTATATAGTAGGATGGCCTGTGTGAGTACGCTTTACCTATGGATGATCGTCATTTTCACTCGCTATCTGGATCATTAGACAAACCCAGTGTTTTTATCCCTCCATATACTGGAGGGATGGACACTGCATTTCTTTCATCCAAGAAAGACATTCCACACCTATCCTCTTCTCAGCCTGACGAAGGGTACATTACCAGAAACATAGCTATACCTCACTTTGCAGTGTAATAACTCTTTTTGGGATATGAGAGTAGAAAATTAAGTGTTTTATACCTATTCTTGTTGTGCTATTCCCTTATGCAATATTCATTTATGTACTTTGATACATCTTGCCACAGATGTCGTAGAATACGATTAATGATGGAACAAGTCTTGCAACATCTTTCGAAAGCACATTAGGCCACTTTCTGACACATTTGATAAATTTACCCAATAAAGTGTCCATATTCCCATGTCTCAGAGCATGTTCCTGTGTAAATAATGACATCATGTGCTTAAATGTGAAGTCCTCCAAGTATCAATCAATATGTCTTATTGACGTGATCAAAGTATCACGTTTTAATAGATCTTGCTCAGCAGGATACTTCCACCCACATCATTATAATGTTAGTAATGAGAACCCTATGCTCTCTGTGCCTTAGTTATCAGGGCCTGGAGCTGAAAATGTTATTAATTAAATTTATGTTTCATTTTTATTTTATTACTCTTCTTCATCATGCAATACATTTATTACAACTAGACCTGGTAATGCCATGCTTGTTCTTTCTACAATCATGGCCAAAAGGTTTTGACATCAACACAAATTTAGATTTTCACAAAGTTTGCTGCTTCAGTGATTTTAGATCTTTTAGTCAGATGTGTCTATGGTTACTGAAGTTCAATTGTAAGAATTTCAAAAGTTTACATAAACTTGATGTATTTTCAAAAAGTTTATAAAGACTCAATGTTTAGTGTTCCCGGTTTTTGAAAAACTTTTGCCCTTCACCCTGCCAGCTGGATATCAACGGATTCATGACCACCCTTTCTTTTCTAATCAGTGCTTGGGGTTTATCACAATTTCTGGATTTTTTTTTGTCCACACGCTTTTTGAAGATTGACCACAGGTTTTCAAAAGGATTGAGATCTGGGGAGTTTTTTGACCATTGACCCAAACTGTCAATGTTTTTTTCACCGAGCCACTTAGTTATCACTTTTGCCTTGTGACATGGTCTCAATAAAAGCATTGTCCATCAGCAAATTGCTCCTGGATCATTGGGAGAAGTTGGTCTTGGAGGATGCTTAGATATCCCTCTTGATTCACGACAATGTTTTTAGGCAAAATAGTGAGTGAGCCCCCTCCATGCATGAAAAGCCCCCACACATGAATGATCTCAGGATGCTTTACTGCTGTCTTGACACAGGACTCATGGTAATGCTCACCTTTTCGTCTCCCATCATTCTTCCAGATGTCTCAGTCTTAACGGGGCTTCATCAGAGAAAATAACTTTACAAGATGTACAGGGATTGGACTACAAAGGACTGGGATACAGTTATTTTCTCTGATGAAAAAAAAAAATACATATATACCTCAAAAGAAAAATTAATCAGTTATAGGCCTTGGAAAATAGTAATGAAGAAAAAAGGAAGAAAATGGCTGCATCCTTAAGGTGTTGAAATAGCATCTGGCCGCAGCATTGTTACCAAAGAAAAAAATGTAAATCGAAAGGCTTGGAAAAGCGCCATGAAAAGTGTTGCGTTCTTCAGGAAAATGCTATGTGAAAAGTGTTTTTATCCTGAAGGGAGCGTGTACTTTATCGTTAATAACAGATGATAAAAATACAATAATGTATTAATCTATACATAAATATAATATATGTTAGAGCTGGTAATCTTCGGCACGTCTCATGGCACGGCGCTAAATGTCCTACCATAGGATGGTTCACAGCAGTTTCAAATTAGAGATTACATTTTTATTTTTTTTAAATGTTAACAAATACAGTAGACGTTTAGTGTCCATACTGTTTGCGTTGGTGTTGGGGGGGACATTTTGAGGAAAGCAGCATCCTAGACTGAAGCTATTTGGGGGGAATGCTTGCACCTCAAGCCTGTGCCTGGACGTTACTCAGTTGTCCGCAGGCCATTGAGCGAGGGGGTCTTCTCTTATAGGGAATGCAAGTTCCACAGTTAAACACACACTAAAACAAAGCCCACCCACCGTCAACTTCACACAATGACCTTTAAGACAGAAGAGTCGCTGTCCTTTATACACCGAGCTCCTGCCTATAGACTGGAGATGCACAAACACAGAAACATCTGTTTCACTGTGGCTTCTACCATACAAGACAGAAGAATAGTGACTGTGAGACGCGTCGGCTGGGTGTGAAGTACATACAGCTTGGCAAATGCACATCAAGAGGGGGGGCAGGTTAAAACCTGGTTACCTTTTCCTAACACAGCTGTGACAAGTATGTTGCTACTGAGAAGAATCAGTGTCGGAAGCTCAGAAAGCACAAAGAATTTAGCACCAGGGTGCAAGAGGGATGAGGGGTCTGTGAAGTACTGGGATTATCATAGAGCCGGGCAGAGAGTACACAAAACTCTTTTCAGCTCTGCCGGCAGTCAGCAAAGTCACATTCTGCCTCGTCCGCCATCAATCTCTCTTGAATGTGGCATGAACGGAACAGTGTGCCCACTTAGAGCAGAGAAAGTACCTCTTGTCTGTTTATGAGGAGACGTAGGATAACTAAGATGATGTGTGGGACCTCCATATATCTTAGAGACTTCTTTCAAGGGTCCATATAGTTGCCAAGTCCAGGTGAAGGGGTTTTCCCTATGCTCCTGTGATATCGGATGGATTCTTAGAAGGATTTTATAGGCGGTCATATATTATGCCCATAGAAACATAGACATGTCCTGTATACATAGACAGTATGTTGACCTTTTCGCCCCTCTCCATGTAGCCACAATCCCTGGGAAACGTGGTCCATCTAGTCTCTGATATGTCCTAACTTTACTGCTGACTTTTCCCACATTATCTAAAATCTCAATCTCCTATTCTTGTGTTCATTCTTCTGCACCTACTAAACCATATTACATCTAGATTATGGTGCCAATTTTTCCTTGATGCTATACAGAGAACGTTCCTGATGTCTTTGTGAATATGATTCCAGCCCACAGTGACTGTTGAAACCAAGCACAGGTACTCAGTGCACCCTTGGTGTGGCCAAACCGTTCAGCGCACCTTCTTACCTACTTGTTTCTATTTACATTTACCCTTCTCTCAATCCTTTACCACCAAAGCAGGAAATCAAGGAAGAGAAGGGTGGCGATAGATGGAAAACAAATAGGTGGAAAGGTGCACTGAACTACTTGGCCTCACCAAGGGTACACCGAGCGTCTGTGCTCCATCTAACGAGTGTCTCCTTTGGACAATGCTTTGTTGTTAGAAGGTTGTCTTAGATGGAGAGACATGCCCTTACTTAACCTTTCCCTAATGTGTATGGGGGTCTTTATAAGCAGATTGACTGAACCCAATGTTTCCAGCCATATACTGGGTGTTGAGACACTCCCTTAACAGATTTTCAGGTGGAAGATAGAATGGACTTGTTATATTTCAGTGCCCAATCCTTTCAGTCTCCCGTAGAAGCCTGACAGCAGCTTACTCTACAGAATGGAAGGAATAGAACTAAGCATCAGTACATGTAAAAAAAAAGGCATGGGTATACTAATAGATCCCATACTGCACATGAATCAACAGTGTGATGCAGCAGTAAAAAAGGACAAACACAGTTCTAGGATGTATTAAGAGAAGCACAGAGTCTAGATCACGTGAAGTAATTATCTTCCTCTACTCCTCCTTGGTCAGGCCGCATCTGGAATACTGTGTCCAGTTCTGGGCTCCACATTTTAAAAAAGACATTGAAAAACTGGAGCAAGTTCAGAGAAGAGCTACAAGGATGGTGAGCAGACTGCAAAGTATATACTACAAGGAACTGTTAAATGATCTGGGAATGATTAGCTTGCAAAAAAGAAGGCTAAGAGGAGACTTAATATCTGTCTACAAATATCTGAAGGGATGTCACAGTGTAGAGGGATCATCATTATTCTCATTTGCACATGGAAACACGAGAAGCAATGGAACTAAACTGAGGGGGAGAAGATACAGATTAGATATTAGAAAAATGCCTTGACAGTGAAGGTCATCACTAAGTGGAACAGGCTGCCCTGAGAGGTGGTGAGTTCTCCTTTAATGGAGGTCTTCAAACAGAGGCTGGACAGACATCTTTCTGAGATGGTTTAGTGAATCCTGCATTGAGCAGGGGGTTAGAAACGATGACAATGGAGGTCCCTTCCAACTACAACATTTTATGATTCTACTCTTCTCTCCCCATTGAAAAAATCTGCACACCTAACCGGGCGCTCATGTATATGGCAAATTCAACAGTTGGCTAAGCAAGTGTTTGGTCAACAATTATCTAAAAGTGTATTGGCATCTTTAGCCCAACATATTTCAAGACGTATGGTGTAAAATGTTAAATTTAACATGAAATGAAAAATGAAGAAAAAAAAAATTGGATGTGCTTCTGATTGCACAGCGTTCTAGCCACCTGACCTCTGCTGCTAATCACAGGTCTCAGTGACCAACGAACGAGATGTCACGATACAGCCTACCAGAGTAGCTTGTGCCAAGTCTACAGGGGTGACAGCAGGCGAGTATGCCTTATTTTGCCTTGATAAGTTTTTCATGGAGCTGGACAATCCCTTTAACACAGTCAAGAAGAGTTCATTGTGGATGCATCTGCAAGTTTATTGGGTGACTGGCTGCTAGATCCCAAAGACAGTAAAAACAATGGGTAAAAAAAAATAATTTAAGAATCATTTCCAGCAGACGTTGCTGCACCTTCTGTATCTGGACATAGCAATTGTAGCAGGAATAACACATCAGGTGTTTACATTGCCGCCTGCGTTCACGGGCACAATACAAGATTTGCTTCTCGTTTTTTCTTTGACTAAACTACTTCCTATATAAAACATTTTGCTTTAGTCCTGTTTGCCCCTTCCCCAAAGTAATATGCATGTATGTCATGGCAGTCACGATCACAGTGAATAGTTTAACGACTGATCACAGTGCTGCTGCCAAACATTCAGAGATTATAGGGAGGGTTTATTTCCCGCAGATGAAATTTAGAAAGAATGTTTGAAGGTTAATGTAGGATTAAAAATAGGTGAAAATGTGAAAAAAAAACGAAAACAAATGTTTTAATAAATAAAAAGTGACTAAACCGTAAAATCACATGGGCGTACATTGTGACTAGCAAACAGGCTTAAAATGAAACAAAGTGGTGAGAACGGCTTTTTAGGCAATCCCACACTTTTTTTAATCACTAAATGTAACTTTATACCGTGTTCACATGCAGCGTAAATGCCGTCGTTTTTTCTGCAATGTTTATTTGTACAGAACCTGTGTTGCGTTTTATTTAGCGCAAACATACCACAAAATCACGGCAGCAGATTTCGCCACGGATCAGTCCTGTGCCGCATTTTAACTTTGCCCATCGCAGAGGAGCAGCGAGTTACAGAATCTATTATGTGCCGTAACTTTCTTTTTAACAAAATCTGTCACCGCGTCTACATTGGTTGGTAAACAGCGGAGAGAATGAGCCGTTGTTTCTTTAAGCCTCCAATCGCGGCTGAGACTTTCTGCTTTTTATGAATACATATTCCTTTTCTAATCTGTAAGTGAGCAGCGCGCAGCAGAAGAGGACGTTGTATACTTTGACATACTATGTAAATATGCTTTTTTAATTCTGGATGAAGCCTACGATCACTCGACCTAATTTGTTTGTGCTTTCGGTCTTACTAAATATTAGTCTTGACTTTACAGCCATTTCCCTCTGCCAGACACTCGCTTTGTGTCTGAAATATTCCACAACAATCACCTTCCGACCAGCTCCCTCCGTGGAGTTTACCCAAGTATGCGCCGTATATTTTGCTACTGATAAATCAATAGTACTGTGTTGTAATGTGTAAACTTCCAGCTGTAAACGACTTATAAGCAAACTCCAACCACAGGTCGAGCTTGTCACCCCTGATCCTGTTGGCTTGCTTTAAACATCATCTATGTGTCAGCAGAATGGAGTGAAGTTGACAGACAGGGCAAACCTAAGCCCCACGTCTACCCAACAGGATATTTTTTTGTTATTATGATCTGATGGCTGGACATCCCTCTATCATACTGATACCAGTGACGTCAACAGTGACATCTGGTCCAATCGCGATAGTAGAGACCATAAATTCAACCACTGTGATGACCATGGAAGAAGCAAGCCAAGCCCTAGTTGGCTCCATCATCTTCTGCTCCTGGGTGGCAACTACGTCTGCAGCTCTACCCTACCAAGGGGAACTGTATTGCTGCTAAGAAAAGGGTTAAGGAAATTGCCAGCCATGGAGGAAGATGTAAACACGAGGCTCTTCTTTTCATCATGGTACAACTAAACGGCACAGTAGGAGCCAACCCAAAAACAAACAATGTTAAAAAATGAACTAGACACAAAGTATGGCAAGATTACATGACCAGGTATCGCTATAGACTTGTGTTCAGTACTAGACTATAAAGCTCTTAACTGACTATATATTAAAGGGGTTGTCCAGTCATCGGTGGGTGTCACACAGTTACAACTAGGTGTTCTCATTACAAAGTAGTGTGGCAGATGGGACAGCCATCCTTTAATTCCTTATCTGGCTGCCAGAAATAAAACAAGAGCGTCCCTCAGCAGATCTGTAGGGAATGAATGGAGTGCACTGCTGCTCCAACAGGGATAAAGGTTCCTCGGTCTACCGAACGGTTTAGAAACTCCAAGCACTAAGTAATATCTTGTGGATAGGTGATAACTTGTTTACACTGGACAAATCCTTTAATTGCGTCCATTATGAAATGAATGTGCATGATCTACAACCCAAGACAAGACATGAAAGTATTACCGGCAAAAGTTGACTGAGCCTTTACATCATCGTAGATATCGGAGGTTATTCTTGAGCATCTGTTTCTTCCTTAGCATATACTTCTGGTAATTAAGACACTGTTGGATTACTCCAATCATGTGAAAGCCACCGTTGCCACATTGTCCTTGCTCCAGGCCTTCTACATGGTTCAATTTGGTTGTTTGACTTGATCTCAGTTGGTGGTTAGGTTGGAGACTCATATGTCTGGTTATGGAAAGAGGACAATTTTGACCCCCAGCTGTCACACAAATCTTATATTACAATGACCAAACTTTAAACTTTCTATTGTTTTTATAAAACATCCAAAAGGTCCTGACGTACAGTCACAGCGCTGTCTCCAGACATGAATTTCTGATTGAACAAGCCATTCGTCTAGTAGTCTTTTCCTCCAGATTTTCTAGCTCTGGTTTTGTTTCCTTCTGGGGAAGGAGCTAATTTGCATACAATTTTTTCCATGTAGCATCACAGATAAGATTCTAGTATAGAAACCTAATAGATCCATTATCCCACAAACCAATGAGATCTGTTAAAATCCTTTAAAAAAATGGATCCATCATAAAAGCCAAGAACCATTGTGAACACAGCCTTAACTAGATCTATCAGTTAACCATTTTGCTTTCTATATGATTTCCATGGTTTTCATCCCACTGATGTCCCTGGGTGGCAAATGTGTCTGATGTGGGATTCATAGTGGGTGATGTATTTCTGTGTTAACGTGACACACAAGAGAGCTTCTATGCTTTTTCTTGGCAAATTCACCAAATGCCTTGGGCATCACTGTTTGCACAGTATTGTATTAATTTTACTATTTTCTTTTCACTCGTCCTTCCTCACGTTAGATTGTGGAGACAGTAAATTGCCCTCGGGGCGCCATCATAATTAAATAATCGCCATAGGATGTAACAGTGTCATGCAAATTATATACTGTACATTCACTGTGTCGCTGGTGAACACTTTATTTTAATGCGCACATCCAACATCTTATTTTTTATCTATTATCGATTTAACCAACAATAAAAATATTGTGCTTTATGGCATTGGCCGCCACTATAGGCATTTGTCACAATTCTACTATGGAAAGTGATTTGCTACTTGACAGTCGTGGATAAATTCCCCCATAGCTTATAGCAGAATATACAGCAGTTATCTCCATGTAAAATGTATAATCTGTTGTCTGAGCCTTGTTGCACCTGAACCCAGGCAGAGAGTGAGTACAGGGGTGGCCATTTAAATGGAATCTGTCACCATCTAATACAGAGGCAGAGATCCTGATTCCAGTGATATGTCACTTATTGAGCTGCTTGCTGCAGTTTTGATAAAGTCCCTGTTTATCTGCTGCAGATCTACTAGTTCTCAGAATGCTGAGCCCTGTATAACCCCACCCACATTGATTGGTAGCTTTCTGCCTATGCACAGTGTATACAGGAAGGTGCCAACAAATGATGGGGATGGGGTTATACTGAACTAATGAATGTAGAGGACTATATAGCAGCAGGTTGACTAGTCCTCTAGTGATAATCTCCTGCCGATAAAACTGTAATTTTATCAAAACTACAGCAAGCAGCCCAGTAAGTGTCACATCACTGGATTCAGGGTCTTTGGCCCTACACTATGCTGCTCTCAAATTAGATGGCAAAAAACTGGTTCTGAATAACTCAAGCGCTAATCTGTAAAGTGCCAGGGTAGCTTACATGGCCTCTTGTGTGACTCCCGTAAACCTGAGTGGACATGCACAACGAGTGGACATGCACAATCATTTTATTTTTTTTTTAATCATAAATACCGCTCTATATTTGCGTTTGTCTGTCAAAATGGGGGTCAAGGAATGCATTGCTGCTAGGATAATGGAGAGGGGGATGCACAGTTCTTGTAGTGTGTTGACCGTGGAGACGCATAGGTCTGCATAGGCACTATGTGCACAAAACTAACAAAGAGGTTACATGCAAAGTTGCTTTGATTTTTATATTCGATTCATTACGACAATGTTTTCTCCATGGAGTACATAGCATTAAGGAGGAGTCATAGTTTTTACCTGCATTACTCTGTCCGGAATTTGTAATGGGACAAGGAAACATGGTAACCTCCATAGGACTTCACTAAAATGGCGCCGGTGTGCGCATGCGTACTCAACCCATAATCCTCGCATTGATGAAGGCCTCTCATCACTACCAGCACTTGTCGATGATGTTATGGAGACCTTTTCTCCCCGACACGTGCCAGAGATGAGTGCTGGAATCGATGCACCTGGGACATGGGGGCAATTTCGCATGCGCTATTTTCACTGGCCCAAGCGTAACTAACTAACTATATATATATATACATATATATATATATATATATATATATATATATATATATATGTATGGACGGCAAGAGGAGATAGCTGGCACACTCCCCTTGAGAAAGCATGTGGGCGAAACGCGCGTCGGGGTGGTTTGCGGTGGTGTCTGTGACCGGGTACTCCACATTATGGGAAAGCATTGAGCTTGTAACAGTGCCACATGTGTGGTCTATCCTTACAACACATTAGAGATACCTTTTTGGAAATGTTTGTTTGTCACTATATGACGATTGGATGACCTATACTGGGATCTATTGTGGCATCTTTGCCCTATATTACATTCTTGACTCACCACCACTGCATTTCTTCTATACTTGGCATATCCTCTTTGTTAAAAACCGCATGCATATGTCTTATTTCTGGTGATATGTTTTTTTTTAATTCTTGTTCAATATATTGTTTATTGATTTTATTTTTTGGTGTTAGTGGTTTATGGATACTTTGTATTCATCTTTAGGTTATGGAGAGTGTAGGAGGGATGGATGACCAACTCTGTGGGTGGTCTACTAGTAGCCATAGTGGCTGTACCCGAGATCCCCAATAACCAGATATAACGAATAGCATTTGCCAGCAGCGGAAGCCTTAAGGGCTTGTATTAGCCAGGGATTTAGGTGAAATGCTGTTTAATACACATCATAGGCATTATTAAACCTCCCATACCTTACTCTTAGGTCCATTCCTTTCAACTTTTTTTTTTGCCAGTGTTTGATTTTAGCAGAAATACACACGGAAAAATATCTAAAGACAAAATTATGATCACTTAAGGGTTGAAAAAATAATTTATAGGAAAACTCACGTGTTGAAAAAATGGATTAAATGCACGGGCAGAGAGGAAAAAAAAGCACTGATGGAATTTGCAGTGAAGCGGAACAGAGATTAAGAAACGGCAAAAGCCAAAAGGAAGAAAAAAAATGACATTTTTTGGGCCAAGTGCTCTGCTGAGGTTTAATGGTTTCCCTTTTTTTTAGATTTTATTTCTATACATGAAATGCAGGTACATGCAGAGGCACGCGGGGCCCCTGGACGACTTTCAATAGGAGTTTGACTTTAAGAAAACTAATCTGCTCAAAGTAGAAGGGACGTTTGTAAAACTTGGCAGACTTCTCCGGAGTCTCGGATGGCTGTGATCTTTGCTGCATTTTTATTTGTTAAATGTAATTTAACCTTATTGCTAAATGTCAAGATCTTTTAGCTGTCATATAGATTTTTTTTTTTAGAAGTTAAAAAAAAACCCCTTCTGCTACCTCTTCTTTGGGTGATTTGGATTTTAGCTGCTAACAACCTGGGATAAAGCTTTTGGTCAGAGTATACAGAGACTTGTCGACTTGATGTGAAATTACGACTAGGAGATGTTGTTTTAGCAAGTGACGTAAAAATTTAAAAAAACATAATATTTTTTAGTTTCTTTGTTTTATTCACCCTCGTCCAGATATCTGCTTGCAGTCAATGAATGGTAATATTTGTCGGAGTGAACATATCAAGGGTTTTGTGGCTGTTTTCTGGGTTTAAAAAGTTGTACATTTTTGTAGCTTATCGTTTTTGCTTAAAAAGAACCAAATAATGTCTCCTTGCACTATTAAGTTGCACATATGGGGTTAATCTGCAGGTTAATAGCATTCTAAAGATGTCCGGCTGCCACATAGAACCTGACTACTGGGAGGAAATTAAGGTTCCGGCTTTCAGTCAGTTGGCTTTCAGTCATAGAGGCGCAGCTTCAGTCACCATTGGCTGTGAACATACTGCAAGAGTTTGATTGACATCTTGTCAATTCCTCAGGGTATGCTCGCAGCTGCCGCTCACTGTATACTGAGCGGTAATTCACTGTATGACTGAAAACTCATTTTCTCCTGGTAGCCTCTATCGTCAAGTTCATTTCTTCCCATTAGTGGGGTTTTCAGTGTGGCAGCTGGGCAGCTTGAGGACACTATTAACTTTCAGATTAAGAGCGTTTGGGGGCATGACATCTTCCCTTTCAAAAAAAAATTAGAGTTTTTGTAATCATACAACATTCTTGACACTTGTGTAATGTGGATGTGGTCAGCTATGTAAGGCTGGTTTCACAGTTGCGTATGGCAGAGCTGCGGAGGGCTGCATAGTTCCTCCATTAAGCCCCGCCCACTGCCGCACCTCTTCCATTCAGCTCCGCCTATGTCGGCATGCGTCCTGCGCACCTATCTTTAACATTGGGAACGCAGGCCATGCGAATGTATGCGGATGCCTCCCCATGCGTCGTTTTGACGCTGCGCCGAAGTGCATCGAACGCTACATGTATATATATATTTATATCAAATATCGATGTCTTGTTTTGGTTTTTGCAGACATATGGTCTGCAAAAAAAACAGAGTCATGTGAACAGCCCCATAGACTATGAACAGTACGTGTTTTATCCATGATAGGGATAGTACGTTCCTGAAAAATGATGCTCCCAATTTAACATACATCATGCAAAAGTTTGATGCAAATACCCACAACACAACCACAAGCAAACATGGCTTCAGAAAGTCCTCTCATGACGCGTTGCGTTTCCTCCTACTTTTTCTTTTTTGATGCTGAAAACCGGCCCTTATTATTATGTCCGTGTGACACAGTGTGAACCTCTAAGTGTATTAGAAAGGTTCCAAACGTATCACGAGATAAAGATTTACTTACAGAAATCATCTTTAAAAAGGAATCTGTCAGCAGGCTTCACCCCTCAAACTATTTATATGAGCATGTAGCTCTTTCAAAGACAAGTCCAGTAATATATTTACATAGCCAGCCCATTCCTCCATTACTGAGAAATCAGTGCTTGAACTAATATGCAAATGAGTCAGAAGAGCTATGGTAGATCGGAAGCCTCTGTCACTCCAGCTCTATTATCCACCCAGCTCCTCCTGCACGACTGATGGTTTTTTTTGTCTGAAGTCACACAGCATAGAGGCTGTCAGTCACGTAGGAGGCACTGGATTGGGGAATAGAGCTGGAGTGACAGAGGTTTCAGATCTACAAATAGACTGAGGGACCTGCCAAGACTTTTATGTGACATGACTAGGCAGCGGAGGTAAGGAGTAAGACACATAGGTAAGGTGTGTGTAAGTATGGAGCATAGATGTGTGTTAATGTAGCATAGCTGTGTGTGTACGCTGTGGGGACATCATATTTTGAAAAAGAACTCATTGTTCGAAACGCGTAGCCTGCTGCTACTCATTCTCCTGTGAACCATGTCATTGGACTTTGGATTTTATCTTCAATAAATTTTGATATTTTTGGAAGCTGGATTTCTTTTTCCTTTTATCTTATCGTTCCACGTGATGACTGCACGGTATCCGGGCTTCCCCACAACAAATGCCTAATAGGTGAGCTGGTTTTCACTATTTTTCCTGGGACATCATATTATTTGTGTTGGGTGAGGGGGCTATTATATTCAAGGGTGCGGTGTGGATCATCGTACTATGTGTGTGTGGGGGGCTTATGAATGGGGTACCATGCTGTGTGGGAACACTAATGGGCTCACTAGGGTTAATTCTTCTTTGTGGGAGAGGTTAGGGTACTGGCTCAGTGTAAAATAAAAATCGCCTCTGTGCATTACTCAATATGTGCTCCTCTTTCTCATCTTTCAAAGCTGAGGTATAGGTTAATAGTTTTTTTTTTTTTGCTTTCTACCTTTATTTTATCAAAAGGATGGTTCAGGAGAATGGAGCGACTACAGTCTATAAGGGGTGGCGCTGTGTGGGCACAATATGAGTGTAATTTCAGGCCATCTTATAAGATGTAGGGCGGACGGCTTCTGTCACAGAGCCAGGGATGTCCCGTCCGTTGTTTGCATGCTCTAAGTATTTGTATAAACTGTTACTGCTACAGGCGTCTCCCAGTTAATGTCTATGGAAATAAGCGAGACCTTACATTTAGTCATTCATTTGCCCTATGGCTGCCTGTTAATTAATGTAACCACAGGCCGGTTCACCGGCAGAGATATCACACATAATATGAACAGACATGGAGGTTGTCCTCTGACAGGTAGTTCAGAACTTTGCAATGACTCTTGAAGGCCATGCTAAAGGCATCTAAGCTTTGTCCTGGGGGAGAGAACTGCCCATGTGTTTGTTCTTTGCTTTCTTCAGACCGTTGATACCTGACATAAGAGATCCTTAAGGGAAGGAAGGTAAATGTTACGAGGCTGAAGACTGAGGCTATAAGAAATTAGCTACTAGACACCAGAGTATGCCGGAAAAAGATACTATACCCAATACGGGTCCATTGAGTGTATTACACGCAGGACATCATCTGCAAGGAGTTTGTATGTTCTCCCTGTGTTTGTGTGGGTTTCCTTCGGATTCTCCGGTTTCTTCCCACACTCCAGAGACATACTGATAGGGAATGTAGATTGTGAGCCCCAATGGGGACAGTGATGATAATGTCTTTAAAGCGCTGTGGGATTAATGGCACACTGATTATTTTTTTTTCTCCACACCCAAGTAAAGGCTAGTTTCCCACAGATCATATTTGCTGTGGATTCCCAGCAGCAGAGATCCCACAGTGATACCTACAGCAGTATTTACTCGTGTGGGTGCCATTGTGAAGAAGGCACATTTCACCCTCGACATAGTAAAGCACAAAACTCGCTCCTATATCTACACAGATGATGGCAGTGGATATATTTTTCAGCGATTTCTTAAAGTCTGATGTACTTTGCTGGCACCGTAGATCTCAGTGGATGTTCTGCAAGCATATAGACAGCAGAATCCAGTGTGTTTTTGCACCTTGGGAGCAGAACCTAAAGTTCCTGGGACCCAGTGCAAAAGCTGTAACAAGGCCCCCTATTAGCCTTCTCTGACTTATAATGCTCATTCCTTCTTGCAGGGGAAGCTTTCCTCTACCTCTACACCCCTTATCCCTCCACTTGGTTATGTTCGACATCCACCCCTGGGATCAGGAAATAATTATTGGTTGTGCCGGATTTTGCCAGGAAGCACTAGACTGCATATAACCCTGGGCACACAAACATGGACTGTAAATCCCTCTGATAATCGTACCATTGCATCCACCAAACAATTATAAATAATGGTGTGGCAACCATTGTCTACAGGAAAGCTCCAAATGACATAATAATGCTCATGGAGTAGGTATTGGTTCAGAAGTGCCCATATCATTGCCCAAACATATGAGCCAGCCATGGCAGTTCACATACGAGTAAGTGTGCCACCCCGAGCAGAGTAACTGCTAAGGTGGACATGATGATACTGCTCGCCATTATGATCCTGCCCTTTCTCCGTCCTACAAGCAGAAACTTATTAAATGCTATATCGTCCTGTGCCAGACTCTGCCCAAGATCAGCATTGGAGAAGTATTGAACAAATGAAGAAAATAAGGCCCCTGCCATTGACCGTTCCATATTGTCACGACATGTCATTCAGCACCACTTGGTGACCCCAGTCTCCGAACTCACACGTGTCTATGATACGGGGTAAACATTTTTGGAATGTGTCTTTATTTGCAGACTCAGGACCTTTAATACTAAAAGAAAAGTTCTCAGCTGTTCCCCCCCACCCGTATAGGTTAAGCCTAAGATATGATGCATTGTTGCAAAGGGGGAAGTTTCCTATGACTGGTGTATTGTAAGGAATTTTTGCACAAAACTGAGAGCAAAATGTGCAACTTTTTTTTTTTTAACCAGAAAACTGGTAGAAATTGCCTACTCCATTTCTCTGGAGGTGCGTAATCCAGAACATAGAAGCAAGGTATTTCAATTGTTCCACAAGTATATTAACACAAACATTGTAGTTCATAGTCAGGTATCTTTTTTGGACATGACCTGGACAGGTTTTATCCTCCTGGATATACCAAAATGTTTACTTTAATCAAAATATACAGAGAAAGTGATAGGAGTAGAAAAGGGCAGATTTACTGATACTGATAGAGGCTGAAAATCCAGAAATATGTCACCGTGGCTCATGCTAGAGGATGAATTAGGCAGATGTGTCACGAAATGTCACCAAGGCCGGTTTCACAAATCCCAACATTCATGGTCATGGATTCATGGATCAGAAGACCCTCGGCCTTGTCTGGATATCATGGTCCATACACCGCTTGGGAATGTTGGCCGTGAGAAACCAGCCTATCATCACACCACCTACTTACTTGTTTGCCTACTTTGCCCCATTTTTTAGCATCTTCTTTTTGACACACATTGTGGAATAGAGTTTATCTCAAAATGAGGCACAAAAAATATGTCTAAAACTTGATGTGACATTAACCGCCAAATTTTGTTGCATTTTCCGCACGCTCTAGGCTCAAACACTTTAGTAGATCTGTCCCAAAGTATATTAAGGATAAGTTCACACATGGTATGTTTTCCACAATTTCTTTCTGCAGCAAAACCTGATTTCTTGGCAGGGAAGAAGCTGCAGGTTTTCCATGTTTTTTCTTGCAACGGGTTTTGCATGCTAGATTTGTCTCTTGTGCATGCTGATCAAGTGTAGTGTTGAAAAAAGTCCTATTCTATAGAATCAGATTTTGGCACAAAAAAATGCTACAAAACCAGATTCATGCGTTTTTGGTGCGTTTTTTCAGGGGTTTTGTTCGCCACCCATGTAAGTCAATGGGAGAAAAACGCTGAAAAAAATGCTGAAAGAAGTGACATGCTCTGTGTCTGAAAAAAACATGCAAAGCACAAAATACTAATGACAAAAACCCAATGTGTGTGCATGAGATTTTTTAAATTTCAAAGACATAGCTGTAACTGTAAAACCCAGCTGAAAATTAGTATAACAAAAAGCATTAAAAAAAAAGCCGCAAAAACGCCCAGTATGAACTTAGCCTAAAAAGTGGAAAAATTGGCATTTATTTATACAGCACTAAAGAATGTAATTTTTAATTTAAAAAAACACAAAAACCGACATATTAGTTAAATGTAAAGTTGAATGCATAGTAATGCATGTAATGTAAATGCTTAGATTTTGGTTGTCAATTGGTTTTCCCCTGCCCTTAACTTCAAGAGACGTTGAGAAAATGGCAGTATGTGCAGAAGAAGATCTGCATATTGCTGCCGGCTTTGCACGTATCCTCCCTGTAACCCGGACTCTTCTGATAGCCTAAGGCGCTGCTATGTATTTCCATTTACCACAGTGAAAGTGACTCGACCGGTTTTAGAGAACTGCCATGCCCAAGTGCACATCTTCCGTATGTCTTGCACAAGCCATAATGCATGCCACCCGTCAGGGTCAGGGATGTGAGGATGTTTCCATCTGGATTGTTTTTCTTCTTTACAATAACCCACATAATGAATGTTAGCGCTGAGTGCTAATTCTGTAACTAACATAGAGTTGGGAGCCACATATCAGAAGTAAACTGCTACAACCTTTTTGGCAATATCTTCAATGGTGAAATTAGAGGTTTTCTTAATGTTACGTGGCCAATGGCCGCACAGAGATTCAGATGAGGTCATATCCTCCCTCTAGTGTCTCTCATTTGCAGTGATGTCATCAAGACCAGGTGTGAATTCTGTCTGTACAAATAAGTGTTCAAATCAGGTATAGACACGTGGTGCACCCTTGGTGTGGCCAAACAGTTCAGTGCACCTTCCCACCTATTTGTTTCCATCTCCTTCCACCCTCCCCTAGTTCCACTATAACCAGACCTGTTAGTCAAAGAAGAGGAGAGTGGTCTTAGATGGAAAACCAGCAGGTGGGAAGGTGCACTGAACTGCTTGGCCACACTAATGGTGCACCAAGCACCTGTACTTGGTTTGGACAGCCATTTTGTGTTGACAGACACCTTTTAAAGGGACTATCAGCACAGAATGAATGTTCACACCAAGTCAAAGTGCTCAGTGCATCAAAGTGAGGACAATTATGTAAATGCACTCTCTCACCTGCTTGTTTTCCCTCTATCTCAGGGGTGGGGAATCTTTTTTTCTGCCAAAGGCCATTTGGATATTTATACCATCTTTTGGGGGCCGCACAAACTCCGCCCACAAAGTGCATCCTGACTCTGGCACTGGTGTCAAGATGTAATCTTTCATTGCATGCCCTTCAGTGTTCAGTAGTGAACACTGCACGTGTGTGCTAACAGAGCAAGAAGAAAATAATGAGCTGGTTGTAATCAAAATACACCTCCCTGCCCAAGAATGTGGTCCCTGAGAATCTGCTCAGGGGCCTGATAAAAGGTCATCGAGGGCCGTAAATGGCTCTGGGGCCCCTGCTCTATCTCCACCCTCCTCTTCTTTGATTGACAGCTCTGGCTTCATAGAGCCAAAGAAGTGCAGAGATAGATGGGAAAACAAATGGGTGAGAAGGTGTATATAAATGATTGGCCCCGCCACGGTGCACCAAGCACCTGTACTTGGTTTGAACAGTCATTCTGTGCTGACAGAGTCCCTTTAAGTGAACTAATTTTGACATCATGAATAGTGGCAAATTTACAGTATACGTAAGGACAACAGATTTCCCAGTTCCTACCTAAATCAGTGATTTAGGGGTTTTGTTTTTGGCGTCTCAGAGATGGAGATTGAGGCATTGAGGAATGCTATCTAGTAACAATGCCACACTATCTTCTCCTCTGTTCATCAAAAGTTGCAGAAAAAGCAATAAAACAATCAAAAGAATGGTCTTATTAATTTGCATGGGAAAATAACCTGCTGCTCAAATGTTCAGGCTTTTGTGCGTCTTTTAAAGGAAATATTTTCGTAAAATCAACCCTCCTAAGCCGTCTATATGGCCATGCAGGTAATAGTAAGTGGAATAAAATGATACCTTGGTATCTGTGATCTGATGTCTTATTTCAGAGAAATTCACATTTTTCTTATATGCAAATGAGCAATTAAGATCTATGGGCTGGACATAGATCTTCCTGAGAATCTGCCTCCACAGCTTAATTTAAATGAAAGGAGGCGTTACCAGTGTGAGACCTGTAATGACTGACAGTCTAATCTCCTGATCGACATGTCTCACACTGGTAACACCACATTTTATGTAAAATGAAAGAAAGTAGAGGGCAAACCTTTCCTAGTGTCAAGATCCAGAAAGTCAGATCTTCTGAAAGTGATGTGCAGGGGTCATAAGGGTAAAGATCAACAGGAACAAGAATGAGCAATATATAGATGAAAGATACATAGTTTGGTTATCTTGTAGGGTTGGGATATCAGAATCCCCATTTTTTTTTAGAATACTGCAATATCAACTCAAATAACCAGACGTGTCTGCTAATCTGTAGTTTGTAACTTTTTACATTTTCTTTGTTTTCCTTTTTGTTCTCTACCTGCGACTATCACTCCTCTAATGTCTAAAATTGTATGTCTCAGAAATGTAAAGCATAGACTGTTTTCTCAAAGGCTTTCTCAATTTCCTAACAGGTTGGAGCGCCTAGTTGAGGTCCTACGGAAAAAGGTTGGAGCAGGATCTGTTCGAACAATGATTTGATGCCACCATCATCACATCAAAGTATGGACAAGAGACTACATTGTCTAAATACTTGACAACAACACTTCATTTCACTTATCTGTATTGTTAAACCAAAGATGCCTTTATTCTAGGTGTCACCAAGACTCCTTTGGAGAACTGTACAACATCCCAATGTGAGGCCAATCTACGAAGACCATGGACACCACCATCAACTCATTACTTATCTATTCTTCAGAATAGCTCAACATCATAATTCTTACATATCTGCACTAAAGTTATTAGCATTAACAAAGTCTTGTGTACGTTGTGTTTGTTATCTATATATATTCATTTTTCAAGGCAGAGTTACTTCCTGGTGCCCCATCCAAGACCTTCGTAAAAGGCCTTAATCAGAACAATTAAATAATTAAAAAATTGTTTTTGTAACACTGAAAGGAGTTCTGATGGTTTAACTGCTCATCAATTTAGTCTCTAGGATACATGCATCATATAACCATGGTCAAGGACTGATTAGTATGCTATAAGATGCTCCAAAATCCACACTGGATGCTTGAGCATAATATGGCTCGTAGTGAGCGCATTACAATACAGGAATCCTTGTAGGAAAATATTAAATAAGAAAACCAATAAAAAAATTATCCATTTCATTGCTTTATAAAATTGTATACTTGGTCAATTGAACTATAATTATACTTGATTATTGTAAATGTGAAGCTCAACATTAGAGAGTTGAGCTGGCCATACACAGACTTATGTTGGCCGAACCTGCCAATATCGATGGCTCTGGCCAACAGTCTTACGGTAACGCCGGCCGACTGATAGTTGGGAGACATATCGATCAAACAGGTCCTACTTCGGACTGCCGATCACTTCGTTCTTCCCGAGATAAAACTGCCAGCCAACGTGTCAGTCAGTGTCTTTTTCATAGGGAACACGGGGGCACTTGGCCAAATAAGCGTCCTGTGTAGAGGAGAGATGGCGGAGATGGCTGTCGGATGAACAATCTTTCGACTGACCGCCATCTAATGTGTATGGTCGGCTATAGTTATTGCAAGGTCCATTGTCTAAAAATGTTCATTTCAAATCTTATATTACCAGTTTCAGTTATGTGTGCGTGAAAAAAATAATATATATATATATATATATATATATATATATATATATATACACACACACAGACACACACACTGCCAGTGATACATTTTATGTATTTGTTACTTTATCTTTGCTTTTTCATAAATTACTTTAAAACGTTGCTTTTCTGGATGTTCAGCCCGGATTTATCCGGCATCCTTCTGCTTATTAGGTTGTATAATTTGCATTTCGTGTTTTACTATATTTTCATGCATATATGTAGCCTCCTGTGTTACGATGTGCCAGAGGACAATGGTCACTTGTTCAGTTTTCATTGCACTGTATTGCAGGTTTAGACATATCTCCTCCAATAAAAGCCTTAAAGATGTTTTTAAGTGTGCAAACAACTCTTTAGGTAGCTCATTGTCCTTGTTTTTGGGTTGAGTGTGTGACGTGATGACCTTTTATATTATCTGTTCTTTTAAACCCTTCATATACTTAGGAGATTTATGGCCTCTTAAGTTCTGACCTTAACCCTATAACCTTCTGATACCTGGATTAAGTGAAGAAATGCAGAAACTATTCTAAAAGGGAACACTGGACCCATAGCCAGCACTAAAGTAGTCTATTGTAGCGACACGCTAAGAAAAGCAGGACCATTGGTACGACTGCTGCTCACTGACCCACATTCCGTAATAATAGATGTTCTTCAGGGAGATAATTGTATCTATTATTATTTATAAATGTATGGCTTTGCGATGAATTGCCTACAGCGGAACTCAACCACGGTCCGAAAAAAGTTGTAATCCCCTTATTCAGAGATGTATCTCGGTTTTCCTACACCTAGTGCAAGAATTTAGTTTGATGCCCCCTTCCACCCCCCAAGCACATATGTGATTTGCCCACTTAGTCATGTGCAGACAAGCTGCTCTTCCTAATTCTCTCAAAGTTCAGTGAAAAACTGAGAAAAGCAGGAAGAGAAGCTGGTTGTCACATGACAGTAAGAAAATCACATATGAGTGAAGCGGCTATGTGATGACAGCTGGAACCAGCAAGCAGAGCTGAATCATGACAGTGAGTATATTGCACACTGTTATAATTGGCTACAGGCCTTCACTTTATAATTAAAGGGCTTGTCCAGGTTTGAGATGAAAGTCTGCATTCACTCTAGGTGACTGTGATTGCAGGCTTCTGAATTCTCACAGCGCATGCACTGCACACTTTTAGGATTCACCCTTGCTGATGGCAAGAGCGGACAGTCATATGAGCATAAGTATGGGAGTTATACTTCTGGCCACATTCCTACTAGACATGTCCAGCCTCCCTCAATTCAATTTCAATGAGTGAGGCCACGCATGTCTAGTCGGCATGTGACCGCATGTATGTAAATCCCCGGCACCAGAGAATCCTGACAGCCTGCAGTGCACACTGTGAGAATTCAGAAGTCTGCAGTCACAAAGAATGACTGCAGACTTATCACAAACTTGGACAACACCTTAATGCTCCTAACATAAATAAAAATGAGAATTGGTCAGTGTAGAAAAAAATTATTTACATCCAGGTACCTTATAGATAACGTTGTCTCCAATTGGAGTCACTCTTTCTTTTCTTCATCTTGTCCAGACCCCATGATGAGTTTTTTTCATCCACATCTCGTCTCTGCAGACTTCCATCTTCTCCGGTCTTGTGCAGCACATCCCCTACGATACCCTTAAACATAGCAGTGTCATTATACAGTTGGGAAAATAAGTATTTGGTACACTGACAATTTTGCAAGTTTTTTCATCTGCAACGAATGGAGAGGTTTGTGATTTTTATTGTAGGTATACTTCAACTGTGAAAGACTGAATCAAAAGATAAAAAACAGAAAATCACATTCTATGGTTTTTAAATACCGTAATTAAATTGCATTTTATTGCATGAAAAAAGTATTTGATCACCTACCAATCAGCAAGAATTCTGGCTCTCACAGACCTGTTAAAAATAAACAAAGAAGCCCTCCTACTTTGCACTCATTACCTGTATTAATTTCACCTGTCCACACACTCAATCACACTCCACCATGACCAAGACCAAAGAGCTGTCTAAGGATACCCGAAACAAAATTGTAGACCTGCACAAGACTGGGATGGGTTACAGGACAATAGGCAAGCAACATGGTGAGAAGGCAACAACTGTTGGCATAATTATTAGAAAATGGAAGAAACACAAAATGGCTGTCAGTCTTCCTCAGTCTGGGGCTCCATGCAAAATGTTGCCTCATGGGGCAAGGATGATTCGGATAAAGGTCAGTAATCAGCCCAGAACTACACTGGAGGGACCTGGTCAATGAGTCGAAGAGAGCTAGGACTCCGGTCTCAAACATTGCCATTAGTAACACACTACGCCGTCATGGAATAAAATCCTGCAGGGCATGCAAGGTCCCCCAACTCATGCCAACACATGTCCAGACCCATTTGAAGTTTGCCAATGACCATCTGGATGATCCAGAGGAGGCATGAGAGAAGATCATGTAGTAGATGAGACCAAAATAGAACCTTTTGGTATCAACTCCACTTGCAGTGTTTGGAGAAAGAAGAAATACAACCCCATGGTGGGAGTAACTTCATACTTTGGGGGTGCTTTTCTGCAAAGGGTTCAGGACGACTGCACCGTATTGAAGGGAGGATGGATGGGGTCATGTTTCGTGAGATTTTGTCCAACAACTTTTCCTCAGTAAGAGCATTGAAGATGGGTCGTGGATGGGTCTTCCAGCATGATTATGACCCAAAACACACAGCCAGGGTAACTAAGGAGTGGCTCCATAAGAAGCATTTCAAGGTCCTGCAGTGGCCTAGCCAGTCTCCAGACCTGAACCCAACAGAAAATCTTTGGAGGGAGCTGAAATTCAATGTTTCCAGCAACAGCCCATAAACCTGAAAGATCTGGAAAATATCTGTATGGAGGAGCAGGCTAAAATCCCTGCTGTAGTGTGTGCAAACTTGGTCAAGAACTACAAGAAATGTCTGACATCTGTAATTGCAAACACTATTTCGTACAGACACCTCCAAGTTCTGTTTTTTTATTGTATCAAACAATATTTCATGCAATAAAATGCCTCTCCATTCTTTGTAGGAGGGAAAACTTGCAAAATTAGCAGTGTTATAAAATACTTATTTTGCCCGCTCTAATGCTCCTGAATAAAAATATCGACCCTGCGCTGAGCCCCTGAATAAAAATTGCCCCTCACTATATTCCCTGCACAAATTATGACCTCAAACTCTCCCTCTTATGGTACATACCCTCCACACTGCCCTTTCCTTTCAATACTGGGTACACTCTTTACAATGTCCTCTCATACTGTTTCCCCCTTATAGGACCCAGTCTCTATACTGTGCCCCCCTAATCACACTCCCCCCTCCCTGGCATACTGTCCCCTCCTGGTTGTGCCCTTACACTGTCCCCCATTCCACTCTCCCACACTGCTCAGTCTGTATTCTGTTCTCACTCACACATTTCTCCCCCCCCCATACTGTCTCCTCATAGTATTCCCCTCAATTTTCTCCTCACACATTTGTTCCCCCTTCTCAAACTGTCTCCTCTCACATCCCCTGCTAACCATATGGTCTCCTCACATATTTACCTTTTCCCTCTCCATACATCCCCTGACTCCCCATAATGTGTCTACACACATCCCATCACCTTTGCCCCCCTTACTGTGGCCGCATACATTTACCCCCTCGCTACTTGTACTGTCTGCACCAATGCCCCCACTCACCATACTGTGTCTGCACCTATTCCCCATTAGGTTTCCTCGTACATGCCCCCAACTCCCCCTTGCTACTCATATTGTATATCATCAAATTTCTCCAAATCTTTCGCTAAATCTCACACACACACTTTCTAAATCTGCCCACACACACTAAAGCTACCTCACCTACCCATTACGCTTAATCTTCGGTGTCTTCAGCTCCACTGGAGCATTTACCACCAATACGCAATGGTGAGTGATGTCAGCAGCATAATCATATGACCTGATCACTCTGCTGATGTCACTGCTCTGACCCGGAAGCCAGAGCTTCAAATGTATTTGCCTCTTTCAGACACGAGTAGTTGTGCACTGGGAGCCAGCATGCTGCACCTTTTGTGAGCCGGCTGTCAGCGTCACAGCTGGCTCAGAGAAGAGCTGACTCCCAGCTTGAGGAGCAGCAAAATGCTGTAGCCCTGGACACAACTTGGACTGTACCAGGGGCTGATGTCCTTGCTCTCCCCCTTAGATATCTTTTACTGTCCAATAAGGCAGAGGTATTTGTTTTTCCATATAAGCTTCTTCTTGATCATTCGGGCATTCGGACATTGCCAGAAAAAGTTGGCCAAACTATAATCCAGCTGTCAGAAATTAGTACACTCGGCATGCCTGAGTGTTCTTGTGGTTTCTATGAGAGAGCCACGGCCAGACTCTATTGGCAGTGGCTCATTTCCACACCAAATAAAATGATCGGCCATTGAAATTCAAATAGCCAAATCTTTCTCTCCTATGACATCATTTTTTACTAAGTAGTGCTCCAACTGACCAAGGTTTTGTAAAGCCCCCTTACACATAAGATGGTCAACATTTATCATCTATCCAAAATGTCTGGTTGTTGAGGCAAGAACATTTTTATGCCCCATCAAAATAGTTTTTTTTTCTTTAAATAAGGGTGGGTTAGTTTAATATGGTGACCCTGCCTCTGATTGATTCCTACTCTTTACCCCATGACTGTATGTTGACGTCCCCTAGTTGGCAAAACCGTTGATAAATGTAAAGTGAAATATGTAAATACTAGTGATGAGCGAGTGTGCTAGGGAATCCCCACATATAATCAAGCAGGCTAGTAGCTGTAAATCATTCAGCTGCCGCCATGAAAACCAAATCACCGAGCAGTCATAAATACTCAGAGGTCACCCGAGCGTGCTCGGGAAAACCCGAGCAACGAGTACACTCGCTCATCACTAATAAATACCCTTTCTATTTACTGTAGATGCCATTTTAGTTTTTGGGGGAGCTAAACACACATTTATCCCACAGCCCTTATTACCGACCTCCCCCTATTCACATGCACTCTCAAAGTGGCCAAGCAAAAATGTATTTTTAATGGCGAGAGGAGTATAAACCACTGCCAGACAGACATTTCTGTTGGTGGCTTATCTCCCCAGCCAAGAAAAGGGTTGGGTGTGGTAATCCACCATGCCAGGTACTCCTTCCACTACCCTTATTTTTCAAGGGAGTCTCATTAGCCACCATATTCATTAGATGGCTAGCATGTCCCACCATTATCCACATATTTGGATGACTATGTGGCCAAGCTTAGTTGTCAAAGGAAAGTGTGTTCTGAGACCGCTGCACCAAAAGAATAATTACATATATTTGCTTAGACCGCATAGGTAGGCAGCTCTAGACTAACGTCACCCAAATCGACAAATTTGGCCAACAGTCCAATGTGTCACAGTCGGTTGACGTGGGAGATAAGATTTGGGAGGTCTGATTTCGGACTACAGATCCTTTAGGTATGGCAGTGACTTTTTAATAGAGTACACAGAAGCGCTCCTATGTATGGGGGAGTGACGGGCGAAAGAGCTGCCGCCCAAACTATTGTTCAGCCAACAGCCATCTAATGTGTATGGGGGCTAAACAAAGTGAGCATCGAGGATATTTTTGGTAATATTTTGGTTGATCTATATGTATATCAAGTCTTGAAGTGGCCCTCAGATGACCTTTAATGTAAATACAGCACAGACCGAAAGTTTGGACACCTTCTCATTGAAAGATTTTTCTGTATTTTCATGACTATGAAAATTGTACATTCACACTGAAGGCATCAAAACTATGAATTAACACATGTGGAATTATATACTTAACAAAAAAGTGTGAAACAACTGAAAATATGTCATATTCTAGGTTCTTCAAAGTAGCCACCTTTTGCTTTGATGACTGCTTTGCACACTCATGGCATTCTCTTGAAGAGCTTCAAGAGGTAGTCACCGGGAATGGTCTTCCAACAATCTTGAAGGAGTTCCCAGAGATGCTTAGCACTTGTTGGCCCTTTTGCCTTCACTCTGCGGTCCAGCTCACTCCAAACCATCTCGATTGGTTTCAGGTCTGGTGACCCATCACTCTCCTTCTTGGTCAAATAGCCCTTACACAGCCTGGAGGTGTGTTTGGGGTCATTGTCCTGTTGAAAAATAAGTGATGGTCCAACTAAATGCAAACCGGATGGAATAGCATGCCGCTGCAAGATGCTGTGGTAGCCATGCTGGTTCAGTATGCCTTCAATTTTGAATAAATCCCCAACAGTGTCACCAGCAAGGCCATCACACCTCCTCCTCCATGCTTCATGGTGGGAACAAGGCATGTAGAGTCCATCCGTTCACCTTTTCTGCGTCGCACAAAGACACGGTGGTTGGAACCAAAGATCTCAAATTTGGACACATCAGACCAAAGCACAGATTTCGACTGGTCTAATGTCCATTCCTTGTGTTCTTTAGCCCAAACAAGTCTCTTCTGCTTGTTGCCTGTCCTTAGCAGTGGTTTCCTAGAAGCTATTTTACCATGAAGGCCTGCTGCACAAAATCTCCTCTCAACAGTTGTTGTAGAGATGTGTCTGCTGCTAGAACTCTGTGTGGCATTGACCTGGTCTCTAATCTGAGCTGCTGTTAACCTGCTATTTCTGAGGCTGGTGACTCGGATAAACTTATCCTCAGAAGCAAAGGTGACTCTTGGTCTTCCTTTCCTGGGGCGGTCCTCATGTGAGCCAGTTTCTTTGTAGCGCTTGATGGTTTTTGCCACTGCACTTGGGGACACTTTCAAAGTTTTCCCAATTTTTCGGACTGACTGACCTTCATTTCTTAAAGTAATGATGGCCACTCGTTTTTCTTTACTTAGCTGTTTTTTTCTTGCCATAATACAAATTCTAACAGTCTATTCAGTAGGACTATCAGCTGTGTATCCACCAGACTTCTGCACAACATAACTGATGGTCCCAGCCCCATTTATAAGGCAAGAAATCCCACTTATTAAACCTGACAGGGCACACCTGTGAAGTGAAAACCATTCCCGGTGACTACCTCTTGAAGCTCATCAAGAGAATGCCAAGAGTGTGCAAAGCAGTCATCAAAGCAAAAGGTGGCTACTATGAAGAACCTAGAATATAAGACATAATTTCAGTTGTTTCACACTTTTTTTGTTAAGTATATAATTCCACATGTGTTAATTCATAGTTTTGATGCCTTCAGTGTGAATGTACAATTTTCATAGTCATGAAAATACAGAAAAGTCTTTAAATGAGAAGGTGTGTCCAAACTTTTGGTCTGTACTGTATATGAACACAAGTGTAGTTCTTTCGATACACCATTAACTTTTATATAAATGATACATAAGGAATAATTAGCCCGGCCATATAATTTACCACTGAGGTAGTCCCCCCAAAAAATCAAACATTCCTTACAGAACACTAAACCAGGTGGGTTTTCGAAATGATGGATGAACCTGCCTGTTATCATCCTTTTGTCAGAAAGGTATTATCACAATTGACCTTGTTAATTTGGTATCAGTTCTGGTAATCATTTACTGGCAAGACAATAGGAGAAGAGTAAAAAAAAAAGATCTCATGTGAATTTCATTTTATCTCCTAGCACTTTATTAGAGTGGTGTTTAACCATTATTAACCACTGCCTGACATCGTTTTGCTGTTCCTTAAGTTGTACATTGGTTTATGTCATGTGTCTGCTATTTAATAGTCAATAAACATTTTTTTACCTTTTTGTTTTTTGGGATATTCTAAATTGACAAAAAATAAAGTCTGAACATATTAGTGCAGAGTTTGTGTTGTGTTTTCTTTTATTTACTTAAAGGTTTATCAATCAATTGGGATAATTATAATCTATCACCACCCTCACACCCCATGTTTTTGTCTATGTGATGGTCAGAGGTTGCAGAGCACCGTACTCAACCATCTCTGGCAGTTCCATATATTAAGGGGGCATTTCAGAGCCCTGTACTTGGGATTGGTGTCAATTCATTAGAACCCCAGTGATCATCTAGTTAATCCCTTTGGATACGTTGACACATTCAGTATTTGGTCAGTATTTCACCTCTGTATTTGTAAGCCAAAATCAGGAATGGAACAATTAAAAGAAAAGTATAACAGAAACATGTCACCACTTCTGGATTTATCGCCCACTCCTGATTTCGTCTTACAAATACTGATGTAAAATACTGGCCTAACCTTGAGGATTGGGAATAATTTGACAAATCGAGAGTAACATGAACCTGGTACAATGAATGAGGCTATAGAAAATTAGTTGGTAAAGTTCACCCTATGAGCCACCATTTAACCCTTTACAACCTTGATTTAAAAAACAATGTTGAACAAAATTACTCTCTTGCTCATCCTTGAATCACACTATTAGTTTTCAGAATAAGGATTTCCCATTATAAAAGGTGTGTTATAACGAACCTGTCCATGGATTCACTGTCCTAAACATGAAATACTAATAAGCTCCCTAATAACAAGATCAATATGCAATACTAAGTCATCCTGATAACAAGGAACTATGGAAATGTTTTACTGCTTCGTAATAAAAAAAATAGAAAATGCCGGCCTCCGGAGAGCTCAGTAAGAGCCGGGTCATTTAAGCTTACTCTTCACCCATGTACAATGAGAAGAGACCTGTCAATCAAGCTGAGCCAGGTGCGGAAAAGCCAGAAGGTAGCAACCCAATGGACAATATTTTTAGTTGGTAGGCACACTGTACTAAAATTGTTACTCGTTTCAGTGGTGAGTCTTTCTATGAAGGAAAGTGCAAGATTACCGTAATTAAATAAGAGCATTGCTAACTTCTAGTATAAATACACGAAAATAATAAAATGAGAGACAGACCAATACAGAATGAGAAACATATGGGTTCAAGAAAACTTACGGTCTAAAAGGAGAAAGGCACAGTAGATGAAGGTAGAAGCCGCTCACACATTACTGTAGTAGGTAGGTTATTTTTTAAAGTTTGGATGGTAGGAGAGAGTCTGATGTGTTGTGGGGGATCCATGGAAAAAATGTTGGACACAATAATTTGGAGGCACAGAGAAGATGATCTTGTGAGCACTGAATATTTGTTTGGGAGGAATTTAGGCTAGAAATTAATGTATATGGAAGGCACAGGTTGTGGACAGCTTTGCATTTGAAGGGCACTAGGAAATCAAGCAAAGTGGAGAAGTGGTTGAGGGACAAAGGGAAGGCAAATTCACCAAAGGTGTGCACATGATGTACACTGCTCAAAAAAATAAAGTGAACACTTAAACAACAGAATATAACTCCAAGTAAATCAAACTTCTGTGAAAACAAACTGTCCACTTAGGAAGCAACACTGTTTGATCATCAATTTCACATGCTGTTGTGCAAATAGAATAGACAACAGATGGAAATTATTGGCAATTATCAAGACACACTCAATAAAGGAGTGGTTCTGCAGGTGGGGATCACAGACCACATCTCAGTACCAATGCTTTCTGGCTGATGTTTTGGTCACTTTTGAATGTTGGTTGTGCTTTCACAGTTGTGGTAGCATGAGACAGACTCTACAACCCACACAAGTGGCTCAGGTTTTGCAGCTCATCCAGGATGGCACATCAATGCGAGCTGTGGCAAGAAGGTTTGCTGTGTCTGTCAGCGTAGAGTTCAGAGGCTGGAGGCGCTACCAGGAGACAGGCCAGTACACCAGGAGACGTGGAGGGGGCCATAGGAGGGTAACAACCCAGTAGCAGGACCGCTACCTCAGCCTTTGTGCAAGGAGGAACAGGAGGAGCACTGCCAGAGCCCTGCAAAATGACCTCCAGCGGGCCACAAATGTGCATGTGTCTGCACAAATGGTTAGAAACCGACTCCACGAGGATGGTCTGAGTGCCCAATGTCCAGAGATGGGGGTTGTGCTCACAGCCCAACACCGTGCATTACGCTTGGCATTAGCCACAGAACACCAGGATTGGAAAATTCACCACTGGCACCCTGTTCTCTTCACAGATGAAAGCAGGTTCACACTGAGCACATGTGACAGATGTGATAGAGTCTGGAGATGCCGTGTAGAGTGATCTGCTGCCTGCAACACCCTTCAGCATGACTGGTTTAGCAGTGGGTCAGTAATGGTGTGGGGTGGCATTTCTTTGAAGGGCCGCACAACCCTCCATGTGCTCGCCCGACTTAGCCTGACTGCCATTAGGTACCGAGATGATATCCTCAGACCCCTTGTGAGACCATATGCTGTGCGGTTGGCCCTGGGTTCCTCCTAATGCAGGACAATGCCAGACCTCATGTGGCTGGAGTGTGTCAGCCGTTCCTGCAAGATGAAGGCATTGAAGCTATGGACTGGCTCGCCGATCCCCAGACCTGAATCCGATTAAACACATCTAGGACATCATGTCTCGCACCATCCACCAACGTCACATTGCACCACAGACTTCCAGGAGTTGGCGGATGCTTTAGTCCAGGTCAGGGAGGAGATCCCTCAGGAGACCGTCCACCGCCTCATCAGGAGCATGCCCAGGCATTGTAGGGAGGTCATACAGGCACGTGGAGGCCACACACTACTGAGCATCATATCCTTGTCTTGAGGCATTTCCACTGAAGTTGGATCAGCCTGTAACTTTATTTTCCACTTTGATTTTGAGCATCATTGCAACTCCAGACCACCGTGGGATATTAGTTGTGATTTACGTTGATAATTTTTAGGTTTTATTGTTCTCAACGCATTCCACTATGTAATGAATAAAGATTTACAACAGGAATATTTCATTCAGTGATATCTAGGATGTGAGATTTTAGTATTCCTTTTATTTTTTTGAGCAGTGTATTTTTCAGGGGGATACCGCCTGAAAAAGCGCTGCAAAACAGATTACTTAACGAAACCATTCTGCACAGGACAATCGCTTTAGAAAAAAAGTATAGAGAGCTCACAAATTGTTAGCACTTAAAGCTCCTTATACTAAACGTCAGTTAATGACTGTAGTTGAATTATCGGGATAATAAAAAGTTAATTTCTGGTTGGATGAATAAATTTCCACCTCAATAACATATTAGTAATCACACAACAGCCATATAAACGTCATCCCGTATAACGCTGCTCTCACTGGTGCACAAAGGTCGCAGACGATCAGTTTGCACGTTGAAAATTGTGTAGATAAATGTGTGTACACAGGAGTTGTGCGCTGTCTGTGCATGTGTGTATCACTGGGTGTGCAGGAGAATAGAAGAAGGGATTTGGGAAAGGTGCAATTAGTTCAAATGTGCAAGCTTCAACTTAACAAATGTTTAAAATATTTTAGCTTTTTAGACGGTGCCAAAACAAACCAACTCTTTTCTAAAGACGATGTATTATGTTCCTCTCTGGCACTGAATACCCTTCAAACATCTCAGGTATTTTTTCTCAGCGTGCACAAGACACGTGTATAAGACAATACATTAGAATCTGATGCTACGTACAGGACAGTGGCCCATCCAGACCATCAAGAATTTACTATAACCTCAAGGTATGAGAGTCCCTGTTATACCAGCAGCTCCATAGCTTTTCCATGAAATATTCAATAAATATTAAAATAGGCAAAAAAAACCCATAAATATTATCAAGTCCAACTAACAATAATGTCAGTTTGGTCACTGTGCTGCTAATGTAACCAGTCAATTTCGGACCCCACATCCCAGCTCACTATATAATCATTATCCCATATCATGTATATTTCACACAACAAATAACTCATGTAAATATAAAAATAAGCCCTTGTCCATTGTGGATTTCTTTGAAAATCCAAGCCAATAGTCCATAATAACATCATCCAATAGTCCGGAATATAGAGTAATTAGGCGGGCTAAGTGAAAGAAGAATCGCGGATGCCAACAATCAAGAGGTGTTACTCCCGCACCCATGCAGTGACCACAGACCACCGTCGTAGCCGATGGAATGGAACGTGGATAAACTTGCACCATTTCTGGAAACGGAAATTTTTTTTCTTGGGTAGCATCCTTGTTGCTTTCATTTTTTTTCCACTGAAGGGGTGTGCTTACTTCCAAACCAATAAAACACCCCTGGATGGTCACATATTTTTAGTCAAATTTATCACTAAGCAACAGATTCGTGAGTCACGGATGCAAATCGGAGAATATTACGTTTATATCCGTCCTATGGATCCTTATAGACTTTAAAGAGGTTGTCCAGGACTTTTATATTGATGGCCTATCCTTAGGATAGGTCAATGTCAGATCATTGGGGTTGCGACACCCAAAACCAGCTGCTATTCCCGATGCCAGCAGTGGCCGGATGTGTTTAGTTGCGGAGTTGCTCTCTCAGCTGCATAGTGGCCACAGTGGGGACTGCAGATCCACGCTATTAATTGGAATAAGGGTGGACGTGCAATGCAGTTGATAAGTTGTGCAACTGATCACATTCAGCGACCCCTGGCACTGGGAGCAGCTGATTGTGAGGGCTGCTAAGTGTTGTTGCACCCCCACGATTTGGTAGTTCATCAATGCAAATGTACTGGACAACCTCTTTTATGGCTGAATCTGGTCCACAACATTAGATCAAAATAAGAGATGGTCTAGGATTCGTGATTTTACTGAATGTGTGAGTATATCCACTCTACTCAGAGGATCCCAGTGGTGTCTGAGAAAAAAAACAATTCCAGCACTACTTTTTTTCATATCAGCCTCACCCGTCATAAGTTAATTGGTGAACAAATAATGGATCACATGCAATCACCATCCGTATGTAATGCGTTTTTCAAAGATCAAATACGAAACTGAATTACATCTATTATATTTCAAATTGACGATGTATAAAACACGAGTAAAGAAACGACATGCGGATGACATAATGGTGGCATATAGGTGACAGTACCGAAGAAAAATACTGTTTTTCAGTATTTTGCATCTTCTTGTCTGAATCAGGCCTTATCTCCCTTCTTCTAAGCTCCTCTCAGGTGATTTATGACCACAAAGTTCAGTTCAACTTTCATGTGGTCATAATTTAGCTGACTATAGCTCAAAACAGAAAAAGATAAGAGAAAGGTTACGTTCACATGATCGTATTTTCGTTCCCAGCGCTGTCTGCAGAAAAAAAAAATGTAGGTCATGATTTGGGCCAGAATCATGAGGAGAGAGTTGGTAGGCACATTTAAGGTCTCTGAAGGTGTGAGAATGACCGTCAAAGTATATAGAGTTTCTGACTAACCACTTTCTTTCTTTCATGGTACAAAATGAAGAACCAGGCCATAAGTAGCAAAATCATCTTCATGCATGACAGTGCACCATCTCATTCTGCAAAGAAAACTCTGAGTCATTGGCTGCTATGAGTATAAAAGGAGATAAACTCATGGTGTGGCCACCATCTTCCCCTGACCTCAACCCTATAGAGAACATTTGGAGGATCCTCAATCAAAAGATCTATGAGGGTGGGAGGCTGTTAACATCAAAACAGCAGCTCTGGGAGGCTATTCTGACATCCTGCAAAGAAATACAAGCAGAAACTCTCCAAAAACTCACAAATTCAATGGATGCAAGAATTGTGAAGGGGATATCAAAGAAAGCTCTGACCAGGTCTGTGTGGGTGGGGGCCTGCCGATACCAGCAGAAACTTCAACTGGATGTGCGTCCTCGGGTGCACATCAAGTTGAAGTGTATTGCGGTGCACAGATCCTTTGGGTCCATATGCACCAATACATGCTGCCAGCCAGCAGCTAACATTGGCATGCACATGACTGTGGTTGCATGGCAGTGACGTCATGCGATCCCTCCACTTGCACGCTGAAGTCAGCTGCCAGCTTCAGAAGAGGATGCCGTGCAACGTGGAAGCGGAGGGAAAGTGAGTATAATGGTTTATTTTTTTCTATGGATTAAAGAACAGAGGCAGACCAGGGACATATATTAGGAGGAGGCGCAGGATAATGGACATATTAAAAGGATGGGGCCCAGGAAAAAGGACATATATGTCACGTTAGAGCAAGGAAATTCTTTGTGTATGGCACAAACAAGGGTGAGCAGGTAAATGGCTGGGGAGAAGTGACATCCAGGGAGAAATTATACAGCAACTTGAACTCTATAGCTTAAACTGGAACAACGTCTCCAGGGAAGTCAGCATAGAAAACCTATAACAGGCATAGGAGAAAGCTAGGAGTGAGTTTAAATAATGGAAGCAGCAAAAATCAGCAGCTGAAATTAAAGCCATATGGATCCCAGTAGAATTAAATAGGAACTCAACCATTATGAACATCCACAGCAAAACTGACACCGAACCAGCAAAGGCACAGCCACAGACGCACTTGGTGCAAGGTGCCCCAACTTGGAAAGCTTTGATACGAGATACAGGATACTCTTCACCCAGCTCTCAGTAATAGGAGGGGGACTTGGCAGAGTCCTTCTTAGGCCTGCTGTTTCCAGGCAGCTGACATCTGGTGACGCGTCCTGGGCCTAGTGGGAACATGTAAGTGCCTCTGCGAGAAACCGTGGGAGTGTAGCACGAAGAGAAAAAGATGATAGCTTCTAGACCAACCCTAAAAGATAGCAACCAAAACTGCAAGCTCCACTCACTGCCACAACTCATATAAACAGGAAAGACTGAGCTGAAAACCGGGTTAAACAGTCCGCCTGATGCTGAAGAAAGTGATCAAGTGTTGAATAACTCCCAATCACCCCCAGACAACCATTCCCTGCTTACTTGCACAGAAGAATGGATACAATCCCACCACTGCCTAGTACCAGACACTGCAGCTTCCTGAATTGCTTGGGAACCGGGGAAGACAACATGTTCCCTGGGCAGTGAAATCCGTGGGAGATACGGCGTCCCACGTCCCCACACTTTCTACTACTCCAGAACGCAATGCTCCATAAGATTAGGATAGTCTCCCTGACCGCATGGTAACTCCACCTCCAGGGTGAACAGACCCCTTCCTTATAACCAGGGAAGGGTGACAGCGTACCCTCTCTGGGACATTAGGACAGTGGTGGTGCTTGTGACCGGAGTGGTGTAGCACCGGACTCTATTCACTCCTCCATTCCCAGGTGGGACCACAGAACCACAATTCCTAATATTAATCCCTTCCACACCAAGTGAAAATCAATCTGCACCTTTCAAGTTAAAGATCGGTAATAAAATCTATGGACAGATGTATTCATGGTCTATCAGGAATAACCAATGGTAGGAAAGATCCAAACAAACTAGTATGTGGGTCTTAGAACGTGCACAAATATTGCAGGTAGACACAAAATCAAAACTGTCCTAATGTAATCTTGGCCACCAAAAAGAAAAAGAAGTTCCAGAGTTGCTTTGCTACCCGTGTGGCCTGCAAGAATCTAGTAAAGATGTTCTCCTAAAATTGTAAGACGCAAATTTAAAAAGGAACACATAATTTTCTTAAGGCATCGGAAGCAAGGGCTTCCCCCTGAGCTTTCAACATCTCCCCCTCAAGATCTGAGCAAACGGTGGAAATGACCACTCCCTCTTGTAGAATAGAAACAATACTCCGTACTCCCCCAGGGGAACTCTGAGACAAGGCATCAGCCTTGATTTTCTTAATCCCAGGGCGGTAAGTGACAAAAAAATTAAACCCAGTGAAAAATAAAAATCATCTAGCTTGTCTTGGAGCAAGACATTTAGCAGATTCCAGGTATAATAGACTTTTTATGGTCAGTAATCACCATGTCAGGGTGAGCTGACTCCTCCAGAAAATGACGCCACTCTTCAAAAGCCAACTTAATAGCCAGAAGAGTTTTATTACCAATATCATAGTTTTTTTTTGGCAGGCGATAATTTTTTTTGGGAGAAAAAAAGCACATGGATGCCACTTACCAGAGGACGACCCCTGTACTAAAATGGCCCCAAACCCCACCTCAGATGCCTCAACCTCAATAATAAACGGTTGAGAAACATCAGTCTGAATAAGTACAGGTGCCGTGGCAAAACATTCCTTCAGGAAAATAAATGCCGACGGGCAAGGACGGACCAATTGGAAAAATCTGTGCCCTTTTTGGTCATGTCAATGAGAGGTTTAACAATTGAAGAAAAGTTCTTGATAAACTTTCAATAATAATTTGCAGACCCCAGAAAACGTAAGTCTTTCAGATTTTCAGAGGATCCCATTCCAATACCCAGGATTTGGGTGTAGCAGCTTTGAGGAACATTTTGGGGTCATTAAAAAGAAGTGATGGTTTTGTCAACTTTGTGTGTGAGGGCATGGATTTCATATTAAAGCACAATGTGTTCAAATTTATGGATTCCTGGTTTTTGCAATGCACTGGGACCGCGATGGGAACTCCTGTAGTGTGCACTTTTGCAAACCTTTTTCTGGCTTTGTTGGAGGAGGATTATGTGTACAATATTGGAAATAATTTTTTGAGGCACATCAGACTTTATGTTCGCTACGTGGACAACATCTTCATGATATGAGACAGACCTCGCGAATCATTTGATGATTTTGTCCAGTATCTCAATGAGTCTAATCAAATGAATATGTTGTTCACATCGAGATATGGAGGCCTTGATTTGGATTTTTGAGACGTAAAAATTGACGTTGTGGATGGTGCGATCTGTACTAGAGTGTTTCGAAAACTGTCGGCTACGAACTCTGTCCTACATTTTGATAGTTTCCATCCGGCTCAAGTAAAACGCTCCCTCCCTTATAGCCAATTATTAAGATTGAAGAGGATTAATAATACTCAGGAGAGCTGCACTCAGCAGGGAGAAGAGTTGTGTGACAGGTTCCGCTGTAGGGGTTATCCCAATGAACTTTTGAATGAGGTTAACAATAGGGTTAATCAGGCAAGAGACAGTAATTGCGGTTCAGCCCACAAACGCGATAAAAGATTTGTTTTTTGTTTTAAATTCGGCCCTATGGATGGTATCATACCATCTGCTATGCGCAGGAATTGGCACATTCTAGAACGTAATAAAGATTTTGCGGAGGTGGCAGCAAGGGGTCCCATTATTTCTAATAGACACAGTACCACTCTGGGTGATAAAATAGTGAAAAACGGATGGTGAAGCAACAAGGTAATTGGTTAAGTAAAAGTGTTCCTCATGGTAATTTTAAGTGTGGACATTGTCCTTTTTGTAATTACCATGACGTATATCAAACACTGTGCATTGGAGGTGTGTCTTATACTGTCAAAGAATTAATCACGTGCAAAACGACACAAGTGGTTTATGTGGTTTTATGTAGTTGTAAGTCCTATATTGGCAAGACCATTCGCCCCTCTAGGTGAGGTTCAGAGAGCACTACAACTCGATCGGTTCAGGGTTCCACGTTTAATCAAACACATTAGGGAATTCCATGGAGGAAACCCAGAGGTGCTTTCTTTTGCTGGCTTAGAAAGGGTGTCTTTCCAGTGCAAGGAGGAGATCTGCACAAGCTTCTACTAAAAAGAGAGGCCATATGTATTATGCGCACTTGAGCACAAGAATCCGCTGGTTTGAATGAGAGATTGGATATGTCCATTTTCCTGTAATAAGCTGGTTTTATTGTGTTTTTGTATTTTTTCATTTGTTTTCCAAATGCATTTTAATTGTTATGTATAGCTGCCGCACATGTGTTCAAGCACCGGGGGTGGGGTTTAGCTGCCTCCCTCTGTTAAGAGGTGATGTCAGTCTCACTTACCTGTGTGACCAGTAGACGCGCCACTGCAGCGCGAAACGGCTGTCGTCCATTCCACTTCTGCTCCCATCCTCTCGATGTTTTAAAGTATTGGAATAAAGAAGTTTTTTAACCGGTGAGTTCCATCCGTTCCTTTCAATTTTTGTATCCATTCCAATACTGCACCGACTTTATCAGGGTCAATCCGGAAACCCAAAGACAATACCAGATATCCTAAAAATTGCACCTCCTGTACGGTGAATACACATTTTTCAAATTTAGCATACAGTTTATTCATCCGTAATATCTGTAGTACCTGCCTGACGTGTACCTGATGTCTTTCAAAATCGAGAGAGTAAATCAAAATGTCAGCGAGATATACCACCACAAATCTGCCCACCAGATGACCAAAAATAAAATTGTCAAAATGTAGGAAAACGGCGGGAGCATTAGTCAAAGCAAATTGCATGATGACATTTTCATAACATCCTTCAGGAGTATTAAAGGGCATAATCCCCTTCTCTGATTCTAATCAGATTATGGGCCTACCTTTGGTCCAACTTGGAGAACCGCTTAGCACCAACAATATGATTAAATAAATCTGTAATGAGCGGAAGTGGATAAGGGCCTCAGATGGTAATTCATTTAACTCACGAAAGTCTAAACAAGGACGCAGACCTCCATCTTTTCTCTTGACAAAGAAGAACCCTGCCATCACAGGAGAAAAGGAGGGTTTAGTATGTCCCTTAGCAAGACTTAGGGTACTGTCACACAGTGGCATTTTTATCGCTACGACGGCACGATTCGTGACGTTGTAGCGATATCGTTACGATCTCGCAGTGTCTGACACGCTACTGCGATCAGGCACCCTGCTGAGAATCGTACGTCGTAGCACATCGTTTCAAACTTTCTTTCGTCGCTTGATCACCCGCTGACATCGCTGGATCGTTGTGTGTGACAGCGATCCAGCGATGTGTTCGCTGGTAACCAGGGTAAACATCGGGTAACTAAGCGCAGGGCCGCGCTTAGTAACCCGATGTTTACCGTGGTTACCAGCGTAAAAGTAAAAAAAAACAAACCGTACATACTCACCATCTGATGCCCGTCAGGTCCCTTGCCGTCTGCTTCCTGCTCTGACTGAATCCGGCCGTACAATGAGAGCAGATCACAGCGGCGACGTCACCGCTGTGATCTGCTCTCACTTTCCGGCCGGCAGACAGTCAGAGAGGAAAGCAGACGGCAAGGGACCTGACGGGCATCAGATAGTGAGTATGTACGGTTTGTTTTTTTTTACTTTTACGCTGGTAACCACGGTAAACATCGGGTTACTAAGCGCGGCCCTGCGCTTAGTTACCCGATGTTTACCCTGGTTACCCGGGGACTTCGGCATCGCTCCAGCGCCGTGATTGCACAGTGTGACCGCAGTCTACGACGCTGGAGCGATAATCATACGATCGCTGCGACGTCACGGATCGTGCCGTCGTAGCGATGTAAATGGTACTGTGTGACGGTACCCTTACAGCGATATACTCTTTCATAGCCTGCTTTCAGGGTCAGAAAGATTATAAAATCCGGGTTTGGGTAATTTTTTTAGTAGGATTTTTTTTTAGATTCTGTCTCTCACAGTTGAAGTGTACCTATGATAAAAATTACTACATTCTTTGTAGGTGGGAAAACTTAGAACATCGGCAGTGTATCAAATAATTATATTTCCCACTGTATAGGAACCCTAGGGACCCAAAAAACTAATCTACCGAATGGAGCGACGGAGTCGGTTGGAAGGGAAAAAGCCCAGGATTGAAGATTCCCGTGAAGGAGAGAGACAGCAATCCCCACCCCGCTGTTCCCCACTAACAGAGGAACGGACGTAGCCTGAAGTAGAGTTTACAAGCTATATATACGGCTCTGGTCCAAATCTTGCACTGTGCAACAGTGCATCTTGAGTTTTTTTAGTTTTGAGAAAAATACTGTTATCATTGGAATGTTTGTCCAATAAAATGTGATTTATCCTCTTAACGGATAAGGATTTGAACATTATACCGACTCCTTTGCATCAACCATTTAGGAAAATCAGAGAAAAATAGCATTTGAATAATAGTTTGGAATGCAGTGTATGTTAGGAACAGAGAGTAAAGTACATTATGAAAGCCCAAAACATGTGTGCAGCATTTAACACAACAGAGGAGCAGAGCGAGTCCCTGAGCTGACCCGCAGCCTCGTGGACACGAAGTACAATGTTCAACAGGGCAAGGTTAGTGCAGACAGGTTACTGGCCCCAGTACCACCGAGGCCGCTCAATGATTCACAAATCAAACAGCTAGCGTGGGACTGACGATTCCAGAAAAAAGCATGAGAAGCGAGCCACCGTCACACTGTAACCATACGAGACATTTATTTATATTTACTCTACACCTCATTGGTTTCCCCTTCTATACATTTGTGTATGAAATCAAAATGATCACACAAGTGCTTCAGTAGAACTCCTATGTGTAAAATTTATATGTCATAGAAAAGGCAAATATCTAATGATACCCCATCAATACATGCATGCATTTAGCTATGGCAAGATAATGGTGTGCAAAAAAAATGGAAAAAAATAAGAAAAAAATATATTATAAAACAGGATATGTATCAATTTATTTATTTTATTTTATTTATTTTTTTTTTGGGGGGGGGAAATCTAGGTCATACATTTTTTTTTAGAAGGAGCCTGTCAGCACATAATGGCTGTTTAAAACAAGCACGGACGCTCAGTGCACCTTCCCACCTACTTGATTTCCATCTATCTCCACCCTCTTATAGGTGCGGTAACAAGAGATGGTAACGAAAGAAGAAGCAGTTGGAGATAGATGCAGAACAGTAAAGTGGGAAGGCTCAGCCACACCAAGAGTGCACCTAGCGCCGGTGCTTGGTTTGAACAGTCGTTTCTTACTGATCGGCTTGTATACGGTGAGCTTTTTCACAGATCCCACCTAGAAGGGGTCAATGCTGCTACAATGAAAATATATCTTGTCCTCACCACCACACCCTAGTTTGGCCCATTTCTGCTTTATAAAATCAAAGGGAGAAAGGTCATTCATTTTCCCAAGGAGTTACGAGAGACTGTGATGGTTGTGTAGGGCCGAACCAACAGGCCGAACTTAATTTTGCTTATTAATATTATTTTAAATGAATTATGCTTAATATTAAGTGCTAAAAATTAAGTGATGACCAGAAGCTACTGTTAACATATGTTATGATAGGGCTTAGTGTATCATGTATTTTTACCTTTAGCCGCGAATCAAAACCATAATTTATTGCTTCTTATAAGTTTATAAATCATTCTACTCCGTTTATTCAGCCTTAAGTACAGATGTACTTTGATTAACAGTTCTCCCACAGTATGATGAGGAGACAGTATGATGACCCTACAGCTCCCCACACAGTATGATGACAGCACAGCTCAGCACACCACATGATGGATCCAACAGCCCTCCATACACAGTATAATGGATCCCATAAACCTCCACAAGGAATGATGACCCCATCACAGAATGATTAACCCCATTGCCTCCACATAGTATAATGATCCCCACTCATAGTATGATAGACCCACAGCCCCTCAAACAGTATTATGGTGTCACACATAAGTGTTGTGGCTCACAGTCTACAAAGTTTGATGGTCCCACACAAAAGTATGATGTCCGCATAGCCCCTCACCCTGTAAGATGTACCCACAGACCCTCATAAATTATAATGTTCTCACACAGTATTATGGCCCCCTACACATGTACAATGTCCCCACAGCCTCACACAGTATTATGGCCCCCACACATAAATATGATGACCACACAGCCCCTCACACAGTGTTATGGCCCCCACATAAGTATGATATCCCCACAGCCCCTAGCACAGTATTATGGCCCATCACATAAATATGATTTCCTCACAGCCCATCACACAGTATTTGTCATGACTCTGTTGTTGAGTGTCTTAGGACCAAGGGCTCCTTCCCTGTCCCTAATGCTAGTGGCACCCTAGCTCGCCCTGTTCCCCGGATTACTTCTGCTGGTGAAGACACCAGGCCACATACCTTGCCTTAGCTAATGAATCCACCCTCAGTCTGTACCCTTCCCCCACCCAGGGAAGAGGGGAGTAGTAGTATACCATTGTACACCAACCAGACTAATAAGGTAATATGAACAGGGAAACCGTAAAATATCAGGCCTACAAATATACTCACACAGCCGACAAAGGAATGCACAAGAGAGTTAAAGATGGGGTTAAACCAAAGTAGAAGAAAGGGATTTATCACATACTCAAAACATAGCAACAGTCACAGATAAATCCACTGAACGCTTTCTCCAATAATAACCAACAACAACTTCCATTCATGCAGCATAAGCTACTCTGACAATGAGTGCTAGCCAGGACCCAGATTATATAGAAGATGGGAGTGGCTAAGAGAGGAAACCAGGAAAGTTTTCAGGAGCTCTCAACTGAGAAGATTAACCCCCACAATGCTAAAATAAACTTGCACAGTTTAATAGGAAGGTGAAGTGTTTCTCATCAGCGCAGGAGTAGGAAAAATCAGATGTTGGGGTCTTCTGGCTCCTCTCTGTTGTAGTAAACCCGTGACAGTATTATGACCCTTCACAAAAGTATGATATCCACACAGCCCCTCACAGTTATGTCCTTTCACAAAAGTATGATGCCACCACAGGCTCTCTCACAGTATCATGTCTCCCTACATCTCCTGCAGACAAGTACTGATCAATAATTAAAATAAATAATAAAAAAAATACTTCCCTCACCCTGTTTTTGGTGATGCATTGCTCCCTTCTGTACACTGTGTGCACCGAATCTCTGCACAACTGGCGTGATCTGGTGACGACATTGTGCCCACTAAGCAAAGACTCACCCATTGGAATGATGGAACAGGGAGCTTGAGGCTGTTCTATCATTTCATTCACTGGTATCTGCATCCTGAAAATGCAGATATTTGTGAAATTGAGATACCAGGCGGAAGGTAGCACCGTGGTGAGCTATGCCCCTTGACTATTTCGGTCTGCATCAGAACACTCAAAAGGGTTGGATATTGCCCGTAGGCCACACTTTGCCCAGGTTTGCTATTATAGATGTCAGAAATAGATTTTTGATTTATTGACACATCTATGGAGCCCTGTATAGATTTAGGTGACCCATGCAATAGTCCAAGTAGCCAGATTTACCAGGTGTTGGTTTCTCCAGTCACACCAACTTAGAGAGGTTCCACACTGAAATATTGGCAATATGCTACACAGAGTGAACACATTTAGAGTTAAAGATTTTGTCCAAAATGACAAATAAGCATTATTTAACTGTTGAAGCCCATCCAGCGCCATCTCTCTGCTGCTTATTTTTAACCCCTTAAAGACCAGATCTAACTTGGCATTGATGTCCACGCATTGTTTTTTTATCGTCGCATTTCAGGAGGTATAATTATTTTTTCTTTTTGTTGATTTAGGCCTCTTTCACACTTCCGTGTTTTCTCTCCCGTCAAAATCCGTCAAGTTTTGAAAAAACAGGATCCTGCAAATTTTTCTGCAGGATCCTGCAAATTTTTCTGCAGGATCCTGTTTTTCCCATTGACTTGTATTAGCGACGGATTGTGACGGATGGCCATCCGTTTCATCCGTCGTGCACTGGATCCGTTGGAAAATAGCGGTCCGTCGTGGAGAGAAAACGTTCAGAGGAACTTTTTTCTGCACGTCAGATAATTGCTCAGCGACGGGTCCTGCACTGTCTGTCGTCGGCTATAATGGAAGTCTATGGACGCAGGATCCGTCGCTGACCGTCAAACACAGGAATCCAGCGACGTATCCCGTTTTTCCACTCTGAGCATGCCCGGAAGGATTTTCAAGTCCGGGAAAAAGTCTCTCTCTCTCGAACTCCTTCGACGCATCCGTCATAACACTGGATGCATTTTGCACACGTTTTCTGCTACTTTCACAACATCCGTCGATACCTCACTTCACTGCATTGCAACGCACCCGCAGCGACGGAAGTGTGAAAGAGGCCTTAGCCATATGAGGGCTTGCTTTTCCCCGGGATGATATATATTTGGGTACATAGTATCTAATAACTAACTTGTGTTACCTTCTTATGGGAAGAAATAGAAAAATCACCAATTCAGTTTTTTTTTTTAATTTTACACTTAACTTTCTGCCCAAATAAAGTACTAATTTTATACTGCGGTTCCGCATGATCAGGGCATACCAAATTTATATTTATTTTGCTAGGTTTTTATTAGCTTTATACAATAAATACGCTATTTGAAAAAAATAATAATTTGCTTTTGTGTTGCCATATTCTGATGGCCAGAAATTCAACATTTTTCCATAAACCGTGCTGTGTGGGAGGGTTTCTTTGAATAACAAAAAACAAAAAATAACAAAAAAAAAATTGCTTCCATTGGGTTACATATGACGTATTGATCACTTCTTAGGAAGTGGAAAAAAATAAATAAAAAGGAGTTAGGATTTTTTTTAATGGTTTTTTTTACACCATTAAATATAAATTAAACATGATAATTTTATTATACAGGCTCATATGACAATTACATTTTTTTTGTTTTACTACTTCTGAGAGCCAAACCTTTTTAATTTTTTTCACAGAGCTGTATAAAAAGGGTTGTTTTTTTTACATAAGGGATTGTACTTTTTATTTATACCATTTTTTATTTTATGCAATGCTGGATGAGCAAGAATAGAAATTCCTGCATAGTTTTTCTTATGTGCCATTTTGTGCATGTGTTATTATTGGATTAAACATTTTTCAATTCTAAAGAATTGTATTTTTTTTTTTTCATTTTCTATTTAAACTCTTTTACAAAACATTAATATTTTTTTCCAATATTAATTACTCTCACTAGGCTTGAACACATGACCCTTTGATCCCATTTATTAAAGTCACTGAACTACTTCCATAGTGTAGTGCATTATCCAACCTCTCAGTGTTAGGACTCATGTACACCATCGATTTTCTTGTATGAGTTGTATTTGCACTGTAGAATATGTTGATATTATATAAAAAAATAAAATAAAAACATTAGCCTTGTGCATTTTTTTTTATCAGTGTTACTGGATTTTTACAAAATAATTTTCACATAGATTTCTCTAACTGAAAAAAAAACCAAAAAACTGCTTTGAAAAAAAAAGTTTGTTTATGCGCCATTTTTTCCCCATTTACAATTAATTTCAATTTAAATTTGATTTGTTGATGCGCTAAGATTTGACATTTTTTAACCGGCGTGTTAAAAAACGTGCAGACGTAACGCAACGATAGGAAAATCTGCTGGTCAATCAGTTTTAAAGGCTCTTTGCACAAACTTTGGCTGTGTGAATATACTTACAGTGTGAATAGTTGGTGAGGCGGTCATCAGGGCTGTCCCACACGTCCAGATAATTCCGGTACCGGAATAAATCGGTACCGGAGTTATCCGTGTCCGTGTGCCTGGGAACTCACGTAGGCCATACGTGCGGCACACGTGTGCCGCCCGTATGGCGAGTGGGTACCACACGGAGTGTGTGGTACCCACGCGTGTGGTACCCTGCATCGTGCTGAAGCCGCGATTCATATGTTCCCTGCAGCAGCGTTTGCTGCAGAGAAAATATGAATAATAGTGTTTAAAATAAAGATCTATGTGTCCGCCGCCCCCCCAACCCCTGTGCGCCCCCCCCCGCTGTTCAGAAAATACTTACCCGCCTCCCTCGCTGCTTCCTGGTCTGGCCGCGGCTTCTAGTGTATGCGGTCACGTGGGGCCGATCATTTACAGTCATGAATAGGCGGCTCCACCTCCCATAGGGGCGGAGCCGACTATTCATGATTGTAAATGATCGGCCCCACGTGACCACATACAGTAGGAGGCGCGGGGCAGAGAGGAAGGAGTGACAGCCAACGTGGGAGTGGGTGAGTATTTTCTGAACAGCAGGGGGGCGCACAGGGGGTGGGGGGGCGCACAGGGGGTGGGGGGCGGGGGACACATAGATCTTTATTTTAAACACTATTATTCATATTTTCTCTGCAGCAAACGCTGCTGCAGGGAACATATGAATCGCGGCTTCAGCACCATGTGGGGGGGACAAAGCTTACTGTAGCGCTGTCTCCTGCACGCACACGGACCCCAGACGGAGAACATCCGTGTGAGGTCCGTGTTTTACACGGACCCATTGACTTTAATGGGTCCGTGTAATACGTGCGCTCCCACGAACACTGACATGTCTCCGTGTTTGGCACACGGAGACACGGTCTGCAAAAAATCAATGACATCTGAACAGATGCATTGATTTTTATGGGTCTACGTGTGTCAGTGGCTCCGGTACGTGAGGAAACTGTCACCTCACGTACCGGAGCCACTGACGTGTGAAACCGGCCTCATACGGTACAATACAATCCCAGATCTAGCTTTTATAGGCATGTGTTTATACAGATACATGTCTGTACAAGCAGTCTATGGATGACTGTGCATGTCCAGGATCTATGCTCTCAGCTATTCTGTGTGATTGAGGCCTCTTGATCCATAATACTATGATCCAAATGAAAAAACAGCTGTACATTTTAAATAATGCTTAACCCCTTTACGAGCTTATGATTTCCTGGGGGGGGTTGCGCTTTAGATTTTTTCCTCCCCTTAGTCCAAGAGCCATAACTATTTTTCAGTCAATATAGCCGTTTGAGCTCCTTTTACCAGGATGAGTCTAACTTTTGAATGACACCGCTGACTTTACCATATAGTGTACTAAAAAACAGGAAAGAAAATTCCAAGTGCGGTGAAATTGCAAAAAAAAGTACAATTCCACAATTGTTTTTTTGTTTTTTTTTACCATGTTCACTACATGGTAAAACTAACCTTGCAATATGATTCTTCCGGTCAGCACGAGTATGCAGATACCAAACAAGTATAGGTTCTTTTTTTTTTATTTTAGTGGTAAAAAAGAATTCAGAAATTTGGAAGGAAAATATAAAAATGCTTATGTTGCCATTTTCCAAGATTCATAACGTTTTTCATTTTTTGGAATCCTGGGCTGGATGAGGGCCTATTTTTTGAGACTTGAGCTGACGTTTTTATTTATACCATTTTGAGGTAGATATGATGTTTTGAGCGCCAGTTATTGCATTTTATTGTAATGTTGTGGCGACCAAAAAAAGGTATTTCTGGTGTTTTAATTTTTTTTCTCGTTATGCCGTCTACAGATCGGATTAATTTTTTTAAAAATAAATTTGATAGATTGGGCGTCTCTGAATGCGGCGATAATAAATATGTGTATTTTTTATTTGTTTTATTTTCGAAAAGGCAAAAGGGGGGTGATTTGAACTTTTTTTGACAATTTCTACTTCAATAGTCACCTTACGAGACTTGAAGCTGCAACCGTCTGATCTCCGGCTGACGTGTGTTATATCCCACCGTCAGTGTTAAAGGGAACCTGTCAACTGAATTTGGCGGGACCAGTTTTGGGTCATATGGGCGGGGTTTTTGGATGTTTGATTCACCCTTTCCTTACCCGCTGGCTGGATGCTGGCCGCAATATTGGATTGAAATTCATTCTCTGTAGTATACTAGCTATTGAACCCGTTCTACGCCCGGGTGGCGAGCATTTATATTGGTATATGGTCTCCATCCTGGTATGTGCTGCTCCCATCTTGCTCTCCCATCCTGTCATGTGCTGCTCCATCCTGCGCCCCCATCCTGTCATGTGCTGCTCCACTGTGTCATGTGCTGCTCCATCCTGCATCCCCATCCTGTCATGTGCTGCTCCACCGTGTCATGTGCTGCTCCATCCTGCATCCCCATCCTGTCATGTGCTCCCATCCTGCGCCCCCATCCTATCACGTGCTGCTCCATCCTGCGCCCCCATCAGTGCGGGCGGCTGTGCGGAGTGCGGGCGGCTGTGCAGAGTGCGGGCGGCTGTGCTGAGTGCGGGCGGCTGTGCTGAGTGCGGGCGGCTGTGCTGAGGGCGGGCGGCTGTGCTGAGTTTCGGGCGGCTGTGCTGAGTGCGGGCGGCTGTGCTGAGTGCGGGCGGCTGTGCTGAGTGCGGGCGGCTGTGCTGGGTGCGGCGGCTGTGCGTAGCTGTAGGCGGCTGTGCGTGGCTGTGCGTGGCTGTGCTGTGGGTGGCTGTGCTGAGTGCGGGCGGCTGTATGTGGCGCGGCTGTGCGTGGCTGTGCTGGGTGCGGGCGGCTGTGGGTGGCTGTGCTGGGTGCGGCGGCTGTGGATGGCTGTGCTGGGTGCGGTGGCTGTGCTGGGTGTGGTGGCTGTGCTGGGTGCAGCGGCTGTGCGTGGCTGTGGGCGGCTGTGCGTGGCTGTGGGCGGCAGCTGTGGGCGGCTGTGCTGGGTGCGGTGGCTGTGCTAGGTGCGGCGGCTCTGCGTGGCTGTGCTGGGTGCGGTGGCTGTGGTGGGTGCGGCGGCTGTGCGTGGCTGTGCTGGGTGCAACGGCTGTGCTGGGTGCGGTGGCTGTGCTGGGTGCAGCGGCTGTGCGTGGCTGTAGGCGGCTGTGCGTGGCTGTAGGCGGCTGTGCGTGGCTGTGCTGGGTGCGGCGGCTGTGCTGGGTGCGGCGGCTGTGCGTGGCTGTAGGCGGCTGTGCGTGGCTGTGGGCGGCTGTGCGTGGCTGTGCTGGGTGCGGCGGCTGTGCTGGGTGCGGCGGCTGTGCGTGGCTGTAGGCGGCTGTGCGTGGCTGTGGGCGGCTGTGCGTGGCTGTGCTGGGTGCGGCGGCTGTTGACGGCTGTGCTGGGTGCGGTGGCTGTGCTGGGTGCAGCGGCTGTGCGTGGCTGTGGGCGGCTGTGCGTGGCTGTGGGCGGCTGTGCATGGCTGTGCTGGGTGCGGCGGCTGTGCTGGGTGCGGCGGCTGTGCTGGGTGCGGCGGCTGTGCTGGGTGCGGCGGCTGTGCGTGGCTGTGGGCGGCTGTGCGTGGCTGTGCTGGGTGCGGCGGCTGTGGACGGCTGTGCTGAGTGCGGCGGCTCTGCTGGGTGCGGCGGCTGTGCTGGGTGTGGTGGCTGTGCGCGGCTGTGCATGGCTGTGGGCGGCTGTGCGTGGCTGTGGGCGGCTGTGCTGGGTGCGGCGGCTGTGCTGGGTGCGGCGGCTGTGCGTGGCTGTACTGGGTGCGGTGGCTGTGGTGGGTGCGGCGGCTGTGGGTGGCTGTGCGTGGCTGTGCTGGGTGCGGCGGCTGTGCTGGGTGCGGCGGCTGTGCGTGGCTGTGGGCGGCTGTGGGCGGCTGTGCGTGGCTGTGGGCGGCTGTGTGTGGCTGTGCTGGGTGCAGCGGCTGTGCGTGGCTGTAGGCGGCTGTGCTGGGTGCGGCGGCTGTGCGTGGCTGTGCTGGGTGCGGTGGCTGTGGTGGGTGCGGCGGCTGTGGGTGGCTGTGCTGGGTGCGGCGGCTGTGCTGGGTGCGGCGGCTGTGCGTGGCTGTAGGCGGCTGTGCGTGGCTGTGGGCGGCTGTGCGTGGCTGTGGGCGGCTGTGCGTGGCTGTGCTGGCTGCGGCGGCTGTGCTCGGTGCGGCAGCTTTGCTGGGTGCGGCGGCTGTGCTCGGTGCGGCGGCTTTGCTGGGTGCGGCAGCTGTGCGTGGCTGTGCTGGGTACAGTGGCTGTGGTGGGTGCGGTGGCTGTGGACGTAAGTGGCGTAAGTAACAAATAGCTGTGGCATGAAGTGCCACAGCCTCATGGCACAGCAATTTGTTACTTGCGGTACCTTATTCATTTCCGGCGCCATTTTCTGTGTCCTCCTGGTGCCGGAATCGGCGCATGCGCAGTCCGCGCTTTCCGGCGCCATTTTCTTGAAGACACACTGCAATGTGTCTTCAAGAAAATGGCGCCGGAAAGCGCGGACTGCGCAGGCGCCGATTCCGGGAGCAGGGGGATATTCATGGCCCGGAATGGCGTCGGTGGAACGGGACAGGTAAGTATACTCACCCTCCGCCTCCTGGCTCGTCCCTGTTTCTCCGGTGGAGATCGCAGTGTGCGTTCAGCGCTTACGCATACCGCGATCTCCTGGGAGCGTCGCTCTGTGGGGTCCAGACTGCGCCGGCGCTTGCGCTTGCGCAGTCTATAGAGGCTTCGGACAGAGTGACGCTCCCAGCGTTATATTATAGATGCCTGTGTAAGGCAAGATTGCCTTGTGCAGGCATGTACTCCGGAGGACAGAGAATGAACTTCAATCCAATATTGCGGCCAGCATGCAGCCAGCGGGTAAGGAAAGGGTGAATCAAACACCCGAAAACCCCGCCCATATGACCCAAAACTGGTTCCGCCAAATTCAGGTGACAGGTTCCATTTAAAGGCATTTTATAACTAATTAAATCAGCCATCAAGTGTGGGGAAAGATATGGATTCAGCGTCAGAGCCTGCATTAACCCCTTCTTGACATGCGCCATACATGTACGGCTCATGTCCTGTCTCTCCCTTTGATGTGGTGCTGAGCCCACATCTTTCCCAGCACATGTGAGCTGTTTTGAACAGCTGACATGTGCCCCTAACAGCCAAGGGTGGAATCGCGATCCACCTGCAGCTGTTAACCCGTTAAATGTCGCTGTCAATTTCTGACAGCGGCATTTAATGTGATTGTGCTGGAAGCACATCACTAATCCCACCTATTGGCGCCCATGTCGCATGACTGCGGGTCGCCGATGGGTTGGTATTACAACCCGGAGTCTGCAGGAGACCCCTGTGGTTGTCATTGCCGGATTGCTACGAACGCCATGCAGCGGTCGGGACTCATAGCAAGTGAGCATTTGCATCTCCCGCTAGGGCCATGGGGTACTTAGAACTGAGTTGGATGGTTCTTAAAGGGGTGGTCACGGCAGCAGTGACCCGGTCCGTGGCCCTGGACGCCCAATTAAAAGGGATTTTGGGAATGTTTATAGGGGATTGTTCGTGACACCACCAGTGGTATTTTGCTATAGATGGCCTACGCTGCTTAAAGCGACCGCTGGGGCCGATGGTGATGCAGCTAGGATGGTCCTGCTCCCCACAGGCAGAGCGGGGCCCCGGGGCTACCAGAAGTCTATGAGGGGTTGTGGAAGTTGGGGTGCAGGAATGATTGGAGGACACAGGGACTGTAGTTTCTTTACCTTTAATTGTAGGTGCAGTCTGGAGCACAGGTACAGGTGGTATTGGAAATCTGGGCACCCTGGAAGCAGTTCAGAATCCCCCTAGCCAGGTGGGGTTGGAAGCCTCCGTACTGCGCTGTTCTTTAGGTTCTTGATGCCTTAAGCTCTCTTCAAGTCCATCTCTCAGTCTGTCCTTTAAGTGGAACACTACCCACATGGCAGACAGCTCGAGCCTTTTCCTGATGTCACTCCCTCATGCCTTCTGGTGTTAGTTGTGGCCAGGAGAGCTGCAATCTCCTGTTCTCCGGATTCAGTTGTGGGGCATACAGTTCCCACACAACCACGGACTCCGGTGTCCGGTCTGTTGTGCTCAGTCCTGGTGTGAGCTCAATTGCAGCTCCTATTCCCAGCTTCTCCTCACATGATTCCTCTTCCTTCACTGTCTCTGACTAACTGACTAATCTCGCCTCCAGACCAGAACTTATCAGGGAAGATCCCCTGAAACTGGGTTTAGAGCTCCCCCTTCTGGTCTGGAGTCAGGAAAGTGTTGCATGCTAGTGTTACCTTTTAAGGGGATCCCTTCTTGCTTCCAGGCATGGCATTACGCCCTGTGAGGGAGGCATTGCCAATTGTAAGCACACAGTGCTATATAATATGATAACTGCACTATGTTCAGAGGATAAAAACATTGATTGAAGCGCTGCTTTAAAAAAAAAAAAAAAAAAACTTTACAAAGTGCAGATTTTAGCTGAGTGAATGTTAACATTTCTCTGTATTTACAATACAGCATTGCAGATTTTATACAGTACTACATCTAAGCAGCTCAGCGATAAAAAGAAGACTGAACACACACCACTCCGGACAGAGTGGTTCTCCAAGATCTCCACATGTAATTTGAGAGCACAAAAAAGAATGTGGAGAAAAAAAAAACAAATATAGTTAGAAAAAAGAAAAGCATAATTGCCATCAAGTGTCATGTGGATTAACTCATGCTCAGTTCTTGGCAATGGGGTTGCCTCATCTCATCAAACTGATAACTTGAAATACAAAAGTTAATAAAAATAAGGAAGCGGCGCTTGTGTGAGCTACAGAGTATTTTAGATGCTGTGCCGCCAGTGGGTTTATCCCATTCTGTAATCCATAGTTCCCCATTGTACAGACTACTGCTGGAAATTAGGGATCACAGTGGCTTGTAATGAGTAGGCTCAATTTCATCTTGTACCCCCTGCAGCTTTTGCTGTAATACAGACTTGTCCTATTCAATAGACTGCAGGGCAAGGCAGAGCTCTGGTTAGGCTACAGATTACCAAAGTTGCCGGCATGTCAGATCCACCTTCCAATCAATGCCCTGAGCACAAAACAACCTGGGTGTCCTGCTCTAGAAAATCCACTGCTGAGTCTCAGTAGTAAATCGTAGCCAGCTAATCCCACTCCTGCCTCCCCAACATATTGTTCCATCTGTTCCCCGCAGGATAAAAAGGGCCGGCTGTTAATATATGTGAGAGTGGAGCGGCCAAGCCCAAGAGAGGACACAAGGGAGAGCGAGGTCCCAAGAGACGGACAAATAAACACATTTTACAAATGGATTCCTGTGGCTCGGGCTATGCTCTGAAATACTGTTAAATAAATTAGCACTTCTAAAGGAGAGACCTCTGTGATCTCCAGACCTCATGTATATCAACGACTATCAGTCATAAGCTCAATTAGGCTTTCCCGCTCATTAATTTATCCATAAAAAGGCATCTCCAATGGGGCTGAACGATGGAGTCACTGAGGTAGTCTTAACAAGTCAATGAGTAAACTGATGTTTCTGGAGAGATGTCATTAAGACTCATCGTAAAAAGAAGTGAATAAATCAATTACTAAATGATTACAAGGGAGAAAAATGTCATATGTTTCTACCATAGTTATTATTAACTAAGTCCACCATAAGTCTCGTTGTAATGACCAAACATTGATTTACCACATTGTGTTGTGTATATCTGCATCAGGGTTTATTATGTTTCTGATGTTTTGAGGAATTTTATGAGGGGATTAATTAGCTGTTGCAAAGGAAACAGATACCATATTTAAGGGGTCTCCTGGAAAATTACAGCCGTTATCCGATTGGTTGTCATGGGTCCAGAATGGGCGACATTATTATTATACTGGGGCCACAATGGAGGGCATGATTACTTTATTGGGGACAGATTTTGGGACATAACTCCTATTTTTACAGTATTAAAGGGGATATCTGGGACTTTGTAAAAAAAATTGTACCAAAGTACTAATAGGCAATTAGTTGCTACCTAACTGCCCATTCTTCCCAGATACAGAGTAGTCACAGACCGCTGCTGTCGGCAATTCAGCTGCCTCTACAGCTAGCAATCAGCTATAGATGTTGTATTACATTCTGTATACACACTGCTCCTTTATATAATGTCACCGGTGATCACTGAATTACCTGTACTCTTACTTATATATACTATCTGCAGAGCTTATTTGTCACCAGCTATCCCTGTATTACCAGTACACTCTATATAGAGCTCCGATGTATAATGTATTACCTGTACTCTAACACTATATACTACCTACAGAACTCCTGTGTATAATGTCACCAGTGGTCACTGTATTACCTGTACACTGACACTATATACAGAGCTCCGATGTATAATGTATTACCTGTACTCTAACACTATATACTACCTACAGAACTCCTGTGTATAATGTCACCAGTGGTCACTGTATTACCTGTACACTGACACTATATACAGAGCTCCGATGTATAATGTATTACCTGTACTCTAACACTATATACTACCTACAGAACTCCTGTGTATAATGTCACTGGTGGTCACTGTATTACCTGTACACTGACACTGTATACAGAGCTCCGGTGTATAATGTATTGCCTGTACTCTAACACTATATACTACCTACAGAACTCCTGGGTATAATGTCACCAGTGTTTACTGTATTACCTGTACACTGACACTATATACAGAGCTCCAGTGTATAATGTCACTGGTGATCACTGTATTACCTTGTCAACAGAGCACCTTCTTCTCTTCCAGTGTGTTCTGTCAATGGGACGTCACTGCTGACATCATGATATCATGATGATTGGCAGCTGGCTTACTGCAGTTAGGCAGCGGGGAGCTTCTATCAATCAGCATGATCTCAGCAGTGACAACCTATCAATAGAGCAGAGTGGAAGAGAAGAAGCTGCCCTGTTGACATGTCGCCACTGGAAGCAAGAGAATTGCTGGCAGGAGCGGTCCATGACAACTCTGAGCCGGCAGAGATTGTTGCCAGGCAGAACAGGCAGGTAGTTAACAGATACCTGCCTGTAAGTCCTAAGTCCCATAAGAAAAAAGCACAGAATGACTCCAGCTACAAAACAACTTCTTTGTTGAAATTATCAGTTTGGACAAGGACGAGATTCTTACAGATGATTGCTGATTGAACATGTCATAAAATGTGTTTCCAGTTGTTTTCTTGCCAATTTTTAAAAAGTTTTTAATGTTTTTTTTCCTTATTGTGAAAACTATTTTTGTTTCCTGATGTTTTTCTAGTCCTATTGAAAAGCAGATTGATACAAATTCTAGAGAAAAAACTATATCTGGAGTATGCTGCTTATGGAAAACAAAAATGCCAGTGACCCTAAGAAGTTACACACCATAACAATGGGTATGCAGACTTGCCTCTATTTTGGTATAGATTTTTCAGCCAAAGATTACTTTAGAGTATTAGACTTGAAAAATAACACTTGTTCAGCTGTAAGTAGAGAGCCCCAATCTCTATTTTGCTCTCTTCAACATGTAGGACAAAGGTTTCTGAAAACCATACTAATTCTAGAGATGTGTCCCAGAGGAAAGACCCTACGGATATGACAAACACTTAACTTCTGAATATCCCTTTAAGGTCTCCTACTCACTTGCGCGAGACTCGGATGAGTCACGCACGGCAATACCCGGCGCTGCTGCCGGCACTCAGATCGGAGCGTGCGGCCGCATAGGAATACATGCAGCCGCACGCTCCGCTCCTCTGTGCCAGGTGCAGTGCCGGGTATTGCCGTGCGAGACTCATCCGAGTCTCGCGCAAGTGAGTAGGAGCCCTAATTCTGAAAATAGAGTTGAAAACTTATCATATAGATTTTTATGTTTTGGTTCTTCAAACAAATGTAAGTGATTGAGGTGGACTGGGGGTAATGTGATACTCCTGATTTGGACCACTAAGATGCACTGCATTGGTACTAATCTATCGAAATGATGCACAAAGATCAGGACTAATCAGAAGCAATGTCCGATATGAACAACAAGGAAACTTCTCTGAGAAACACGTTTATTTCCAGTTTAAAAGAAGCTAGTTCAGTTTGCGTGGTTCATGGAGTTTCTTGGAGCTGTAGTTACCTATAGGGAGAGTCAGTAATATTTTTGTGAACAGCTTTAGTCCTACTTGTCCAACATGTTCTAGCAGGGCCTAAATAAATCACCAGTCAACCTCAAATCACCCCATTGCACACTTTTACTTGTTGTGAATGAATGACTCTTATCCCTCTTTTCAATCAGTTCCCTACAAATTTTCATTTAATTTTCATACACAGCTTTTTCAGACAACCATTATGGTCGGATCTTAGCTTATGTACACATTTGCCTGGATTTCCATGGATGGCTACTTATCTAATTAGTCTTAATTAAAATATGCTACCATTTTTCTGATGCAGTGTCTTAATCCAGCTGAGTGTTCTGCAAAAATGTTACAAATCCATCAGTGTTCCTGCTTCTGATGGCTCTCTGTACCCTCCCCTTTTCTTCTCTCAGTGCTAGAAAGAGTCAAAAGGAAAGGAATTTTCAGAGTGTGAAAAGTGGAGAAAGCATGTACAGTATCAGGGAGGGCAAGAAAAAAAAATAGGAAGGAAGGGCAAGATAGAAGCTGTGATGATACAACAGCTAAAAATGACAGCATTATCCTGGATAACACTGACCTCACAACCAACCTATAATACGGGGAGGAATACTCCCACAAGAGAATACAGGGAAATTTGGATCAAGCTGCAAACTGCATATCAGGATGTCTTAAAATGAATTAAATAATGAATGTTGCAGACTGAAATTAATGCAAGTTCATTAAATCATTTTTTCCATGGCTAGTGATAAAGATCTCACTGATACCAGCATGGTCCTGTAATATGTGTCACTGATATAAGTCAGATCATGACATGTCTTCTCTACTCAATATTCCCCTATCACCTGTGAGTGATATTATTGATAGGTGTAAGGAACTTCAGCAGCTCAGCTACAAAATAAAGACCACATAAAGTTACAGAGCAGGCTCACCGAGTGCTGAGGCGCAGATGGCATAAAGGTCACCAATGCTTTGACTCTATTACTGCAGAGTCCAAATCTTCTCTGGTATTACACTCAGCACACACCCTGTGCCCTGGGAGCTTTATGGCATTGCGGTAGCGTAGCTACGGGGGGGGGGCAGAGGGTGCGAGCGCCCCGGGCCCGGTGCTCTGAGGGGGCCCACCCAGAGCAACGCTACTGTAACTATATCGGCACGCGCAGGGAGAATCGATCTCCGTGTTCTGCCGCCCGGCTGCTATGGGGCCCCAGAGCAGGCGGGGGGGCCCCGGTGCCAGCAGTGGGCCCCCCACCGTCATCGGAAGATCAGCTGTATCGGCATTTAGCTGATACAGCTGATCACATTGAAGGGAGTAGGAACGCTACGCTCCTTCTCCCATCATCCCACTGTCAGTGTCGGCATCTGACGTCGCCGACACTGACAGCGGGCGCGACGACATCACTGCCCAGCGCCCGCTGTCAGATCAATGGTGGCAGCGCAGGAACCAGGAAGAAGAGAGGTGAGTATTTATTTATTTATTTTTTAATGGGTGCTGTTGCCTTATTACAGGGTCTGCCTATGGGGGGGCTGCCTTATTACAGGGTCTGACTATGGAGGCTGTTATGATCCTTAGTGGCTGAGGATCACAGAATGAACTAGCTAAGTTACTGAACATAGAACGAGCTCTAGGGAGGTGGTAACTGGACTGACCGCAAAACCTGATCCTAACAAACACACTAAAGGTAGCCGGTGAACGTGCCTAAATTCCTGGACGTCTCGACGCAGCCTGAGAAACTTGCTACCCCTATAGAGAAAGTAAGACCTCACTTGCCTCAGAGAAATGACCCCAAAGATATAGGAAGCCCCCAACAAATAATAATGGTGCGGTAAGGGGAAAATACAAAACGTAGAAATGAAAACAGATTCAGCAAATGAGGCCCACTAATACTAGATAGCAGAAGACAGGCAGGGAACTGTGCGGTCAGTAAAAAACCCTATACAAAATATCCACGCTGAGAATACAAGAACCCCCACACCAACTAACGGTGTGAGGGGAGAAACTCAGCCCCCTAGAGCTACCAGCAAGCAAGGAAATCACATATTAGCAAGCTGGACAAGGACAGATAATAAACCAAGAAACATATTGAACACTGATGAGCAAAAAATAACCAAACAGAAACTTAGCTTCTCTTGGCGAGACTGATAACGAAGGGATTCAGGAGAGATCAAAATAGCACTGAATACATCGACAGCAGGCAACCACTGAAAGTCCAGGTAAGCTAAATAAGAAACCAGCTAACAGATGAAACAGATGAAAGTCACCCAATCATCCTGATCAGCAGAAACAAAACATCTTAAATAAGTTTCCAAGGTCTGATTAGTTCGCTCGGTTTGGCCATTCGTCTGAGGATGGAAGGCCGACGAAAAAGACAAATCAATGCCCATCTTAGCACAAAAAATCCGCCAAAATCTGGACACAAACTGGGATCCTCTGTCAGACACAATATTTTCAGGAATGCCATGCAAGCGAACCACATTCTGAAAAAATAGAGGAACCAAATCGGAGGAGGAAGGCAACTTAGGCAAGGGCACCAAATGGACCATTTTGGAAAAACGATCACACACTACCCAGATGACAGACATTCTCTGAGAGACTGGAAGATCCGAAATAAAATCAATGGAAATGTGCGTCCAAGGCCTCTTCGGGACAGGCAAAGGCAAAAGCAAACCGCTAGCACGAGAACAGCAAGGCTTAGCCCGAGCACAAATCCCACAGGACTGCACAAAGGAACGCACATCCCGCGACAAGGAAGGCCACCAGAAGGACCTAGCCACCAAATCTCTGGTACCAAAAATCCCAGGATGGCCTGCCAACACCGAAGAATGAACCTCGGAAATAACTCTGCTGGTCCATTTATCTGGGACAATCAGTCTCTCTGGTGGGCAACGGTCAGGTCTATCCGCCTGAAATTTCTGCAGCACTCGTCGCAAATCTGGGGAAATGGCAGACAAAATCACTCCCTCTCTGAGGATACCAGCCGGCTCTGAAACTCCCGGAGAGTCAGGCACAAAACTCCTAGAAAGAGCATCAGCCTTCACGTTCTTCGAACCAGGCAGGTACGAGACCACGAAATCGAAACGGGAGAAAAACAACGACCAACGAGCCTGTCTAGGATTCAGCCGCTTGGCAGACTCGAGATAAATCAGATTTTTGTGATCAGTCAAGACCACCACACGATGCTTAGCTCCCTCGAGCCAATGTCGCCACTCCTCAAATGCCCACTTCATAGCCAACAACTCCCGATTACCAACATCATAATTCCGCTCGGCAGGCGAAAACTTTCTTGAAAAGAAAGCACAAGGTTTCATCACAGAGCAATCAGAGCTTCTCTGCGACAAAACAGCCCCTGCTCCAATCTCAGAAGCATCAACCTCGACCTGAAAAGGAAGAGAGACATCAGGCTGACACAAAACTGGAGCCGAAGAAAACCGGCGCTTCAGCTCCCGAAAGGCTTCCACGGCCGCAGGAGACCAATTAGTCACATCAGAACCCTTCTTGGTCAAATCCGTCAAGGGTTTAACCATGCCAGAAAAATTAGCAATGAAGCGACGGTAAAAATTAGCAAAACCCAAGAACTTCTGAAGACTCTTAACAGATGTAGGCTGAGTCCAGTCATGAATAGCCTGGACCTTGACTGGGTCCATCTCAATAGTAGAAGGAGAAAAAATAAAACCCAAAAAGGAAACCTTCTGTACTCCGAAGAGACATTTTGAGCCCTTCACAAATAAGGCATTAACACGCAGGACCTGAAATACCATCCTGACCTGCTTCACATGGGACTCCCAGTCCTCAGAAAAGACCAAAATGTCATCCAGATACACAATCATAAATTTATCCAGATATTCTCGGAAGATGTCATGCATGAAGGACTGGAACACAGAAGGAGCATTAGAGAGTCCAAAAGGCATCACCAAGTACTCAAAATGGCCTTCGGGCGTATTAAATGCTGTTTTCCATTCATCCCCCTGCTTAATACGCACAAGGTTATACGCACCACGAAGATCTATCTTGGTGAACCAACTGGACCCCTTACTCCGAGCAAACAGATCAGATAATAATGGCAAAGGATACTGAAATTTGACCGTGATTTTATTTAGAAGACGATAATCTATAGAAGGTCTCAGAGAACCATCCTTCTTGGCCACAAAAAAGAATCCTGCACCAAGAGGGGAGGAGGACGGGCGAATATGTCCCTTCTCTAAAGACTCCTTTATATAACTCCGCATCGCGGCATGTTCTGGTACAGACAAATTAAAAAGTCGTCCCTTAGGGAACTTACTACCAGGAATCAAATTTATAGCACAATCACAATTCCTGTGAGGAGGCAGGGCACCGGATCTGGGCTCCTCAAATACATCCTGGTAGTCCAACAAAAACTCAGGGACCTCAGAAGGAGTGGAAGAAGCAAATGACACCAAAGGAGCATCGCCATGAATCCCCTGGAAACCCCAACTTGAAACAGACATAGCTTTCCAATCCAAAACTGGATTATGAGCCTGCAGCCATGGCAGACCCAAAACGACAACATCATGCAAATTATGCAGCACAAGAAAGCGAATCACCTCCTGATGTACAGGAGTCATGCACATGGTCACTTGAGTCCAATACTGAGGCTTATTCTCAGCCAATGGTGTAGCATCAATTCCCCTCAGTGGAATAGGGAATTCCAAAGGCTCCAGGACCAAACCACAGCGCCTGGCAAACGACAAATCCATCAGGTTCAGGGCAGCACCTGAATCCACAAAAGCCATAACCGAATAGGAAGACAAAGAACAAATTAAAGTAACAGACAAAATGAATTTAGGCTGTATAGTACCAACGGTGACAGATTTAGCAATTTTTTTTACGCGCTTAGAGCATGCTGAGATAACATGAGTTGAATCACCACAGTAAAAGCACAACCCATTTTGACGTCTATGATCTTGCCGCTCAATTCTGGTCAGAATTCGGTCACATTGCATAGACTCAGGTCCCGCAAACGCCGATCAATCTGAATGGCCAAAGCCATTGAGTCATTCAGACTTGCAGGCGTGGGGAACCCCACCATAACATTCTTAATGGCTTCAGAAAGACCTTCTCTGAAATTTGCAGCCAGGGCACACTCATTCCATTGAGTAAGCACCGACCATTTCCAAAATTTTTGACAATACACCTCAGCTTCATCCTGGCCCTGAGAGAGAGCCAGCAAGGCCTTTTCTGCCTGGTTCTCAAGATTAGGTTCCTCATAAAGCAATCCAAGCGCCAGAAAAAACGCATCCACATTCAGCAATGCAGGATCTCCTGGCGCCAGGGAGAAAGCCCAATCTTGAGGGTCGCCACGTAACAGGGAGATAACAATTCTAACTTGCTGAGCGGAATCACCAGAGGAACGAGGTCTCAAAGAAAGAAATAATTTACAATTATTCTTAAAATTCAGAAACCTTGATCTATCTCCAGAAAACAACTCAGGAATAGGTACTTTTGGCTCAGACATAGGACTGTGAACAACAAAATCCTGAATGCTTTGCACCCTTGCAGCAAGATGATCCACACTAGAAGTCAGACTCTGAATATCCATGTCTGCAGCTGAACTCAAAGCCACCCAGAGATTAAGGGGATGAGAGAAGCTGGACAGACTGCAGCAAAGGGAGAGGAAAAAAAAAAAAATTGTTCTCAGGACTTCTCTTATCCCACTTCTGCGATGCATTAAACACTTTTGTTGGCCTGCTGTACTGTTATGATCCTTAGTGGCTGAGGATCACAGAATGAACTAGCTAAGTTACTGAACATAGAACGAGCTCTAGGGAGGTGGTAACTGGACTGACCGCAAAACCTGATCCTAACAAACACACTAAAGGTAGCCGGTGAACGTGCCTAAATTCCTGGACGTCTCGACGCAGCCTGAGAAACTTGCTACCCCTATAGAGAAAGTAAGACCTCACTTGCCTCAGAGAAATTACCCCAAAGATATAGGAAGCCCCCAACAAATAATAACGGTGAGGTAAGGGGAAAATACAAAACGTAGAAATGAAAACAGATTCAGCAAATGAGGCCCACTAATACTAGATAGCAGAAGACAGGCAGGGAACTGTGCGGTCAGTAAAAAACCCTATACAAAATATCCACGCTGAGAATACAAGAACCCCCACACCAACTAACGGTGAAACTCAGCCCCCTAGAGCTACCAGCAAGCAAGGAAATCACATATTAGCAAGCTGGACAAGGACAGATAATAAACCAAGAAACATATTGAACAATGATGAGCAAAAAATAACCAAACAGAAACTTAGCTTCTCTTGGCGAGACTGATAACGAAGGGATTCAGGAGAGATCAAAATAGCACTGAATACATCGACAGCAGGCAACCACTGAAAGTCCAGGTGAGCTAAATAAGAAACCAGCTAACAGATAACGAGACAGCTGAACCAGCCTCAGACCTGCAGAATGACACAAAGAGCCACCAGAGGGAGCCCAAAGACAGCACTCACACAGTACCACTTGTGACCACAAGAGGGAGCCCAAAAACAGAGTTCACAACAGGAGGCTGCCTTATTACAGGGTCTGACTATAGGGGTGCTGCCTCATTATAGGGTCTGACTATGGGGGTGCTGCCTTATTACAGGGTCTGACTATGGGGGTGCTGCCTTATTACAGGGTCTGACTAAGGGGGCTGCCTTATTACAGGGTCTGACTATGGGGGTGCTGCCTCATTACAGGGTCTGACTATAGGGGTGCTGCCTCATTACAGGGTCTGACTATGGGGGTGCTGCCTTATTACAGGGTCTGACTATGGGGGTGCTGCCTTATTACAGGGTCTGACTATGGGGGTGCTGCCTTATTACAGAGTCTGACTGTGGGGGCTACCTTATTACAGAGTCTGACTATGGGGTGCTGCCTTATTACAGGGTCTCCCGCCTTATTACAGGGTGTGCCTATAAGGGTACTGCCTTATTACAGGGTCTAACTATGGGGGCTGCCTTATTACAGAGTCTGACTATGGAGGTGCTGCCTTATTACAGGGTCTGCCGCCTTATTACAGTGTCTGCCTATGGGGGCTGCCGTATGCTATAGAGTCTGCCTATGGGGAGTGCATTATACTATATTGTGGACTATTTGGTGCATTATGCTACTGTATATGGAGGCTATCTAGGGGGCCATCATACAGTATGGAAATTACAGTGTGGGGGTCATTATACATTGTTGGAGCCATCAAACAGTTTGGGGGCTACTAAGGAGTCAGTATACTGTGTGGGTGCATTATACTGTGTATAAGAGAGCATCATGCTGTGTATATGGGAGCTGTACAGGGGGAGACTCGGGACTTTATTAAATGTAAAGTGGGCACTTATTGTTATAGGGGAACTCAGGTTACTGTGGCTATCAAAGGGGCTCACGGCATTATTACTTTCTAGGGGCAAAATATGGGCACTGTTTTCTAGGGCACTTGCACCTGGCATTACTATATTGTAGAGAGTTGCTTTAGAATTTAGAGGGCACAGAGAACTACACAGCAGGTGCAGTAATAGGGACACATACAACAGCAGCGGCTCAGTATTGGGGTATCAGGTGCAGTAATAGGGACACATACGGCAACAGCAGCTCAGTATTTGGGTATCAGGGGCAGTAGTAGGGTCACATATGGCAGCAGCGGCTCAGTATTGGGGTATCAGGTGCAGTAATAGGGACACATATGGCAGCAGTGGCTCAGTATTGGGGTATCAGGGGCAGTAATAGGGACACATACGGCAGCAGCGGCTCAGTATTGGGGTATCAGGTGCAGTAATAGGGACACATATGGCAGCAGTGGCTCAGTATTGGGGTATCAGGTGCAGTAATAGGGACACATATGGCAGCAGCGGCTCAGTATTGGGGGGTATCAGGTGCAGTAATAGGGACACATACGGCAGCAGTGGCTCAGTATTGGGGTATCAGGTGCAGTAATAGGGACACATATGGCAGCAGCGGCTCAGTATTGGGGTATCAGGTGCAGTAATAGGGACACATACGGCAGCAGTGGCTTAGTATTGGGGTATCAGGTGCAGTAATAGGGACACATATGGCAGCAGCGGCTCAGTATTGGGGGGTATCAGGTGCAGTAATAGGGACACATATGGCAGCAGTGGCTCAGTATTGGGGTATCAGGTGCAGTAATAGGGACACATATGGCAGCAGTGGCTCAGTATTGGGGTATCAGGTGCAGTAATAGGGACACATACGGCAGCAGCGGCTCAGTATTGGGGTATCAGGGGCAGTAGTAGGGTCACATACGGCAGCAGTGGCTCAGTATTGGGGTATCAGGGGCAGTAATAGGGACACATATGGCAGCAGCGGCTCAGTATTGGGGTATCAGGGGCAGTAATAGGGACACATATGGCAGCAGCAACTCAGTATTGGGGTTTCAGGGGCAGTAATAGGGACACATAAGGCAGCAGCGGCTCAGTATTGGGGTATCAGGGGCAGTAATAGGGACACATATGGCAGCAGCAACTCAGTATTGGGGTATCAGGGGCAGTAATAGGGACACATATGGCAGAGGCTCAGTATTGGGATATCAGCAGGATGAGGAGTTTGTGCAGGTTGGGAATAGATGGTGATGGCTGGAATGTGAGAAGCGAAACGTGTCTTTGTTGTATTCTCTGCAGACGAGTTGTAGCTGGAAGAAGTTGTCATGTCGGTCTGGGCCAGATGGAAAAGACGGGAAAAATGGACTATTCCATCAGAAAGAACGTCAGCGGTAAGACATTATCTGTAACTGTGCAGTGATCTGTTATATGTTCTGTAGGGCTGGTATCTACCACTGACCATATGGCGGTAATATCCATATTGGTCTTTATATAGAGATTATCTTCAGTAACAGCGCGGTCATCTGCTGAGGTTCTCCTCCAGTATTAGGGCGCGTCACCGAGTTGTAATCAAGGTTACCTGGTTAGGGGCCCACTCAGAAGTTTTGCCCCCCCTGAACCAAAACCCTAGCTACGCCTCTGTGGCATTGTCTTCCATAGCGGAGCTGCTGCCTGGAAGCCCTATATCACGTAGCACAATGTCAAACGTCAGATGGAGTGGTGTAAAGCCGCTGTAATAATTATAGGGGATAACTCGGGAGACTCTTTGCGTGGAACAAGACAACTACAGGACACAGTTTTATAAGTGGTAAAGTCTATATTATCACACGGTGATTCGAACAGGTGCAGAGAGAAACTCAAGTCCACAACACTTGGTGCAAATAATAAACGCAGCTTAGCAGTCTATAGGAAACTTCAGAGGAAAATGCAATGAAGCAGAAAGTCTATGAAGCACAGTTATTCTTGAGAATACTTGACACGAATAAATCCTTGTCTTAGTCCAGGCACAGATAGATATGCTTATTAGGCAATTCAAATCATATCTTAGCTCAACCAGGGAGGCCTGGTTAATAGTCTCAGGTTATTGCAAAGCAGAAACAGCTTACATGTCCAGCAAATGCAGATGGAAGTAAACACGAGCAGCAGATGAAGGAGGATTACTGGAACTGGTGTATGCAGCAGGAACTCAGAGCAGAGTAGCAGGATAACCCCACAGGTTCACAGGAGCAGGTATATAGCCAGGGAGTCACCAGAGGTCAGGAGCTGGATGCAAGGCAGAATACTCTAGCACAGACTGAAGGCTGGGGTGGAGTTTTATAGCAGGAAGACACAGTGCACATGAGACCAAAGACGCTATCTTGGAAAAGGGCAGTAATGCACAAAAGGTAAAAAATGTTCAGAGTCCTGACAGCCGCCACCACTAAACTCTGTAGTAGAGGAACCATGATGTTTGGACTGATGAATTACTCCTTACTGGACAAGTTTGGTTTTATGCATTGTGCCAGCTGTAAAGTTTGGTGGGGGAGGGATAATGTTATGGAGTTGTCTTTCAGGAGTTGGCTTAAAGGATTGTCCAGTAAAAACCAATAAGTCTGCAGTCACTATGGGTAACTGCAGACTTACAAATTTGCCCCAGGGCATGCACTGTGCACTGCGGGAATTTGCCGGTTTCAGACCCGGGAATAGATTGTATGTATTAATTATACATGCTCCCAGCCAGTGGGCGTGGCCTAGCTCTCCATACCCTTGTATGGAATGAGGCGGCGACCTCTAGTTGGACGCGCCCCCTGTCCGTCCGTGTCACTGGTTGGGGCATGGCCTTGGCTCAATACAAGTGTATGGATTGAGCCCACCTCCACTGGCTGGGGGCATGTATAACTCAGACCTACCTACGGTTCACTGGTTTGAAACTGGTGAATCCCCACAGCGCAGAGTGCCTGACTGACTGCAGACTTATTGGTTATATCAGGACAACCCATTTAAGTCCCTTAGTTCCTGTGAAGATAAATCTTAATATTTCATTATAACAAAACATTATGGACAATTATCCCTTCCAACTTTGTGGGAACAGTTTAAGAAAGGTACTTTTCTGTTCCCCATGACTATGCCCCAGTGCACAAAGCTAAATCCATGGTAGGGGGAGTTTGGAGTGGAAGAACATGACCGGCTGCCCATATCATGGACCTCAACCCCATCAAAGACCTCTAGGATGAACTAGAACGGAGACTGTACGTCCAAATTCTCTCATCCAACATCAGTGTCTCACTAAAGCCCCCGTCTCACTAAGCGAGATCGCTAGCGAGATTGCTGCTGAGTCACAAGTTTTGTGACCCAACAGCGACCTCAGTAGCGATCTCGCTATGTGTGACACGTAGCAGCGACCAGGCCCCTGCTGTGAGATCGCTGGTCGTGTCGGAATGGCCTGGACCTTTTTTTGATCGTTGAGGTCCCGCTGGGTAGCACACATCGCTGTGTTTGACACCTTACCAACGACCTCGTTGACAACTCAGACACTGAATCGTCATAATAGCTCCCATGTGACATCGTTGTACAGGTCGCTACAGGTCGCTGGTGAGAAGTCAAACAGTGAGATTGCAGCTGCGATCGTTGGAGATCTCTCTGTTTGACATCTCACCAGCGACCACATGGCGACGCAGCAACGATCCCTGACAGGTCGTATCGTTGTCGGGATCGCTTTAGCGTCGCTAAGTGAGACGGGGCCTTAATGCTCTTCTCGATGAATGGACAACAATTCACATAGTCACCTCTAAAATCTTGTGGAAAGTCTTCTCAGTAGAGTGGAAGCTGTTGTATCTGCAAATGGGACCAACTCCATATTATTGCATATGGATATAGAATAGGAGGTCATGAAACCGCCTGTTGGTGTGATGTGTAGTTGTCCCAAAACCTTTCTCCATATAGTATACTGTCATAGCTCATATACTAATGCGAACACATGAGGTATGTTTGTTATTGGGAAACTGGACAAAAGTCACTAAATCGTCTGACGGTTTGGTTTTATAAATGGTCAACCAAGCCAGTCACTAGCTAAAGCAGAGACTGATGTACATGGCAGCCCGTAGTGCTAGTGGGAAATTACTATAAAAAAAAAGAATGATATTAAGCAACTACTATATGAGCAATGGCCCAAGATATTCTTTATGAAGAACCTAGTGGTAAGTAAGTTTAATTTTTTAACAGATCAGTCTAAACACCGGGCCAACTTCATAGTAATTTAGGAAGGATGCAATAATAAAGCAAAACCGCACAATGTAAAACAAACTTTAACAAGGGCTTTGCACATACTGTAGATTGCTTGAACACATTTTTCAGACTTTCATTGCCATCAGCAATTAGATTCGAAAGTATACCTTTGTTTTGATAAATCTAGGCTGGGGCTACAAGACGACTTTCCCCACACTCCTGGCTGTCGGGTGAACAAAGTTCTTTAGGTGTCGCTGCTAAATCACAGTGCAATATAAGTGAATACAATCACATTGTGGCCCCAGGGGGTACTGAGACCACAACAACAAGTCGCAATACATTATTATTATTATTTATTTATATAGCACCATTGCTTCCATGGTGCTGTACATTAGATGGGGTTACATCAAAATACAAATATCACTTACAGTAAACAAACAATGACAGACTGATACAGAGGGAAGAGGACCCTGCCCTTGTGGGCTTACATTCTACAGGATTGTGGGGAAGGAGACCATAGGTCGGGGGTTGCAGTAGCTCCGATGGTGTTGAGGTGGCCATGTGGTCATTACAGGCTGTAAGCTTCAAATCAAAACTTATCTGATTTTTTGGAACTTGCTTGTTGCAGCTGCAATACCCTCAAGACACATTGTGACCACATTCACTTGCATTCGGTTGCGATGTAGCAGGGATATCTAGCAAACTTTGGCTGCACGATAGGGCCCACGGCCAAAGTCGTCACATAGCCCCAGCCTTAAGATCACAGTTGATCATTTCCAGTTATCTTTCTTTGTTTTTTTGTCTTTTATGTTTTTGCTGCAAAATTCTTCAAGCTGGTGCGTTTTTAATCTTTGCTTTAAACCTTTTTTTGCAATTTTTTTTTAGATCAAAAAGTTGCAAGTTCTGCTAAATTTTCGCAAAAATGTTACCACCAAAAATTCTGATGCAACTAAAATCACTGAAGCCTGGCATACTTTTGCACAAAAATATTGTGACTTATTAAAAAGCCTCAATTCATAAATCAGCTGAAAAATTTGGGAAAGCAGAAACCGCAAACCTGACCCACAATAAAAAACAAATAAATAAATAAAATAAAGACATTCAAACAAATTTGGAAACAAATTTTTAAAATTAAAAGAAAAACTGGGGAAAAACATTAAAGCTAGGCAAAAAAAAATGGCGCAGATGCAATACTGAACAGGGCCCATAAAGTTCAATGGCCGCCTTTCCCTGGAGTCGGCTTTAGCTCTGTTGTCATTAATTAGTCATTAGTAATTATTAGCATTAATAGGATGTGTGATCCTTCTGCCTGAACAAGAAATGTCCAGTGATTTCATGCTACATTTGATAGAGAAGTAACTTGGGCTGTTCTTGGCGTGGAAATCCCCGTATTGTGTCCGAATGCTTTTCTATGCATCAAAGGGAGTAGGAAACGTATTAACCCCTTTTTAAACCAAATGGCTGGGGAGCTGAATACAAAACCCCCTGTTCTGTACTTTAATTAAAGTCGTGTTTCTGCAGCCGGGCAGAAAAGGGCGAATGGAGGGAGTTGCTATAACAACACCAAATCTTTCCAGTCCTTTCTTGTTAATCCACTCCTCCCGTCTGCCCTGTCACTGATACTTGGGACAATGCTCTATCTCCCGGGCAGATTCCCATTATCTGCCACTTGCTGTACGATGAGAGTCTGTTCTATAGTTATGTCTTTGTTTATCTTGCAGGGTTCTCATTCTTCTATTGTGCCGCTCTCCTCCAAAATGAAAGAAGCCCCGAAGACGGAAAACAGAATCCCCGCACTATGGACCAGTACACCACCTACCAGAGCTCCGTGATATCTCCTGCAGAACAAATTATGGGTTGTTATTTGATTCTTTTTTGCAATTTGTAAATGTAAATTTAAAAATAAATTAAAATAAAAAAAATTTACAATTGTTTTTTCTCATTCTTTAAATAGATAAAATTCCACAGATCAGTAAATAATGTAAAATGTTACTAACACACTTTATACTGAGTTATTACCTTCATTTATTAGAATCATAGAATGTTAGAGTTGGAAGGGACCTCCAGGGTCTTAGTGTCCAACCCTCTGCTCAATGCAGGAGTCACTAAACCATCTCCTGCCCAGCTTCTGTTTGAAGACTTCCATTGAAGAAGAACTCACCATCTCTCATGGCAGCCGGTTCCACTCATTGATCACCCTCACTGTCAAAAAGCTTTTTTCTAATATCTAATCTGTATCTTCTCCCTTTCAGTTTCATTCCATTGCTTCTTGTGTTTCCATGTGCAAATGAGAATAATGATGATCCCTCTACACTGTGACATCATTTCAGTTATTAGCAGATGAAAGGATAGATTAAAGGTTATCTATGTGAGATTTTGATTAAAACCATGAACAAGAAAAAAGCAAAAAAAAAAAAAATTGGGGAAAAAAATTGCATATTTGTCCCAATTATATACACAAGGATGTCTCACAGTCTACGAGCACTAGGTCACACGAGATATTGAATTTTGGTAAAGTTGTTAATTTCCATTGAGAATTCCACACAGAAAATCTGTACAAAAATTACAGTACAATAAATATGAATTAAATTCTTGTGTATTGGCATTTTTACTTTTGCTGAAATTTTAAAGCTAGCCAAAAAAGGCTGCATGTAGCATATTTCCATATCCGTGCCATGCCTAATATTACGTTGCAGATTTTTCTCCAGATTTAAAATACACTGTAAAAGAAAAATATCCATTGCTAGGATAATGCTGGAATGCAATTTATCTATATGGGCAACTACTTCAGATTTAAGCCAGGTTCACAAAAGCGTAAAAGAAAAACAAAAAAAAACCAGTTTCATCCAGAAAAGCGAGTTGTTTTCTCTCTTGTCATCCATGTGCAGTCTATTTTTCTTTTTACAGCAGCAGCTACTAATCATTTACAAGACCATTTACAGTTTCTTATGCTACAGACTGGAATGTATCCATAAAAATGTGATGCTATACATATGGAATTCATGGGGGGGGCAATTTGTTCACCCATAGACTTGAATGGCCGACTCATCAGATTTACGGAAGAAACTAGTGCACACTGCTATCTTTTTTCACACACAGATCCAGTACGCTTAAAAAAAAAAAAAAAAAAAAATTATCTGCATTGCTCCATTGATTACCATAGGTCCAAGTACAGTGCGTTGAAAACTGCGGTCTCATGAACTGGCCCTTATTGCACTTTTTTTCTAAAGCTTGTCAGTTCATAAGCACTTTGCCATTTTATATGCATTTTTTGAACCATGGTGGACTGAAAAAAAAAAAAAAGTTTGCAGGAAAGATTCCAGACGTGGTTTCTGCAAAAATAATTGTGACCAGCCTTAAAAACAAAATAAATCAAATCAAAGGCCTGTCCCACACGTCCAGATAATTCCGGTACCGGAAAAAATCGGTACCGGAGTTATCCGTGTCCGTGTGTCCGTGAGCTCACGTAGGCCATCCGTGTGGCACACGTGCGGCAGCCGTGTGCCGCCTGGGTACCACACGGACCGTGCAGGAGAGACAGAGCTACAGTAAGCGCTGTCCCCCCAGCATGGTGCTGAAGCCGCCATTCATCCGTTCTCTCCCGCGCTCGCTGGGGAGAAGGGATGAAAAATCTTTTTTGTTTTTGTTTTTATGTGTTTAAAATAAACTTTAGGGCATTCTCCCCCCTCCCACCCCCTGTGCGCCCAGCCGCCGGCATTAAAATACTCACCCGCCTCCCTCGACGCTTGCTCTCCGCCCCGCAGCTTCTCTTCTACTGAGCGGTCACGTGGTGCCGCCCATTACAGTTGATGAATATGCGGCTCCACCTCCCATAGGGGTGGAGCCGCATATTCATCAACTGTAATGGGCGGCACCACGTGACCGCTCATACAGGAGAAGCTGCGGGGCGGAGAGCAAGCGTCAAGGGAGGCGGGTGAGTATTTTAATGCTGGTGGCCGGGCGCACAGGGGGTGGGAGGGGGGAGGATGCCCTAAAGTTTATTTTAAACACATAAAAACAAAAAAAAGAAGATTTTTCATCCCTTCTCCCCAGTGAGCGCTGGAGAGAACGGATGAATCGCGGCTTCAGCACCATGTGGGGGGGACAGCGCTTACTGTAGCGCTGTCTCCAGCACGGCACACGGACTGCACACGGAAAACATCCGTGTGCGTTACGTGTTTTACACGGACCCATTGACTTTAATGGGTCCGTGTAATACGTGCGCTCCCACGAACACTGACATGTCTCCGTGTTTGGCACACGGAGACACGGTCCGCAAAAAATCAATGACATCTGCACAGATGCATTGATTTCAATGTGTCTACGTGTGTTAGTGGCTCCGGTACGTGAGGAAACTGTCACCTCACGTACCGGAGCCACTGACGTGTGAAACCGGCCAAATGCAGCTTTTGTGCAGATTTATATCCATTTTTATAACCAAACGCTGGTGCAAAACATCTGCGAAAATTCAGTAAAACAGTAAACGTATCTGTTATAGTTCATGAGTTGAAATCCAAAAATGAATGGAAATGATAAAAAGAAGTTTTAAATTGTATAAAACCTAAAATATTGTGGAACATTTTTACATTACATTTCCTTTTCTTAAATAGAAACTTTTACAAATTGCTTGATTCCAATATAAACAATAATGTACTTTTTTTTGTTTAATCACTGGAGTACACAATATAAAATGTATATAAAGCTTAAACTTGCAAAATATTTGTTTTACTTGTTCTCTAAAATCAATTTAGGACAGTTCACAAATTTGTTGCATGCTGTGCTGGAGGAAAGGCTGACACTAGGAACTCTGGATATTCATAAATGTGCCGAAACACACAACATGTCAAATTTCTATTGTGCTAACGCCGAGTGCCGATTTTCCCCGTAGAATTGCATTAGATGCTGAAAACTTGCAGGTAAAAGACACATAGGTGCAAAAATGTCAGAGACCGGAGTAACATTTCTGGGATAAGAAAATGAATTCATATAAATCAACTTTACATGAATATGCTCCTTCCCATCTCTGTCCATTTTGTTGTAGTTGCTTGAAATAAGTGTGAAAAAAAAAAAAAAGTCTCCAAAATGTTGTGAAAAAGTAAAAGTGGATCCATTACAAACAGAACAAAATTTAATGCAAAATGAAAACCAAGGTGTTCTTTTTTAAATAGGTGGGTGGTATTGGTCTCTGCAAGGCGGGAAGTCATCTTACAACTTGCACTGACAGTGCGCTCTGTTGCAGGCTCATTACGTCTGCTCAGAGCCAGTGATAGAGCGCACTGTCATTGGCACATCACACACTGACAAGAATCTACTGCACATACATCAGAACTGACAACTGATGCATGCTGAATAGAGCAGGGATTAGCACAGCTACTGAAACGGAGGATGACATTCAATTTCAGGGAAGCAGCCTCTGAGCCTGATGGCACTTGACTATACCAGCATGCACTGGGATTCTCAAAACAAAGCATCATAAAAAAAAAGTAGTAAAAAATAAACCAGTTAGGGAAGGATAGGGAATTTTAAATTAAAGGGATTGTCCTGTCTAAAACGACTTGTCAATCATCACACTGCAAGACCTGCATGCTGTTTGGATTCTCCAATGTCAGCTCCAGGAACAGCAGTCACGTGACCGCAAGTATGCGATATACCTACTCCCGGCCAGAATCCAGCTAGATTATTTATGGCATTGTGAAATAGATTTGCATTGAGTGCCCTGGAAACAGACTAGTCAGGTTTTCTCCATTTCGCCTGCATGCAGTCACATGACTGTCATTCCCAATGTATTCACAAGTCTGCAGTCACTTTTATTGCCTGCAGACTTGTCGTCTAAGAGAGGACAACACCTTTAAAGTATATAAGAAAATAGATTAGATTAAGGCATTTAAAATGAAAATTCATTTGTGTTTCAGACCACCCTTCTAAATGACAATGAAAAAAAAAATCTAATGATGATGCGAAGCACAAGTCATAGACAATGCCAATTATACAGATGTTGGTACCTGGCATAGCAAGATCAGCCTGAAACCGACTATACAATATAAAACTGTACATGACAAATATTCCAATTCACATCTATCCTTATATTAGCCTTGTTTGATGCATAGCCTAAAAGTAAGGGTGCCATGCATGACAATACCATATTAGATGGCAGATATAGAAGTACTGACACATATAAAGATACCGGTGCCGGGTATAATAGGGCAGTGTTAGATGAATAATCATTTATATTAGCAGCATTTCTGGCTCCGAGCTTTTAAACTAATCGTTTTATAGAACAACAGTTCTTAGCTACGAAAATATTCTTCTTCAGTTACCTATTGTCTCTCCTGATAAATGCGGATTACCAGGATTAGTGAGAATTTACAACTGCAACTATCTTAATGCGAACATGTTTGGGTTAGGATTAAGATGAGGCAGGTTTATATATATTTTTTTAACACATTTTAGAATTTGAACCAGAAGACCAAAAGGATCATGGAAGACCTGCAATGACTCATAAGGAAACTGCTCTTAGACTATCATAGTAAGGCCGGGATCACACACATCGAGATACGGCCGAGTCTTGCAGGTTAAAACCAAGCTCTGGCACCGGCACTCCAGAGCGGAGCATGCGGCCCCATAGCAATACATCGAGCCGCACGCTCTGCTCCGGAGTGCCGGTGCCAGAGCTTGGTTTTAACCTGCGAGACTCGTCCGTATCTCGCTGTAGTGTCACTCCGGCCTAAGGGTTCGCTCACATCTAAGTATAAAACGCCAGATGCAATGTGATTAAAAAAAATCGCATTGTCGTCGCATCAATGTTATTCAGTGAGGCAGTGGTCATCTATGAGTTTTTCCTCATCTGGAATCGGGCTGAGGACTCATAGTCATCTGGAAGGAAAACGGACGAGTGCAATCCAATATAAAAAAAATCAGATTGCACTCTGAACAATGTTAATCTATGAGCCACAGATCATCTGCAATTTCTTTCCCTGCAGAAATCGACCTGAGAGAAAAAAAATCGCAGAATGCTTCAATTGTGCTCGTATCTCTGACGAGACTCGTCAATGGGTCTGAAAGAAAAAATTAAAAAATGTATGCCACTTGGACCATTTGAGTGCCATCCAATTTTTACACACGGATGTCCATTGAAAAGTCGGCAATTCATCTGCCGCATACAATAAAATCACAGTGTGACCTGACAAAATAGAATAGATAGAATACATATATATACATCGAATAGACGATGTCAGGCACATATATAATTAGTACAGTGTTTGTTTAGCTTACTGTACATGTATTTTTTTACATACTAAATTACTTTCTGAATAAAATTGCGGGGGATCCCCTGACGTTTTGCAAGGGACATTGGCTTCAGTGGACTGAGCGATGACGAATCTATGAAGTATGGTTTAATTTAGATTAATTAAAGGAGTTTGTGTCATTCTTTCAATTAAAGGACTTTACTCTGGGTGGCATCAACCCCTCCAACTATCACCCCACTTGCCACTACACCAGTACAAGAGGGAAGAGCAAGGCTAAGTCCAGAATTGGCATATCTTGTAGATGCACCTTTTCTGGGGTGGCCGAGAGCTGATGTTTTTACTCTGGGAGGGGGCCAATATCCATGGCCCCTTTCTAGGGTATTAATATCAGCCCGCAGCTGTTTGCCTAGCCTTTGCTGGTTATTAAATGTAGGAAGACCCCAAGTCATTTTTTTGGGTCCCCCATTTTAATAACCAGTAAAGACTAAGTATACAACTGTGAGCTGATATCAATACCCTGGGACGCTCCATGGGTATTACCCTCTTCCCAGGCTAAACACATCAACCCCAAGCTGTCTGCTTTCCCTCTGCTGGTTAATAAGATGCTGGGGGATCCCACACCATTTTTTTCAGAAAATAATTTAGTATGTAAAAAAATACATGTACAGTAAGCTAAACACACAAAGCACTGATTAGATATAAATATGTGAGTGAGATATATAATCTTTTTGTATCTATCTGTATATCTATCTAATCTCTAGCTATCTAGCTATATACACACACATCCTGAAGAATATTTCCTTGGATGTGTAGAATTGCTCTATGTAAAAGCTCATGTTAAAATCGCATCGCAATCGGATGTAAATCAGATGCTAGGTGTGAAAATCACATGACACTAGTCAAACTTTTCAGGACTGAAATTCAAACTTTTTTTTCCATGGTGATAGGTATGACCACTAAGGAAAATAAAAATTGCAGCATGCTGTGAGTGGCCGCATACTGTAGAACTGCTGAGACTCGTCAATGCAAGTCAATGGGTTTGAGACAAAAACAGGACTACGGCGGACCTGCATGACTTTTTTTTAAATAAATTGATGAACCAGGGAAAGTGTGGGGGAGTGTTTATTCAAATAAACTATTTTATCTGTGTGCTTTTAGTTTTGATTACTGGGTGAGTAATGGTGGTGTCTGATATACATGTCTCCACTACTAACTGCAGGGCTTGATGCCAGCTGTGATTTTTGACAATTCACAGCTGAAATCAACCCCCAACTACCATCACCCCGATTAACACGCACCAGGACAATCAGGAAGAGCCAGGCAAAGTGCCAGAATTGGCTAACCTAATGTGATGCACCATTTTGGGGCAGCTGGGGGCTGGTATTTTTAGACTTTGAATATAGCCTGAAAATATAAGCCCCCAGCTGTCTGCTTTAGCTTTGTTGGTTATCAAAAATAGAGAGGACCCTACAAGATTTTTTAAATGTAATTATTTATTAGGTTAAACCAGACTAAACACCGTTTATTGCCACACGAAAAGCACTAAAGGGTGCAAGTTTATTATAAGTAGGGGACTTGTGAAATTATATATCTACAGGACATCTATTGTATCTATCTATATCAAGTACTGTAGAGCTATTAAATATCTAATACCTAGCATCTATCTTTATTTATACATAAGATAACTTTATTACTTTTGTAAACTAAGTTAAATAGCATAATACAGTATGTAAAAGTATGTAAAAGAGTATGTTAAAAACGCATTTCATAAGATAGCAACCGTATGCCATGCATATGCAATGTGAGAAAATAAATAAAATATATAAAAAAAAAATCGAACACTTGCATGACATACCTAATGACACTCGCCTACTTTTTTGGCCAAGAATGTGAGTAATTTTACATCAGCAGATGCAGATCTGAGCGGGTTCTAAAGCTGGGTTCAATTGAGAGGAAAAAATTGCATCCAGAGCTTCATCCAGAAAAGTCAGACTATTTTTTCTCACAACATCCGTGTGCAGTCCTTTTGAAATTCATTTTTTATAGCAGCAGCCATAATAATTCTAATAATTTAGAAGACCATTTACAATTTCCTATCTAACAGAATTCTGAGGTATCCATAAGAAAGTACATGACGTATGGATGTTTCGTATGAGATCCGTTTTTTTTCCTGCATTCTGTACACTCATAGGGCTTGCTCAGATAAACATATTAAATGTCCATTTGCAAAATCAATAGCATACAGACAGCTCACTGAAAATCGGCATGTAAAAATTGCTGCGTGCACTTTGATCTGTATTCTGGATTATCAATTATAAATCAATATATGCGTAAAAACCAGATCATGTACGACTTACCATCTGTACGTCATGCATTTTTCACACATGCATCACAATTATAAAGATAGGAAACTATTTGTCTTTTATTATTAATTAAATTGTGCATGTAAGAAACAGATTCCTTACAGATGGACAAAATCGACTCACTGATGGCTTACAGATAGTATACGGATGAAAAATCATATGTAGGTATTACATTTGTGTTAATTTGATGGGTTTAAATGGACAGAGAAAAAAAAGAATCGCACCATTTTTTCACCATTTACCAATAGCCATAAATAAAGTGTTCACTGTTTTGCTTTGGTTACAATTACAGGAATACAAAATATGTTCATGTTTTTACTGATTTGTTTTGTTTATCCAAAAAAAAGGTATTACAATTTTTTTTCATTGTTATTTAGTAATCTCATAGGAAAAAAAAGCTGTGACTCGTTTAATCCCAAATACCTAATGCACATTTATACAGAGAAGAATCTCTCTGTATGTGTAAAGAAGAAAACTACTATTTAGATCTTTAGGCAGAGAAAATCCACCTATACTTAATAGCATAGCTGTTGCCTTTAGCTCACTGCTAAAGCTTCTGTCTCCGGGACTGAATCTTGTGGAAAGCCACATTATTAATTAACTTCATAAAAGGCATCTGCTGAGCACAGAGGTGCTGGGCTTCCTACCCCAAAATAGCATAAGTCAGAGGAGGAGAATCTATAGAGGGAGAATGAAAGACTGATAGCTTCCTGTGAGAGAAATAATGTAGTGCTTCAGATATTTCTTGATGGGATCTCCCCACGTGTCCTTTTGCCGTTTAACTGGTTGGACTTACAATATGTCTGATCTGCTGTTTTATGCACGCAATGTTATGATTCTACAGTGTCCGTTTTGACCACGTGACCATTTATATCCCATTTGTATACTGACAATCATATGCCAACTGCTTTTTCTTCCACTTCTCTGAATTAAGATCATTAAAAGGGGTTTTCCACTATTAGGACAACCCTTTTTAAAACAAAATGTTTGTCCCCCATATAATAATAATGCCTATACTCACCTCTCGTGCTAGCGCCACTCCCACGGTGTTGTTACTCTCTCTTTCCTCGGGTCTGTGATGCGGTGTTTTACACTTGACATCTGAGCTCAGTCAGCTCTGGCGTCACAGTCTCCGCCTTCAGATAAACTGAACATGAAGAGGAGGTCCGGGATGAGGTGTCCACAGAAGGTTTCCACTCCTCTCCCGCTGTACCCGTTTTAAGGATTAAAAAAAGGGCTGTTTTAATTGGATGGTGAGTGCCACCTTTTTTCTTTTATTGAGCAGCTGCAGTTTAGTTTGTCTGAAGGCGGAGACAGTGATGCCAGCGCTGATTGGGCACAGGTGCCACATGTCACAACACTACATCATAGTCAAGAAGCACAAGAGCGAGTACTGACAGCCCGGGAATGGTACTATCACAGGAGATGAGTATAGGCTTTATTATTTTATCGGGGGGTCGAGCATTTCGTTTAAGATGGAGTTATCCTAGTAGTGGATAACATGTTTGAGAGAAGTGGATGAAAAACCAGTCAGCAACTTGGCCTGTGATTGCAAGTCTTATATGAATGGTCAAGTGATGGAAGCCAAAAGTGTACAAACTGAATTCAGCAAAACCACAAAAGAACATGTCTTGTAAACAAGGAGAAAATAAACTTGTGAAACAAACCAGAACATGTGTTATAGCTTAGATTCCTCATAGTACACCCCTTTTTCTCTGAGAAAATATAAAGAGGGTCTAAAAATGCCATCAAACAGCTTCATCAGGTATCACCGGGAATGTCTTCTGAAGAACAATTATGATTTGTCAAGAGTTTATTTGCGACATGCATGAATTGGCCAAATAATGTGCTAAGCGTCTCATTTTTTCCTAGTACCCAGAAGCAGTATTGCTATTCATATTTCATGTATTTCATATTGACATGCTTTAGCACTAAAGAGTGCAACTTTTTTTGTTTATTGTATATGGAGGTAGCTGCTCCTAGTTGGCACCTGTTCACATTAGCTTGGAAGTGCCAGTCAATCATTTTGTCATTGTATTTAGCTTTCTGACTGAGCACTCTGCCCTTCAGCGTGTGGTGGATTTTAATTGTAGCAGGGTCCTGCCTACCTATAAAATCAGACTTGGAAAAGAGGTATTCACATCTACCCAGGAATTCAGGCATTAGACACGTTAGGACCCATCAGTTTTGAGACTACCTTGTCGTTGGTTGATGGGCGTACATGAATTGGCCAAAGCGTCTCATTTGTCCCTAGTATCAAGAAGCAACATTGCTATTCATATTTCATATATTTCACATTGACATGCTTTAGCACTACAGTATTCAACTTTTTTTTGTTTATTTTAGAGTTTATTTGTGGAATCATGGACCTGCAGAAAGTGTTTACAACCATCAAGGCTGATTTACAGAGACAGTGTTGGTGCACAGTTCCATACAGTGTCGAGTCCTAATCCCCAACTGTTCTCAGACAGAATATAACAAGAACCAATAAACTAAGTAAAGAGAAATTACAGTAAAACATTCTTTAACAAATAAAGCGTAACGAATGGAAACGGAGGCACAGAAGTTGAAGTTCACATTCGTTTTTATTAAGGTTGAACGTGGAACCTCTGGGCCATGGTCCGGGGGTCCAAGATAGCCGGGTAACTGATAGCTGATGATCTGTGGAAACAGAGAGTATTAGCAGGGCACTGGCAGAGAACTTTCAGAAACAGAAGCACATGCTGACAGGAACCAGAAGAAGCAACCGTAGATACTTGTTGCTCCGGCGCCCTCCCTATGGTGGTGGAGCTAGAAATAGCAATGAACAACACGCCATTGGCCAGAAGCATATTTTAAAAAATGTGCGCTGTCTCTTTAAAGGGAACCTATCACCCCGTTTTTTAAAGATTAGATAAAAATAGTGTGAAATAGGGGCAGAGCTGGGCTTTACATTACTGCCTTTTTGGTGCCTTTACACCCCCGTTAGGCTGCCGAAATACCTTTGTGAAGTGTCCGTTTTGTCCTGTCACTCAAGTTGGTCAGGTCGGATGAGCGTGGTCACAGCGCTGTTTCTCCCCCAGATCAGGCTCATCATTACGTTGGTGGCGTAGTGGTGTGCGCATGTCCAAGGTCCCGAATCCTGCACAGCGGTGTGAAAATAGCAGCGATGTCCGTTATTTCATTGGTGGTCGGTGGGCAAGATGGCCGCGCGTGCGCAGAAGCGGCGCTCTGCTGGCCGCGGCTTCAGGAAAATGGCCGCGGGCATCTGCGCGTGCGCAGATGGCTATCGCGGCGGCCATTTTCGTGAAGCAGAGTTCGCATCTCGGCTTCACGAAAATGGCCGCCGCGATAGCCATCTGCGCACGCGCGGATGCCCGCGGCCATTTTCCTGAAGCCGCGTCCAGCAGAGCGCCGCTTCTGCGCACGCGCGGCCAAAGCAAGATGGCCGTGCCCACCGACCACCAATGAAATAACGGACATCGCTGCTATTTTCACACCCCTGTGCAGGATTCGGGACCTTGGACATGCGCACACCACTACGCCACCAACGTAATGATGAGCCTGATCTGGGGGAGAAACAGCGCTGTGACCACGCCCATCCGACCTGACCAACTTGAGTGACAGGACAAAACGGCCACTTCACAAAGGTATTTCGGCAGCCTAACGGGGGTGTAAAGGCACCAAAAAGGCAGTAATGTAAAGCCCAGCTCTGCCCCTATTTCACACTATTTTTATCTAATCTTTAAAAAACGGGGTGATAGGTTCCCTTTAAGAGACTGGGAGCGAGCGCGCGCGTGGCCTAAGCACTCTGCCTGAGAACCTGCTGGCAGCACGCCAGGAAGCTGGAGAGGAAGGAGAGGCAGAAGCTTCATCCTGACAGCGTTGAGCCAGCACAGAGCGTGAGTCCTGATGGGGACCCCGCAAAGGTACAGAGGTCGGACGAGGTGTAACAGTATCCCCCTCTTTTTCAAGCCTGCGTAGAATCTTTTCAGAAGAAGGAGGAGCCCGGATATTTTCTTTAGGCTCCCATGACCTCTCCTCAGGACCAAAGCCCCTCCAATCCACCAGATAATATGTCTTACCCCTTACTCGATTAGTGGAAAAGATATTCTCTACCTCAAAAACATCTTCCTCACTGACGGGATCAGGAGTTGAACCTGGATCTTTAAAGAAGGAGCTTTAAAAAAAGGCAATTTCAATTTGTACGAAACTGCGTTAATTTGTTTCAAGACTTTAAATGGACCGATGAAGCGGGGACCCATTTTGGATGAGGGCATCTTCAGATGGATATACCTGGAGGAAAGCCATACCTTATCTTCAGGCCGAAAGATTGGAGCGTCCAGACGTCTTTTATCCGCATGCCTCTTCATACGTTGTGAGGCTTTCTCCAAGGCGATTTTTGTGTCACTCCATATCTTTGAGAATTCCCCAGTAAAGGTGTCAGCTGCAGGAACCCAGAGATGGGAAGGGGAATCCCGGGTTGAAGTTCAAACACAATCTGAAAAGGAGATTTTCCAGAGGATTCACTTACTTGATTATTGTACGAGAATTCTGCCCAAGGCAGCAACTTGATCCAGTCATCATGATGCACATTAACAAAGTGACGCAGGAATCCAGTCAGGATTTGATTGGTCCTCTCTACTTGCCCATTGGATTGAGGATGGTATGCAGAAGAGAAGTCCAGCTCCACTTTCACAGGTTAACAAACCTCTCTCCAGAACTTGGAGGTGAACTGGACACCCCTGTCGGACACAATATGGAGAGGAAATCCATGAAGACCAAAGATGTGCTGTATAAAACGGTCAGCGAGCTCAGAAGCAGATGGAAGACCAGGTAGGGTACGAAATGAGCCATCTTCGAGAATCGATCCACCACTACCCAGATGATGGAACAGCCAGAAGAAACAGGAAGATCAGTAATAAAATCCATCGCGATGTGCTGCCAGGGAACTGAAGGAACAGAAAGAGGGAATAACTGCCCAGAGGGCAGATGCTTAGCAGTCTTGTAACGGGCACAAGAAGGACAAGCAGCAACATATTCCTGGACATCTTTGCTCATGGTAGGCCAACAGTAGTAATGAGAAATGAGTTGCAGAGTCTTCTTCTGACCGGCATGACCGGCCAATTTAGAAGAGTGACCCCAGCGGAGAACTCTAATCTTTTCAGAACTAGATACAAGAGTCTTACCCGGAGGGAGACGAGCAAGATTGACTGCTGCCACGGACACAAACCTGGACGGTTCAATGATATGTTGCGGTTCTTCCCCAGAGTCAGGAGGCAGGAACGCTCTAGAGAGTGCAGCCGCTGTCACATTCTTATCAGTTGGACGAAAATGAAGAACAAAATGAAATCGGGAAAAAATAAGGCCCAACAGGCCTGATGAGGATTCAGTCTTTGAGCGGACTGAAGATAAGCGAGGTTTTTATGATCAGTGAAGATGACAACCTGATGAACAGCTCCCTCAAAGAGATGCCGCCACTCCTGCAGAGCTAACTTGATTGCCAACAATTCACGATCCCCTACAGAATAATTCCTTTCTGAGGTGGAAAAAACCTTGGAGAAGAAATCACAGGTAACCATCCGACCAGTAGACGACTTCTGGGTGAGAACCGCTCCAGCACCTATAGAAGAAGCGTCTACCTCAAGAAAAAACTGTTGATCAGAATACGGACAATGGAGAACAGGTGTGGAAGAAAAAACCAGGACCCCAGGAAGCGTTGTATGGCTTTCAGGCCAGATGGACGAGGCCATTTTAGGATAGCGGAGACCTTCTCCGGATCCATCTTTAAACCTGTGGACGAGATTATGTATCCAAGGAAGGGCAGATAAGCTTGTTCAAAGAGACACTTTTCAAATTTAGCATAAAGTCTGTTCTCCCTGAGTCTTTGTAAGACCAGACGTACTTGTCTCCGATGAGAGGCTAAATCTGCAGAGAAGATCAGGATGTCGTCCAGGTAAACGACAACACACAAATAAAGCAAATCTCTGAAAATATGATTTACAAATTTCTGAAAAAAACTGCGGGTGCATTGCTTAGGCCAAATGGCATTACCAGGTATTCGTAGCGTCCATCCCGGGTGTTAAAGGCGGTTTTCCACTCGTCTCCCTCACGAATGCGTATCAGGTTATAAGCTCCTCTGAGATCCAGTTTGGTGAAGATTTTAGAACCCCTAAGACGATAAAACAACTCAGAAATTAGTGGCAACGGATACCTGTTCTTTACCGTAATCTGATTCAGCCCCCTGTAAATCGATACAGGGCTGTAGGGAACCATCTTTTTTCTTCACGAAGAAGAATCCTGCTCCAGCTGGCGAGGATGACTTCCAGATAAATCCCCTGGCTAGGTTCTCCTGAATGTATTCAGACATGGAGTGAGTCTCTGCTTGAGAAGAGGATAGATTCGCCCTTGAGGAGATGCTCCGGGGAGCAGATCAATGGGGCAATCATGCGACCTGTGTGGAGGTAATCTCTCAGCTTCCTTTATCCCAAAGACGTCAGCGAAGGACCAGTAAGAAGACGGTAGACCCGGCAGGGCAGTAGGCTGGACTGGAGGGAGGCAGGACGGACGGGGGTGATACACCGATCCAAGCAGGAGTCTCCCCAGCGCAGAACCTCTCCCGTCTTCCAAATTAAGACTGGTTCATGTATCCGAAACCAAGGTAGGCCTAAAAGCAAGGGGTGAGACGAATCTGGCAACACATAAAAGCGGATTTTTTCAGAATGCATTGAACCTACCCAGAGTTCCAAAGGCTCAGTCTGGAACCGAACGTACTCGGACAGGGGTTTGCCATCCACAGATGTCACCTGCAATGACGGAGACAGTTATTTGGACAAGTGTGGATATAATGTTTGGAACTGCCACAGTAGAAACAGCTCCCCTCGAGGAGGTGTGCCTCCTGACGACGGTTGCCCAAGCTTACTCGATCCACTTCCATAGCCATAGATGAGGAAAACGAAGTCGAGGAGGTCGATGATTTAGGATTATTAGAAACCTGATGATTGGACCCCTTTTTACGTTTGGTCTCCTTGGATCGTTCTCGAAACCGTAGATCAATCCAAACGGCCAGAGAAATCAGATCATCCAGAATTGTAGGTACGTCCCGTCCCGCCAGCTCATCCTTAATTCTTCCAGAAAGGCCCTGCCAGAAGGTTGCCAACAAGTCTTTGTTGTTCCAGGATAATTCAGACAATAGGGTACGAAACTGCACTGCATACTGAGCCACTGTAAGATCCTCCTGTCATAGTCAAAGAAGAGCTGAAGCAGTCGACGTAGCACGACCGGGTTCATCGAAGGTCCTGCAAAATGCCTCTAGAAAGGACTGAAGATTAGAAACCACAGGATCCATTATATCCCACAGCGGATTCAACCAGGCAAGAGCCTCTCCATCAAGGTGGGACATGATGAAGCCCACCTTGGCCCGATCAGAAGCAAACATATGCCCCAGGAGTTCAAAGTGTAACGTGCACTGGTTAATGAACTCCCGACACTGAACGGGATCGCCACGAAAGTGGATAGGAGCCACCAGGTGAGGACTTTTATTTGCAGTACAGCTAGATACCTGGATACCTGTAGCCGAGACAGGTGCAGTCGAGGAGACCAGGGTATCCGTGCGAGCAGACACATTATGCAGAAAAGTCATGATCTTGTCTTGATGATCCTTCAGATGATTGACATAGGTGCTACCTCCAGTTAGACCCCGGACTCGTGGTAGCTGTCCCAGTGGGACAAATGGACAAGCAGGGTTAGCGGGAGACGTGGAGCTAACCTGGTGGAACCAGGTGTACAGGTAGAAGCTGGTTCCAGCGGTACTGGCGTTGTCCGGAGATGAGGATGGCAGATTGTCGGGACGAGACGGAACTGGTGTAGACAGAGTGAACGTCGTCCAAGATAGCCGGGTAACTGATAGCTGATGATCTGTGGAAACAGAGAGTATTAGCAGGGCACTGGCAGAGAACTTTCAGAAACAGAAGCACATGCTGACAGGAACCAGAAGAAGCAACCGTAGATAAATGTTGCTCCAGTGCACTACCTATGGTGGAGGAGCTAGACATAGCAATGAACAACACGCCATTGGCCAGAAGCATATTTTAAAAAATGTGCGCTGTCTCTTTAAGAGACCAGGAGCGAGCGCGCGTGTGGCCTAAACACTCTGCCTGAGAACCTGCTGGCAGCATGAAAGGAAGCAGGAGAGGAAGGAGAGGCAGAAGCTGCATCCTGACAGCGTGGAGCCAACACAGAGCGGGAGTCCTGACGGGGACCCCGCAAAGGTACAGAGACCGGACCAGGTGTAACATAAAAGGTCTATCTGAAAAATTAATCTTGAAGGTATCAGCAGGTGCAGTCATGAAAACCATCATTTGCTATAATGAAATTGGCTCTCACGAGGACCACAACAGTAAAGGAAGACCAAGAATTACCTCTACTGCAGAGGAAAAGTTCATCAGAGTTACCAGTTGCAGAAAATGCAAATTGACAGCATCTAAAATAACAGAGCCTAAAGATTTGCATAGGAGTGAATTTCCTGACATTGTAATTATTAAGTAACATTAAGGACAACAAAACTGCCTAAAAAATAGTAAGAACATGTGACATGTGATAATAGGACAGTGAAGTGGTATTGACAATTAAAATACTCTGAGTAATACAATTATATATAGTATTGTGCAAAAAGGCAGTTTTGGATAAAATGCTGCAAAGTAAAAATACTTTAAAAAATAGAAGGGTTAATAGTTTATTTTTATTTAAAAAAAATGCACAATAACTAAATCAGTATTTAGTGTGACCACCCTTTGTCTTCAAAAGTGTATCAAAGTATCAATTGCTCACAGTTTTTGAAGGAACTCAGTAGCTGAGGTTGTTTTAGGCATAGATCTTCTGTGGATGTCGCTTGCGCAAATCCTTCTGTCTCTTCATGTAAACCCAGACTGATTCGATGATGTAGAGATCAGGACATTTTTGGGACCACATCTTCACATCCAGGACTCCTTGTCCTTTACCTTGAATATAGTTATTAATGACATTGCATGTAAGTTTGGGGTCATTGTCCTGCTGGAAAATAAATTTGGAGTGATCAGGCGCCTCCCTGATGATATTGCATGATGGATAATTACCGGCCTGCTTTTCTCAGCATTGGGAACACCAGGAAATGGCAATGTTGAGGACCATAGATGCAGTGGTCAGCCAAGGAAACTTAGTGCAGCAGATGAAAAATTATGCATACTTCCTTTAAAAGATTGAAAAATGTCAAAACGTGCAATAAGCTCTGTACTGGCAGCAACCAGTAGGAACCAACTCTTTTAAACCCCTAGACCTTGATGTCCAGTTTCTGTACTCACCTTGTGGCTACCTTGTGTGCATGAGATTTTTATGCTGTAATGCATCATTTTTACTTTTTCCCCCCCAAACATAACACTTCTCATTTAAACCAATGAGCATTATTTTGGTCTCATCTGTCCACAAAACATTGTTTGAATAGACTTTTGGCTTTAGCAAACTGCAGAGGTGCAGCAATGTTCTTTTAGAAGATCAGTGGCTTTCTCCTTGTTAACATTGTTGCTCAATGTTCTCCTGATGGTGGATTCCTGAACATTAGCATTAGATAATGTGAGAGGCCTTTAGTTCCTTAGAGTTTACCTTGAGTTCCTTTTTGACCTCACAAGCTACTTTAAATCTTGCTCTTGGAGTGATTTTTGTTGGATGCCCTAATCCTGGAGACGGTAATCATGGTCTTGAACTAATTCTAAATCTGCACAATATAACTGTGGACTGGTGGAGTCCAAACTCTTTAAAGAGAGTTTTTTAACCTTTCTAGCCTGATAAGCCCCAACAAGTCTTCTTTCGAAATCCTCAAAAATCTACTTTGTTCATGATATGCCTCCATAAACATGTGGCATGAAGCTCAGACTTTGATAGAGCCCTGTTCTTTAAATAAAACTGACCATCTTTGGGTGCGTTTTTACTCTCTATATTCTTGTATAGATGTCTGGAAAACAAGTGTAAAAAACACAGTAAAAAATATGATAGGTCCAGCAGGAAATTCAAGTAAAACTCTTATTTATTTCTTCATATTTAAAATATGGATAATGGTAAACCACTCAAAAAGTATTGCACAGCATCACGCATAAAAAATTCATGGAGTGGCAGCGTGGAATAACAAAACATCAAATCCACTACTGGTAGAGATACATTAAGAGATGTCGGAACGGTGAAGCCATTGGGCAACTTTGGACAAGACTTGATACCATACTTACTAGTGTGAGCTTTCTTTGGCTTACCTGTTTCCTCTCCCCAGCCCCTCTGTTAAAATGCACCGAGAGCAGCAGGAGATGCGGAAGATCAGATGTTGAGACTCATTAGATCACAGAGCAGATTGTTATTGCTATAACATTTGACTGGTTTTAAAGGTTCTTTCAAATGGAAATTCAATTGTCAGATAAAGCTACCAAGGTGACTGCCACTATCAGGTGTAGTGATGAGCGAGTGTACTCTTTGCTCGGGTTTTCCCGAGCACGCTCGGGTGATCTCCGAGTATTTGTTAGTGTTCGGAGATTAAGGTTTCATCACTGCAGCTGAATGATTTACAGCAAATAGCCTGCTTGATTACATGTGGGGATTCCCTAGCAACCAGGCAACCCCCACATGTACTCAGCCTGGCTAATAGCTGTAAATCATTCAGCTGAGGCGATGAAAATTTAATCTCCGAACACTAACAAATACTCGGAGATCACCCGAGCGTGCTCATCACTAATCAGGTGTTTCAGAGTCCACAAGACACCAATATAGTTAAATTCTGTGCTAGAATTTGTGTGCCACCACTCTGTTTTTCTAAGGGGCAGTTTGTTTCAGGCCTGCATCCTATAAGACAGTGGGGCCACACCAGCCTTTAAAGTGGGGATGGATTCAGGTGGCATTTTCTCAGGGACATAAAAACAACAAGCAGGATGACAGGATATGGATCTTTTTAAAGGTTGGCAATAGATGGGGATGGTACTGGAAATATGAGAAGTGAAATGTGTCTGTGTTGCAGATTCCGCAAATGAGTCATGGCTAGTGTTGAGCATTCCGATACCGCAAGTATTGGGTATCGGCCGATACGTGCGGTATCGGAATTCCGATACCGAGTTCCGATATTTTTGTGGTATCGGAAATCAGAATCGGAAGTTCCCAGTGGATGAGACTCTCCTTCAGGCACTGGGATCCATATTCAGGTAAAAAATAAAGAATTAAAATAAAAAATATGGATATACTCACCCGTCCGGCGGCCCCTGGACCTTACCGATTGTAACCGGCAGCCTCCGTTCCTAAGAATGAGGAGTTTAGGACCTGCGATGACGTCGCGGCTTGTGATTGGTCGCGTGAGCGGTCACATGAGCGGCACGCGACCAATCACAAGCCGCGACGTCATCGAGGGTCCTAAACTCCTCATTCTTAGGAACGGAGGCTGCCGGTTACAATCGGTAAGGTCCAGGGGCCGCCGGACGGGTGAGTATATCCATATTTTTTATTTTAATTCTTTATTTTTTACATTAATATGGATCCCAGGGCCTGATGAAGAGTTTCCTCTCCTTCAGACCCTGGGAACCATCCAGGATAGCTTCCGATACTTGTGTCCCATTGACTTGTATTGGTATCGGGTATCGGTATCGGCGATATCCGATATTTTTCGGGTATCGGCCGATACTATCCGATACCGATACTTTCAAGTATCGGAAGATATCGCTCAACACTAGTCATGGCTGGAAGAAGTCTTCGTAATGGTCCAGGTCAGATGGCAAGGATAGAAAAAAGTGAATTTCTCCATTAGAAAGAATGTGACCAATGAGCCACTTAATATAACTGTACTGAAATTACTTATATGGTCTGGAGAATTGATAACTACCACTACTGTATATACAGTTGAAACCAGAAGTTTCCATACACTATATAAAAAGATACTGTACATATGCATGTTTTCTCAATATCTGATGAGAGAGAAAAAAGAGAGCGTGATAGAGAAAGAAAGAGAGAGAGAAAGAAAAAAGACAAAGAGAGAAAAAGAGAGAGAAAGAAAAAGAGAGAAAAAGAAAGAAAGAGAGAGAGAGAAAGAGAGAGAGAAAAAGAAAAAAGAGACAGGATGAGACCATATGATGATGTCATGTGTTTGGAAGCTTCTGTTTTTTGGGCAACATGTTAGTTAATTAGAGACAAACCCGTGGATGTATTTTAATGCACACCTGAAACACATTGCTTCTTTGTGTAGCGTCATGGGAAAGTCTCAAGAAATTAGCCAAGACATCAAGAAGACAATTGTGGACTTGCACAAGTCTGGCTCATCCTTGGGTGCAATTTCAAGACAGCTAAAAGTGCCACGTTGATCTGTGCAAACAATTATACACTAGTACAAACAAGATGGGAATGTCCAGCCATCATACTGCTCAGGAAGGAGATGGGTTCTGTGTCCCAGAGATGACCGTGCTTTGGTCCTACATGTGCATATCAGCCCAAGGACAAAAGCAAAAGTCCTTGTGAAGATGATGGCAGAAGCTGGTAAGATTAATGTTTGCAAATGCACAAAGGAACAAAGACCTTAAATTTTGGAGACATGTCCTGTGGTCTAATGAAACTAAAATTAAACTTTTTGGGCATAGTGACCATCATTATGTTTGGAGGAAAAAGGGAGAAGCTTGGAAGCTTTAGAATGCCATCCCAACTGTGAAACACAGGGATGTGGCAGCATCATTTTGTGGGGTTGATTTTCTGCAGGAGGGACTGGTGCACCTCACAAAATAGATGGCATCATGAGAAAAGAAGATTATGCGACAATACTTAAGTCTTCTACATGGACAGTGACCCAAAGCATACTGCCAAAATGGTAACTAAGTGGCTTAAGGATAACAAAGTCAATATTTTGGAGTGGCCATCACAAAGCCCTGATCTCAATCCTGTTGAAAACTAATGGGCAAAGCTGAAAAGGCAGGTGTGAGCAAGGCGACCTATGAACCTGGATCAGTTACACCAGTTTTTTCAGTAGTAATAGGCCCAAATTCCGACCAACTATTTTGAAAAGCTTGTGGAAGGATATCCAAACATTTGACCCAAGTCATTCAGTTTAAGGGCAATGGTACCAAATACTAATGAAATATATGTAAACTTTTAACTTTGCAGTAAGTAATAAAAGTTCCTTAAAACATTCTCTCTCTCTCTCATAATAATGGCTTTTGGCAAATATTAACCCCTTTCTGACTTTGGGCATAATAGTACGCCCACGTCGGACTTCTCCTGTTTGGTACGGGTTCCAGCGGTGAGTCAGCACCTTTCCGGGCACATGTCAGCTGATCTATACAGCTGACATGTGCCCGTAACAGTTGCGGGGGAATCCACTAGTTAATGTCAGAGACTGACAGAGGAATTTAACTCGCACTTACCGTCACATGATCGCGGGTTACCGATGGGTCGGCATGACAACAAAAGGTCTGCAGCAGACCTCTATGGTTGTCATTGCCAGATTGATATGAGCGCCACCCAGTGGTCGGCACTCATAGCAAGTGAGCATTTCTGCTACACACAGTCGAACTGATCATCGCCTGTGTGTAGCAGAAGCAATCAAATTACTGCAGCTTCTAGTCTTCCATAGAGACTATTGAATCATGCAAAAAGTAAAAAAAAGTTTAAAAATATAAAAAAAAAAAATATAACAGTTCAAATCACCCCTTTTTTGCCCCATTGAAAATGTAAAATAAAAACAAAACACAAAAAATAAGCCCTCACCCAGCCCCAGATCATGAAAAATGGAGGCGCTACAGGTCTCAGAAAAATGTGCGCTTTTTTTTCACTTCTTAAATAAAAGAGAACCTAGAACTCGTAATGACCTGGAGAATCATAATGGCACGTCAGTTTCACAGGGTCTCCTGTATAGGGCTAACACCAGGAATTTCAGGGCCCCATTCTGGCAAAATTTTCAACCCACTTAAGACTCTGCCAAGGCTCCACCCCAGCTCCGCCTCCACCCCTTGAACCTTCCACAGTCTCACCATCCACTCTTAGAAAACTAAATTTCTTCATCATGTCCTCACCAATCTCCATCGAACATTATATCACATACATAGCCATCATGTTCTCCTATACTAACCCCATGTGTCTCCATCCTGCCCAATATGATCTCCCTTCCTGCCGGTGGCTTACTTTATGGCAATAAATTTCAACTGAATGTGCGCCTTTGGATGCACATTCAGTTACAGAGTAAACTGGCAAAATCCTGCCCCTGGGGCTGGTGAGTAGAAGCAAAAAAGAGTTTGGGGGGCATGGTCCTTGCTTCTGATCACTGGGTCCCATACACCAGTAAGGGCAGTAATGCCCTTATAGCGGCCCTTCTCCTGTACATACAGTAGTTGCACTGTGACACCATTGCAACTATGTCAAAGCCTAAGTGCAGCAATTTTACACTGGGTTTATGCAGGGTCACATGAGGAATGTTGCTTAGCGACCTAGTAAGATACTGTTTGTCTCGAAGCCATTACATATGATTATTCACTAAAGCTAATATTAGCCCCAATAATAAAAATACATATTGTCTTGTCATGATGCTTTATATACTATGCAGAAGCATATGTGGGATTTAGTGTGGTCGGTATATTATGGGACAATACGTGCAATTATATGACAATAACATGTTTTTCTAAGTGTGTAATATTTGTCACTTAATATAAATATGTTAAAAATATTTAATGCTCGGTTTTTCCCAGTGCTATATTATATCTTTATTACCGCATACAATAAGTTATAATTTTTTTCATTCTTTTATTTTGGCATTTTTTTCTTGTGTTTTTCTAATGTCAACACTATTACCATGGACATTTTGATTTATTTCTACTGTTCCATTAATCACCTTTTTTATTACTAAGTTGCATCATTTGGACCATGTAATGACAGTATATTCTGCAGTATTAGGAGACATTCCTCTTCGTACCCAAACACTAATATATATACAGTGATCTCCACCGATCTTCCTGCTGTCTCCCCTGGGTGCTGGAGCCTATCTTGAAATCCAAGAGATATTAAACCAAAGCTGCTCAGTCATTTTGCAGGAGGTGGGGAGTAAGTCGATGGCGCTATGTTGAATATCCTCCTCTCAGACAAGGCAATAAAACAAGGATCAGACAAACTGGAGCAATTCAGAGGCTAAAAGAGGAGAACCTCGGAACGAAGTAACCTTGAAATCATCATGTAGAAATAGCAGTGGGGGAGCCCCTCAACAACTAGTGAAAGAAGTGTCATTCACTCACAAGACCTGTAATTTCTTTATTTTATCCATTATTATCATTAAAGAAAATTGCACTTTTATGTTAGAAGTTTCTTCTCACTATTCCTTCTCAAGGTAAATATTAGACTGTACAAACAAGTCTCTTCTGGAAAGTTAGATCCAGTTCTTGGAAATCTTAGTAATTACTATTAGTGTAACAGAGCTTTCCACTAGAGATGAACAAATAGGGATGGTCCCAAGAGATTCAGATGTTATCACTACCATCAGAGGCGTAGCTGGGGTTTCAGCTTGGAGGGGGGTGAAAAATTGGGTCCCTAACCAGGTAATCCTGACTACAGCTACGTGGTGCATAGGGGAACATCAGCAGATGACCGCACTGTGACTGAAAATACATCTTTATACAAAAATGAACACTGATATTACGATATATGGAGACCATATAGTGGTAGACACCAGTCCTGCAGACCATATAAGAGATCACAGCACAGTTATAGATAATAACTTACAAATGACATTCTTTCTGATGGAATCGTTCACTTTTCTCGTCTTTTCCATCTGGCCCAGACCGACATGACAACTTCTCCAACCAGGACTCGGCTGCAGAGATTATGACGCCACATCAGACTTCTCACATTTCCAACCCTGTCCCCATCTATCCCCAACCTGCACAAACTCCTCATTCTGCTGATACCCCAACACTGAGCCGCTGCTGCCATATGTGTCCTACAGCACCTGCTGTGTGGTACAATAATGGTGCCGCCCCACATAGTAATGTCACCACTATTGTGCTCCTTACATAGTAATAATGACTCCTTTGTGCTCTCTAGATAATAAAATCACCCCTAGAAAACATGAATGCCCTGTGTTAGTGCCCTCCACATTTTGTCCCTAAAAAGTAATAATACCACATAAGAAATTTTGATGGTCTCAGCACTCTGAGTGCCCCTATAACAATAATGTTTAAGTGCCCACTTAACATTTAATAATGTCCCCCAAGTAGCCTCCATGTACAGCTTGACTATACACAGCATGGTGGGCCCACAGCTTTCCTATACACAGTATAATGCCCCAACAGCTCCCCTATACACAATATGATGATCCCACAGCTCCCCTATACACACTGTGATGTCCCCACTGCTCCCCTATATTATTATTATCATTATTATTTATATAGCACCATTAATTCTATGGTGCTGTACATGTGAAAAGGGGTTACATACAGGGTTATAGATAGTAAACAAATTTACAGTGACAGACAGGTACAGAGGGGAGAGGACCCTGTCCTTGCGGACTTACATTCTATACACAGTATGATGTCACCACTGCTCCCCTATACACAGTATGATGAGCCCACAGCTCCCCTCTACACAATATGATGAGCCCACAGCTTCCTTATACACAGTATAATGCCCCCACAGCTCCCCTATACACAATATGATGATCCCACAGCTTCTCTATACACAATATGATGTTCCCACAGCTTCCCTATATACAGTATGATGCCCCCACAGCTCCCCTATACACAATATGATGATCCCACAGCTCCCCTATACACAATATGATGATCCCACAGCTCCCCTATACACAGTATGATGTTACCACTGCTCCCCTATACACAGTATGATGAACCCACAGCTCCCCTCTACACAGTATGATGAGCCCACAGCTCCCCTATACACAGTATGATAATCTCACAGCTCCCCTATACAGTTTTATGCCGACAGAGCTCCACTATAGAAAGTATAATGCCCCCCAGAGCTCCCCTATATACAGTATAATGGGCCAACAGCTCACCTATGCACGGTATAATGCCTTCATAGTTCCCCTATACATAGTATGATTGGCCCACAGCTCCCTTTTATACAGTATGATGTCCCCCACAATTCCACTGTACACAGTATAATGGGCTAACCGCTCCCTTATACACAGTATAATGCCCCCACAGCTCCACTATACACAGCATGGTATACTCATAGGTCCCTTATGCACAGTATGATGGGCCCACAGGTCCACTATACACAGCATGGTATGCTCATAGGTCCCTTATGCACAGTATGATGGGCCCACAGGTCCCGTACATACAGTATGATGTCCATTAGAGTTCCCCTATACATAGAATGATGTCCCCATTGATCCCCCAAAACACAGTATAATAGTTAGTAGTGTTCTGACACCGTGCGTCGCCTGCACTGAGAGTCAGACTGCCAGGGGGAAAATAACTTTATTCCTCACTGCAGCCTCGGGGGCGGCGCCGGTACGTTTTCAGTCACAGCAGCTGTAACTGCGCCTCTTAGGGTATGTGCACACGTTGCAGATTCCATTGCGGATTCTGCAAAATCCACAGGTAAAACGCAGGGCATTTTACCTGTGGATTCCCCGTGGATTTACTGTGGATTTTGTGTGGATTTCGCCTGCATTTTTACACCTGCAGTATTCCTATTAAGGAATAGGTGTAAAACGCTGTGGAATCCGCACAAAGAATTGATGTGCTGCGGAAAATAAACCGCTGCGTTTCCACGCGGAATTTTCTGAAGCATGTGCACAGTGGATTTGGTTTTCCATAGGTTAACATGCTACTGTATAACGCATGGAAAACTGCTGCAGATCCGCAGCCAAATCCGCAATGTGTGCACATCCCCTTACTGCGACTGACAGCCAGCTCAGCAGCCTCTACCACCCAGTAGGTGCACACTGATGCCCCTATAAATAATAATGCTTAAGTGCCCACTTGACATGTAATAATGTACCCCATGTACAGTAACAATGGCCCCAGCATCGCTGATGTCAGCAGACGGTCATGTGACCACTCTTTCAGCTTCTCTCAATTCTCTTCTATTGAAAGAAACCAAACCTTTCTAGTTGACACAACCACATAGTAAACATGGGGTCGCATGACAGGGTTTTTTTTTCACCGCTGGAGTGGTGCTTTAAGCACAAGTCCCCTGCTCCGGTCATATACTCATCCTCCGCCGTATTCACCGCTTTTTAGCACCGCTCCAGCCCCGTGGCTCCATCTTGTGAGCCCAGCTTCTGATTGGCCAGAAGTTAGAAGCTGCGTCACAAGCACTCAATGTAAGTCTATGAGGGCCAGGAAGAGGCGAGAAAGAGGCCAGAATGAGGCTCTCATAGACTCAAATTGATTAGTGACCTCTGTACCACTCCATGAAACACTCGAGCAGCGGACAGGTCACAAACTGCAGGTGAAGGACCCAAGCAGTGCAGTGGCGAAAACAGATGAAAACGCCAGAAGGTGAGTACCAGACAGTTGATCTTGGATTGAGGCTATGTGCCCACGTTACGGATTTGTGTGCGGATTTTTCCGCACCGTTTTTGAAAAATCCCCAGGTAAAATGCACTGAGTTTTACCTGCGGATTACCCGCGGATTTACCATAGATTTCCTGCGTTTTTTGTGCGGATTTCACCTGCGGATTCCTATTAAGGAACAGGTGTAAAACGCTGGGGAATCCGCTCAAAGAATAGACATGCTGTGGAAAATACAACGCAGCATTTCCGCGCAGTATTTTCCGCACCATGGGCACTGCTGATTTTGTTTTCCATAGGTTTACATGGTACTGTAAATCGGATGGAAAACTGCTGCGGATCCGCAGCCAAAACTGCACCGTGTGCACATACCCTTAAAGCGCCACTCCAGCGGTGAAATAAAAAAAATGCTGGAGTGATGCTTTAAATGTGATGCAGCTCATGGCTTACCCACCTGTTAAGGATAATAAGCGCCCCCTACCTCCCCATCCCAGAGAAAAACTATTACGTGTGATGGAGTGCAAATAATCTCGTAACAAAATCATATAATAATCAGCCCCCCAGTGCCGTCACTCCTCACCCAACCTCAGCCCTCACAATACCCTTATCTTCTCACATTCACCCCCCCCAGTGCCCTGTCGACCCTCCCCCACGACACCCCCATCCTTTCACATTCATCCCCCAGTGCCCTGTCCCCCTCCCCCACCTAATCCCTCACAATACCCCCATCCTCTCACATTTACCCCCCCAGTGACTATGACATGCCTATCAATCTAATGCATTTTATCCCCATTTACCAATGAAGTTTGCAGCAGAACCAGGAAGTATCTGAATGAGTGAAATGCAGGTGGGCACTAGGAGCCAGCGTGCCTGCCCTGAGCCAATCACAAAGGGAAGAAACCTGCAGCCTGGGAGAAGCCCCTGAGGTCAGCACAATACAGTGCAGGAGGGAGATTTGCAACTGGCCACTGTCCGACCAACATGCATAATCTCCTTCAGGCAGGAAAGCAGGCATTTTGCTGCTCTCCTCCTGTGCTGTATTGTGCCTCATCACGGAAGTGGCAGTGCCGGCTCCCAGTGGGCCCCTTCTTGTGACAGGGCCTTGGGCAAAGGCCCCCTCTGCCCCCCCAAGTAGCTACGCAACTGACTACCATCATAAATAGCTTACTTGATTTTTTATACAAATTTGTATTCCTCAAAATATTTATTTTCTGTAATTCGCTTCCTTGCCCATGAAGCAAAATGGCGGCTGCTAGACACAATTTTTTTGACCTCTCAGAGGCCACCAAAATGAAAAAATATTCTTTATACCCACCCTACTGCTCACCTCTCCAGTCCTGGCCGCATCGTCAAATCACCTTGGTTCGTGCTGAAATCCCCGGGCCTTTCACGCTGGGCTGGGACTTTAGGCTTTACAGAGGGCCCACAAGGGTTCTGTGTAAGTGCGCGAAATGTCATGGCATCATGACATCACAGCGTCCACATGTGTGGAACCTCCCCAAGTCCTTCCAAATCTGGAAACCCCAGCCTAGTGCGAGGGGCAAGGAATTGCAGAGCGATCAGCGGTGATCTGAAGATGCGGGAAGGGCAGTGAGTGACAGTGAGTAGCAGATGGGGCGGAGAGGTGAGTGGTGAAGTGAGTATAAGGATTTTTTTTACATTATAAATGTATTTTGCCTTGGGTTCTATAGAGACCTCAGAGCATAATAATGTCCATTGAATTCATGGAGAATAACTCATCCGCAAATCAAATTTTCTGGGGGAAAAAAAAATATTTTTGAATTTTGCCCAATCCACTCATCTCTACTCTCCACCTTCCATGTAAAAATTGTAATATAGATGAATATAATATTTGTTTCTCCGTACACAATAGTGCCCATGTGCTCTTGCACCACCTATAGCTTTTCCTCTAAAATTTTTTAAAGAAATAAAGTGCGTCTATCCGGCTGCTGTACAGCATACCAAACCCTTAGTCTGGCGATGTTTATTAACTTCTATTAGAGAGTATTTTTGTCTGGAGAAGTTAATTGACTCCTATTGAAACCATTGGCAAGGCTGAGGTTCTCAGTGCACTTTTCCACCAATTTATGTAATTCCTGGGAGTAAACCTGTGTGGTTTGTTTGTGGCTGTGAGCTGCATTCATGTAAATAACATAAGATTTGTCCTTGCTTTATAGCTGCTCTCGTAGAAACGTGGATAGTTGAACTCATATTACAGTGGGTATGGAAAGTATTCAGACCACTTTCAATTTTACATTTTTTGTTTCATTGCAGCCATTTGGTAAATTCAAAAAAGTTCATTTTTTTCACAGTAATGTTCACTCTGTACCCCATCTTGACTGAATAAAAACAAGAAATTTGGAAATGTTTGCAAATTTATTAAAAAAGAAAAACTGAAATATCACATGGTCATAAGTATTCAGACCCTTTGCTCAGACACTAAAATTTAAGTCACATGCTGTCCATTTCTTTGTGATCCTCCTTGAGATGGTTCTACTCCTTCATTGGAGTCCAGCTGTGTTTACCGTATATACTCGAGTATAAGCCGAGATTTTTAGCCCATTTTTTTGGGCTGAAAGTCCACCTCTCGGCTTATACTCGAGTCATACCCAGGGGTCGGCAGGGGAGGGGGAGCGGGGGCTGTCTAATTATACTCACCTACTCCTGGCGCGGTCCCTGCAGGTCCCTGCTTCCCTGGCGCCGCAGCTTCTTCCTGTACTGAGCGGTCACATGGTACCGCTCATTACAGTAATGAATATGTGGCTCCACCTCCCATAGGAGTGGAGCCACATATTCATTACTGTAATGAGCGGTAACGGTGACCGCTCAATACAGGAAGAAGCTGTGGCGCCAGGGAAGCAGGGACTGCACCGCGCCAGGAGCAGGCGAGTATAATGGGGAGGGGGAGCGCTGCACGATATTCATCTGCTCCTCGTTTCGGCCCCGCTCCGTCTTCAGCGTCTTCTGCAGTGACGCTCAGGTCAGAGGGCACGGTGACGTGGTTAGTGCCTGAACGTCAGTGCAGAAGACACTGAAGATGGAGCGGCGCCAGAACGAAGTCAGGTGAATATTGAAAGTTCCGGGGGCCTGAGCGACGGAGAGGTGAGTATGTGATTTTTTTTATCGCAGCAAAAGCAAATGGGGCAAGTGTCTGTATGGAGCATCTTATGGAGCCATAACGTTTGTGCAGCACTATATGGGGCAAGAGTCTGTATGGGGCCATAATCAACGTTTGTTCAGCACTCTGTAAGGGTACCGTTACACAAAACGATTTTCCAACGATCACGACCAGCGATACGACCTGGCCATGATCGTTGGTAAGTCGTTGTGTGGTTGCTGGGGAGCTGTCACACAGACAGCTCTCCAGCGACCAACGATGCCGAAGTCCCCGGGTAACCAGGGTAAACATCGGGTTACTAAGCGCAGGGCCGCGCTTAGTAACCCGATGTTTACCCTGGTTACCATCGTAAATGTAAAAAAAAAAAAACGTACATACTCACATTCCGGTGTCCGTCAGGTCCCCTGCCGTCCGCTTCCCGCACTGACTGAGTGCCGGCCGTAAAGTGAAAGCAGAGCACAGTGGTGACGTCACCGCTGTGCTCTGCTTTTACTTTCCGGCCGGCAGTCAGTCAGTGCGGGAAGCAGACGGCTAGGGACCTGACGGACACCGGAATGTGAGTATGTACGTTTTTGGTTTTTTTACATTTACGATGGTAACCAGGGTAAACATCGGGTTACTAAGCGCGGCCCTGCGCTTAGTAACCCGATGTTTACCCTGGTTACAAGCGAACTCATCGCTAAATCGGTGTCACACACAACGATCCAGCGATGACAGCGGGAGATCCAGCGACGAAATAAAGTTCCAAACGATCTGCTACGACGTACGATTCTCAGCAGGGTCCCTGATCGCTGCTGCGTGTCAGACACAGCGATATCGTATGGATATCGCTGGAACGTCACGGATCGTGCCGTCGTAGTGACGAAAGTGCCACTGTGAGACGGTACCCTAAGTCAAGTGTCTGTATGGAGCATCTTATGGGGCCATAATTAGCATTTGTGCAGCACTATATGGGGCAGATATCTTTATGGAGCATCTTATGGGGCCATAATTAACGTATGTGCAGCATTATATGGGGCAAATGTCTGTATGGAGTATCTTATGGGGCCATAACGTTTGTGCAGCATTATATGGGGCAGATATCTTTATGGAGCATCTTATGGGGCCATAAATAATGTATGTGCAGCATTATATGGGGCAAATGCCTCTTTGGAGCATCTTATGGGGCCATAATTAATGTATGTGTAGCACTATATGGGGCAAATATCTTTATGGAGCATCTTATGGGGCCATAACGTTTGTGCAGCACTATATGGGGCAAATATCCTTATGGAGCATCTTATGGGGCCATAATTAACGTTTGTGGAGCATTATATGGGGCAAGTGTCTGTATGGAGCATCTTATGGGGCCATAATCAACATTTGTGCAGCATTATATTAGGCAAATGTGTCTATGGAGCATCTTATGGGGCCATTATTAACCTTTATGCAGGATTATATGGCGCATATTTTAATATGGAGCATCTTATGGGGCCATCATAAACTTTATGGAGCATTATATGGGGCTCCTGATTCAATATGGATATTCAAAAACACTTAGCCTACTGATGTCTCAATTAATTTTACTTTTATTGATATCTATTTTTACTTTTGACATTTACCGGTAGCTGCTGCATTTCCCACCCTAGGCTTATACTCGAGTCATTAAGTTTTCCCAGTTTTTTGTGGCAAAATTAGGGGGGTCGGCTTATACTCGGGTTGGCTTATTCTCGAGTTCATACGGTAATTAAACTGATAGGACTTGATTTGGAAAGGCACACACCTGTCTATATAAGACCTCACACAGTGTCGGACTGGGGTGCCAAGGGCCCACCAGTAAAATGACTTTGGGGGGCCCACTTTTCACCTGCATACAAATATTACGCTACCCTTGTCACAAATTTACTTCTATCTTTATTTATTAATAAACTGGGTAGTTTGGTTAATGAATGAAGAGATGCTGTTTTTTCTGTACAGAGTGAGTCAAGTGAATTATGCCAAATAGTGCCCATATAGTGAGGTTGGGGGCCCAGGTCTGCACAGGGGCCCACCGGGGGATTCCCCTGTTACCCTGTGGGCCAGTCTGAGCCTGACCTCACAGCTCACAGTGCATGTCAGACCTAATGAGAATTATGAGGTCAAAGGAACTAGCCAAGGAGCTCAGAGACAGAATTGTGGCAAGGCACAGATCTGGCCATGGTTACAACAGAGTTTCTGCAGTACTCAAGGTTCCTAAGATCACAGTGGCCTCCATAATCCTTAAAGGGAACCTGTCACCCCCAAAATCGAAGATGTGCTACGCCCACCAGCATCAGGGGCTTATCTACAGCATTCTGTAATGCTGTAAGTAAGCCCCCGATGTATCCTGAAAGATGAGAAAAAGAGGTTAGATTATACTCACCCAGGGGCGGTCCAGCTGCGGTCCGGTCTGATGGGCGTTGTGGTCCGGTCTGGGGCCTCCCATCTTCTTATGATGACGTCCTCTTTTTGTATTCACGCTGCGGCTCCGGCGCAGGTGTACTTTGTCTGCCCTGTTGAGGGCAGAGCAAAGTACTGCAGTGCGCAGGCACCAGGTAAAGGTCAGAGAGGCCCGGCGGGAAATATGAAGAAGCATACGGCAACACTCACCGGTCCAAGTGTGGTACAATTTCTTTATTGAAGCCTTAAGAAACCATCTCGTTCATGGCCCGGGACGGTGAAACAGGAAAGGAGGTGAGCAGGATGTGACGACGGCCGTTTCGCGCCTACGTCAGCGCTTCAACAGGTCAGAGAGGCCCGGCGCCTGCGCACTGCAGTACTTTGGTCTGCCCTCAAAAGCGCAGACAAAGTATGCCTGCGCCGGAGCCGCAGCATGAAGACAAGAAGAGGACTTCATCCTATGAAGATAGGAGACCCCGGACCGGACCGCGACACCCATCGGATAGGACCGCCCAACCAGGTGAGTATAATCTAACCTCTTTTTCTCATCTCTCAGGATACATCGGGGGCTTATCTACAGCATTCCAGAATGCTGTAGATAAGCCCCTGATGCTGGTGGCCGCAGCTCTTCTTCGATTTTGGGGGTGAAAGGTTTCCTTTAAATGGAAGAAATTTGGGACCACCAGAAGTCTTACTAGACCTGGTCATCCACACAAACTGAGCAATCGTGGGAGAAGAGGCTTGGTGAGAGAGGTAAAGAAGAACCCCCAGATCACAATGGCTGAGCTCCAGAGATGCAGTAGGGAGATGGGAGAAAGTTCCACAAAGTCAACTATCACTACAGCCCTCCACCAATCTGGCTTCCCAGACTATGAGAAATAAGATTCTCTGGTCTGATGAAACGAAGATAGACCTTTATGGTGATAATTCTAAGCTGTATGTGTGGAGAAAACCAGGCACTGCTCATCACCTGTCCAATACAATCACAACAGTGAAACATTGTGGTGGCAGCATCATGTTATGGGGGTGTTTTTCAGCTGCAGGGACAGGTCGACTGGTTGTCATTGAAGGAAACATGAATGCAGCCAAGTACAGAGAGATCCTGGATGAAAACCTCTTCCAGAGTGCTCTGGACCTCAGACTTGGCCGAAGGTTCACCTTCCAACAAGACAATGACCCTAAACACACAGCTAAAATAACATAGGAGTGGCTTCAGAACAACTCTGTAACCATTCTTGACTGGCCCAGCCAGAGCCCTGACTTAAACCCAATTGAGCGTCTCTGGAGAGACATGAAAATGGCTGTCCACCAACGTTCACCATCCAACCTGACGGAACTGGAGAGGATCTGCAAGGAAGAATGGCAGAGGATCCCCAAATCCAGGTGTTGCATCATTCCCAAAAAGACTCATGGCTGTAGTAGCTCAAAAGGGTGCTTCTCAATACTGAGCAAAGGGTCTGAATACTTATGACCATGTGAGATTTCAGGTTTTCTTTTTTAATAAATTAGCAAAAATTACTACATTTCTGTTTTTTTCAGTGAAGATGAGGTGCAGAGTGTACATCAATGAGAAAAAAAAATGAACTTTTTTGAATTTACCAAATGGCTACAATGACAAAAAGAGTGAAAAATTTAAAGGGGTCTGCATAATTTCCGTACCCACTGTATATCTGAAAATCCTTAACCCCTTTTGTTGATTGAAATTTTTTTCTCTTTGATGGATTATGCCCCTTTAGGCACTGTGCTCTTTACTTTATATCTATACAAAGAATAATTTTCGTTTATGTGATTCAGCCATACCATATCCCTACGTTACACCTATATAATTGAGTTGCTGCTAAATACTCCCGCCACTGACATTCCACACTCGCTACCTCAGAGAATATCCTCTTGTTTAATTAAAAAAAAATGTTTTTTAATAAAATATGGCATTTTATAAACTTTGGCTTAAGCCTCTTTATCCCATCTGATACCTTAATTTTGGAAGGTGTGTATTTTTAACGTGGATTAGCAGTCAGGAGGGACAAAAGTTTTGCTGGGTAATTTTTGATAATTCCTGAAAAATTTGATAATTTTTGGATCTACTTAATACCTTATTAACAGTACTTATCTTCGTTATACACTGCTGTTCCTATGCCGATGCTTCCTTGATCCCCCAATGGTCTCAGTTCAACCAGCTCCAACGATGGCATGTAGACATGACACATTACTGCTCCAGTCATTGTTGATATGCTGGACTTTGCTGTTGGTTGGCTACAGTTAACACATTTCGGCTTACTATGCAATTGCTTGAACTTGGCGGAGATTCAACATGTAAGCAGTTGTTATTTTAGACAATTGTCAGTGGTTTGTAAAAGAATATAAGGTGTCGGGCAACCCTTTAAGTACCAACTATTATATGGTGCGTATGCTTGGCTATGCATGAAGGGTAGGTTTCTGCAAAGAACAAGGAGAATACTGATCTTTGCTCACGATTTCCATGACAGCGCCTGAAGTCAGAGTCAAAGTCAGTTATCGATTAACAGACAGGAGGGGAGGCACCAAAACTTTTAATAACAAAAGACACAGAGTGTAACCGTAATGTCGGTGTCACTGCGTGTTTCCTCTCCCTCCTCTCCTCAGGGACACTAACATACTCACCACCCCAGGTGTGCAGCAGTGTCCTCGTTCCCTGCCGTGATTCCTCGGGTCTGCACATGCTGCGCAGGTCTCTCAGCAGCACGCCTAGTGTTCACGGTCCCCGATTCTTAAAGCGTCAGAGCTCGCACTTTGGAAATACCCTCAGCCAAAAGCTGGGAGGCATCAAGTCTTTAAGGCATGCTGCCCAGTGGGGAGGTGCCTGAGCAACGTTCCCCATTTAGTAGTGTTGAACAATTAGTGAGTTGTCAGGTCCGTGTATCTCTTGTTGTGCAAGTCTGAACCTTTTCCTTTATCCCGTGTTGTGTAGTCCTGAACCCTGAAGCCGCACCTGCTGGACCTGAACCCTAAAGCTGCACCTGCCGTACCTGAACCCTGACACTGCACCTACGATACCTGAGCCTGACACCGCTCGTGTAGTAGCTGAACTTTGAAGCTGCTCTGGCGGTACCAGAGCTTGAAGCCGCACCAGCGGTATCCAAACCTGAAGCCGCTCTTCTGGTACCCGAGCATGAAGCCACTCTGATGGTACCTGAGCCTGAAGCCTCTCTTTCAGTACCCAAACCTGTAACCATCCCAGTGGTAGTAGAACCAGCACGGGTGTCTGTCCTGGTTGGTGTTCCAGAGTATGTACTGTTGTGAATTCCGTTCTTGGGCTCCATCCTGTGGTTGCGAATGGTATTTTTCGGAGTTCTGCTCTTGGGCTCCCTCTGGTGGTTTCAAGTGGAACTTAGCAGCTGCTTTCACTAATCGGTTCCCTGGCCTTGTTATTTAACTGGGCTTTTGGCTGTAGTTGATGCCAGCTGTCAATGTTTCTTCCTGTGGATTCAGTCCTTTCCTGGAAGTTCTCTGTTGGCCAGTCCATTTCAGCTTAAGATAAGTTCTGCTAGTTTTTGGGTGTTTCCCTGCTTTTGACCTGTTCAGTTTAAGATATGTCTCTTTTGTCCAGCTTGTCATTATGAAATATTCCGGCTAGTTGGAAGCTCTGGGGTTGCAGATTTGACCCTCCACACCGTGAGTCGGTGTGGAGGTTATTTTTGTAAACTCTGTGTGGACATTTAGTTTTTATACTGACCACACAGTAGCCTTTTCTATCTCTGTCTATTTAGATAGTATTGGCCTCCTTTGCTAAAATCTAGTTTCATTTCTGAGTTTGTCATTTCCCTCTTCACTCACCGTCAATATTTGTGGGGGGCTATCCTTCCTTTGGGGGTTTCTCTGAGGCGAGATAGTTTTCCGTTTCCATCTTCAGGGGTAGCTAGTTCTTAGGCTGTGAAGAGGCGTCTAGGCAGAGATAGGAACGCTCCACGGCTATTTCTAGTGTTGGTGTTAGGAGTAGGGATTGCGGTCAGTAAAGCTACCACCTCCTCAGAGCTTGTACATTATTTGTTTTACCCACCAGGTCATTTCAGTGCTGCTCCGTAATCACTAGGTCATATCAGTGATTTCTGTCTGTGGAGCTGCCACCTCCTCTGAGCTTGTCCATGATTGGTTTTACCCACCAGGTCATCTCAGTACCGCTCCGTAACCACCAGGTCATAACAATGTACTATCGCAGTCTGTTCCAGCATCCAAATCCAGTCATGCCTGTAACTTGGAGTCTGTATCTGTTCTGCCTGGTGATCCAGAACCCGTGTTGTCTGAACAGTCCTAATTGTGTCCTGCCAGAGACTCTGAGCCTGTGTCCGTGTCTGCGATCCTGACCATGGAAGTCAGCAGCTGCAGTACCAGGGACAACCTAAGAGTGGTACCTGGCAGCTCTAGTCTGACTCCACCATCTGGAGCTGTAGCGAAAACCAGGTCGCCACTTAGCTACACCCCTCCTAGGTAAGCCTGGTCCGTGGCACAAAGAGTCCATGATCCACGTGTGTGACAGAGTTTCAGTAAGTACATTCTCCCGTCCACTGCACTTAACAATTCATTATCAAACCTCAAAAAATAGGGATTTAAAGATAAAGATTCAAGGACTGGAATAAAAATGTAAAGAGGTATCGATGGGGAAAGGTGGGGGGAGCAGACTCCCTGACAGATTCCCTTTAATATTACTTATCAGTCAAGAACCATACACAACCAGGTAGAATATACCACTTTGTCCTTTAAAAAGTTTACATTTTAATAGATCCAACTGTGTCTGAGTGGATCTTTGTCCATTTAGGTCTACCTCACCCTGACAATGTTCTTCTTGGCCTTTGCTTTTTTTTCTTTACTAAATCTTTTTCAGTTCTTGATTGCATTTTCTACTTTTCCCTTTATATTCCCCAGGCTCAAGTGCTAGGTTTGCTCTTTTCACAGGCTGGAACAGTGGTGTTACCGGAGATAATGAATTCAATCCCTTGGAGTGTTATATAGGGTAATGTGAAGAAAGACTGACTTCTTCTTTACCTACAAATGAAACGAAGATCAGCCACATCTCCTTGATAACTGCTTTCAATGTGAAGGAAACAATATGGATTTTATTCTTCAGATTGACCTAGACAAGGACAAGGTGTTATAGAGTAAAAGCAGCCATTTAGATAGATGTCAGCTGAGCGATCGGTTAGTCAAAAGCCAACGGTGGCATAAGATGTATTTCTCATGTCCGATCTTATGTTTCCACTCTTGGTAGCCCTCTGCTCGGCTAATTCCATCAATATAAATCATGTGTGTGGGCAACCTCAGATGATCCACAGAACTTAAGATCGTAGCTTCTTCTTTTCACGTGATTGTATAGTAGTTATACTGTATGTCCTTTTACTATTGTTGGCCTATGTGTTTTTTTTATGTATTATAAAATTCACTGTATTATTCTTATTCGCTGCTATGAATCCGGTTTTATCGCTGCTTCCTGTTCACCTGGATTCTTAACTAATCTTCCATGACAGATCGCTTTAACTCTGAAATATCATCACTTTAATGCACGCCTTCTTTCATCATCAGAGATACTGGAAATGATCAGCACTGGTCAAGGTCATATATTTTGTAATCATGTTCTGTACAACCTTCTGGGGTCATTACCTCTGTATAGGAAACAAGCTATGAATGGTCTGCCTATTGCTTTTATTTTGCTGGAAATCTAACTCACTGGTATAAGATGGGCTATTCTGTATATGACTGAAAAGACTATTTCTTTATCTAAAGGTCCTGGCACTTAAACTTAATGACCAACTTTCAGTGTCATTAGTTTAATATGGTTTATATTGTAAAGTATGAACATTATTTATGGTGATTCTTAACTCCCCTATTGCAAGGTTTTGGCTGAAAAATAATAAATCCCATATGCCAAAAAATGTCTCTGGATTATTTGTATTTCCTCTATTTACATTTCCGCTATATCAGAGTCTTTTCTTACAGAATGTAGTACAGACTTTGCGATTTATGACAATCCCAGCCTTGGGAAGACTTGGAAATTTGGAGATGCTTCACCACAAATCCACTATATTGTCACATAACCAGACAGACGGGTTATTAGTGATAGATTATGATAGGATGTCTTGATATAGCGCAGTATTATTTAAAGTCAGTGGTGCAAATGTAATCTTTACTGTTAAGGTAAAGCAAGTAACAGATGAGGCGCTTGTCTCATATTCCAGCGATTGTAGGAGATATCTATTGGTCACAAACATGTAGAGCTTAAAAGTTTAGTCTGATCATATACAGCTAAGCGGAGGCAAACTAGGGTCTTAAAAGATCAAGCGATATGTCTTCCCATACACCCACACCACTTGACATATGTATCAGGGGTGGACATACCATTGGTGCAACGTGTGAATCCGCACAGGGGCCCAAGAGGTAAGCTCGGGGGCCACTGCCACCTCCAAAACAGGTGCATTTGTGCACTATTATGAACTATTGGACTGCAATGGGCCCATATACTGTTCTTACAAAATTGTCTGTGTCCGCCACTTCACTGTAATTGTGTATATTTAATTATTTACTGTTGCTGCTATATCAGGACTGGAACATTACCTACATCCTATTTCCGAAAAAAACAAACTATAGTAAGACCTTTGTTACGAATAATGCCACACCTCGACCACTACATAAATTCTATAAAACAAAACATGCCAAACAAAGAACAATATTACCAAAAATACCAAATAGACTGCAATATACCACTGGAGAGTTGCTAAATTGAACAGTTACCAAAGTTAAAAAAAATAAATAATAATGATATTACCACAATACAGTGACCACATAGTAGTAGATATAATTTCTTCAGACCATATAAGCGATAACAGGACAGTTATATGCAATACAGTGACTTATAGGCAACGCTCTTTCTGACTGGGGTCATTCATGTTTCCCATCTAGCTCATAAGGGTATGATGATTTCTACCTGAAGAGTGTGCAACACAAGACACATTTTACTTATCAATTTTTCAGCACTGTCCCCATCTATTCCCAAACAAACTCCATATTCCGCTGCTACCCCCAATTTTGTGGTTTAAGTAATAATGCTCCCTAATATAACAATGCTTTACTGTCCCCTTATTCTGAGTGTTCCTGCCCAGTAATAAATGCAATCTGAATTTCCCATCCAGTAATAGGAGATCTATTAGTTACCAGTCAGTAATAATGCCCCTAGAGGGCCTCCTCCGGTAATAATGCCTCCAGAGGGCCTCCTCCGGTAATAATGCTCCCACAGTGACTCCTCTAGTAATAATGCCCCAAGAGTGCCTCCTCTAGTAATAATGCCCCCAGAGTGTCCTCTTTAGTAATAATGCCCCCAGTAGGCCTCCTCTAGTAATAATGCCCTCAGAGTGTCCTCTTTAGTAATAATACCCCCAAAGTGCCTCCTCTAGTAATAATGCCCCCAGAGTGCCTCCTCTAGTAATAATGTCCCCCAGAGTGCCTCCTCTAGTAATAATGTCCCCCAGAGTGCCTCCTCTAGTAATAATGCCCCCCAGCAGGCCTCCTCTAGTAATAATGCCTCCAGAGTGCCTCCTCTAGTAATAATGTCCCCGCAGTGCCTCCTCTAGTAATAATGCCCCCAGAGTGCCTCCTCTAGTAATAATGTCCCCGGAGTGCCTCCTCTAGTAATAATGTCCCCGGAGTGCCTCCTCTAGTAATATTAAACCACTAGTGCTCCTTCTGTAAAATGCTCCTAGAGTGCCCGTTAGTAATAATGCCCTTACTGCAGAGAAATGCAAGTTTTTGTTATATGCAAATTAAATCTATAGTTGTGCTCAAACGTTTACATACCTCGGCAGAATTTTTGATTTCTTGGCCTTTTTTCAGAGAATATCAATGATAACACCAAAACTTTTTCTCCACTCGTGGTTAGTGGTTGGGTGAAGCCATTTATTGTCAAACTACAGCATTTTCTCTTTTTAAATCATAATGACAACCCAAAACATCCAAAGGACCCTGATCAAAAGTTCACATACCCTGGTGATTTTGGCCCGATAACATGCACAGAAGTTGACACAAACGGGTTTGAATGGCTACTAAAGGTAACATCCTCACCTGTGACCTGTTTGCTTGTAATCAGTGTGTGTGCATAAAAGCTGAGTGAGTTTATGGTGTCCAGACAGACTCTTGCATCTTTCATCCAGTCACTGATGTTTCTGGATTGTAAGTCATGGGAAAAGCAAAAGAATTGTCAACGAATCTATGGGAAAAGGTAGTTGAACTGTATAAAACAGGAAAGGGATACAAAAAGATATCCAAGGAATTGATAATACCAGTCAGCAGCGTTCAAACTGTGATTAACAAATGGAAAATCAGGGTCTCTGTAAAAACAAAACCACGGTCAGGTAGATCAACAAAAATGTTGTCCAGAACTGCCATGTAAATTGTTTGAGATGCAAAGAAAAACCCACAAATAACATTAGCTGAAATACAGGACTCTCTGAAAACTAGCTGTGTGGCTGTTTCAAGATGCATAATAAGGAGGCACTTGAAGAAAAATGGGCTGCATGGTTGAGTTGCCAGAAGAAAGCCATTACTGCGCAAATGCCACAAAGCCTACAATACACAAAACATCACAGAAACTAGCCTCAAAGCCTCTGGAACAAGGTAATTTGGAGTGATGAGACCAAATTTGAACTTTTTGCCACAACCATAAACGTTACATCTGGAGAGAGGTCAACAAGGCCTATGATGAAAGGGATACCATTCCTACTGTAAAGCACGGAGGTAGATCGCTGATGTTTTGGGCATGTGTGAGCTACAAAGGCACAGGACAGTTGGTCAAAGTTGAAGGAAAGATGAATGCAGCATGTTATCAGCAAATACTGGAGGCAAATTTGCTCTCATCATCCCGGAAGATGCACATGGGATGTACTTGGATGTTCCAACATGACAACGATATAAACCACAAGGCCAAGTCGACCTGTCATTGGTTACAGCAGAAAAAAGTGAAGGTTCTGGAGTAGACATCTCAGTCTCCTGACCTCAATATTATTGAGCCACTCTGGGGAGATCTCAAGCATGCAGTTCATGCTAGACAGCGCAGGAATTTACAGGAACTGGAGGCTTTTTGCCAAGAAGAGTGCAGCTTTACCATCTAAAAAAATGATGAACCTCATTCACAACTATCACAAAAGGCTTCAAGCTGTCATTGATGTTAGAGGCGGCAATATACGGTATTAAGAAATGGGATATGTGAACTTTTGATCAGGGTCATTTGGATGTTTTGGGTTGTCATTATGATTTTAAAAAAAAAAAACAGTAGTTTTACAATAAATGGCTTCACCCAACCACTAACCATGAGTGGAGAAAAAGTTTTGGTGTTATCATTGATATTCTCTGAAAAAAAGCCAAGAATGCAAAAATTCTGCCGTGGTATGTAAATCTTTGAGCACAACTGTATGTCTGGCCCATAGATCTTACCATCAAATTTACCTACCGTATATACTCATGTATAAAACGAGTTTTTCAGCATATTTGTGCTGAAAATGCCCCCCTCAGCTTATACACAAATCACGGTGAAGAAAGCCGGGGGAGGGGGAGCGGCGGGTCACAGAGGCGGCTTCCAGCACACATCATACCTACCTGCATGCCCTCGGCGCTGGCACTGCATCTCATCCCGGCCGCTGGCGCCTGCCTGCAGCTCTTCCTGTTGAGCGATCACGTGGCCCCGCCCATCAAGGTAATGAATATGCACATATTCATTACCTTAATGAGCGGGCCACATGATTGCTCGACAGGAAGAGCTGCAGACAGGCGCCAGTAGCCGGGATGAGATGCAGTGCCAGCGCCGAGGGCACGCAGGTAGGTGAGTAGGATGTTTGTTTCACTTTTTTCAATAGGAAACATGCACACAGGGATAGGGTATGAAGAAGCATGCAAACAGGGATGGAACGGGGGAGGCATTCATACCAGGACAGGGAAAGGGGAGGCCTGCATATAAGGACAGGGACGGAGGGAGCCACACACCAGGACAGGGATGAGGGGACAATGCATACCCGGCTCATACTCGAGTAAATAAGCCAATAAGCTTTCCCAGTTTTCCATGGCAAAAGTAGGTGCCTCGGCTTATACTCAGGTCGGCTTATACTCGAGTATATACTCTATTAAGAAAAGCGTGGATTTCTCTGGAATATGACATCGGATCGCAGATATCAAGGTATCATTTTATATAATTTTCTATAACCTGCATGATTATATAGACAGCTTAGGAGGGTTGATCCTATTGACAGATTCCATTTAAGCCTAACAGATTATTCTAACTTTAGAGGATTTGGCAACTTGCAAATAAGAACATTTCACCTTGATCGCAGATAGCGGAATTGCTTTCAGATATACACAGTTTCGCCTGCACCAATAGCTCTAAAGGCAGAGCTAGGCAGGAGCCCAGCACTACAGACGTTTGTGACATGAGTCACTGTGTCATACCTGCGCAGTAATCCTTTCACCTGAGGCTTTATTAAATTCTGCATTTGCAACAAACCTTTGACAGACTTGCAGGAGTTTCCAAGAGTAGAAAGAAAAGTGTTTTATTACTTATACAAGCAACTTTCTACATAGTCTTCATTACAAATGTTTTATCATTTGACTGCAGAGTCCTTCGCAGAAGTAGGTTAATATCTGCTAGCTTTCTCTCCCTGTGCCTTTCCTCAGTATAAGGACACTTTCACACTAGCAGTATTTGGTCAGTATTTTCCATCAGTATTTGTAGCCAAAACCAGGAGTGGAACAATCAGAGGAAAAGTATAATAGAAACCTGTCACCACTTCTGTATTTTTCATCCACTCCTGGTTTTAACTTGCAAATACGCATACAAAATACTGACCAAATACTGAACATGTGAACGTGGCCTAAGGGCCCGTGTGCACAAGGGACTGCACAAGGCACACAGATCAACTTGTGGTCGCAATGTAGCCAGTTTTTAATACAACCCTCTAAACCCGGCATTGGGGTGCATTCAGAAAAAATATTTTTGGTCAATGTGCTGTCTGAGTGAACAACATTGTTTTTTCTGCTAGTTTATGTAGGCTATTTTCCACACAAACCATAGGCCTGTATACTCCAAACAGAGCCACTTACATCTGCAATTTTTGGACTTGACTAGTCCGATAAATTCAGTGGATCATGTGCATGTAACTTGATAGATATCTGAAGGTAATAAATGAGATTTTACACAGAATATCAAAGAGGAGAGGGGGAAAGCATTCATACTCTTAGGGAGGGCAGATCACGTGTGATATAGATAAGGAGAAAGGCAGAATATTTTTCACAAACTGTAAAAGAAGAAAACTTTCCAGGAATGAAGCTGTGCTGTTACACAAGAGCTAGTGTAGTCAGCAGCGTCCTCACAAAGCTTTTATTGCCTGGAGGAGAATGTTCACAGGTGAAAATCTAACGTTTGTACACTGCTTATCAGAAAATTGAAAATGGGCAGCTAGAAATTTTATGCAAAAGTTGTTTTTTAATTAACTGTAACCGTTAAAACATGGAAGAATAATTTCTATCACCTCCATGGCCTTGAAGGCTTTCTGACCCTTAACACGCATGCTCAGGTCACCGACTTATCAGTATTAACGTTCCTGTAGTCCGCAGCTAAACTTGGAGTTATGCACAATTGCTTAACTGTATCCAATGCAATATTATCAGCTTTATCTAGTAGTACAAAAGGAAGTGAAATAAGACCCAAAGCAACCACTTGTAATTAACAGACACAGCCCAACAACACTGATAATGATATTTATTGTATGTATTTTCTATAATACTGAGAGTAAACATTACAATTTGTGGTTACACTTTATATTTATTGATTTGCTTACTTATGGGCCACTTCCTTATCAGTTTGTGTAATGAGTGATATTGTAGTCATCCGCCCCGGCCCTGTTCTTTAGAAGCAATGTAAGAGATGTTAGACAATGCAAAGTCATGTCACTAATCACATTGTCAATGTGGAAGAGCAATTAGCCTTGACAGACACTGAATATTCACTTTTTCTTTTCCAATAAAATCAGATTTTTTTTTCCACCAGAAGGCCTCCGTATGCTTGTAACTTATTAACAAGTGTGACAAATGTTCCATTGCTCCATGAAGTAACATTTATGACGTCACTAACGCACTGCACCTTACCTAATGTATTTACAGCTGCACCTCGGTCGATACTTCTTTATAGTCTTCTACAAAATCAATTACTGTATTAAAAAAAAAACACTGGCAGTGCCAATTTTATAGAGAATGAGGTCCTGGGCAACCAACAAAGCAGCCCACCCACTTGACTTTTGTAGACTATTTGCCCCAACATACCCCCTTGGATTCTCCAGGCCACAGAATAATGTACAGTGGCAAGATATTGTTATATACAGCCCAAATATTAGTGCAGTGTCCAAATAATGCTCACACACCCAGAGTATTGCCTTAAAGTTCACACATAATAATACTGCAATAGGATCCCACCATAAACCCACCACACAGTGCCACTTATCACTGGATAGTTTTAGTTTGCTCCTAGGATTTTCCATACTCCCCCATAGTACAAGCTTCATTTGTCATAGCATAACTTCAGCCTAGTAACCTGGGCTGTAGCACACGGGCTCTAATAATCTTGTATGTGTGTGTGACCCAACAAGGCTAAAGTCCTTGAGTGGTCTTCTTCTATCAAGTTGTTCTTAAGAAGGCCGTCTGACAACCTATATAGCTGCTTAGTTTTCCCAGAGCTTCCACAATAGTGCTGGCAAAGCTTCTCAGACCCCTATCGGTTCATTAACTTTCTGGATTCAGCGACCCTATGACAAAGACCAGGGATGAGTCAAAACGTCTTTTTGTTTGTCACTTTCCTGTTCCGACACATCACACTCCATGTCTGTTCATGCGCAATAAACATTCAAAATAAAATTATTACAACTTTCATCTTTGAGATTGCGGTGGATTCCTTCCTTTTAGATATATGTGGATACCATCCCACTCAACCAGCCACCTCAAGTGCAAACCAATACCTTCAACAATGCTACCTAGAGTCACCCCTTTTCTCTTCTAATTAGCAAATCTGTCTAGAAATGTAGTGAGTGATATATAACCTTCGCCCATATTGCTACATAACTACACTGATCAGGATACAGGTGATCAGATGACTATCCTTATGGAATCGTTACATGGACTCTGTCTTACAGAATGGCTGTTCAAACCAAGAACAGGCACTCGGTGCATCCTTAACATGGTCAAATATTTAAGTGCACCTTCCCACCTACTTGTTTTCCAACCATATCAGTCCTTCTCTGGATCTATAAAGCTGAAGATGTCAATCAAAATACATGGGGAGGGGGGCTTTGATAGATGGAAAACAAGTAGGTGGGAAGGTGTACTGAACTTGGCCACACCAAGGGTGCACGGAGCGCCGGTGCTTAGTTTGTCCACTCATTCTCCTGACAGACTCCATTTAAAAGGAGTCTGTCACTCCCAAAACACTAGCTGATGTACTCCTACAGTTACATAGGAGAATTCATACTTCTAGAAATCATAACTGTTTTATAGAATTTAGTGGTTTAATAAAAAAAAACTATTTCATATGAAAATTGAGGAGGCTTCAGTCTGCTGTTACGCTCCCTCCATTTTCATACTGAACACTGTCATATCTTGATTGGCAGCGCTCAAGCCATGCTCCGTGTTATTACTGGCCACAAAGAGAAGCCATTGATGAGAGCAGGCAATGACACTATATGAGCACGCCTGCAGTGTCCATACAGTAGTGCGGAGCTGCTGATTGTCATATCTTGATTGACAGCTCAGAACTCAATCAGAGATGCTGCCCCTCCATATGGACACTGACGCCACACTCAGTGTCATTGCCGGCTCTCACCTATGGGGGCAGCTGTCAGTCTGTACTGTACCGGAGACAGGAACTGGCACTAATACCTTGAGTGCGGCTGCAGAGTTTAGGCAGTGCCCAAATTGAAGGGGAGAAACGGTCCACTGAGCTCTTGGCCTCGTCAAGGGTGCACTGAAGACCCCTAATATTTTTGCATGTCAGCTCAACCACTAAAAACTTTACTATAGGTATTATTTATAAGGGGCAAGTCCCCTACATATCTGTGTAAGTTATTTAGTAGATGCTTCCTTTAATTGGTGTCTATATTGTTGCCCCCCAGTTTTCCACAGGATAAGAAATAAAGTATGATCACTAAGTGGTCTCATCACTCATTGGAAGAGAGGTCTCAAGTCCCACATTAGGAGTAGTACGGAGTGTAGGTGCATCATGGTAGAGAAGAACCAGATCCAGTGTCAGGGCTACATATTGTACAGTAAGGACTTTGTGATCATAGGTCCACAGCATTTTTTCTTTTTAAAGAACTTAGTATCTTGATCGTTAGTGTATATGTGATAAGAAGGTGTCATGTGTATATTTACGGACAGATGCCCTCACTATGTATCAGGGGTGGAAGGAGGGGACAATGGATAAAATGCCACGAACAGACATGACTGACATGTCTTCAAAACTCCATGTGGCCCAATAGCTGCATTTATTAGGTTTTATGTTGACCAATTGTAAAGTCAAATTTATCATAGATACATATGTATCAAATGAGTTTTCCCCACCAAGTACATTTATTAATAATTGCAATTTAAGCAACTTGTTAGCTATAGCTAAAGACCCATTTGTTAGTCTTTACACTAACCATGTGTCCCCCAAGAAAAGCCACAGAAGAACACAGGGTAAAGTCTACCTCTGACAAGCATTGTAAACCCATAAATGTACAGCAGAAAGACCCATTAATGAGCTTTTTTTCATATACTTGTGTGCACTTAGCATAATAATGTGTAGGTCCCCCTCATGCCTCCACTACAGTTCTATCTCAAGGCAAGAACTCCACAAGACCTCTAAAGGAGTCCTTTATTAGTAGGTACTAGCCACTACATACTAGAGACACCCCTCAAGATGTGTCATTTTGAAGATGCTATTATATGATCTAAGCAACAAAAATTTGGACCTTGTCTGTTTTGGATCTTGCGCAGATGTATATTCAAAAAAATATTCATGCTTCCAACACATCAACTTCAGGAACTGAATGTTCGCTTGCTGCCTCAACAGCTTTCTATAGCATTAGATAAAGTCTCATAATGTATGATAGGGTTATTAAGTGACCATATTATGAGAGGGGGTGGAAGCAAATCCACCTGGATGTGCCGCAGGTTTTCTGTGTCCCATCTTCCAGAATTATTGTTTTCTCAAATAATGCCAAGAAAACTATTTCCCAGCAGTGCCCTTCCAGGCCAAGGAGAAGGGGTTTTCCTTCTTAGGTTTATAGATGGATGTTTTAGGGAACTGTTTGATTAAAGCTGAGACAAAGAGGGCAGGGACCTTCATGTGGGCAAAGTTCAGAGCTGTGAACTTTCTCCGACTTGTATGAACCAACAGAGAAAGGGAAAGACATACAAGCATTTCCATATACTGCAGCCTGGTATAGACAGACAGACATGCACAAACATCGGAACTGCGGCAAAATTCCACCAACACAATGACGTACACAGGCGAATAGTGGGAAAATACTCACAAGTCAGATACAATATATGATCCTATGGAAACAATCCATGTAGTGATGGTAAACACCCCACACAAGATTTTCTGCTTTTAATTGACTACTATCAGTGTTGTCTCCATTCTTCACATATAAGGAATGATTACAATAATATGACTTCTGAGATTAGTGCCTAGTCTCCACGTCCAAAATGGCTATTGCAGAGGCATTGTAGAAATTCTAGGACACATGAGCCTCGTGTCATGGGCCGGTCTCTGTTGCCTGATGTTCAGCATTAGGTCATGTTCACACATTCAGCATTTGGTCAGTATTTTACATCAGTATTCATCATAAGCCAAAATCAGGAGTGGGTGATAAATCCAGAAGTGGTGACGTGTTTCTATACTTTTCCTCTGTTCCACTGCTGATTTTGGTTTTCCAAATACTTAACATGTGAACGTTCAGGGGAGTAACCACAGTAGGTGCAAGGGTTGCAATCACACCCAGGCCATGGACTCATAATAGTTGTGGGCCCTGTAGGAGATTTCGGATTAGGGCCCCCCCAAGCTTCAAAGTTATGCCTCTGGCCATTGACTCCCGACATAGTGATGATTGTGACATTTTGTTGGTATGACATAAAAGGAATAATTAACAGCTTGCTGATAAATAAATTCTACATTATAATAAAACTACATGAGAATTGTATGGAGAGACAGTCACATATAATACAATCGTTAATGTCATCTGTACTGGCCCATCCTACATCAATGGAAAGATGGGAGGCACGGTCCAGATATGCGGCACCACTCCCCATACCTCCGCAGTGACCAGTTTGGAGAAGAGACCAGACGACACTGCAATCTAATATGGAGGCATGTGCAGAATGTGGGACACGGACCAAAAAGCAGCGAAAAAATCTACTCAAGAATTATGCCAAAACTGTCGGCCAAGCTGCTTCAGGAAAATGCCTAACAGACGTTGAGTGCACGTACTTCAAAACAATTCTTAATTTAGGAAGGGTTCACAGTCAACAGCTGTGTTGTATCCAGAAAGGGACAAAAAAATTCCTTTTTTTAGACACTGTTTTTGGGGAGGGACCTGTGGGAGATTTCTCATTGGGGCCCCCTAGCTTGAAGTTACGCCGCGGACCGTGGACTCCTGCTCGCTGATAAATAAATTCCACTTTTCAGAATATTACCGATCAGTAATGTGTAATTAGCAATATTGCATTATGATAAAACTACATGAGAATGGTGTGGAGAGACAGTCACATATAATACAGCCCTTAAATCATTTGATCTCATAGCAGTGAGGGAAAAATAAACCAGGTCAACAACCTAATGGAAATGATCCATCCAAAGGGCACACCTGCTATGCTCGGATATTTTGTGGTACTAGAAAGTCCAGCAGAAATTCAGGAGGATGCAGGATGATCTAGCACTTGGATGCTATTATCTATACTATCTTTTTTTTCAGAAGCTAAAAACAACAGGTATCTGCTAGCAAGAGATGCTTCAGGCACAACTGCCCTTGATCTGAGCATAATTACCAGCCCAACAGAAGGAATCAGCTATGATTAAGGGCAGATGAACCTGAAATATGGTCATAGCTAGCACACAGGAAGGCTATGTTTCCACGGGGCGTAATCTCTGCGCTTTGGGTGCCGCAGATACCCCGCCCCGCACAAAGCGCCGCCTCCTGTTGTACTCGCAGTGATTCCGCATCATATTCATAGACTGTGCTATTTATCTTGCGGAGATGGAGCGTCTCCGCAAGATAAATGGACATGCTGCAGTCTGGAAAGACGCGCCGCATGTCTGGTTACGCAGGGCCGCCGGATGCGGCCCTGCAAGCATAGTTAACCATAGAAATTTTGTGGAAAGCAAAACAGTCACCAACATAATTATCTTCCCAATTGGGATTTAACTATCGAATAATGAATGGGACTGAAATAGGACCATAATGGACAAACTGCGCAAACATCAATCAAACTCGGCAAAAGAACTGCAATCAAAAGTCCAAATATATGCAAAATACGAAAAAACTTTATTAATAATAACAACAGGTAGAAAAATGACAAATAGGAACAATCCCCGTGCCACCCATAGCACGTACAAAGATAGGAAGGTACCTATGATGTAAAACAAGTACACAAGGTGACCGTACAAAAAAACAATAATAGAGGGCTAGTTCATATGTCTGCGTATCTATATATATGCTCTAAACAAATGTAAGCAGTAGGAACACACCCACAGAAAGTATACATACCGGTCAACTGTAAAGATACAAGTTGTGCAAGCGCCCCACCCCCGTCCACCCCGACGCGCGTTTCGGCAAATGCCTTTCTCAAGGGGTATGCAGATGTAATACTGGGTCCAGTATATATAGGGAAACTTTAAATAGGGCTTAATTTAATTATATCCGCCCTTCGGAATACCTTAAGCAAGTGCAGCGCCCCAGAGTTCTGGTCGTTGCAGTGCTGTGGCTTCGCCGCTAAGGGGAGCCATGGTACGTTCGATGTCACTGAAGGAGTTCCTCCAATCAGGTATCACAGACACCAATATGTTTCACAGCAGGGCCTCCGGGGGGAGCTAAGGGTGCTATTCATTAGGCCACTCCCCACCATAGTGGGTAAACTGGGGGTCAGGCAGGAAGTTAGGGAGAACGCTGACGGGATTGAACGGAGCAACACCCTGTGGCAGGGGGTGTTGTGAAGGGAGAGACTGTAGGGTCTCTGCCAGGGGTGGGATCCTGGCAGAGGCTTGGCATTGAAAGAACGTAACGGGTCCGCGCAGGCTCCTGGAAGCGGCGGGACTCAAGAAAGGACTAGAAGCGAGATAGATTGTGCTGAGTGAGAAACGAGATCAAGCAGAAGGAGAATACCAGCAGGGGTTGTGCTGAAAGAGGCAGCACCCTGCTGAGGCGCAATACCGGTGGCCGGAACGCCGAGGGAGTGGATTAGAATACAGCTTCAAGCCATACTCCAAACAGCGGCAGGACAGTCGGTCTCAGGCGGGCTGTCTACCACATATCACCTATGAAGTCTTGGGGGGCAATTGCGGGAGAGGGGCGACTCTAGGGTCCCGGAAGAACTCCAGGCCTACCTGACAAACGGGTGCCATTCCAACCTGAATACAGGGAAGGGGTGGATTACAGAGGAACATCAAATCGAGTTGTGAGGGAACTTAAGAAACAGACACAACCGTTGTGGGGTTACTTTCCGTGAGCACAGCAGGGAAGGACTACAACACATAGCGCTAGTAGGAAGGCACAGATTTCCACCTGAGAGGAGAACTCTGGAGGTGCCATTGGACCGGCCGGACTTGCGTAGCCTGGTGAACCGTGTTCCGGACTGAGGACTCAGAGATCTCCAGTAAAGAGGTAAAGAGACTGCAACCTGGTGTCCTCGTTATTTACCGCGACTTACACCCCACAACCGTACCGCTCCATCGCTACCATTACTACCACTTATTGCACCGGACGTCCCCCACTGACGGACAGGGCCACGGACCGGGTCTAGCCACCGTGACAACCCCGAGACTGAGAACTAGAGGCCCGGCTCCGGGTATCCCCTCGGCCCTGCGGTGGTGTGGGGGCGCTCCAACTTGGCGTCACGAACAGGATCTACTTAAGCCTGAAGAATCAGGTCATGTGTGCCTAGAGACTGTGATTTGTTGTGCTTGGACTGTACTTTATTGCAAAGACTGTGCTGCGCCAGTTGCCGCCAAAATCCGCCGCCATTGCAGCGCTGAGGAAAGCGCAGGAAGAGAAGAGGGGCGTGGAGTGGGCGTAGACGAGCTGGAGAGCGCGAAGAATAATGGCCGCCCAGTCTAAGTATTTCTGTGTCCTGAGGACGTGCCCGTCAACGGCTGAGGTACGCCTCCTGATCTTGGTCGGAGGGTGGAGACCATGGGGACGGGGCCGCCCACGGAAGAGACCGCGGGAAGAAGACGCGGGAGAGGAGAAAAAGATGGCGACGCCCGGAGCACCATGTGGAGCTGACCCGGCCCGGCCTGAGGCTGCGCAGCCTGGGGTAGCCCCAGAGGTACCAACACTGCGGGGTCTGACCCTCGCAGGGCCACAGACTGGACGACCCCCTGTGCCGATGTCCGCGGAGTGCGCGGCTGCAGCCGAGGCCCGACAGTTAGCACGCCGGCTGAAAGAGGATGCCCGTGTGCTTGCTCGGATGGGTCAGCCAGCGGAGATCCGCTTGTCCCCAATATCCCCCGCTCCGTCCCACCTGGCCGCGTCTGAAGGTACGCTACCGACTCCGGACCTGAAAATAATTCCGGACGCCGAACACTTCCGGCGTCTGATGGCCGCCTGGCGGAGCCGACCCCAGCCGGCGGAGCAGATTGATTCGATTGGCGCGCCGGAGATTCCGACCTCGCACTGGGGTGTGGTGGTGGCCTTTAATCCCCGATATGGGAGAGGAGTGATCCAAGAAATTGGAGAGCCAGTACAAGTTCGGGTAGACCGAGAAGAGGTGGAACCTTGCCGCGGGGGGTTTGATCGCGACCTGGAGCCAGGAGATGCCGTCACCTATACGAGGTGGAAGAGGGACGCCAGTGGGACGGGCTGGTTCGCTCGAGGGGTCCAGCGATGCATCGCCCTCCGGGCTGCGGCGGGGACACCAGAAGGGGATAGTCCCGGAGGAAAGGCAGCAGAACCCGGCCCCGCGGAACCGCAAGGAGCCCAGCCTCGCCGCACACCAGAGGGACGTGTGCACCTGCCGACAAGGAGGACCCCCCGGAGGGGAATCTTATCCTTACTGGGATCAGAACGGCGTCCTGGCTCACCGGGCCGATCTGTTGGTCTGGTGAGGCCAGAAAAGAGATCACCTTCCGCAGAACCTCAGTAAGACATTGCTGTCAGAAAATGTAAATAGTTGCTATTTTATTGTTTTAACTATTCCTGATTGTTTGCTGCTAAAACCCGTCCAGGGTTAATGGATCCCTTTGTTGACCCGGGATCCCTGTGTTTGTTCTGAGTTTTTCTAAAATTTTGCACAAGTTTAAAGAACTGCAGAAATCATGGACTGTGCATGATTCGAACTTTCTTTTGTAAATAGTTTGCACCTTCTTAAAGGTGCTCCCTACTGGTTTTAGCCAAAGACACTTTGCGAAGATATTTGCCCTATTGGTTTGAGCCAAAGACACTTTGTGAAGATACCTTTCCTACCGGTTCTAGTTAAAGACACTTTGCGAAGATACCATACCGGAACCTTTGCGTGGGCTGGTAGGCTGAGAAGACGAGCTACCTCAGAAAGACTTGGTCCCCTCTTAAAGGGGATGTGTGAAATTGAACTTGAGAAAGATACTGTTGCAGAACAGTAATGTGATAATGAAGCTTGAAAAAGAAATGTAACTGTTTTACATGCTAAGTTATATGTGTTGAATTTGTTGAAATGTGAAATCTAAATAATGTTTTGCAGAAAGAAAAGATGCAGAGAGCCCGTAGGGGTAGAGATAGAGATCTGCATAGCTGAAAGTAAGGAAGTAATGATGAAGGTGAGGATAGAAGGTCAACCCTGCGTCCCCATAGAAAGTTACTTTGTTACTAAGGACAGAAGGCGAACCCATAGGGGTTAGAGAGTGAGTCCTTAAAGGAGCCGAGTAGAGCGGGCTCAGAGTTCTTTAAACGAAAGGAATGTTATGTCTATACTATGTATAGTAGTGAAAGGCAGTAGGCCCTGGCTGAACGGGGCGGTCCTGTAAAAGAAAGGAGAGGCAGTAGGTCTGGTGCCATAGGGACAGGCGGTCCTGCAGGTTCAAAGTAGGAGAATGTGAAGTTACCTTACCCTGTAATGTGATTATAGGAAGGCCTTTGGTAAACTAAGAGTGTATGTTTCCTAAAGGCAATGTTAATTTATTGTTCCAGAATTTGTACTAAGTAGAATACCCGGTTGGGTAACAGGAGTTATGCATAGCCTGTAATTTATAATGTTGACCATGTTTGTAACGTTAAAAGTGTCCTCACCTCCCATAAAGGGAAGCTTGTTCAAGTATACTTATCGTTTTGCACTCAACAAAATTGTATGTCTTTTTGCTAATCTGTATTGTTGTTTTTCTTCCCAGTCCCGGAGTACTGTGTTTAACCAGGGGGGAGTGCAGCGCCCCAGAGTTCTGGTCGTTGCAGTGCTGTGGCTTCGCCGCTAAGGGGAGCCATGGTACGTTCGATGTCACTGAAGGAGTTCCTCCAATCAGGTATCACAGACACCAATATGTTTCACAGCAGGGCCTCCGGGGGGAGCTAAGGGTGCTATTCATTAGGCCACTCCCCACCATAGTGGGTAAACTGGGGGTCAGGCAGGAAGTTAGGGAGAACGCTGACGGGATTGAACGGAGCAACACCCTGTGGCAGGGGGTGTTGTGAAGGGAGAGACTGTAGGGTCTCTGCCAGGGGTGGGATCCTGGCAGAGGCTTGGCATTGAAAGAACGTAACGGGTCCGCGCAGGCTCCTGGAAGCGGCGGGACTCAAGAAAGGACTAGAAGCGAGATAGATTGTGCTGAGTGAGAAACGAGATCAAGCAGAAGGAGAATACCAGCAGGGGTTGTGCTGAAAGAGGCAGCACCCTGCTGAGGCGCAATACCGGTGGCCGGAACGCCGAGGGAGTGGATTAGAATACAGCTTCAAGCCATACTCCAAACAGCGGCAGGACAGTCGGTCTCAGGCGGGCTGTCTACCACATATCACCTATGAAGTCTTGGGGGGCAATTGCGGGAGAGGGGCGACTCTAGGGTCCCGGAAGAACTCCAGGCCTACCTGACAAACGGGTGCCATTCCAACCTGAATACAGGGAAGGGGTGGATTACAGAGGAACATCAAATCGAGTTGTGAGGGAACTTAAGAAACAGACACAACCGTTGTGGGGTTACTTTCCGTGAGCACAGCAGGGAAGGACTACAACACATAGCGCTAGTAGGAAGGCACAGATTTCCACCTGAGAGGAGAACTCTGGAGGTGCCATTGGACCGGCCGGACTTGCGTAGCCTGGTGAACCGTGTTCCGGACTGAGGACTCAGAGATCTCCAGTAAAGAGGTAAAGAGACTGCAACCTGGTGTCCTCGTTATTTACCGCGACTTACACCCCACAACCGTACCGCTCCATCGCTACCATTACTACCACTTATTGCACCGGACGTCCCCCACTGACGGACAGGGCCACGGACCGGGTCTAGCCACCGTGACAACCCCGAGACTGAGAACTAGAGGCCCGGCTCCGGGTATCCCCTCGGCCCTGCGGTGGTGTGGGGGCGCTCCACAAGCATAGTGAAGATGGGATTTCATAATCTCCTCCACTATGCTGTAACATCTAGACACTGTGGATTAGACTGTGCTTTGTTTCTTACGCACTTGTGATGCGTGTTAAGGCCATGTGCACACGTTAAGTATTTTTCGCGTTTTTTTCGCCTTTTTTTGCTATAAAAACATGATAAAAACGCAAAAAAAACGCTTACATATGCCTCCCATTATTTTAAGTGTATTCCGCATTTTTTGTGCAAATGTAGCCTTTTTTTCCGCGAAAAAATCGCATCGCGGAAAAAAAAGCAACATGTTCATTAAAATGCGGAATTGCAGAGGATTCCGCACACCTAGGGGTCCATTGATCTGCTTACTTCCCGCACGGGGCTGTGCACACCATGCGGGAAGTAAGCAGATTATGTGCGGTTGGTACCCAGGGTGGAGGAGAGGAGACTCTCCTCCACGGACTGGGCACCATATAAGTGGTCAAAAAATAAGAATTAAAATAAAAAATAGCGATATACTCACCCTCGATGTCTTCCCGCCTCCACTGCATGCTGCCGCTTCGGTTCCTGTAGCTGATGTGCGGCGAAGGACCTAGCCGATGACGTCACTGTCCTGTGATTGGTCGTGAGCGGTCATGTGACCGCTCACGTGACCGTGACGTCACTGAAGGTCCTGTGCGCACAGACCAGCTATAGGAAGACGAACGGACGCCGCTGATGAGATGTCTGGGTGAGTATAAGCATTTTTTATTTTTTTTTATTATTTTTAAACATTCGATCTTTTACTATAGATGCTGCATAGGCAGCATCTATAGTAAAAAGTTGGTCACACTTGTCAAACAGTATGTTTGACAAGTGTGACCAACTTGTCAGTCAGTTTTCCAAGCGATGCTACAGATCGCTTGGAAAACTTTAGCATTCTGCAAGCTAATTACGCTTGCAGAATGCTAAAAAAACGCGAAAAAAACGGAAAAAAAACGCAAAAAAAAAAATGCGGATTTCTTGCAGAAAATTTCCGGTTTTCTTCAGGAAATTTCTGCAAGAAATCCGCAACGTGTGCACTTACTCTTAAAGTCTCTAACATGTCAATAAGCATTTTATTTGTGGATTTCCACACGCAAACCCACTAAATTGGCATGTAATCCAAATATGACTTTATCAATAAAGTTTTATCAAAGTTATGTAACACAAAGTATCCAAAACAAACCAGTTTTAGTTTCAACAAGTTTTTATTTTCAAGATAAATCCAGAAAGCTTTACAACAAAATCCCACGCAGGGGAATATACTTGAATATTATCAAAATCTAGAATAACTTTCATGGTATTTAAACAATACAAATAAACACATAGACACAGACAGGTAAATGGAAAGAACAAGAAGGAAGGGGGGGGGGGAGAATAAGAGATCCGTAACTGCATCATAGTGGTACCAATCAAACAATCAATGGTCAGGTATAAGGAGCGAGTCCAATAGAAACCATCGGATATTAGATTAGCCTCATAGAGATAATGTTAAAACTTGATCAAGATTACTGTTAGGATTCCTTTCAATCCACGGTCTCCACACTTTATAATATGACTCCCAGGAGTCCTCTCTTGTAGCTTGTATTCGTTCACATAGCATGATAGTGTTCATCTTGTCAATTACTGGGGAGAGAGATAGGGTAGCTGTTTTCCATTTCGCTGCAATGTGCAGCTTAGCAGCAAGAAATAGTTGATTAACTAAATTATGGAGCTTGTTGGAGAAGCCCGGGTATCTGGCCCCCAGTAGGAACACTGTTACTTCTAACTGGATCGCCCCACCATACAGCTCCTCTACAATAGATTTGATTTTTGACCAAAAGGCGGACACGACCGGGCAATCCCACCACGTATGCCTCAGATCTCCCAGAGCACCACACCCTCTGAAACACCGATCCGATATGTTTGAGAAGATAGCATGTAGCTTGCTCGGGACTAGATATGTTCTATGTAGAAGTTTGATAGACGTCTCAACTATAGAAGTCTGGAGACTGCCCTTAGTGAGGGAGCAACAACATTTTTGCCAATCTAATGGGGACATTATCTTATTGAAGTCATTTTCCCACTGTATCATATATTTAAGTTTTACATCTTCTGGTATTGCATTTAGGTTCGAATAAATTAAAGAGATAGCTCTCCCGCCCAGTGGGTCACTTAAGTATATTTGTTCATAACCCGATGGGCGGTGGGTGGTACCATGTCCCAGTATCTGTTCAGCGAAATGGAAAATTTGGATGATACGCAATATTTCAGAGCTTGGTGGAGAGTATTTTTGGATGAACTCTTGCTTGGTAAGTAGAGTGTTGAATGGTGAGGTAAGCTGTTTAAGGGTAATTAAACCCCTAGATGTCCACCAACTGAAAGGGCGAGGATCCAACCCTGGGGAGAAAGCTGGATTGTGAAAAATATGTGTCATTAAGGAGGACCTGGATTGTAGGGAGTGTTTAAATCTCTCCTTCCTCCACAGCATCAGGGAGTGTGCTGTAAAAGGGGCTGACTTATGGATCTCTTTCGGGAGTCTCTGCAACGTCCACATGAGTGTTATGACCCCAGTGGACAGGGTCTCAGAGGAACGTGTAAGTCTGCAAGATACAAAAATCCAGCTCATAGGGCTGTGGTAACTGGGTTGACCAAATAGCTACTCCTAACGCCAACACTAGAAGTAGCCGGGGATCATGCCTACGGTGATCGCTAGATGACTCGCGCCAGCCGGAGAATCTAACTACCCCTAGGAGAAGAAAACAAAGACCTCTCTTGCCTCCAGAGAAAGGGACCCCAAAGCAAGATACAAGCCCCCCACAAATAATAACGGTGAGGTAAGAGGAAATGACAAACACAGAAATGAACCAGGTTCAGCAAAGAGAGGCCAGCTTACTAATAGCAGAATAAAGCAAGATAACTTATCTGGTCAACAAAAACCCTATAAAAATCCATGCTGGAGATTCAAGAACCCCCGAACCGTCTAACGGTCCGGGGGGAGAACACCAGCCCCCTAGAGCTTCCAGCAAAGGTCAGGATACAGATAGGAACAAGCTGGACAAAAATACCAAACAAAACAAAAGCAAAAAGCAAAGAAGCAGACTTAGCTTGAAAAACAGGAACCAGGATCAGAGGACAAGAGCACAACAGATTAGCTCTGATTTCAAAGATGCCAGGCATTGAACTGAAGGTTCAGGGAGCTTATATAGCAACGCCCCTGAACTAACGGCCCAGGTGAGGATATAGGAAAAGACAGACGCTCCAGAGTCAAATCACTAATGACCACTAGAGGGAGCAAAAAGCAAAATCACAACAGTACCCCCCCCTTAGTGAGGGGTCACCGAACCCTCACCACGACCACCAGGGCGATCAGGATGAGCGGCGTGAAAGGCACAAACTAAATCGGCCGCATGAACATCAGAGGCGACCACCCAGGAATTATCTTCCTGACCATAGCCCTTCCACTTGACCAGGTACTGAAGCCTCCGCCTGGAGAGACGAGAATCCAAGATCTTCTCCACCACGTACTCCAACTCGCCCTCAACCAACACCGGAGCAGGAGGCTCAGCAGAAGGAACCACAGGCACAACGTACCGCCGCAACAAGGACCTATGAAACACGTTGTGGATAGCAAACGACACAGGAAGATCCAGCCGAAAGGACACAGGATTAAGAATTTCCAATATCTTGTAAGGACCAATAAAACGAGGTTTAAATTTGGGAGAGGAAACCTTCATAGGAACAAAGCGGGAAGAAAGCCACACCAAATCCCCAACACGTAGTCGGGGACCCACACCGCGGCGGCGGTTGGCAAAGCGCTGAGCCCTCTCCTGTGACAACTTCAAGTTGTCCACCACAAGATTCCAGATCCGCTGCAACCTATCCACCACAGAATCCACCCCAGGGCAGTCAGAAGGTTCCACATGACCCGAAGAAAAACGAGGGTGGAAACCAGAGTTGCAGAAAAACGGCGAAACCAAGGTGGCGGAACTAGCCCGATTATTAAGGGCAAACTCAGCTAACGGCAAGAAGGTCACCCAATCGTCCTGATCAGCAGAGACAAAACACCTCAAATAAGCCTCCAAAGTCTGATTAGTTCGCTCCGTCTGTCCATTAGTCTGAGGATGGAAAGCAGACGAAAACGACAAGTCAATGCCCATCCTACTACAAAAGGATCGCCAGAATCTGGAAACGAACTGGGATCCTCTGTCTGACACAATATTCTCAGGGATGCCGTGCAACCGAACCACGTTCTGGAAAAACACAGGAACCAGATCGGAAGAGGAAGGCAGTTTAGGCAAAGGAACCAAATGGACCATCTTGGAGAAGCGATCACATATCACCCAGATAACAGACATGCCCTGAGACACCGGAAGATCAGAAATGAAATCCATGGAGATATGTGTCCAAGGTCTCTTAGGGACAGGCAAGGGCAAGAGCAACCCGCTGGCACGAGAACAGCAAGGCTTAGCTCGAGCACAAGTCCCACAGGACTGTACAAATGACCGCACATCCCTAGACAAGGAAGGCCACCAAAAGGATCTGGCCACCAGATCTCTGGTGCCAAAAATTCCTGGGTGACCTGCCAACACCGAGGAATGAACCTCGGAAATGACTCTGCTGGTCCACTTATCAGGCACAAACAGTCTGTCAGGTGGACAAGAATCAGGCCTATCAGCCTGAAATCTCTGCAACACACGTCGCAGATCTGGAGAAATAGCTGACAAGATAATACCATCCTTAAGAATACCAACAGGTTCAGCGACTCCAGGAGCATCAGGCACAAAGCTCCTGGAAAGAGCATCGGCCTTCACATTCTTTGAACCTGGTAAATACGAGACAACAAAGTCAAAACGGGAGAAAAACAATGACCAGCGGGCCTGTCTAGGATTCAGGCGTTTAGCAGACTCGAGATACATCAGATTTTTGTGATCAGTCAAGACCACCACACGATGCTTAGCACCCTCGAGCCAATGACGCCACTCCTCAAATGCCCATTTCATGGCCAACAACTCCCGATTGCCCACATCATAATTTCGCTCCGCAGGCGAAAACTTCCTAGAGAAAAAGGTGCAAGGTCTCATAACAGAGCAACCAGGGCCTCTCTGCGACAAAACGGCCCCTGCTCCAATCTCTGAAGCATCCACCTCAACTTGAAAGGGAAGCGAGACATCAGGCTGGCACAAAACAGGCGCCGAAGTAAACCGACGTTTCAACTCCTGGAAAGCCTCCACGGCAGCAGGAGCCCAATTAACCACATCGGAGCCCTTCTTGGTCATATCCGTCAAAGGTTTCACAATGCTAGAAAAGTTAGCGATAAAACGACGGTAGAAGTTAGCGAAACCCAAGAACTTCTGAAGACTCTTAACTGACGAGGGCTGAGTCCAATCAAGAATAGCTCGGACCTTGACTGGGTCCATCTCCACAGCAGAAGGGGAAAAAATGAACCCCAAAAAGGGAACCTTCTGTACACCAAAAAGACACTTTGAGCCCTTGACAAACAAAGAATTTTCACGCAAAATTTTAAAGACCATCCTGACCTGCTCCACATGCGAGTCCCAATTATCAGAAAAAAACAGAATATCATCCAGATAAACGATCAGAAATTTATCCAGATAGTTCCGGAAAATGTCATGCATAAAGGACTGAAAAACTGAAGGGGCATTAGAGAGCCCAAAAGGCATCACCAAGTACTCAAAATGACCTTCGGGCGTATTGAATGCGGTTTTCCATTCGTCCCCTTGCTTAATGCGCACAAGGTTGTACGCACCACGAAGGTCTATCTTGGTAAACCACTTGGCACCTTTAATCCGGGCAAACAAGTCAGACAACAGCGGCAAAGGATACTGAAATTTGACAGTGATCTTATTTAAAAGCCGATAGTCAATACAAGGCCTCAAAGATCCGTCCTTTTTAGCCACAAAAAAGAATCCCGCACCAAGAGGGGAAGAAGACGGACGGATGTGTCCTTTCTCCAGAGACTCCTTGATATATGAACGCATAGCGGTATGTTCAGGTATCGACAGATTAAACAGTCTTCCCTTAGGAAACTTACTGCCTGGAATCAAATCTATTGCACAGTCACATTCCCTATGAGGAGGCAATGCACTGGACCTGGACTCGCTAAAGACATCCTGATAATCAGACAAGTACTCCGGAACTTCCGAAGGCGTAGAAGAAGCAATAGACACAGGCAGAGAATCCTCATGAATACCACGACAGCCCCAACTAGACACTGACATAGCCTTCCAGTCAAGGACTGGATTATGGGTCTGTAACCATGGCAGCCCCAAAACAACCAAATCATGCATTTTATGTAGAACGAGAAAACGTATCACCTCGCGGTGTTCAGGAGTCATGCACATGGTAACCTGTGTCCAATACTGCGGCTTATTTTCTGCCAATGGCGTAGCATCAATACCCCTAAGAGGGATAGGATTTTCTAATGGTTCAAGAATAAAACCACAGCGCTTAGCAAATGAGAGATGCATAAGACTCAGGGCAGCACCTGAATCTACAAACGCCATGACAGGATAAGATGACAGTGAGCAAATCAAAGTTACAGACAGAATAAACTTAGGATGCAAATTACCAACGGTGACAGGACTAACAACCTTAGATATACGTTTAGAGCATGCTGAGATAACATGTGTAGAATCACCACAGTAGTAGCACAAGCCATTCCGGCGTCTATGAATTTTCCTCTCATTTCTAGTCAGGATTCTATCACATTGCATCAAATCAGGTGTCCGTTCAGACAACACCATGAGGGAATTTGCGGTTTTTCTATCACATTGCATCACATCAGGTGTCTGTTCAGACAACAACATGAGGGAATTTGCGGTTTTGCGCTCCCGCAACCGCCGGTCAATTTGAATAGCCAGGGACATGGTATCATTCAGACCTGTGGGAATGGGAAAACCCACCATAACATTCTTAATGGCCTCAGAAAGGCCATTTCTAAAATTAGCGGCCAGTGCACACTCGTTCCAATGTGTCAGCACGGACCATTTCCGAAATTTTTGGCAATACACCTCTGCCTCGTCCTGGCCCTGAGACATAGCCAGCAAGGCTTTCTCTGCCTGAATCTCAAGATTGGGTTCCTCATAAAGTAAACCGAGCGCCAGAAAAAACGCATCAATATCAGCCAATGCCGGATCTCCTGGCGCCAACGAAAAAGCCCAATCCTGAGGGTCACCCCGTAAGAATGAAATAACAATTTTTACTTGTTGAGCAGAGTCTCCAGACGAACAAGGTTTCAGGGACAAAAATAATTTACAATTATTCCTGAAATTCCTAAACTTAAATCGGTCTCCTGAAAACAGTTCAGGAATCGGAATCTTGGGTTCAGACCTAGGATTTCTGGTAACATAATCTTGTATACCCTGCACACGAGCGGCAAGCTGGTCCACACTTGTAATCAAGGTCTGGACATTCATGTCTGCAGCAAGCTTAAGCCACTCTGAGGTAAAGGGGAAAAGAAAAAAAAAAATGAGAGAGGGAAAAAAAAAACTCAAAATTTTCTTTCTTATAATCCCACTTCTGCAATGCATTAAACATTTAATACTGGCCTGGCATACTGTTATGACCCCAGTGGACAGGGTCTCAGAGGAACGTGTAAGTCTGCAAGATACAAAAATCCAGCTCATAGGGCTGTGGTAACTGGGTTGACCAAATAGCTACTCCTAACGCCAACACTAGAAGTAGCCGGGGATCATGCCTACGGTGATCGCTAGATGACTCGCGCCAGCCGGAGAATCTAACTACCCCTAGGAGAAGAAAACAAAGACCTCTCTTGCCTCCAGAGAAAGGGACCCCAAAGCAAGATACAAGACCCCCACAAATAATAACGGTGAGGTAAGAGGAAATGACAAACACAGAAATGAACCAGGTTCAGCAAAGAGAGGCCAGCTTACTAATAGCAGAATAAAGCAAGATAACTTATCTGGTCAACAAAAACCCTATAAAAATCCACGCTGGAGATTCAAGAACCCCCGAACCGTCTAACGGTCCGGGGGGAGAACACCAGCCCCCTAGAGCTTCCAGCAAAGGTCAGGATACAGATAGGAACAAGCTGGACAAAAATACCAAACAAAACAAAAGCAAAAAGCAAAGAAGCAGACTTAGCTTGAAAAACAGGAACCAGGATCAGAGGACAAGAGCACAACAGATTAGCTCTGATTTCAACGATGCCAGGCATTGAACTGAAGGTCCAGGGAGCTTATATAGCAACGCCCCTGAACTAACGGCCCAGGTGAGGATATAGGAAAAGACAGACGCTCCAGAGTCAAATCACTAATGACCACTAGAGGGAGCAAAAAGCAAAATCACAACACATGAAGCCAGGAAGGGTGAATGGGGATAGGAGGTGAGATTCGAGATTCACCCATCTGGGAGTGCTGTGTTTGTCCGCATTAGCACTTATTAGCTGGGCTAGTTGGGCCGCTCTATAATATAAGATGAAGTTGGGTAGGGACAGACCTCCCCGTCTTCTGTTAATAAACATAGTTTTAAGCCTTATTCTAGGCCTCTTCCCCTGCCATATGAATTTAGAAATTGTGTTGTGAATATCTAGCAACGTTTTGGCAGGGAGAGGAATGGGCAAGGATCGAAAAACATACAGAAATCGTGGTAAGGAAACCATCTTAATGGCATGGAGTCTACCCAACCAGGATAAGGGCATGGACGACCATCTGGTAAGGTCCGATTTGAGGTTAGAAATTAAGGGAGCATAGTTCCATTTAAATAAAGTCGACCTATGGGAAGTTATATTAATGCCGAGATAGGTTAAGTATTGCTCATTTCTGGTAAATTTGAATTGCGCTGTTATGTTGTTTTGTGTATCCCTGGGAGTGTTAATAAACAGGGCTTCAGATTTATCTACGTTAATCTTATGGCCTGAGACCAATTCAAATTCATGGAGAGCGACAAAAAGATTTGGGAGTGTAATTATGGGATTGACTAAGGACAAAAGCAGATCATCTGCGAAAAGGCTAGCCTTGTAGTGGTCACCTCTGATTGTGGGTCCATTAATGTTAGGGTTGGTTCTGATAGCTTCCGCTAATGTCTCCATGGCTAGGGCGAATAGAGCTGGGGAAAGTGGGCATCCTTGCCTGGTGCCACGTTGGATGTTAATAGGGGTAGGCTGGTTTGAGGGTAACTTTAGATAGGTCGTGGGGTGGTCGTACAGGAGTCTAAGGCAGGAGGTGAAACCACTCGGAAAGCCAAATTTCGCAAGGACTTCGAACAAGTACGACCACGACACCGAATCAAAGGCTTTCTCTATATCGAGTGCTAACAACAGTAAGGACTGTTTGGAGTGATTAGCTAAATGTATTAAATTAAGGTTCCTCCTAATATTGTCTGGGCCCTGTCTTCTGGGAATGAACCCCACCTGATCCCGGTGAATTAGGGTAGGCAGTATTTTATTTATTCTGGCCGTGATTATAGATGTAAAAAGTCTATGTTTAGCAGTGAAATAGGCCTGTAGTTTTTGGGGTAAAGGTGATCTTTCTTCGGTTTTGGAATCACAGTGACGTGGGCAACGTAAAATTCGGATGGCATTTGGGCTCCGTTTAGTAAAGCATTACAAAAGCTTTGTATATGAGGTATAAGTATGCTGTCGAATTTTTTATAATACTGCGCGGTGAGCCCATCAGGCCCCGGAGCCTTATTTTTTTTTTAATTTTTGATCGTTGCCTTTATTTCTTCAGAGTCGATTGGCGCTTGAAGATGTGCTATATCAGAATTTGGTACTTTAGGTAATGTCAGGTCTTTGAGGAAATTCTGGATGCGAATTGGAGAAGGAGGCCGTGGGAGAGAGTAAAGATTTTGGTAAAATTGCTGAAACGTTTTATATATTGCATCAGGGTGGGCAGTGATACGGCCTGAAGAATCTTTAATATGGGGGATATTATTCAGGAGCTCTTTACTCTTAAGTTTACGGGCCAACATGCTGCTTGGTTTGTTTACATATTTGTGAAAAGTAGATTTCGTCCAAGCCAGGGCTCTTTCTGATCTGTTTGTTAAAATGGTATTGAGTTGTAATTTAGTTTCACGAATTTTCTTAATTAGATAAAGTGAGGGGAGGTTTTGGTTTGCCTGTTCTAATTTTGAGAGTTTATTTTCTAATTGTAATTGTAGCTCAGACCTTTGCTTTTTTTTGCTAGAGGCAATTTTAATTAGGGTCCCTGTTATAAATTTTTTGTGTGCCATCCACACATTTCCCGGGGACACCTCTGCAGTATTGTTGGTTTGGAAATATAGATTCAGCTCGTCCTTTATGGTAGATAAAACCGATGGGTCTACTAGTAGGGATTCATTCAATCTCCACCTGAAGAGTCTAGAAGAGGTAATGGCAAAGTTAAATGCAGATAGGACCGCATCGTGGTCTGACCAAGACGATACGATATGCCGGGAGAATAAAACCGAAGGAAGGGTTCTGGAGGATGTGAGATGTAGGTCAATTCTGGAATAGGACTTTTGTGCAGGTGAAAAGTAAGTATATCCCCTCTGAGGGCCATTTTGCTCTCGCCAGATATCGGCCAGACAATTTACTTTCAGCATTTGTAGAATCTTTTTCCTGTCTATTTTTGATATGTCAACTCGATTAAGTGAACTGCTGTCGAGCGACGGGCTGAGAGTGAGATTAAAATCGCCACACCAGATAAGGTGATGATATGAGAATGAGGCTAATTTTGATAAGATTAAACGCATGACCTGAGTCTGAGTGGCCGTTGGCAGGTAACTATTAACAATGCATATATTTAAACCTTGCAGGGTTCCCATCAAGATAATGAATCTGCCCTCAGGGTCGGAATATGTGTTGGTGGGTTGGAATGGAAAGCTGTTTTTAATTAGAATAGCCACACCCCTTGTTTTGCGGTCCCAGGTTGAAAGGAAAAATTTTGAATAATGTACGTCCAGGAATTTGGGTTGGGATGAATTGGAAAAATGGGTTTCCTGAATGCAGATTACATCCGGATTGTGCTTCTGATAATCGAGGAAGGCCTTTTTACGTTTTACAGGTGAATTGAAGCCCCTAACATTATGGGAGAGCACTCTACACATGTTTGGTTAAATGAGTACTGCTAGAAGAATGCAAACCATCACCTCCCACCCGACCTCGGCCTACAAATTCACCACCACAGCCATAATCTCTATGTGGGAACGGAGGGAAAGAGACAAACAAGGGGAGGACGTCGACACAAAACATAACATAAGTTTTCCAAAGGGCATTGAGCCCACAAAGTATGGCGATCTGGGGTCCCATATTAAAAAGGACGCCAAAAATCGCCAGGGTTGGGCAGCATGGTACAACCCTTAGGACCCCAACCCTTGAATCATATAAAGTTGACTGTATAATAAGGGGAGAGAGGGAGAGAGAAGGGGAGGGGGAAAGGGATGGGAGAGGAGAAGAGAAGAAAAAAAAAAAAAAAAAAGGAGGGGAGGGGGAGAAGGGGGAGGGGAGGGGGAGAAGGGAGGAGGGAAGGGGGGAGGGGAGGGGGGAGAAGGGGGGGAGAAGGGGGGGAGAAGGGAGGGGGGAGGGGGGAGAAGAGAGGGGGAGAAAGAAAAAAAAAAAAAAAGGGGGGGGGGGAAGGAGAAGAGAACTAGATAATGCATTAGCAGGTAATACAACAACTGTAGATAGACCGAACATTAACTGCTAGGTATTTAACCTAAATCCAGAGCAGGGCAAAGACAACAACTGGCCCCATAAATATAACCTAGAGAAACATGAATTATTTTGGGGATATCAAATCTTGAGGTATGCAAATTAGGTAATCTGAGTGTCTTGAAAAACAAACCAGTTTTATTTAAAACACACCACAAACAAAAAATGAAGCTGAAAGAAAATGGGATATAAATGTTCTGAAAAATACAATGAGAAAAATGTGAGTAACGTAATTTACCTACCTGCCTGTTGTGCCCGACGCCGATTCCACTGACATCTCTTCGACAGTGCAGTAGATTCTCTTCCACTCTGCTCAGATGGCGGGGCGCGTCTGCCAATGTCATGCTGATTGACAATTGGCTCTCCGCAGTTAGGTAACGGATGTGGCGCCCCATCAACAGTGCAACCCGGAAGAAGAAGAGCTTCTCTGCTGATGTGGAGCAGCTGTATTGCAGGCAAGAGCGAACAATGACCGCACTGAACTGGAGACTGGTAGAACAGGCAGGTAGATAGCAACTACCTGCCTGTTAGTTTTTAGGCCCATAGTAAAAAAAGTTTTCAACCCCTTCCCAACATGCACCGTACATACACTGCTCTGCGGGAGCTGCGGTCCTGCAAAGAGCAGTATATGAACAGCAACACGATCACACGGGCTTACACCGAGCGCGGTGACAATAGGGTGCAGGTGTCAGCTCTGTGAGAGCTGACATCCCGCAGCAACGCCACCTCTGATGCCTATTGCTGTAATCGTACTGACACGAAGAATAAAGTCGCCTAATTAGTTATGCTAATCACTTATGCTGCATGAGGAACAATGTAAAAAATAAATAAAACCAATTCTTCACATGCTGTTGATGTTTTCATTCTGCCTCCCAAAGATCGCAGTAAGGCTCAGCGCACATTTATCCTGTGCTCTACGCTGAAATACGTGATTCAGACAGAACCCCGGAGGAAGATTCCCTATAATGAGGCAGATGGAGGCACTGTGAACACCGTCTGACTTGGGATCCGGCGGTGTCCGTCCTTTTAGGATTGCATAAAAGTTTCGTCGGCCACAGTTTTTTGCACTTTTGAAAAGAAGGACACTGCTGAACAGAGGCCAGACGGAGTCCATAGTAACTCTGCTACCTCATTATAGTGAATGGATCCGTTGGGGGTTTCATCTGTCATATCACTCGGAGATTTAGATGTAAACCCCAATGTAAGTGCTCAGTGCAGCGTGCCAGATAAATGTGATCCCAAGCGAAATGTAAAATGCTTCCAATAAAAGCTTCAACTCAATCCACAACAAAAGCAAGTTGCCACGCAGGTCTCTCATCTGTTAATGGAAATGTAGGGGGCTTCCACCTTAGGGCTGTCCCACACGGGTCAAAAATCGGTACCGGAGTTATCCGTGTCCGTGTGCCCGTGAGCTCACACGGAGCGTGTGGTAACCACGCATGTGGTACACTGCATCGTGCTGAAGCCGCGATTCAAATCTTCTGTGCAGCAGCGTTTGCTGCATAGAAGATATGAATAATAGTGTTTAAAAGAAAGATCTATCTGTCCGCCGCCCTCCCACCCCCTGTGCGCCCCCCCGCTGTTCTGAAAATACTCACCCGCTTCCCTCGTTGGCTGTCGATGCTTCCTGGTCTGGCCGCGCCTTCTACTGTATGCGGTCACGTGGGGCCGCTCATTTACAGTCATGAATAGGCAGCTCCACCCCTATGGGAGGTGGAGCCACATATTCATGACTCTAATCGGCGGCCCCACGTGACCGCATACAGTAGAAGGGGCGGCCAGCACAGGACACTGCGAGGGACGCGGGTGAGTATTTTCAGAACAGCGGGGGGGCGCACAGGGGGTGGGAGGGCGGCAGACAGATAGATCTTTATTTTAAACACTATTATTCATATCTTCTATGCAGCAAACGCTGCTGCACAGAAGATATGAATCGCGGCTTCAGCACCATGTGGGGGGGACAGCGCTTACTGTAGCGCTGTCTCCTGCACGCCACACGGACTGCACACGGAGAAGGACCGTGTGTGGTCCGTGTTTTACACGGACCCATTGACTTTAATGGGTCCGTGTAATACGTGCGCTCCCACGAACACTGACATGTGTCCGTGTTTGGCACACGGAGACACGGTCCGCAAAAAATCAATGACATCTGCACAGATGCATTGATTTTAATGGGTCTACGTGTGTCAGTGTCTCCGGTACGTGAGGAAACTGTCACCTCACGTACCGGAGCCACTGACGTGTGAAACCGGCCTTACTGGTAGAACAAAGATTCTGGAAAAGCAAAATGGCTCCTCGCCCCGACCCCCCCCCCCAAAAGAAATTCAGCAAATTCTCCACTCCCAAATCCAAATGCCCCCCTCCCTTCTGAGCCCCAGTGTGCTTAAACCACATATAGCGCTCACATGTTTGGCATTTCTGTAGTGATGAGTGCCCCCCTAATTTATAGGTGCATGTCTCCAGAAGCATGGACGGGGCATAATGTACTGGTCACTACAGCGTACTGGTCACTATAACGGCAGTTTGCAATTTTCACTCAGCAACATTCATTGCTGCTTGTTTCTGGAAAATACCCATGGAGTCAAAATCGTCACTCCATCTGTAGATAAATTCTCAAAGGGGTATCATTTCCAAAATGGGGTCACTTGAGGGGGATTCTGCTTTTCTATCACTTAAGGGCTTTTTATATGGGATCTGCAAACTATTTTATATGGGATCTGCAAACTATTTTAGGAAAATCTGCGCTCCAGGAGGCAAATAGCTTTCTGTTCCTCCCGAGTCTCTCCATATAGCAAACTGTAGTACTGTACAGCCACATATGGGGTACTGTAAAACAACAAATGGCGGTTTGTAGAAGGAGCGCTAGCGGCCATCCCAATGAGGAGGAAATAAGTGTGCAGGTCCCCGCAGCTCCAGCCGGATACCCCACAACAGGGGAGAAAAACTTGCAACAGGAACAGAATAGCCGGTCTTAGGAGCGCAGAAGGAGAACACAGACACCAGTTAGGGTAAAACCACAACGCGTTTCAACGGTGTGCGCCGTCTTCTTCAGGTGGATATTTCCGTGTGCCAAAACAGTAGATTTCCCCCACATATAGAGTCTATTTTCTCCTGTTACCCTTGCAAAAGTACAAAAAATTAGGTCTAAAGGAAAATTTTTGTGAAAGAAAAGTAAATGTTTATTTTTTTCTTCCACATTCCAAAAATTCCTGTGCAGCACCTGAAGGGTTAATAAACTTCTTGAACGTGGTTTTGAGCACCTTGAGGGGTGCAGTTTTTAGAATGGTGTCAATTTTGGGTATTTTCTGTTATATTGACCCTCAAAGTCACTTCAAATGTGAGGTGGTCCCTAAAAAATGGTTTTGCAAATTTTGTTGTAAAAATGAGAAATCACTGGTCAACTTTTAACCCTTATAACTTCCTAACAAAAAAATTATGTTTACAAAATTGTGCTGATGTAAAGTAGACATGTGGGAAATGTTATTTATTAACTATTTTGTGCACTATGACTCTGATTTAAAGGCATAAAAATTTAAATTTTTAAAAATTGGGAAATTTTTCTCCAAATTTCAGTTTTTTCCACAAATACACGCAAGTCAGATCAAATAAATGTTACCACTACAATATGTCACGAGAAAATAGCCTCAGAATCAGTGGGATCTGTTGAAGCGTTCCAGAGTTCTAACCTCATAAAGTGACAATGGTCAGAATTGTAAAAATTGGCCTGGTCAGGCAGGTGAAAACAGGCTTCGGGGTGAAGGGGTTAATATCCACAGTGTAAATTGACATGCTGTGGATTTTCTCCTTCTCCACAGTGTGTAAAATCTGATTCACAATTGTAGTACTGAAAAACGCTGCAGAAGTTTCATCAAAAGAATTTGGCTGGAAAATCTGCAGCGTATTCAACCCGTGTGAACATACCCGGTCCACACGGAGACTTTTGAAATGGATTTTGGAGCAGATCTGTTTCTAAGTCTACATCACAGAGTATTTGAAGAACATTTGAAGTGGATTTTGTTGGAGCTTTTGAAGCGGTAAACAAATCTAGGAGACATGTCCAATATTGATCCAAGTCATGGATCATAATCACCCTTACGAGTCTGAGGGTGGGTGAGAATCACAGAAAGCACATGGATGGTATCAGTGTGACATCCATGTGTTGTCCGGTTTTAACGTTATAATGGGTAAGAGAAGATTTGCAACATTTTTTTAATCCGAGAAAATCACTGATTTAACAAAAACTGATACTCCGACCAAACACTATGAAAAATCTAATCCAAAACACTGATGAAAATCGGGATGTTTTTTGCATATGAGAAAAATCTCGTATGAAGGAGGCCTTACGCCTATATTTTGTAGACAGGCTTCATTTAGGCCATTATTTTGTGGTTAAAGCTGATGGTTGCCATTAATAAATTTGGCAAGTCCACAAATTTTCAGTGCACACATCTTATGAGGAAAACATATAAAATAAATATATATTTGTCTAAATTGGCTTGCACCGGAAAAGGAGATTTTAGGAGCAACATTAGTAAATGTGAACCATATTTTTTCCTGTGTTTACTTTGGGTTTTAATAAAACAATAAGAATTCAATGCATTTTTTACACGTGTCTTTTGTTGTTTTTTTACATTATTAAAGCCTGCTGGAAAACCATGAAGAAAATACAAAACCGCACTGTATTTTTTTAGAAAACCCCCCCCCAAAAAAAAATAAATAAATAAACAAATAAACAACACACTCATAAAAATTGTTCTTTTTGTATTGTGCTTATTGTCTCCCTATTCACTTCACACTAAACTCTGGCCTCAGCTTTTTTTTTGCCCCATAAAATAATGAAAGAAAGGCAATGTTAAACAGTTCAAAAAGGTGTCCCCCCCAAAAAAATAAAAAAATGTGTTTTTTTTTGCTTCTGCAAGTGAAACAAGTGTTTGTTGCTTATTTCTATTGTGGAACCTGAGAGGGTAAAAACTATTTTAGAAAATAAAAAAAAATTAAACTATCCCCTGTAAAACGTGCATTATTTTGTTGAGTATTATTTTTCCATGAAGTGATTAAGGTGTGTATCAAACATCAAAGGTTAGGTATACACTTTGTGTATTTAGTGCAGAATTTATGTGCGGATTTCAAAACTGAAATATTTTAATGTGTTTCTGCATAAAAAAAATCCATGCATATTTCTGCACATACGTCTGCATTTTTATGTGCATTTCTTGTTGCAGGAACACAAAAAAATGGGGAAAAAAAAGCCAGGTCAGTTGATTAACTTGCAGAATTATGGTCCCCATTGATATGCATGCGTAAAATCTGCACCAATAAGTTGCGTTATCATAGCAGAAATTGGCATGCTAAGGATTTAAAAAAAAAAAAAAAAAATGCAGAAAAAGTCAGTTTCAGTGCAGATTTAGTAGCAAAAAACAAACAAAATCAAATAGCATGATGATGTAATTAAGTTAAGACTCACCCACTTCTGTACTAAGTGGCAGATTTTACATACAGAAAATCTGCAGGTAAAATCCGCACCAAAATACCTTGGTACATAGTCAAAATATTTGGCTTTTTGCTCCTTTCTGAATGAATGTATGGATGTTTCTCTTCCCAGTGCTGTGTCATCTTGCTTCCTATCTATTCCTCCTTGGAGCCTGATGAGAGACCTGGGTGCCGCATTGCAGAAAGCAGACACACAACCTCCCCTATTGTCCCTGGGGCAGGAGCCTCCACACCGAATGGTCCTAGGGAGTGGAATACTCCGACTTCACTTCACTACTGGTTTGGTTGCGATTACTTTATCATGTCACACCATTCGTGATTTTTGATTTACATAGGACTGCTGTTAAATCTAAAGCATTATCTTATCTCAGAAATACACATAAGACTAATAATAAAAAAAAGTTAGAAGTCACATCCCACACTGCGACATCTCTACATGTTCCTGTAGTTGTCTGATGAAAAACACCATTACAGACATTGCATTCACCCATCATTAAATGAAAACTAGATTTTATTAGCCCCCAAATTCAAAGATTTCACTTCTGTCTATCTTTTACAATTCAAGTGAAACGAGGTTTTTGTTTGTTTGTTTAACTTTCGGATATTATTGTATTGTTTGTGGATTTTTTTTATTGTCGTGTTTTCTTTCCAATTATTTAGTCTGGTTTTTTTTGTACTATGATTCTTGGCACGTAAGAAAGGAGACAGGGTGACCAGACCATGACTTGGGAGTGGGACCACAATTCTTAGCATGATCATTAGCTGTGAAGTATTATGAAAGTTTAATATAAACTTGTTGTATTTTCATTGTCACGGAAAAAATGCGTATTAAAGCTTTTATATATATATATATATATATATATATATATATATATATATATATATATGTATATTTGTTTGTGTCTCTCTTGTGTATATATACAGTATATACATATATGTGTGTGTACGTATGTATTTATATTTGTGTGTGTGTGTCTCTCTATATATAAATCTTGGAGTGTGTTTATATATGTATGTATATATGTGTGTATGTATATATTTGTGTCTATATGTATATGTGTGTATGAATATACATAATTATATATATATATATATATATATATATATATATATATATAAGCAAATAAAATACATATACAGGCATATAAATAGACATATATATATATATATATATATATATATATATATATATACACATATATTGGAATGTGTCTATATGTGTGTATGTGTGTGTGTAATATATATATATCCAAACATATATATACACACATATTCACACACACACATGATTGTGTAACGGCATAAAAAAATTGCAATTAAAAGGAATGTGTGTAATTAAGGTTTTTTTTTGCTTTGTTTCTATCCTTAAATATCTGGTTATAAACTACTTACAGAGAGCTTGAATATATTTAGACAATATTTATAGGTATAGAAAATCATGTGTATATTGCACTACACCAGACTAGTATATTCTTTTACTTTAGATAGGATTATTAAAACATCATTGTGTTTTTGATTGGCTTCTACCTGCGACACCTTATGCATAAATATATATATAACTATATATAATACATATATACAGTATAAATGTGTCCATTTCCCCGTATATAACATATATAAGATATATATGAACTGTATACACACAATCATCCACCACTGTATTGTATCTATGCGTGCACTGCATATAGTCGAGTGCACTGCACCTTTATCTTCTGGAACAGACTCATTCCTCACGTCTGTATTTTATAGCTCTGTTTTTATTTTTATTTTTTTTTGTTTCTTTTTTTTCTCTTTAAAAATCAGAAAATATTTTAATTACAATTACATTTATAAAATTAAACTTATTTTGAACAATTTGCATTTTATTGAACCATTATTTAAACCAATTCAGAAGAAAAACCAAAGCGGAGGATGAGATAAAATACATGCAATAAATTACGAATATCAGGGGAAGAACAAATAATCATCTCCATTAAAAAATAAAAGTAAAAAATAATAATAAAAAAAAACAATAAAGAAAAAAAATCCCACTGCTCTCAATCTGTCCCTTTGGGGGCTATAACAACTGTATGTTTATTTATTTATGCATTATAATTTTTTAAATTCGATATGGGAACAGTCATGTAGGGTGGTGTGTGGTGACCCCATGTAAAGACTCTAATGTTTGCTCATTATGTGACCTATGTTTCTTTGTATAACACTATAGGAGATAAAATACAAACAAATACAATAAAATTAGAAGAAAAGATCATTTATAGCAAAGCTAAACTGTCAGTGGGATGTTTTACTGCCAGGCTGACACCAGTATGGCATAGCCTCAATATTCAGGTATTCTTCCCAGTAACAAAATGAATTCCAGCCCAGGTCTCCCAAGTAACAAAGACTTGACAGCAAAGTAGAAATGTAACTTTTTCACAGCACGAAAAGTCCTTCACAATTTTGGAGTATATATATATATATATATATATATATATATATATATATATATATATATATATATATATATATATATATATATATATATATATACTAATGTGATTTTTCTCTTCCAGTTACTACTGCCCCAGAAACCCTCGTGTGTAAACTTGTCTAGAAACCAATAGTCATTTAGCAATATATACAGGATAGACAGTTTCTTTAAATACAACCAGATGCAGCTTAGTTGACCTTTGTGCTTTATATATTACATGGACAGATCTCCAAAAACTGCAAATCTTCTCTTTCAAATAACATTTTTTTGTGAAGCAATAGGTTAATAAAGTAACAGTCTTAGAACAGTTAGACAAAGGGGGGAGAAGATGGTGTTTTCCATCACAGTCAGGAATGATTAGGATGTGTTAAGGACAGGCCTGGAGTAGACCCCTTGATAATATGTAGGCTCCAGTGCTGAAGGTTCTATAGTCCCTCTTCCAGACATTGATGTACTGCCAAGGGACATGCCTGGCAGGGGCCCACCATAGGAGGAATACTGCTGCAGAGCCTGCTCATACGCTTTGTAGTCCAGTTTGTGCTGTTCAGAAGACATCAGGTTGTTGATGGAGAAGGGGTGGTTGAAGGAGTAATGGGGGTCTCCTTTAAGGTGGAGGTGGGACTCGTGGACTAAAGAGTGAGACGAGTGAGAAGGAATTGGTGATGGACCTCCTGTCACTTGTGGCTTCATGTCTCCATTGGAACCACCGTGCTCCAGAGACTGTGGACTGCTAGATGGATTGGACATGGAGGAATTACTGTCCATTTGGCTGGACTTGCCATGTATCCGATGCAAGGGAGATGAAGAACCAGACTGGTCCTTCCTCCCGTCTTGTGCCCCTTTGCCACCCTGTTGCTTCTCACATTTAAACCTCTTCTGCCGGCGGAGATAGCAGCCATTCTCAAACATGTTCCCAGAGTCCGGGTGCAGTGTCCAGTAGGAGCCTTTACCAGGTTTATCTGGAGACCTGGCCACCTTAACGAAACAATCATTAAAGGACAGCGAGTGCCTGATGGAGTTCTGCCATCTCTGCTGGTTCTGCCTGTAGTAAGGAAAGAGGTCCATGATCCATTGGTAGATCTCACTGAGGGTCAGCATTTTGCTGGGGGCCTGCTGAATGGCCATGGTGATTAATGAAATGTAGGAGTAGGGGGGTTTAGCATGGGGGTAACTTCTCCGAAACGTTTTAGTGTCTCTTGTCCTGTTTATGTTGGAAGGGGCATAAGCCATGGGGCTCATTGCTGAGTTCATGCTGGAATAGGGGCTTAGGCTATTCATGGAGGCTTGTTGGGCAGACATGGCGTTCATATTGGTGGGGCTGAGAGCTGTGCCCATTGATGGCACTCCAGATGCCATGCCATTCATGGCTGAGGATCCAGCACCCATTCCTGACATGCCACTGGGACTCAAGCCTGGTGCTAGCCCTGAGTTAGCGTAGGACATATTAAAGGATCCTGGTGTTATGTTGTTGCTGGAGCTCATGTTATTCATGGTCATGTAAGTGTTCATAGGTGCCAATCCTTGAGTCATGTTGTTAACCGGGACTGAAGAATAAGCCTGGTGGTAAAGCAAGTAAAACAGTAAAAAAGCATGAAAATGTAGATGAAAGCATCAATATATTATCAGTGGACTAGATATAATGCCTCTGATGTCCTATCATGAAGTATCCACTAAAGTTATCGATCTACAAGGTTCCTGGTGTTACAATTTCAATTTAAACTCTGTATTATTCTTATTTAGATACTTAATATTCATTAACTATGGAAATTAGACTAATAATTAATTTGTAAAGTAGACTGAAGAAGGAGACTATGTGCTCTGAAAGCTTGCAAATATATATTTATTTTGGTTAGCCACTTAAAGTATCGCTCCTAGAATATTAAGGTTATAAAAGTTTATACACATACTTAATATTAATGTATCACACACTTATTAAAAAAAATCTGCAGTTTATCTGCATATGTATTAAATAAATGAAATTATTAGATCTTTGTCACTTTGAAATATCACATGTGATATCTAATATCTAAAGGTGAAAACGATTGTTGAATTATATGTTGAAGGAGAAGTTAATTTTATTATTTCTAGCAGAAATAAGCTTAAAAAAATAATCCTGCGACCACCCTAGTTGCTCTGTGTTTTTAGGCGATCCTTTCGCCTACCTCGGTGCATAGAATGTGTCATTGTCACCGGATTCTCAGGTATACAATGTAATCTCCTAACTCCAGATAAATGTGCTTTGGACATTGTTAAATTCTGGAGTTACAGGAATAACCTATTGTATTTCACTACCATAAACAATACGGTTTGTGGGCCTCATGTTACCTATAGGTGACAATTGGGTCTAATTATTAAGAGAAGTAATGTATCTGTTACTTTATACAGGATATCAGAGTGAGAGCATTAAGGTTCTAGGGTTCCAGCAAAGTGGATGAAACAATGTATCAACTATCTATTATTATTGATTGCAAATATAGGCAGAGCCTTTAGGACCAAATCCATGTGGATCTGAATAGTCTCCTAAAAAATGTAATATTTCCAGCTTGCTCAACAGTGCGATCAGATCTCCAAGCTTGTCTCCATTATGGATCATATATCACAACATTAGTTTATGCTTGAAGAATGACCACAATGAGAACGTTGGGTTATAGTCTGTGAGATTAATGGGATTACAGCTAGGCATAAAATTAGAAATTAAGAACCTATTGTGAGCCCTGCGAATATCTGGTGTTCAGGAGGGGTGACAGTGCTTTGGTCTATAAAGTGGCACAGGGTAAAGGAGGTTTTAGTGTGTTTTAAACTAGAACCTAGTTGGTTTCCAATAATAACCAGAAGGGAACTGCTGAAATGATTTATATTAGATCAAGGTCTGCAAGATCAGAGAACAAACGTCCCATCAGATTAGTGTTTAGTTACTCCACCATAGAAGAACATGGCTGAAACACTCTGAAAACCCTACATTCCATGTAGCTGTAGCTGAACAGAACACAACGTTTCGGGCACCTTTATAAAGTTCTTTAAAAAAAGGACCCCTTAGGGAACAAAGTTTGTGGTTATTATCTAGAGGAACTGGTTCCACCTCACCGTTCTACAGCTGGAACAATACGAGCTAATGCGAGTAGTAGTTGGAGGGAGAGAAGTTTTCTTGTAAGAAATTGGAGCAATTCTTTATGTGACAGTGGGTAACATTAGAAATAAGAAATTCCCTTCTTACCTCCTGAGTGTCCTGGTAGTAGTTGCTCCAGTCTGTAGTCTCATGTCCTTCCATTTTTACAATTCCTAACATCCTGGATCCCAAGTGCCTAAGTGAAACATTCAGCCCACTAGTC